>NC_044034.1:367346737-368072474 GCF_901765095.1 Microcaecilia unicolor
AATACACAATAAAACATTTTAATAGACGGCATGATGGATCATATGGACATATAAGATAGAGTAACAGGAGTTTGAAAATATGAATTGTGCCAATGTTATCAAAGGAGGCCTATGATTTGGGGAATTTAGGATTATTGCAACTGTTTTGAACTGGATGTGTGATGAGTGGCTACCTGTTGTTTGTAATGTTTGTATTAACGTTGACTTTTGCTCTTTAAAATAGATCTGGTATCTTGAATCAGTCTATATTAGGGAATTGTCACGTTTTCAAAGCTGGAAGCTGGGTTTGTGAGCCCTTGGGCCACTGCCGAGGAGCGGCAGTGGCAGGCAAAACCACCCCACGCTAGAGACAGGGCAGATCTCTGACAAACAGTTAGGCTTCACCTGCACCTGGCCACTTTCCACCAAGAGTTGAGCTCAAGGCTTCAGGTGGCCGGCAGTACTTTCCTGGACAGGGCAGGACTGGCTAACAGCTAGGCAGTACAGGGACAGCAAGGCAGGGAAAGGATAGGCTAAAGGACAGGACTGAAAGCTGCGAGCAGCCACTGAAACAGGGAACAAACACAGCCAGACAAGAGACTGAACTGAAAGCTGCAAGCAGCCACTGAAGCAGGGAACAAACACAGATAAACCCAGAACTAGACAAAGACATACAACCAAGACACAAGACTGGGAAACAAGCAATACTCTAAACTAAACATAGACTAACTAGAACAGGCAAGACTTCAGGCATGAACTAGAGCAAGGAAACAAACTCAGGCTGAAGTGCAAAAGCACCAACATACCAGGGCCTTAGACTCAATGCAAAGGCAAAGTAGCAAGGTTTCAGAATGGCTAATAAGCCCAGCAGCACCTGGAGCTCAGCTGCAACCATCACCAGGAAACTATGGGGGCTGTGTAGGTTCAATCCAAGCAAGCAAGTCTGGCAGCCCGGAAGATCCGGACCGGACTTGCCTGAAATCTGGAACGGGTGACGGTCCACAGCAGCCACCGGTTCTGGCCACCAGAGGGCGAGGTGAGCACAGACGTAACAGGAATGGCAGCCAAAAAAGCTTTCTGGAGTTTATTTTGTTCTGGAATGAATGTTGTCAAGAGTGCACACTGTTTGTAAAGAGGGCACGCTCTTCCTAAAGAGTGCAACATAGTAGATGACGACAGAGCAGTTGGGGGGAAGAGGGGGTGGTGGTTGGGAGGCGAGGATAGGGGAGGGCAGACTTATACGGTCTGTACCAGAGCCGGTGATGGGAGGCGGGACTGGTGGTTGGGAGGCGGGAAATACTGCTGGGCAGACTTATATGGTCTGTGCCCTGAAAAGGACAGGTACAAATCAAGGTAAGGTATACACATATGAGTTTGTCTTGGGCAGACTGGATGGACCATGCAGGTCTTTTTCTGCCGTCATCTACTATGTTACTATGTTACTATGTAGATAAAGACCTGTATGGTCCATCCAGTCTGCACAACAAGATAAACTCATTACATATAGTTTTGTTTTATTTCTATTTATTACCTTTACAAGTGGACTAACACAGCAACCACATCACTTTACACATAGGTTGTGAAAGCATATGCTGAAAGACTGCTCCTTTCTTCCATGGGCCTCTCTGGCTAGTCTTTACTCTCAAGTTTTATCTGACCTAAGTGAACCATGACCTCCCTGCTAAACCCTTAAGAACTACGCATCTTAATCTGACCTTCTGAGGGACTGTGCTTTAGGGGAATTTGCAGTTTCCTATAGATCTGATCCAATGCATTTCCTAGTCAAGTGAACATTTTTGGCAAATTCTTAGCCAGTTCCCTCTAGAGGCTGGTAATCATAGCCCACAATAACAATGTGTAGATTAATACACTCATGGAACTTCCCAGTGCTGTTAAAACAAATAATCCAAGCCTCATTTTGAGTTAATTCAGCAAAGTCTGAAGTATGATTGCCTTTCCAGGAGAAGGAAATAACATATGATCTCCCATTATCCCCGGGTGGACTTAAGTGGGCTGATGAAGGTTGCATAGTGCTCAAAAACTAGTCATAAATATATTGTTAGTGCAATTAAAAGGGTGTCACCTGCACTTCGTGTGATAATCTTTATCTCTACACGGTATCTACAGCAACCACATTACTGTACCCAAATTAAATGATCAACAGACTTTAATTTTTCTTTTTAATCATGACCAGCAAAATATATCAGTGCCAATGGAGATCGGAGATAAAATTGTTATATGACAGTCAAAGTATAGTAAGAGCTCTTATTTAGATATATTTAGCTGACGCCTCTCTTAATAGCTCAAGATGAGGTACAGTCAGGTACACTAGGTATTTCCCCGTCCCTAGAGGGCCCACAATCGAAGGAGTCCTTTTACAAAGCTGTGGAGAACAATGGCCTTAGCGCCAGAAGCGGAGCCAGGTTGACGACGCGGGGGGAGCGAGAGCAGACTTCCGCCGGTGCTGGGTCACATTTTCTTTTTTTATAATTTTTTTTTTAATTAAGTTTAATCATTTATACAGGTTGACAAACAAATCATACTTGTTGAAACACAGAAAGAAATTAACATAAAGCATTCTTGAACCTAAATCGGCTCCAAAGGTAACAATATTACACTTCCTTAGACCACAATATATATAGAAAGAAGGGGGGAGTGTTAGAAATAATAAAACAAAAGGAAAATCCTCAAAGAGAGGACAAAAATATCCATTATAGTGGCTTAACGTCTGTTATTACCTTGTTATATCTTTATAGCATTATTCCTTATTTAAGCTTTTCCTATCTACAAAAATCTGCAATTGATTAGAATCATAGAAAATATACTTATTTCCCAAATATTTTACCACACATTTACAAGGATAGGCTAACAAAAATGTTGCACCCTTCTCTCTCACTTTGTCCCGCAATAACAAAAACTGCCTTCTCCTCTCCTGTGTAGCTCTAGTAACATCAGGGTAAATCCATATCTTTTTACCATAAAATGGTTTCATTGAGTTCTTAAAATAAAGTCTCATCAAGGAGCTGAGATCTTGGTCAAATATTAAGGAAACAATTAATGTTCCGCGTGTCTCCACCTCAGTAATCGATTCTTCTAAAATTGCTGTTAAATTTTGAAGATCTATTTCATTTCCCACTCGTCCAGGAAGCTCTTTTTTTTTAGGTAACGGCAAGTAATAAACTTTATTGCAAGGAGGAATAGCTTGTGGAGATATACCTAGATTCTCCATTAGGTATTTTTTAAATAAGTCTGTTGCTATTATTCCTGGAACTATTGGGAAATTCAGTAACCTCAAAGTGAGTCTTCTATTGTAATTTTCTAAGTTTTCTATTTTTTTATGAATCAGAAGTTTATCTTTTACCAAGGAGTCTGTCGCATTTTTTACCGATTTAATCTGCTCCTGATTCAATGAAATTTTTTCCAAAGTCTCAGAGCGTACCTTTTCCAAGGAATCCGTTAATGAAGTCATCTGGTTAACTATTGAAGTGGTCTCTTGTGCAGATTTATCGACAGTACTTTTTAAATCTTGAAGGACCTTCCATATCGAAACCAAAGTTATTTCCCTAGGCGAAGCTTCTTCCACGTTTTTCTCCTTACCAGAATCAAGGGATGCACTGCCAGGCTGAGGGTTTCCGTTGGCGCCTTCCGTCTCGTCTAACCCTCCTTGCTCTCCCCTTGATTTGGCAGGACATGGAGGTGGAATAATACCCGGGGGCGACAGCGTGGTATCCAGGCCCTGAATCGCCAATACTTCCGTGTCGGCGTCCAATGCGGGTCCCGCTCCTCCGGTCGTACAAGGCTGAGTCACCACGTAGCACTCTAACGTTTGCTGCACTGGAGAGGAGGTTCTGGCTGCCGGCAGATAGCCTTTCGTTACCCCCTTTCTTTTCGTATGTGGCATCTCAGGAAACAGTGATTTCAGCAAACAAGCATCCAAAAGCAGCACGAGCGTTAGCGTGTGTGTTAGATCGCCATCTTGTCACGCCCCCCAATCCTCCTGCTCCTCTCTCGGGTCACATTTTCAATGCAACACATTGAGAAAAAAGTAGGCACCAGAGCTGGCAGAACTCCATTTGGGGGAGCGGCCGCTCCCCTGGCACCTCCCCTGGCTACACCACTGCTTAGCACTTACATGAGTCTTTCCCATGCATTAAGGCAACCACATTACAATGGGCTTACCGCCGAATTGTAAAAGGGGCCCTTAGCGATCCTTTTACTAAGCTGTGTTAGGCGCGTCCCACATTAGTTGTGGAATGTCTACACGGTAACCACATGGTAAATATTTGTTGGAATTATTTTTGAGGGGGTCTGTCAGAAAAGCCCTAATTTTCAATTTTTCCCATTAATGGCCGTCTGCTAATGTTGCCATTAAATCACTCAACCTTAAACTGTGCACTATTTTGCTTGAATACTTGTGATTCCCTCACCACAAATATATTAAACCTTTTCCCACTGTTAGGGACTAGAGGTTGTTTCTGGATATTTTTAGGAGGAAAGACCTCAGAAGCCTAATGTGCTCAGCACGGACGATTTCTAGCACTCTATAGGCGGCCTGCTTAATCATTGGTCAAAAACCTCTGTTTTCTACTTTTTTTTAATGTGTTTGTATTTATGTTTGCAAGTAAAACACCAAGGTTAGTGCTGAAGCCATTATCACCACCGCTGTGGGTGGCAGTAAGGGCTCCCCCCCCCCCCCCTTGAAATGGCAATGCGGCAAGCGCTTTACTTGCTGCACAGTCATTTCTTAAAAAAAAGAAAGACTTACCTTTTACCAGCTGTGGAAAAAGGGGGCCTCAATGCACATCAAAAACACCTTTTGCCGCAGCTTGGTAAAAGGGGCCCTAAGTTTGGTTCTGAAGCATTAGAGGGTTAAGTGACTTGCCCAAGATCACAACATAAGTAATGCCATACTGGGAAAAGACCAAAGGTCCATCGAGCCCAGCATCCTGTCCCTGACAGCGGCCAATCCAGGTCAAGGGCACCTGGCAAGCTACCCAAACGTACAAACATCTTATACAAGTTATTCCCGAAATTGTGGATTTTTCCCAAGTCCATTTAGTAGCGGTCTATGGACTTGTCCTTTAGGAAACCGTCCAACCCATTTTAAACTCTGCCAAGCTAACTGCCTTCACTACGTTCTCTGGCAACGAATTCCAGAGTTTAATTATGCGTTGGGTGAAGAAAGATTTTCTCCGATTTGTTTTAAATTTACTACACTGTAGTTTCATCACATGCCCCCTAGTCCTAGTATTTTTGGAAAGCGTGAACAGACGCTTCACATCCACCTGTTCCACTCCACTCATTATTTTATATACCTCTATCATGTCTCCCCTCAGCCGTCTCTTCTCCAAGCTGAAAAGCCCTAGCCTCCTTAGTCTTTCTTCATAGGGAAGTCGTCCCATCCCCGCTATCATTTTAGTCGCCCTTCGCTGCACCTTTTCCAATTCTACTATATCTTTCTTGAGATGCGGCGACCAGAATTGAACACAATACTCAAGGTGCGGTCGCACCATGGAGCGATACAACGGCATTATAACATCCTCACACCTGTTTTCCATACCTTTCCTAATAATACCCAACATTCTATTCGCTTTCCTAGCCGCAGCAGCACACTGAGCAGAAGGTTTCAGTGTGTTATCGACGACGACACCCAGATCCCTTTCTTGGTCCGTAACTCCTAACGTGGAGCAGCAGGTGAGATTTAAAGAGGATTTCCTGATGCTCAGCCCAGTGTTAGGCCATCTTCCACGCCTTATAAGTTTCCAGTTAAATCACAGAAGAACAAACTTCTTTTTATAGCGTACTTCCAACATTTATGTAGAAATAGTTCAGTTTGCTTTACACTGACACCTCTTGGCATGCGATAATATTCATATTTCGTTGGGCTGCACTGCAATTACAGAGGAAGTACAGTGGAGGAAATAAGTATTTGATCCCTTGCTGATTTTGTAAGTTTGCCCACTGACAAAGACATGAGCAGCCCATAATTGAAGGGTAGGTTATTGGTAACAGTGAGAGATAGCACATCACAAATTAAATCCGGAAAATCACATTGTGGAAAGTATATGAATTTATTTGCATTCTGCAGAGGGAAATAAGTATTTAATCCCTCTGGCAAACAAGACCTAATACTTGGTGGCAAAACCCTTGTTGGCAAGCACAGCGGTCAGACGTCTTCTGTAGTTGATGATGAGGTTTGCACACATGTCAGGAGGAATTTTGGTCCACTCCTCTTTGCAGATCATCTCTAAATCATTAAGAGTTCTGGGCTGTCGCTTGGCAACTCGCAGCTTCAGCTCCCTCCATAAGTTTTCAATGGGATTAAGGTCTGGTGACTGGCTAGGCCACTCCATGACCCTAATGTGCTTCTTCCTGAGCCACTCCTTTGTTGCCTTGGCTGTATGTTTTGGGTCATTGTCGTGCTGGAAGACCCAGCCACGACCCATTTTTAAGGCCCTGGCGGAGGGAAGGAGGTTGTCACTCAGAATTGTACGGTACATGGCCCCATCCATTCTCCCATTGATGCGGTGAAGTAGTCCTGTGCCCTTAGCAGAGAAACACCCCCAAAACATAACATTTCCACCTCCATGCTTGACAGTGGGGACGGTGTTCTTTGGGTCATAGGCAGCATTTCTCTTCCTCCAAACACGGCGAGTTGAGTTCATGCCAAAGAGCTCAATTTTTGTCTCATCTGACCACAGCACCTTCTCCCAATCACTCTCGGCATCATCCAGGTGTTCACTGGCAAACTTCAGACGGGCCGTCACATGTGCCTTCCGGAGCAGGGGGACCTTGCGGGCACTGCAGGATTGCAATCCGTTATGTCGTAATGTGTTACCAATGGTTTTCGTGGTGACAGTGGTCCCAGCTGCCTTGAGATCATTGACAAGTTCCCCCCTTGTAGTTGTAGGCTGATTTCTAACCTTCCTCATGATCAAGGATACCCCACGAGGTGAGATTTTGCGTGGAGCCCCAGATCTTTGTCGATTGACAGTCATTTTGTACTTCTTCCATTTTCTTACTATGGCACCAACAGTTGTCTCCTTCTCGCCCAGCGTCTTACTGATGGTTTTGTAGCCCATTCCAGCCTTGTGCAGGTGTATGATCTTGTCCCTGACATCCTTAGACAGCTCCTTGCTCTTGGCCATTTTGTAGAGGTTAGAGTCTGACTGATTCACTGAGTCTGTGGACAGGTGTCTTTCATACAGGTGACCATTGCCGACAGCTGTCTGTCATGCAGGTAACGAGTTGATTTGGAGCATCTACCTGGTCTGTAGGGGCCAGATCTCTTACTGGTTGGTGGGGGATCAAATACTTATTTCCCTCTGCAGAATGCAAATAAATTCATATACTTTCCACAATGTGATTTTCCGGATTTAATTTGTGATGTGCTATCTCTCACTGTTACCAATAACCTACCCTTCAATTATGGGCTGCTCATGTCTTTGTCAGTGGGCAAACTTACAAAATCAGCAAGGGATCAAATACTTATTTCCCCCACTGTATTCTTTTTTTCTTATTGGGAGGGAGGGGCACTAAAGCCGGTGCCTTTGGACATAAATAACTGGGTAGCAGGAATGCGATTATAGGACTGGCTTCATTTGATGTCCCCACCAATTTAGCTGAATTTTTACTTTCTTCATCTGGTGTGAGATGAATCATTCTCACTGTTCATTTGATCTGTGACTTATGTTGAAAAAGGATTTACAGCTGTGATAAACATTGACCCACTGAGTTTGATTGACTAGAAAGAAAATCGTTGACCTTTTTTCGAGGTTCTGTGGGAATAAGTCTATATATTCAACAGAGATCCCTCCTTTTGGTCCTCTTTGCCGTTTCTCATGAATGCTGAAAAGAAAGAAATATGGATTGGAGAAAATGGTAGAAAGCATATAATTTGGTATAATTATTGTTATTTAGTTAATTGTTTTCAGCTTTTGTGATTATCATGTTACACAGTTTCTGGGTAGTATTTCAGTTTATTGTGTTTGAAAGGAAGGTAAATATCTGGAGGCATTCGGTAGAGACACGAAATCTAATTAATATCAGAAGCTCATTCTAAATTCCATAGTATTTTAAGAACCTGATTCATTGAAACAACATTTTCCCCCTATTCTGTGTTTATGAGAACAGACCTTGATAAATAAAGATTTAAGTGAGAATAATAAGAAAATTATGCAGATAAAAATGGAAATGAAACAAAACATTTAGGGGCCCTTTTACTAAGCCGCGTAGGCGCCTCACCCAATGCACGTCAATTTGGAGTTACCGCCCGGCTACCGCATGGCCCTTGCGGTAATGTAATTTTTGACGTGCGTCCACTACGCATGCCATAAAATAATTTTTATTTTCTGGTGCATGGCAGAAACTGGGCGGTAATCATCATTCTGCACATGTAGACGATTACCGCGTGGTTAATGCTTGACACCAGGGGCATAGCTATCATGGGGGCATGGGCCCCTGTAGATTTGGCCCTGGACCCCCCTGCCGCGACACTCTTGACCCCCCTCTTCCCGCTGCCAACCCTCCCCCGCCGCCATCGCATACCTTTGCTGGTGGGGGACCCCAACCCCCGCCAGCCGAAGTCCTCTTCTCGGCCGTGAGGCGTTGCTTAATGAATGATCTGATCAAGTTTCTGTGCGTGCGTCTGACATCCTGCATATTGTACATGCAGGACGTCAGACACACACAGAAACAAATTCAAACTTGATCAGATCATTCGGCAACGCCATGCGGCCTAGAAGAGGACTTCAGCTGGCCGGGATTGGGGTCCCTCGCCAGCTAAGGTACGCAGCGGGAGAGGGTTGGCGGCAGGAAGGGGGGTCGAGAAGGTTGCGGCGGGGGGGGTGGAATTTGGCGGCTCCGGGGGGGGGGGCTGGGGGCTAAAATGTGCCCCCTCACCTCGGGCTCTGGACCCCCCTCCCATCGAAGTCTGGCTACGCCCCTGCGTGAGACCTTATCAGTAAGTCAACGGGTGGCAGTAAGGTGTCAGACCCAAAATGGACGCGTGCCAATTTTCATTTTGCCGCACGTCCATTTTCGGCAAAAATTTTAAAAAGGCCTTTTTTACAGGTGCATGCTCCATTTTTCGGCACACCTTAGTAAAAGGGCCCCTTATCAAATATGAAAAAGGTATATCTGACAGAAATTCATGTACACTAAACAATACAGCTTTCATTTTATCCCAAACATGAGCTGTGCACAGACTCTGGCCCAGAAAATAAGATTGAATGGATGAAAAGCTATGAAGATATCAAAAAGGAAAGGAAGAGTATGAAAATGAAACTTCTTGCTTTGCTGCAGCACTGTCAGAAGGAGAATGAGGATATACTTCATTGGGGAACTGATGTCTTTTGGAGACCAGTGCGGTTGAATGTGTGCATCAGCCCATTCGTCTACCCTGTCATAAAACTTTAAGGGCTCCAGGCAGAAATATTCTGCATGTTTCAAATTAAACACTTAAAAACCACTCAGGCTGGTATTCAACACAGGACAGTCAAAGATTGTCTCAGCACTGACCACCAAAGGCAGAACTTGACCTGGATATTCAGTGCAGGGTCTGGCTTTGACTATCCGAGGCTTGCATGGCCGCCAGTCAATATTCAGACCGATGCTCTGATAACAAAGTGGATCAAGGCTATCTGAATTGTATCCGCTTTATCTGGTTAGCGGCCTGAATATGATCCCTAATCTGATAAACTTCAGATCCTCTCTGAATCCATCCACAGACCACCCAGCACTAAAGGACAGTGCTGTGGCCCTCTTGGCCTATTTTCATAAGTACATAAGTATTGCCATACTGGGAAAGACCAAAGGTCCATCAATCCCAGCATCCTGTTTCCAACACTGGCCAATCCAGGTCACAAATACCTGGCAAGATCCCAAAAAAGTACAAAACATTTTATGCTGCTTATCCCAGAAATAGTGGATTTTCCCCAAGTCCATTTAATAACGGTCTATGGACTTTTCCTTTAGGAAGCCGTCCAAACCTTTTTTAAACTCCACTAAGCTAACTGCCTTTACCACATTCTCTGGCAACGAATTCCAGAGTTTAATTACATGTTGAGTGAAGAAACATTTTCTCCGATTCGTTTTAAATTTACTACTTTGTAGCTTAATCGCATGCCCCTTAGTCCTAGTATTTTTGGAAAGCGTGAACAGACTCTTCACATCTACCCGTTCAACTCCACTCATTATTTTATAGACCTCTTATCATATCTCCCCTCAGCCGCCTTTTCTCCAAGCTGAAGAGCCCTAGCCGCTTTAGCCTTTCCTCATAGGGAAGCCGTCCCATCCCCTTTATCATTTTCGTCGCCCTTCTCTGCACCTTTTCTAATTCCACTATATCTTTTTTGAGATGCGGCGACCTGAATTGAACACAGTATTCAAGGTGTGGTCGCACCATGGAGCGATACAAAGGCATTATAACATCCTCATTTTTGTTTTCCATTCCTTTCCTAATAATACCTAACATTCTATTTGTTTTCTTAGCCGCAGCAGCACACTGAGCAGAAGGTTTCAACGTATCATCAACGACGACACCTAGATCCCTTTCTTGGTCCGTGACTCCTAACGTGGAACCTTGCATGACGGAGCTATAATTCGGGTTCCTCTTTCCCACGTGCATCACTTTGCATTTGCTCACATTAAATGTCTTCTAGACGCCCAGTCTCCCAGTCTCGTAAGGTCCTCTTGTAATTTTTCACAATCCTCCCACGATTTAACGACTTTGAATAACTTTGTGTCATCAGAAAATGTAATTACCTCACTAGTTACTTCCATCTCTAATATAACACTGTGTGGTTATATTAACTGAAAGTCTGGGAGTCACTTGGTCAGCTGTAGAAAACCGATCAGGAATGTTTTTAGCTTAGGGTTTATTGATTCAATAGCCCGTGTCTAGGCACTCAGTGCCCCTTATACTAAGTGGTGGTAAGCCCAACACAGGCTTACTGCTCTCTGAACAAGAAGTACTACCGGGCTACCGCAGCAGCCCGATGGTATTTCCCATTCCTAGAGCAGCGTCATATCCGGCGCTACAAAAATATATTTATTTTTGTAGCACCGGAGTGTTTACCGCCAGGTTAGTGCTGTAGCAGGTGGGTAAGGGCTCCCCCCCCCCCTCTGAAATGGCTGCATGGGAAGTGCTTTACATGCCGCACAGCCATTTCCTGCAGGAACAAGAGACTTCCCTTTTACCCGCTGCGGTTAAAGGGGGTCTCAACTAGGGTTACCCTATGTCCGGATTTACCCGGACATGTCCTCTTTTTGAGGACATGTCCGGGCAACCGGGCGGGTTTTGCCAATCTGCCCGTTTGTCCGGACTTCAACTGTCAGTGGCCATTTTAAATCGGCACCAAGATCACGAACAGGAAGGATGCATGCAGGGCAGCGTTCCGGGCAGGAAAGAGGGGGCTCTTTCCTGCCCCGAAGAGGTCACTAGACCACCAGGGCAGTAGTAAGGTAAGGGGAGGGGGGGTGACGGGGTGTGTGACAGGGGGGAGGGGAAAATGTGACAGGGGCAGAGCGAGGGCGTGACGAGGGCGTGGCAGGGGCGTAGTGGGGTGTGTGGTGGGGCGGGGCATGTGTCCTCCTTTTGGGGGGACAAAATATGGTAACCCTAGTCTCAACACGCATGAAAAACATGCTTGGTAAAAGGAGCCCTCAGTCACGTGGAAGAAAGGTCCTCTCATTAAGGGGATCATACTGCACTAATACTGTTAATGTATATTATTTGCTGCAAGGCCCATTTTATGCTAATAATCCTGTTCATAATTTCCTGTGTGTGACCGTCGTTAGCAGATATTGTACCTTCTTCATATGTGTGAATGATTTATTCCTTTCCTGTCTCATATTGTAATTCCTTTCTGCCTATTTATGTATCCTTGGTTTTACCACTCGCTCAGGTCTGCAAGTTAGGTTGAGAGGTAGAGTAAATTTTAATAAACTGTCTTGTGGCTTATGTGCCCTGATTTCACTTCCTTTCCATTTCTATTTTCTTTTTATGTTTCTTAACTATAGTTTGTATTTCTAACACTGGCAGCTCATCTTAGAAACAGAATCTGATGGTACCTGAGCATTAAAAGGCCCATCGATTCTTCCCAGTTTTACTTCCTGGTACAGTTCCAGATGTGTCACTTAATCTCAGATTTTCTTTGCACTTCTTATCGTCTTGGGATTTTCGATGCTTATCCATTGCTTCCTTCTATTTGTTTACTGTTTTGGCCTCCGCAGTCTCTCTTGGAAGGTTGTTCCATGTATCTGTCATCCTTCCCATGAAGAAATATATTTTTAGTGTCTACCTAGTACCATGACCACTGTTGAGAATTGTTTTGATTCTTTGCATTATTTATAGATTTGAAGTATTTGAATGTCCATATCATTTCTGTCCTTCTCTTTCTCTTCTGCTTTAGGATGTATAATCAGAAAATATTCTCTTTAAGTGCTTTAGATGTCGGAACTATAATGAAGACCTCATAGTTTGGTATTAGGCTTATGTAACCCCTACTGGGCCCTGCGCCCTTGCAGCTGCTGTTTTTCAGCTGTGGTGCAGACTGGGAGCACAACATCACAGAGGTAACACTGGCTTGTAGTTTAAACTCTCTGGGAACTTGTTCTGGATCCTACGCAGAGACCAATAAAAACTGGGAAGATGTTGGCACCAAACTCCACTTTCTCCATACCTTATCCTCCCCAATAAATCAGTCCAGGTCAGATACTGCTCTGAACCAAGGATTTACTGAAAGTCTTAAGGCGTTGTTGACAAAAAACACATAATAACTGAGTAGAACAATATTAAACAGTAACAGCTACCCAAGGGGTCCTTTTACTAAGCCACACAGGCTCCTTCAAATTGGAGTTACCGCCCAGTTACCGCGTGGCCCTTGCGGTAATTTCAATTTTGGTGCTCGTCTGAAAAATATTTTTAATTTTCTGATGTGTGGCAGCTACGCATGTCTAGTGGAATTTGACTAGACCATTACTGCCCGTTACCGCGTTAGATCCTACTGCTAGGTCAGTGGCTTGCGGTAAGGTCTCAGACCCAAAATGGACACGTGGCAATTTTCATTTTGCCGCACGTCCATTTTCATCCCCCCAAAAAAGGCATTTTTTGTAGGTGCGCTAAAAAACAATTCTGCGCATGCCCAAAACACGCGTCTACACTATCGCAGGCCATTTTTCAACACACCTTAGTAAAAGGACTCCTAAGTTATGCTTGGAGGGGCATTTTCGAAAGAAACGTCCAAGCTGCGATTTGGACGTCCTTGCAAAACGGCAGAATCCAGGGGTGGGGAAACCCGTATTTTCGAAACAAGATGGATGTCCATCTTTCATTTTGAAAATACCGTCAGACGTCCAAATCCTTAAATTTGGACGTCCCTAGACATGGACGTTTCTGACTTTTGACGATTTTCAAAACCAAAGATGTCCATGTCAAAAATGTCCAAATGCAAGCCATTTGGGTGAGGGAGGAGCCAGCATTTGTAGTGCACTGGTCCCCATGATATGCCAGGACGCCAGCTGGGCACCCTAGGGGGCACTGCAGTGGACTTGATAAAATGCTCCCAGGAACATAGCTCCCTTACCTTGTGTGCTGAGCCCCCCAAAACCTATTACACACAACTGTACACCACTACCATAGCCCTTACGGGTGAAGGGGGCACCTATATATGGGTACAGTGGGTTTGTGGTGGGTTTTGGAGAGCTCGCTGTTTCCTCCACAAATGTAACAGGTGGGGGGGGGGGGGGTATGGGCCGTCTGAAGTGCACTGTAGTACCCTCTAAAACTGCTCCTGGTAAACTGCATGCACTGTCATGGACCTGAGTATGACATCTGAGGCTGGCACGACATATTTTTAAAGATGTTTTTTGAGGGTGGGAGGGGGTGAGTGACCACTGGAGGATTAATGGGAGGTCATCCCCGATTCTCTCCGGTGGTCATCTGGTCATTTTGGGAACCTTTTTGTGCCTTATTCGTAATAAAAACATATCTGGGGGTGACAAGATGGCGGCCTAAGCGTTTTGGGACTGGCCACGGTGAATTTACTGAGAGCCTTGTTTTTCTTTTTTATCTATTTCTTTTTGAAAATGCCACATACCAAAAGGAAGGGGATAGTAAAGAGCCAGACGCCAACGGCTCGAACTTCCTCCCCATTTCAGCAAACACTGGACCGGTTCACAACGCCCTTCCCTGTAGTGAAGGCGAGCGATGCCGATTTGGGAGCCGTTGGAGGAGCTCCGGCTCCCTCGGATTTCGAAACATCACTTTCGCCGCCTGATAATCGACCTCCGCATCCAGCGGTTACGGGGCAGAGAGAGGAGGAAGAGCCTGCTACGGAAGCCGTTGCAGACCAAACCTCGTTTGGCGCTAACTCTCCCCTGCACGCTGAGGTAACAACTTTGGAGGGGAACCCTCCGGCGGAGATAAACCTACAGGCGATATGGAGAATGCTGCAGGATTTAAACCAGACAATAATAAAATCTGCTCGAGATACTTCCCAACTCGTAAGTAAAATTGACTTTTTGACTAACTCCTTAGAAAAAACTAAACAAGAAGCGACGTTACAAACTGAGGTATTTCAGCAGGAAGTAAAATCATTAAAATCAGTGACTGAATCCTTAGTAACGGATAAAATGGTGATACATAGGAAAATTGAGCAATTTGAAAATTTTAATAGAAGGCTTAATCTTAGGATATTAAATTTTCCTTGGACTCAGGAACTGAGTGCTACTGAGCTCTTTAAGAAATATTTAAAAGAAATTCTACTGTACCCGGACTCAGCTATACCTCCTTTAAATAGAGTATATTATCTACCAAGTCCTCTACCAGCTGAGCCGGGAGATAGTAGCAAGAAAAATAATTTGAATAAACATTTGAACCTTCAAGCACCGCTGGATATTTCATTAATTTTGGAGACATCTACATCTGATATTGAGCAACGTAGAACTTTATTAATATCGTTTGTTTTTGAACAGGACTTGAACGTTGTATTGAAGTTATACTTTAAAAATGCTTTGAAAATATTTTGTGGTCAAAGAGTGTGGATATACCCGGATGTCTGTAAAACAACTCAAGATAGGAGGAAGAAATTTTTATTGTACAGAGAAGAAACCCGAGCTATGGGGGCAACATACTTATTGGCCTACCCATGTAAATGTCTGGTTAAATATTTGGGAGTAAAATATACCTTTTTTGAACCGGAACATCTTAAAGCATTCTTGGAGATGAAAAAACTAGCCAATAAACCTGTAGAGTAATCGATATCATTTAAATATTAAAGTAATGGGGGTAGAAAGCCAGGCCATATATCGTATGTTCTTTTTCTTTTTGTTTAAGATCTCCTATTGTCTAAATCACTCCCCCCTTAGGGCAGTATTGTGGTCTAATTAAATGTATAGCTTGCTCTTTTCTTATTGAAAGTATTGTAAGTTTAATGTTATAATTACCTTTGTTTTTGAACAAGCTGTGCAGTGTATTACATATTGCATGTTCCGCATGTAAAAAATTTAAAATGATAAATAAAGGGAAAAAAAAAAAAAAAACATATCTGGGTGAAAACGTCCAAGTGTTTGTCAGGGATGGCCTTGTTTTTTTAGATTATGGGTCAAAGACATCCAAGTGTCAGGCACGCCCAAGTCCCACCTTCGTTACACCTCCGACACGCCCCCTTGAACTTTGGACGTCCTTGCGATGGACTGCAGTTGGAGACGTCCAAAATCAGGTTTCGATTATACCGATTTGGACGTCCCTAGGAGAAGGACGTCCGTCTTCCGATTTATGTCGAAAGATGGACGTTCTTCTCTTTCGAAAATGAGCCCGTTAGACTCTCCTTTTTTAGATAGAAAATCCCTCCTCTCTATCTCTTTTACCTTGAGCTAATCTGAACTCAGATATGGTCACAGGTGCAATACCATTGCAGTTCCTCACCCTCGTCACAAATCCCGGGGATATCTTCGGTGTCCCGCTCTTCTTTTCCAGGATCAGGGACTCCCTCCTGCTCTTTCATATTCCAGAGATGATTATTTCCTCTCATTCCTTCACTCCTGTTAATCGTGGTCGACTGGTTTATCTAGCCAAAGACTCCCTCATTCTCTGGGATGCTAATTTAGACGATCCCAGATGCTCATTTTAGTGGTACCATGGCTTATGTAGCCAAAGACAGGCAATACTCTTTGGATTAGATTCTATAAACAGCACTGAAAAATGCTGAGCGCTATTAATCAGAGGATCCACACCCTTTATAGAATTGCACTAACCCCTAAATTCAATATATCGTGCCTTAATTTCCGTGATCTGCGCATAAATCCCAGTTCATTTCAGTTAACGGGCAATTATTGAAAAAACACATTGCCTCATCCTCTCCTCTCCATATAACAAATACAAACGCATAACCATAAAAACTCTAGGACATACCCTCCCTACCACGGACAGTTTGAAAATACTCGGTGTCACACTCAATCACAACCTTACCCTCAAGAGCCAAGTAAACTCTGTAACAAAGAAAATGTTCTATTCAATGTGGAAGCTCAAACAATTAAAAACGTTCTTCCCAAGAGCAACTTTTCGATACCTAAAATAATCAATGGTCCTAAGCCATGCAGATTATTGCAACGGAATCTATGCGGGCTGCAAAGAACAACTCATAAAAAAACTCCAGACCGCCCAAAATACAGCAGACAGGGTGATATTCAGCAAAACACGCTTCAAAAGTGCCAAACCCCTCCGAGAAAAGTTGCATTGGCTCCCAGTCAAAGAACGAATCATCTTCAAAATCTGCACCTTAGTCCACAAAGAGGCATATTTTCAAAGCACTTAGCCTCCCAAAGTTCCATAGAAACCTATGGAACTTAGCCTCCCAAAGTGCTTTGAAAATATGCCTCAAAATCATATACGGCATAGTCCCATAATACATGACAGACCTCATAGACTTACCAATAAAAAACAAAGTCAGATCGTCAAGATCCTACCTAAACCTACACTACCTAAATTGCAAAGGACTGAAATACAAAACAACTTACACAGCTGGCTTCTCCTACATAAGCGCACAACTATGGCATGGGCTCCCAAAAGCTGTGAAAACAATCCACAACCACTTGAACTTCAGGAAATCACTAAAAACCAACCTCTTCAAAAAGGCCTACCCCAATGACCCCACGTAACCCTCTTCACCTACCAACACAGTGTGACTATAATCGAACAGGACAACACGCAATCTTCATCCACTCCGACCCTCCACTTAGACCTCATACGATCACTATACAACTTTGTATTTGTTATCCACCGACTGGGCAAACGCCTTTGACGGTACTATGTAAGCCACATTGAGCCTGCAAATAGGTGGGAAAATGTGGGGTACAAATGCAATAAATAAGTAAATATTGGCACTATTAAGTTGCGCACTCAAGTTGGCAGTGCATGCTGATTTTCACTTGTAACTTTAGTCGCCATATACAGAATCCCCCAGTTTGTGCTTGGTAATTATATCACTCTCATTTTCTCTCCAAGAGAGGTTTCCTTCTCCCTTGTTCTGGAAACTGCAGGGCTTTGCAGTTCAGTGCAGTTGTTCTCAAACCTGGTCCTGGAGTCACCCCAGCCAGTCAGGTTTTCAGGATACCCATAATAAATATTCATGAGAGAGATTTGCCTTTGCTGCATGCAAATCTATCTCATGAATATTCATTGTGGATATCCTGAAAACCTGACTGGCTGGGGTGCCACCAGGACCAGGCTTGGGAACCACTGGTACAGTGCATTAGTACAACCAGTAAAGGTCTCTGCCATCTAAGCATGGCATAAAAGCATAGAGTAGCCATACTGGGTCAGACCAGTGGTCCATCTAGCCCAGTATCCTGTTTTCCAAACAGTGGTCAAGCCAGCTCAAAAGTACCTGGCAGAAACCCAAATCGTGGCAACATTCCATGTAGAACCCCAAAGAATAGCAAGATTCTGGAATCCTAAAGAGTGTCAAGATTCCATGTAGAATCTCAGAGTAGCAACATTCCATACTACAAATCCCAGGGCAAGCAGTTGCTTCCCATGTCTGTGTCAATAACAGACTATGGACTTTTCCTCCAGGAATTTGTCCAAACCATTTTTAAACCCAGATACGCTAACCTCTGTTACCACATCCTCTGGCAAAGATTTCCAGAGCTAAACTATTCATTGAGTGAAAATATTTTTCCTCCTATTTGTTAAAAAAAAAACCCATTGTATTTGAGATACCCTATTTCACAATTTGTCCACAAACGAAACAAAAATATTCTTTTCTGTCATAGGTTAGTTCCCCTTCAAGTAGCTAATTTTGGGATGAAGGATTAGAACCAGGCATAGCAATGATGCACCTCATTCCAGAATCCTTTAAAGCAAGAATATATAAAATCCGGCTAGAACTACTGACTTTGTCAAAGTCGTTTCTGACCTTGGGCATTTATTGGACAAGCAGCTGTTACTCAGAGACAGCTAATTTGGGGAACAAAAAGACGAGCCCATGCTGGGCTTTAAGACAGGCTTCATTTAAAAACCAAATAAATTGCATTAAAGCAAACTACATATTTAATTACTGTGCTCTGCTCTGGATCCATTTGTTTCAATTTAAATAGCAAATGCTTAACGGTTATCCATTTCTAGTGCTGCAGAGAAATCCTTCTAAATTAAGCTCCTTAATGAAACAAACCACCCAGGTTGTGCAAGAGAAGCACAACCTTATATTTCACCTAGAATTGCATTAAAGTGGAATTGCTAGAAAGTTTTTTTCTCTCATCTCTCTTTCTGGTTATTTATTTGTTTCTGTGGCTGTGAAATGGAGGCCTGAGTTTAGAGATTAGGAACACTTAGAGGGTTAGTTAATACACTGCAGTAATTTTACTGCAGCAAAATTTGCTGTGGGAGTCACTAACCTGCCGCCACAATAAATTTCAGGTTGTATTGCTGAAGGGGGGGAACATTTTATTATATTTAAAACACATTTATAGACCCCAGTTCTGATTCAAAAGATTATACACAGTTTACACAGATTAACATCATGCGTTCTTGGGTCATAACAGTGCAAAGATAGTAGGCCCCAAATTGAGCCTGAAAGAAACCAGGGCCTGGGCAGGTGCCAATTCACTCCTACTCCCTCTGATTTTCTGAACAACTAACTCAATCAGACCCCCCCCCCCCCTCCATCGAGACCAGTGGCGTAGCTACGTGGGGCCTGAGGGGGCCGGGGCCCCCGCAGATTCACCCCCGGACCCTCCTCCCGGCGAACCCGCCCCCGCCTACCTTTACTTTTGCTGGCGGGGGATCCCACTCCCCACCAGCCGATGTCTTCTCAGTCCTTCCTGCTCTTCAATTTGTTTGCTGACGTTCTGTTCTCTGAGTCTGACGTCCTGCACGTACAACGTGTAGGACGTCAGCAAACAAATTGAAGAGCAGGAAGCGACTGAGAAGAAGACGTCGGCTGGCGGGGAGTGGGATCCCCTGCCAGCAAAAGTAAAGGTAGGCTGCAGTGGCGGCGGGTTCGTGGCGGGAGGGGGGGGCGGCAATGTCGGCGGGGGGGGGGGGGGGGGCGCCGGGGGGAGGGCTAAAATGTGCCCCCTCCCCCGGGCTCTGGACCCTTCCCCCACGGAAGGCTGGCTACGCCCCGAGACCCTTCCACTCACTCCAATAAAAACTGCTCCCATCTGCCAAGGTGCATGCGCTAGATGTGGCCTACTTAAATTTCAGCAAAGCCTTTGATACTGTTTCTTATAGAAGGCTTAAGAATAAACTGAGCGGCCTGGGGGGGCGGGTCCCAAGGTGATAAACTGGATTAGAAATTGATTGACTGATAGATGAATGGAATTCGCTCAGAGGAAAGGCTGCAGGACCAATATCTTTGTAAGTGATATTGCTGATGGGTTAGAAGGCAAAGTTCTCCTTTCTGTGGATGAGACAAATATCTGCAACAGAATGAAAACCCCTGAGGAAATGGGACAAAATGAGAAGTCATCTACAAAAATCTGCTTGAATGCTTGGCAGTGACACGTTAATGTAAAGAATTGCAGAGTGATGTACTTTATTTCATATTCCAACATCTAAGCATTTTACAGAGCTTCAAATAGAATAGGGGCAAATCTATAACTTGGCAGCAAGATATAGGCGCCTCAATGAGGCCCACTTACAGGTGACTTCTATATATGACGCCGAAAAAATTGTTCCCGAAAAAGCGCTCTTCTATAAACTGTGCTTACGCTCGGGAATGTGGTGCAAATATGCCCCTCATTCTACAACAACATGTGTGAATGCTAGAAACACTCCCGTTCCACCCATGACCCTCCCATTTCTGCGCCCCCCCCCCCCCTCCTTTTTGAACTTGCACCTAAATTTAGGCATGGATCCCGTGCCTACATTTACATGCATATGTTTCAATTAAATCTAATTAGTGCCAATAATTGGTTAACAAGCCAATTATTGGCTCTAATTAACTCGTTATGTAGTTAAAATTTGTGTGCAAATTGGGCACATGCCCAAATTTGCATGTGAAAGTTTTAGCGACTCTTATAGAATTCGAGGGTTAGCGCCAATTCTATAAGGGCTTCAGAGTGCAAAGGAGTGATAGAATACTAGTGGAAAGACACGTTGGTGTGCCAAAATATAGGCACGACAGGTCAATGGCTGGTTAAGTTGGCATTCCACAAGTTGCATGCATCACTTGGTGACAGGTCTATGGCCAGTCCACAATTATGAGCTAAGCAACTTGAGCAGAAACATTATAGAATTTCACCTTCCACTTACACACGTAACTTCCAACTATTGGTGCCTCTAATGTGTTTGAGTGCTATTACTCTATATCATATGTGCACACTTGGGGCCAGATTCAGTAAATGATGCCAAAAGGTAGGCACTGTTATGATTCACGTTAAGATAGTATTCTGTAAAGGGTACTCTGCACACACATAAGCGTAAATTCTATAATTGGTGCCGAGGTTGAGGCGCCGGGATGATGTCTGGTGACTAGGGCTGCATTTTGATTACAATTTTTTATCACACAATTAATGGAAGGGCATAGTCAGCAGTCCATTGGCGGGGCACAGGAGGGGAAGGGGGGCAGACTCAAGAAAATTGTCAGGAAGTATTTTTTCATGGAGAGAGTGGTGGATACTTGGAATGCCCGTGGGAGGTGGTGGAGATGAAAACGGTAACGAAATTCAAATATGCATAGGATGGATCCTCAGAAGCTTAGCTGAGATTGGGTGGCAAAGCCTGTGGGGGGAGGCGGGGCTGGTGGTTGGGAGGCGGGGCTAGTGCTGGGCAAGACTTCTATAGTCTGTGCCCTGAAAATGGCAGATACAAATCAAGGTAAGGTATACACAAGAAGTAGCACATATGAGTTTATCGTGTGGGCAGACTGGATGGACCGTACAGGTCTTTTTCTGCCGTCATCTACTATGTTACTATGAAGGGGACACAGGGGTGAACTATTGTAGTGCTGCTTCCTCCTCCAACATCTTAAGGTATGGGGGTGTTCTGTGCTGCTAGACCATCGGGGGGGGGGGCTGCTAGACCACCTGGTAGGGGCTAGAGGTCCACTGGACTTTCAGACCACTTTTCTGTTGGGATAGGGGAGGTACAGGGGCTAGAGGTACTCTGGACCTCTAGTCCCCTGTGCCCCTGTGTTGGTGTCCGGGGGCCTGGCAGACCTTTGCCATTGGTGTTGGCGAGAGATCTTGGACTGACGGTGGCATGGATTGGGGGGGGGGAGGAAGAGAACCTTAACCCTAATGACAGGTCTGAGTTGGCTTAGGGTTAAGGTGCTATTCCGCCCGTATGATCACAACTCAGTTCTCTGATCATATGGGTGGAATACCGCACAGCACATTTAAATATAATTTAAATGAGCTCTGTGGTATTCCCTGGCACGCTTATGCCAGACTCCTCCGCTCATCATGCGCAGACGAATGCAGTTAATTATTGAAAGCGATTTCATTTTTCTTAAATTGCGGTTAATAATTAATTCGCCAATCGTGGCATTAATCGCGATTAATATGCAGCCCTAATGCTGAGTACAAATGATACGGAATTGTCATTTTAGAAGGCTTGTCTTAGTTCTCAGTTTTGTACCTAGCTTTAGATACGAGCTTACGCCATGTCAAAGGCTGGTGTAAGTGCTTGTGCCTAGCAGTTGGCATTTAGGTGCGTAACCCCTAGTATTCTGTAACATGTGTGCGTAACTCCTAGGCACGCCCCTGACCTGCCCATGCCCCTCCCATGACCACCACCCATAGAAGTTGTGCGCAACAGAGATTACATACACAACTTCTAGAATGGTAACTGATGCTAATTAACACCAATTGAAGACAATAATTGGCCGTTAATTCCAGTTAAACGTCAAGTATTTAGTTGCGTGCACAACTGATCTTTTTCTAGAAACTGGGCTTTACAACTTTGCACGTTAAAAACTAGATTCCCTAAATGGTGCCTAAAAATTCTTGTGCTTAACATTTTTCTAGAAACCACACTTAAAGTTAGTTGCGATTTATAGCATAAAGTCCACACTCACTGTTCACTAATACATCAATACATCCATTTCTGAACTCTCAGCCCCGTAATCTAACCTCACTCATACCTTTACCCACAGATATATGTATACCACACATAATGCCCTTCTAGCTTCCCGCTGTCTCCTTCCAATGTTTCAAAGCTTTGATCCATTGTTATATTCTTCAACAATACTTTGATTGTCTCGCATAATTCTTCACAATGTAATCGATAACCAATTTGTAACAAATTGTACTTCCATCATTCATATCATATTGTAAGCCACACTGAGCCCGCAAAAAGGTGGGAAAATGTGGGATACAAATGCAATAAATAAT
Source organism: Microcaecilia unicolor (assembly GCF_901765095.1). NCBI lineage: Eukaryota > Metazoa > Chordata > Amphibia > Gymnophiona > Siphonopidae > Microcaecilia > Microcaecilia unicolor. The sequence goes on from NC_044034.1 coordinate 367,369,556, forward strand.
AATAATAATGCTTAGCGCCGGGAACCACAACTACATTTAGGCACGACCATTTACACCAATGAAAACCAGATGTAAATCTCTGCGTGTAAATTAGGCGCGGATCCCTCTAATTCTTTAACAACACACATAAATTGCAGGAATGCCCCCTGACCCACCCATGCTCGTCCAATGGCCACGCCCCCTTTTCAGGTACACGCACTAGAACTTATGCGCACCTCTTTATAGAATAGGCCCCAAAAGATGCGCACATTCTAATTATTGCCAATTAGTGCTGATAATGGCTTGTTTTTGCCCAATTATCAGTGCTGATTGGCATATTAATCGATTAAGTTACGCTGACAAATTGGGCGCATTCCCAAATTTGCACACTCAAAGTGCCATATATATATAATCCGGGGGTAAGTGTAAAGTTGGATGGTCAAGTTTATAGAATTAGGGGATAGGGTATATTACACATTTTCACCTTCAGACCAAGTTTAAATTTGTGCAAGAGAATTGTGCGCTGTTAGTGGTCATTGGCAGAATCTATTTTATACAGGCAAACACGCACTTATGTTTCCTTTATAAATTAGCTATAAAATACGAATTATAAATCAGTAACTATAAATCACTTCTATAGCGCTACCAGTCGTACGCAGTGCTTTACAATTGAACATGACGAAGACAGTCCCTGCTCAAAAGCGCTTACAGTCTAAATCAGGACAAACAGACAGGACGAAAAAGGAGAAGGGAAGGACAGACAGGACGACACATAAGGATAAGATAAAAGTTACAAGTCAGGAGTCGAAAGCAGCATCAAACAGGTAGGCCTTTAGCCTGGATTTGAAGGCAGCCAGGGATGGAGCTAGACGTAATGGCTCAGGAAGCCTATTCCAAGCATAAGGTGCGGCGAGATAGAAGGAGCGGAGTCTGGAGTTAGCGATGGAGGAGAAGGGTGCAATTAGGAGAGATTTGCCTAGTGAACGGAGTTACTACTACTACTATTTAACATTTCTAAAGCGCTACTAGGGTTACACAGCGCTGTACAATTTCACAAAGAAGGACAGTCCCTGCTCAAAGGAGCTCTAGGGAAGGATTGTAGGGAGAGATGAGGGGAGAGATAGTGAAGCGCTTTTTGTGCTTTTCACGTAGGTGATTGTTATAAATTTAGCCCCCATTATGTTAAACTAATTTCACGTAATGATGCCGTGGTCCAGTCACAGATGTTGCGTGGTAGAATCATCTCAAGATTCTGTTCAGGTATGGCCTTTTCTGCTGAGTGATTCTGTTCCTGGGCTTCTGTTCAGTAAAAAATTCCAAAGTGACTATAAATCGAGACTGAATGGAAAAATTATACTGAAATTAGTCCATTTAGCGGCTGTAGTTTAAATTGTATTTCAAGATATATCCAGTGTTCACTGTGGGAAAAGTTATTTGCTAAGATTCTGTCTTTATGATATTATTTTGCCGTAATATGCTGTTCCTTGGCATTATTTGAAGGTGATATTTCCGTCTGCATTATTAACGATACAAATCTTAGAGCTATTCCAATGTGAACCTTTAAATATGTTGTCTTAATGAGTACTTCTGTTATTGACTCCGAGCTCTATTTACTAAAGTACATTATCACATGTTATTACACACTAATTGCCACTAATGCAGGGTTTTAATGCAGAAAAAAATGGGCACAAAGCATGGTAAAATAACAAGCTGCATTGCATACAGATGCAAGGAATCAGTGCATTAGTATGTAAAAGGATTAACACAGCTTTCTGTTGTGCATTGCACCCTGCATGTTAATCACACCTCCAGAGCTGATGCTCCCAGGTGTCCGCATTAGAGAAGGAAAAGAATCCCTTGTGGTCTGTTAGGCATGTCAAGTGGAGGAGTAGCCTAGTGGTTAGTGCAGTGGGCTTTGATCCTGGGGAACTGAGTTCGATTCCCACTGCAGCTCCTTGTGACTCTGGGTAAGTCACTTAACCCTCCATTGCCCCAGGTACAAATAAGAACCTGAATATATGTAAACCACTTTGAATGTAGTTGCAAAAACCTCAGAAAGGCGGTATATCAAGTCCCATTTCCCTTTCCCCTTTCCCATAAGGCAAGGGCCCCAAGAAGAGAAATATATGAATAGCATTACAGAGGCTGGGCTTTGTTCAAATACCAACCCTCCCCCAATTACCTCTTGGCAGCAGACCCCATCCCGGGCTATCCCACATCATGTAAAGTAAAGGCAAAATAGACATTCCCCCTCCTCCCTCTACCCCCTCAGCCTACTGTGATGTAGTAGGGGACAAGAGCGTTTTCTAGTCTATCCTACCCCAGTGGCATCATTGTTCAAAATGTCACTGCCTGTCCCCTAGCAGTGCATCACCATTTACTCTTAGGGGTCCTGATGGTGCCACAGTCCTTGAGGGCCACAATCCAGTTGGGTTTCAAGATTTCCACAATGAATATGCATGAGATTGATTTGCATGTACTGCTTCCATTGTATGCAAATCAATCTCATGCCTATTCATTGCGGAAATCTTTGAAAACCTGAGTGGGTTGTGGCTCTCAAGAGCCGTGGTTGCCCACCCCTGTGCTAGAGTATCTTCAGGGGAGGGAGGTTAGCTATGCAGAGGCTGGACTTTGCCCAACATATTTATTTCCTGTGATGAAGCCCACCATGCCACATTGCTATATTTGGAAATGTGAGAAATTACCATAGGATTTATTAACCTGCATTACTTAGATATCACAGGTTAATAAGCCATGTGGTGCTTTTTCTGCATTCAGTTAGTATATACGTCTCTTAATGTGTGCAAACTAGAGGGGGCACTTTAAGCTGCGGTAAGCATTAATGTGTGCTTTCTGCAAGTTAAAATCTACTTCCTTGGGTTGCGCTCAGGCGTCCCATGGTAGTTTTGTGTTTGGCACTTGCTACTCTTGATCAAAATTCTTTTTTAGCACTGGGGGTGGAGAATTGACGTACCCAGTGTCAAATCGGATACTGCAGCTGCATCATCGTATGTGTCTCCAGGTCCGCCTTCCGGTGATAGGCCTGGGCTGCTCCTGCTTAGCTGCTTAGCTTTCCTGGCTTCACCATTGGCTAGAAGGCTCCAACCACCTTCTGGTCCTTGCTCCGTACTTGCTGGCTGTGGCACCCTTTCTGAATGGCAGTCACCCTTCAGTATTTTACGGCAGGCTCCAACAAAATGCACAGCAACTGCAAGGCTTCTTAGAATTGAGAGGTTTATTAGATTTAATCCTTGATCACATAGAGCACACCCTTATAGGTTTCCCTTTTCTAACATAGTCCAGCTCACTTCTTTAGAAGTCTTAATAAGTGTCCAGCTACTTCTGACTCAGCAGTTTGTCAGTTCCACCAGATTTGCACCCTTCGTGCATTCCCTGTCACAGTCTCAAATCATTCAACAAGACAGTTTTTAATTTCACTTCTCCCTACCTTCCCTTCTTCCATAATGCTCCTTTTCCATCAGCTAACATCCTCCACAGGCTTCTTCCCCACTGCATCAACCTTCTTTCCCCAGTCCTAAACACTTTTGGTATTGTAGCAGACAGAAAACCTTTTACTTTACTGCCTTGGGTTGTGCTAGAGCTGAAATCTCCATACACTCCTCCTCTAGCCCCTCCACTGCTTCCATTTTATCATACTCCATAGCCTCCTCCCAGTGGTGTGCTGGAGCTGGCTCGCACCGGCTCGCAAGAGCCGGTTGTTAAATTTTCTTCCAGCTTGCGAGCCGGTTGTTGAAAATAGCGAGCCGGCTCTGGCTCTCCTCCCTCCCTCCGTATCCGCCTCACCGCCCGCTTGTTTTTTTAATTCTTCGGGGCAGGCAGTCTTGCCTGCCCTATTCCAGCGCTGACTGTCCTCCCTTGCCAATTCGCGCTTTAAAAATGGCCGCCAAAACTTCCAGAGGCAGCCTCGTGAGACTTCGGCTGAAGTCTCGGCGGCCATTTTGAAGCGCGAATCGGCAAGGGAGGACAGTCAGCACTGGAAGCGGGCAGGCAAGGCTGCCTGCCCCAAAGAATTCAAAAAACAAGCAGGCGGTGAGGGACCGGATCAGGAGGGAGGGAGGGAGGAGAAGAATTCACGATACAACTCGGGAGGGGGTGGCAGGGAGGAAAAGGGAGTCACTGCTGGGCATGGGTGAAGGGGGTCGCTGGGTATGGGTGCATGCAGGGGAGAGGAGGGTACACTGCTGGACATGGGTGCATGCATGGCAGGGGAAAGGAGGGTCACTGCTGGACATCGGTGCATGCAGGGGAGAGGAGGGTCACTGCTGGACATCTGGGTGCATGGAGGGCAGGGCAGAGGAGGGTCGCTGGGTATGGGTGCATGCAGGGCAGGGGAGAGGAGGAGAGAGAGAAGAAATGCTGGACATGGATGGAGGGGAGAGAAGAGTGAGGAAGGAGATGAGATGAGGGAAAAGGAAGAGAGGAGAAAAACTGCACATGGATGAAGAAAATAGGCAGAAGCTGAGGACCAGAAATGAAGAAGAAAGGAGGAAAGAAATAAATGGAAAGGAAGCCCTGGAAACGGAGTTAAGAGGACAGATAGCAGCAGAATCGGATACTGGGCCAGCATGATCAGAAAAACAAAGTCACCAGACAACAAAGGAAGAAAAAAATCATTTTATTTTCATTATAGTGTTTGGAATATGTCCACTTTGAGAATCAGGTGCTCAACATTAAAAGTTTATATTTATTTACTTATTTATGGCATTTTATCCCACATTAAACATGAATTAGATTGGAACCTGGGATCATTTAATTTTTTTTCCTGGAGAGAGTAATGCATTGCCCCCCCCCCCCCCCCCACGGCCATAGCCAGCTCTGCAATTTTGGGGGGGCGCAGAGGTGGACGGGGGGCGCAGAGGTGGATGGGGGGGGCGCAGTGGTGGACAGGGGGGGGGGGGCGCCGAGGTGGACCGGAGAGAGAGCCTGTTGTTAAAAATTTACCAGCACACCACTGCCTCCTCCCCAAAGGATTTCCACAGCTGCTCCTCATTACCCTGATCAGAGACCATTTCCCAATCATCCTCCCCACCCTCCAGCTCCTGCAAGTTTTGCCTAGGGTGTGATGCATCCTGTGAATGGTAGTTCCTTCCCCAACTCCATATTCTGACCGGTTTCTTAGCTACTAGGGGGCGAATCTCATGTGTACTAGGAACCTGAGAGTGAATCTTTGTCTTCCTTAAGAATACCTCCTCCTCGAGCCCCTGACTCAGCACTCTTTCAGTCGGATCTTTCCCAGATCCCTTACATATGCTAACCAATTAGCGCGGGAGCCCTTTCCGCCAACTAAGTGGGTATCAAGAGGAGCTCACGCGCTAATGGCCACATGCTAATAGGCAAATTAGCGTGTGGCCATCAATTGAAGAAATGGAAATGCGGCCGTTTTACAGCTGCGCTACAAGATGCTTAGCAAGCAGGAAAGCGTCAAGCTACTGATACCAAAGGCCATTTTTAACCCAGCATAGTAAAAAGGTCCCAGAATTTGGAGTCTTTTTCTCTTATTGGGAGTGAAAAATAATTAATGGAACCCTAGTGCTACTTTATCTTGTAATACAGACTTGGTCCATTTCTAATTGCCTTGTTAAATACCAGAAAGAACGCTGCACGGAGCAGAAATATGCTGTCACCAATTTGATTAAAGACGAATCTCCGAGGATAAATTCATCCATTACTAAAATGAAGGTCACGCTCAGTTTACTGATACTTTGTTAGGATGTTCTTCTGGGAAAGCAGGAAATCTCACAAAAGTTAAGAAAGGCAGACTAAGACAAGAGAGGGAAGATATGATAGAGACGTTTAAATACCTTCGTGGCATAAATGCACAGGAGGTGAGTTTCTTTCAATTTAAAGGAAGCTCTGGAACGAGGGAGCATAGGATGAAGGTGAAAAGGGATAGCCTCAAAAGTAACCTGAGGAAATACTTCTTCACGGAAAGGGTGGTGAATTCCTGGAATGGCCTCCCAGTGGAAGTGGCGAGGACAAAATCTGTATCTAAATTCAAGAAAGCCTGGGACAAGTACGTAGGATCTCTAAAAGTGATAGGTAGAGTAGATGGCAAGCATGAGCAGACTGGATAGATCATATGGAGGGGCATAATCGAACGAAAACGTCTATCTCCATGGGCGTTTATCTCTGAGAATGGGTCCGTGAAGGGGCGGACTGAACCGTATTTTCGCAAAAAATAGACGTCCATGTTTTATTCGACAATTTGTGAGCTGGGCGTTTTTGTTTTTCAGTGATAATGGAAAATGAAAGCGCCCAGCTCAAAAACGAATAAATCCAAGGCATTTGTTTGTGGGAGGGGCCAGGATTCGTAGTGCACTGGTCCCCCTCACATGCCAGGACACCAACCGGGCACCCTAGGGGGGGCACTTTTACAAAAACAAAAAAAAAGGTAAAAGAGCTCCCAGGTGCATAGCACCCTTCCCTTGGGTGTTGAGCCCCCCAAATCCCCCTCAAAACCCACTGCCCTCAAGTCTACACCATTACTATAGCCCTAAGGGGTGAAGGGGGGGCACCTACATGTGGGTACAGTGGGTTTGGGGGGTTGGACGACTAAGCATTAAGCAGCACAATTGTAACAGGTGGGGGGGATGGGCCTGGGTCCACCTGCCTGAAGTCCACTGCACCCCCTAACAACTGCTCCAGGGACCTGCATACTGCTGCCAGGGAGGTGGGTATGACATTTGAGGGTGAAAATAAAAAGTTGTGAAACATCATTTTTTGTGGTGGGAGGGGGTTAGTGACCACTGGGGGAGTCCGGGGAGGTCATCCCCGATTCCCTCTGGTGGTAATCTGGTCATTTAGGGCACTTTTTGGGGCCTTATTCGTGAAAAAACAGGGTCCAGGAAAAGTGCCCTAAATTCTAGCTACAAACACATACTTTTTTTCCATTATCGGCGAAAAGCGCCCATCTCTGTTCGGGTGATAACCATGCCACAGTCCCGCCTTCACCACGCCTCCGTCAACTTTGTATGCTTCCGCGATGGAGTGCAGTTGAAAACGTCCAAGTTCGGCTTTCGATTATACCGTGTTATTCGTTTTTGTGAGATAAACGTCCATCTCCTGATTTAGGTCGGAACTTGGGCGTTTTTCTCGTTCGATTATAAGCAGGATAGTCCGTTTGACTATGGCAATGAAAAAAACAAATTTTTGTTGCAGGGAGGGAATGGGGATGAATCTTTGTCCCCATGTCACTTTCTAAGAAGAATAACCATACTAGGTCAGATTGATAATCCATCTAGCCCAGTATCCTGCTTCCAACAGGAAAGAAAAGTAGGTGCCCATTTCCTAATATGTATCAGTATATAGACATTCAGTTATATACAGTAATTACCCCCAAAATGTAATAAAAAACAATCAAAAACCAACAAAATAAACTAAACCAAGTATGATTGTTTCAACATCTACAAAATGGAAAAGGGAAAGCTCTGCTGCAAAGTGCTGAAATAGTTAAAGATCAAGGCAAGAATTTTAGAATCTACCTCTGCTACCGAAATTGGGATAATAAATACGTTTGTGAACCACATGAAGGCAGATTGCTCTAAGCACAGTAGCATATGAACCAGGTAAACACACAAATGTATTTAAGGATGAAAAGAATAATACGAGGGGAATGCAGTCTCCCAGAAAGACAGCAAATCTTTAACCTAAAATAATATTACCCAAAGCCAAAAGGTTCATTGTTGTTAGAATGCTACTGTGATGCCCTTCTATCTTTATCTATCACACATCTATCTAAACACCCTTTGGTATCCCAGAAGGTATCTCACATTAATAAAAAAGGAAGCAGCCCTTCCATTGTCACATCCTGAACTGCAGCCTAGTGTCTGCTTTACAAGTGTAGAGAATAAATGGTGCCCAAAGTCAGCCGCCAACTTTAAGATCCATACTAAGTGCCAATTCCATCTTTCCTAAGCAACCTTTATAGAATAATGCTTAGAAGGGATTCCTGTACCCAGCTTTGGGCGTGCGGACTTATGCCTGCTGAAACCTGGTGTAAATCCTCACACCCAACTGATAGTACTACTACTACTACTATTTAGCATTGCTATAGCGCTACAAGGCGTATGCAGCGCTGCACAAACATAGAAGAAAGACAGTCCCTGCTCAAAGAGCTTACAATCTAATAGATTGTGATAGCAGTTGGCAGGGCTGCTGAGAGACTGGGCCTGGGGTAAGGCCACCGCCGGGGCCCCGCCCCCCTCCGTCCGCCACCGGGCCGGGCCCCCTGCATTGAAATCACAGCGCCTCAAACCTCTGTGTGAAAGTGCTGCAGGCAGCAGCAGATCGCCTCCCTTTGGGCCTCCTTCCCTCCCTGTGTCCCACCCTCGCGTCAGATGAGGGCAGGACACAAGGAGGGAAGGAGGCCCGAAGGGAGGTGATTTGCTGCACTTTCACACGGAGGTGAGAGGCGCTGCGATTTCAATGCAGGGGGCCCGGCCCGGTGGCAGACGGTCGACGACAGAGGGCGGGTGGGACTGCGGCGCTGGGCCCCCCTTGGAGGCCCGGGGAATTTTGTCCCCCCCTGCCCCCTCCCCTCGGCGGCTATGGCAGTTGGTCAACAAATCCAAGTACTCCACAACGTTGTGCCTAATTTCTGGGAATGCCCCTAACCCGCCCATTCCCCTTCCATGACCACGCCCCCTCTTGAGTTTCGTGTTATTAAATTTAGGCATAGATGTTATAGAATAGCGACGGCCAGATGTGGCCACATGAAAGTGCAAATCCAAATTGATGCCAATTATTGATTGTTGAAGCATTGTTAACACGTATATGCAAAAACATCTGCCCTGAGCGCCCAACTGGATGACCTATATAGAATCTGGGGGGAAATGTTTACCTGCCTGGAGGCAGTGCATTTACACAAATTAAGGTGAGCGTATTTCCCTGTCTGACTGATTAGTTGATGAAGAACACAGATCAGGAAAGTACCCAAGAGAAGATACAGAAAACCATCTGGGTGCTAGAGGGTCTAGGGTTTGTCGTAAACTATCCCAAATCCCACTTGATCCACTCACCTTAATTAATGCTCCTTAGAGCTCAGATAGACACAACTCCAGCAAAAGCATCCCTTCCCTAGCAAAACCTGATGTCCATAGTGGAAGAAATATGCAAGTCAGCAGACATCAGAAGGTACAAGTTGAAATTGCCAGGCCACCATAAACCTATTGTGGATTGCAGCTAGATATAAATAAATTTGTTGAAGAAAGCTGACACGAATGATAAAAAGAAAATACAGGGCTCAATATTAAGCCCACAGTGGTCAGCGGTTTTCAAGCTGCTGACAGGCGTGGGCTGGATTAAGCCTGGATATTCAATACTGGGCCATATCTGGGTATGTGCAGTCACCCAAAAGTTAACTGTTCACCAGCCAATATTTAGACCAGTGCCCAGTTAGCTTGCTGGATAAAGTTAGGATAAATTTCATGTACTTACTGAACCAGGTAACAGACTGAGGGGCCCTTTTACTAAGCCATGTAGGTGCCTATGTGCATCAATTTTGACTACTTTGGCCATCTTTGCGACGGAGTGCAGTTGGAGACGTCCTAAATCGGGTTCTGATTATACCGATTTGGAGGTCCCTGGGAGAAGGATGTCCATCTTCCGATTTATGTCGAAAGATGGACGTCCTCTTTCGAAAACAAGCCCATTATTGAACATGCCTGAAGGTACTGTTTGAGCGCTAAGATGATCTGGCAAATTAACGTTGTAGTTAGAAAGATATAGTGGAATTGGAAAAGGTGCAGCGAAGGGCAATGAAAATGATAGCGGGGATGGGACGACTTCCCTATGAAGAAAGACTAAGGAGGCTAGGGCTATTCATCTTGGAGAAGAGACGGCTGAGGGGAGACATGATAGAGGTATATAAAATAATGAGTGGAGTGGAACAGGTGGATGTGAAGCGTCTGTTCACGCTTTCCAAAAATACTAGGAGTAGGGGGCATGCGATGAAACTACAGGGTAGTAAATTTAAAACAAATTGGAGAAAATATTTCTTCACGCAACGCATAATTAAACTCTGGAATTTGTAGTCGGAGAACATGGTGAAGGCAGAGTTTAAAAAGGGGTTAGACGGTTTCGTAAAGGACAAGTCCATAAACCACTACTAAATGGACTTGGGAAAAATCCACAATTTTGGGAATAAAGTGTATAGAATGTTTGTACGTTTGGGAAGCTGCCAGGTGCCCTTGACCTGGATTGGCCGCTGTTGGGGACAGGATGCTGGGCTTGATGGGCCTTTGGTCTTTTCCCAGTATGGCATTACTTATGTTCTTATGTAGTATAATGAATAGCAATGAGGTAGTTCTTATAGGGGACAAAATTCAGCTTGTGGAGATCAGTGTTCGTGAAGTCGCTGGCCGCTGTGGTTAGAAATATACAGGATATTGAGCACAGGTATCCGGATTCCAGCCAGCACCGAATATTCTGTAATCTGTGCTGACTAGCATTACTATCCGCTTAATGGCAATATTCAAAATCTGCTAAGCGGATAGTTAACTGATCAAAGTTAAGACTACCTTTTCACTGTACTAACTTTGGCCAGTTAACAAACTGGTTAGCAGTTTGAATTTCTCTGATAATTGGATTTCCTTTGGCTTTATCCAAGCTGAGCCACTCAGAGGGTATATTTAGCACAGTGCTTCTCAGCCCTCAAGCCTTCTCCTGGAGCCACACCCAGCCAGTTGGGTTTTCAGGATTAGTACCGTGAATATGCTTGAGATAATTCTGCATATACTGCATACCTTTTGCATGCAGATCCATTATGGTAATTCTAAAAACCTGACTCGGCCAGTGTGCCTTGAGAAGCACTGATTCAGGCAGCACTACGTGGTTAGTGCTACTAAATATCGTGCTGGATAGAAGTTATCCAGTTAGCGGCACCGACTAACCCCTGAATTCTATATATGGCACTCAAAATGCATGCTGTCACACGGTACTTCCGAACTGCTTCTGACTCCTCACTTGTTCCGGCTGTTCGCTCAACTCGGCACCTCTCTGTGCTGTCCACTCTCCACTCGACACCTCTCAGTGCTGTCCTCTTTCACCCACACAATTGGGGCTAATCCACATCCTGAGGAGAGCTGCTTCCTCTCACTTGTAAAAAGTAATTATTCACAGCACTATATTTATCCTGCAGAGTACTTCATTCAACAACTGTACCAGCGAAAAACAGTATGACGGCTGTAATACAGCTGCTGGTCGCAGTGCACTTTGCTTCACTTTTCAAACACACAAAACAACACAAATGTTCAGTCGTAGAATTAACTAATTTTATTTATTTATTTATTTATTGCATTTGTATCCCACATTTTCCCACCTATTTGCGGGCTCAGTGTGGCTTACAATAAGACATGAATAATAGAAATACATTTGATACGACTAAGTTATGGATTACATTGAACAGAGTTGTGCGAGACATTCGAATATCAATGGGAGTATAACAATGGGACATCAACATGGAAACATTAGAAGGAGACAATGGGAAAAAAGGGCATTGTTAGAAACCTAGGTATATAATGTACATTGTTCCGTGAGTAAGTGAATGATTGACTGGATAGAGGGATGGGGGATCAGAAGTGGATGTGTATTGAGTTGGTGAACAGTGAGTGTGGTTTCTAAGTGTTTTGGCTCTTTCCGTAAGTTTGTTCAAACAGGTGAGTCTTCAGTAGTTTACGGAAGGAGGCTTTTTCGCTAATCGTTCTTAGGTTGCGCGGAAGTGTATTCCAAGACTTCGTGCTCATGTAGGAAAAGGTTGACGCGTGTATCGTCTTGTACTTCAACCTCTTGCAAGTGGGGTAGTGAAGGTTGAGGTGAGTTCGGGATGATCTTTTGGCGTTTCTGGGTGGTAGGTCTATTAAATCAGTCATGTACGCTGGGGCTTCACCGTGAATAATCTTATGGACTAACGTGCAAATTTTAAAAGTAACGCGGTCCTTGAGTGGAAGCCAATGTAGTCTCTCACGCAGTGGTTTTGCCCTTTCATATGACTTTCTAATGACTTCAGGGATATAACCTGTGGTTCAGTCTAGTCCTCCTCTCCTTTCTAGTACTGCCTAGGAGACAGAGGCATTTTCACCACCCTCGTTTGCCAGACACCAGCACTCTGACAACCTCCCACAAATGTTCAGACTGACCTCACTCAGGTAATTAATCCCCACAGTTCAATGAAGCAAGACCACCCATAGGCACTGTCACTCGGAGCCCCAAATCTCTCGCTTCTCTCCCTTTTCCACCTTCCTTTGTCCTGAGCAAAAGAACTCCATCTGCTCCTCACCACTCGCCTTCATGGCTTTTTCCCTCTCCTGTTCAGACTCCTCCCAATCCATAGAGTCTTCCCTCACCCCCTCTCCCAGGTGCTGCTCCTCCACCTGATTATCCTCCATCTCCCAATCCTCCCCTGCCTCTACTACCTCCTGGGAGTTGTAGTTTTGTTTCTTCTCCTCCCTTGCAAGGGCCGCTGGGCTCTGTAGTTCTCTTCCTGTCTCCCATATCTCCTCCCCCTTTTCCCACCAGAGGATGCTTCTCCTTTCCTCGCTTACTGCCCCTTTCAGCTCTTCTCTGCCCTCCTTCTACCTCCTCCTTACAATGCATACAATGTAATTGAGTAACGAGCCAACTAGCACCAGTAATTGGATGCTAACAATCAATATTTTTCGTCATCAGTCCATAATGAATTCTTTTAAAGACTTTTTTAACCTTTTTGAATCTTGCCTTATAACCTTTTGTAACTTATTTTGAACAGACTTTTTTATATTTTATATATTTTTAAATCCATACTTATCTTTTCAATTTTAATCAGGGATCTATGTACCCTTATCTTCACATATGAATCGGGGGTTGATGTGCCAACACGTGTTTCGCCTATGCTCTTTCAAGGCAACCCCTTAAATCTTTTAATGCAGACTAGCCATCCTGCTGTGCAAATGGAAATGGATTGAAACATGTATAAAATATTTTAAAAATCTGTTCAAAAGAAGTTACAAAAGGTTATAAGACAAGATTTTAAAAGGTTTAAAAAGTCTTTAAAAAAATTCATTAAAGACCGATGATGATATAGGTGTGTCACCTACTTCCTGCACAATCGAGAGACTTGTCTCTTAAGGAAGTGCACCTCTGATGGTCCAATATAAATTAAATATTTAAAGATTGAATTGGAAGAAACTACAGACATGGCATAGTTATATTGGTATATATTTATATCTGTAGTTGTGTAAACATACATTAAGTTTGAGATTTGAACAATCAATTATTGGCATTAATTGGCAACAATTTGGATTTGCATGCGCATCTTGGTAATCTTTTAGCGCGTAATTGAAAAGGGTGTATGGCCACCGAATGGGCATGGGCAGGTCAGGGCTGTTTACCAAAGATATGCCCAATATTCTAGAATTTGGGGGATCTGCATCTAACTTACGCGCCAGGATTTACACCAGGTTTCAGTTGGGTGTGGATCCTGGAACTATGCTCTGTTCTATAAATGGTTCTATAGAATAGCGCTCCATGTGCATTTTTTTGCTCCCCAAATTTCAGCGCCATTTACTAAATTTAGTCCTGTGTATTTATTTATTTATTACATTTGTATCCCACATTTTCCCACCTATTTGTAGACTTAATGTGGCTAGCATAGTACCGGAGAGGGCGTTTGCAGACTCCAGTGTGAACAAATACAAAGTGATGTTGTGGTAAGATAAAGTTCATGTGGCACAGCCACATTAGGTTATCGTATAACGGAAGAGTTGTGTTATGTCCATTACGTACTTTAGTTTTGTTGTGTTGCAGATATCTGGCATTTATGTTGGATCGGCCGGGTATGCCTTTTTAAACAGGTTAGTTTTTAGTGTTTTCCGGAAGTTTAGGTGATCGTACGTAGTTTTCAAGACTTTTGGTAATGCTTTCCACAGTTGTGTGCTAATATAGGAAAAACTGGATGCATGGGTTGATTTGTATTTGAGTCCTTTGCAGCTTGGGTAGTGCAGATTTAGGTACGTTCGTGTTGATTCGGATGTGTTTCTAGTTGGTAGGTTGATCAAGTCTGTCATGTATCCCGGGGCTTCACCATAGATAATTTTGTGAACCAGAGTGCAGATTTTGAAAGCAATGCGTTCTTTGATTGGGAGCCAGTGAAGTTTTTCATGGAGGGGTTTTGTGCTTTCAAATCACATTTTTCCGAAGATAAGCCTAGCTGCCGTGTTTTGAGCGGTCTGAAGTTTCTTTAAGGTTTGTCCTTTACATCCCGCATAGATCCCATTACAGTAGTCTACATGGCTTAGTACCATTGATTGTACCAGGTTGTGAAATGCTTCCCTCGGGAAGAATTGCTTCACGCATTTGAGCTTCCACATTGAGTGGAACATTTTCTTTGTCGTGGATGTCACTTGGCTCTCTAGTGTTAAGTAGCAGTCCATAGTAACGCCGAGGATTTTCAGGCTGTCTGAGATGGGGCGGGTGTAATCTGGGGTGTTGATGATTGTGGGGGTGTCCGCGCTGTGTTGGGATGAGAGGATGAGGCAGTGTGTTTTTTCTTTGTTGAGTTTTAGTTGAAATGCATTAGCCCAAGAGTCCATGATCTTCAAGCTGTTCTTGATTTTGTTGGTGATTTCTGCCAGGTTAGATTTGTAAGGTATGTATATTGTGAAATCGTCTGCATAGATGAAAGGGTTAAAGCCTTGGTTGGATAAGGACTTGGCTAGTGGGGTCATCATTAGGTTGAAGAGGATCGGTGATAGCGGTGATCCTTGTGGTACTCCACAGTCTGCTTTCCACGGTGATGATATGTTTGAGTTTGATTTTACTTGATATGGTCTTGTGGTTAGGAAACCCTTGATCCAGCTAAATATGTTACCACCGATCCCGAACTTATCTAGTAATCTTATTAATATATTATGGTTTACCATGTCAAATGCACTAGATATGTCGAATTGGAGGAGGAGGAGGATATTTTTGCCTATTGCTAATTCCTGCTTGAATTTGGCTAGGAGGGTGAGTAGTACTGTTTCTGTGCTGTGGAGGGGGTGAAAACCTGATTGTGATTGGTGTAATATTGAGAATTTGTTTATATAATCTGTAAATTGTTTGGCTACCATGCTTTCCATCAGTTTGACTGTCAACGGGATGGATGCTAATGGACGATAGGTAGTTATTTCATTTGTTTTTTTCTTGGTGTCTTTTGGTATTGGGGCGAGTAGGATGTTACCATTTTCCTTAAGGAAGAGACCTTGCTGAAGCATGTAGTTTAGGTGGGATGTGAGGTCTGCTATGCAGGGGTGTAGCCAGACACCCAATTTTGGGTGGGCCTGGGCCCAAGATGGGTGGGCAGAAGAACTCCACCCTGTCCCTCAAGTGATTTGGTCTCTCTCTCTCTCTTGCCTGCATGCCATATAGTCTCTCAAACATACCCCTCCCCCCATACCTTTTAAATAGCAGATTTTCACTGGCAGCGAGCAGCAACTAATACACACTGCTCATGTTGGCCCCACAGCCTTCCCTCTGATGCAACTTCCTGTTTCCGCATAGGCAGGAATACATTAGAGGGAAGGCTGGTATGCAGGAAGGACAGTTGTTGGGAATTTTCAGCTGGTGGGGCTTCAGGATCCCTGCCAGACACTTCATAGGTGTGCTGCTACTGGGTGGACCTGAGCCCAAAGTAGGCGGGCCTGGGCCCACCCGGGCCCACCCTTGGCTACGCCACTGCAGCTATGAAACGGTCAGGGGCGGATTTCGTTAGGTAGTTGGGACAGGTATCTAGTTTGCAGTGAGTGTTGGAGAACCTGCTGATCGCTTGTGTAATTGTATTGACGGTAAGGAGGGCGAAGTTTAACGAATATCAGTCGTTTCTTTATTATTAAAAGACAGGGACAAGACTTGAAAATATATGAGTGATATTAAAAATGGATGCTCCAGCTTTTCCTCTCTATTGAGTCATTGGGAGACAGCTCAATCTTTTATTCTCCAGGCATAGCTACATTCTTGAACTAATCTATTCTTTATATAAACAAGCATTTTATTCTAAAATTACAACAATATAAATATTCAGCAGCATTTCATACTTGCATTTGTCATTGTTGCATTTGCATAATTTTGCTGTGAGATGTATTGCTTAACAATTTTCAAGCAGAACAACCCATTTGTAAAAATTAGCCATATGTTCAGATGCCCGCAGTTCGTTGGCTCATTTTGCTGATACTTGTAAACTGTGGCTGTAGTTCAGACAGCTGAGGACTGGATCCAGGGAAGGGATTTATTTAAAACCAGAAGACATGGCTGTAATAAAAAGTATAAGAAAGAACATTATCAGATAAAGAAAGCTGGAAATTGCACATATACAACGCATTCACAATGGCATAGTTCACATTTCAAACACCTGCTAACTGAGGTAACAAACTCTTCCACCACCCAAAAAGAGAAGGCCACAATTATTAATCTCAGTCACGGGTCAGCAAGAAATTTCTTCAATTCTACTACCTATATGTATAAACACACCTAACACAAAGAAAACATAAAAAATATGAATGTTATCATAGACCCCCCCCCCCCCCCCCAGATTCTATATAGAGCACCCAAAGTTGGCTGCCAATATTTATGCTCAGATTCGAGATCCATGCGCAATTTAATGAAGAAATGGACACTAATTTGCCACTTAGGGGTCCTTTTACTAAGGTGCGCCAAAAAGTGGCCTGCGCTGGCGTAGATGTGTGTATTAGACTCGCACAGGTTCATTTTTAAGCGCACCTGCAAAAAAGGCCTTTTTTAGGGGCCGAAAATGGACATGCAGCAAAATGGAAATTGGCATGCGTCCATTTTGGGCCTCAGACCTTACCGCCATCCATTGACGTGGAGGGGCATAATTGAACGGGGGCGACCATCTCTAAGAAAGCCCATCTCTAAGGACGTCCTGCCGAAGGAGAGGGGAAACCCGTATTATCGAAGCAAGTTGGGCGTCCATCGTTTGTTTCGATAATACGGTCGGGGACGCCCAAATCTCAATATTTACGTTGACCTTAGAGATGGTCGACCTAAATGTTGAGATGGTCGACCTTAGAGATGGTCGTCCCCGGTTTTTGGCCATAATGGAAACCAAGGACGCCCATCTCAAAAATGACCAAATCTAAGGCATTTGGTCGTGGGAGGAGCCAGCATTCGTAGTGCACTGGTCCCCCTCACATGCCAGGATACCAACCGGACACCCTAGGGGGCAGTGCAGTGGACTTCACAAATTGCTCCCAGCTGCATAGCTTCCTTAACTTCGGTGCTGAGCCCCCCAACCCTCCCCAAACCCCACTCCCCACAACTGTACACCACTACCATAGCCCTAAGGGGTGAAGGGGGGCACCTACATGTGGGTACAGTGGGTTTCGGGTGGGTTTTGAAGGGCTTACATTTACCAGCACAAGTGTAACAGGTAGGGGGGGATGGGCATGGGTCTGCCTGCCTGAAGTGCACTGCACCCACTAAAACTGCTCCAGAGACCTGCATACTGCTGGGTAGGACATTTGAAGCTGGCATAGAGACTGGCAAAAAAATGTTTTTAATTTTTGGGGGGGGGGGGTGGGAGGGGGTCATCCCCGATTCCTTCCAGTGGTCATCTGGTCAGTTTGGGCACCTTTTTGAGGCTTGGTCGCAAGAAAAAATGGACCAAGTAAAGTCAACCAAATGCTCGTCAGGGACGCCCTTCTTTTTTCCATTATCGGCCAAGGATGCCCATCTCTTAAGCATGCCCCAGTCCCGCCTTCGCTACGCCTCCGACACGCCCCCTTGAAGTTTGGTCGTCCCCGCGACGGACTGCAGTTGAGGGTGCCCAAAATCTGCTTTCGATTATGCTGATTTGGGCGACCCTGAGAGAAGGACATCCATCTCCTGATTTGTGTTGGAAGATGAGCACTCTTCTCTTTTGAAAATGCCCCTGTTAGTGGTAAGATCTCACACGTTAACCGGGCAGTAATCGTCAGCACATGTACAATGCCGATTACCATCTAGTTAGTGCGGCGTGCCGGAAATTGACTAGTGTGTGTAGTGGGCACACGTAAAAAATGAAATTACCACCCGGTCCTCGTGGTAGCCGGGCGGTAGTTCTGAATTGGCTCGCTTTGGGCACGTGTAAGCACCTACATGGGTTAGTAAAAGGACCCCTTAATTGTTGCCTGATTGAAGTTGTGCACGGATTTCCCATGCGCATTATTCTGTAACTTGGCATCTAACGTTTGCCACTCCCAACCCAAAAGGGAATGTGGCCACGAGAGGAGCATAGGTGGGCCATGGGCATTCCCAAAATTTAGATGCCAAATTATTTTAGAATAGTGCTGATCCACACCTATCAGGCGTAAGTTAGATGCCACCTGTGCCTGTATATAGAATAGGGCCTCAGCCCAAGGAGATAGCAAGGGATCATCCCAGGTGGTGATGTATTTAATTGCCCTCAAAAGAAGAGGTGACAGGGCTCCATAAAGGATCTCAAATACTCAACTGCACAGAGAAGGAACGTTGGAATAGTAGGCGGCTGCAAATGAAGTTCTACTGAAGTAGGAAACGGTTAAGATTTGAAAATGATAAAAGACCAGAAAAATTTGAACAAAATTAATATTGTTACAGATGATTAATATCGAGATTGTTGTTTTCCCAGAGTTCCGGTTATGACTCCTAATGTTTTTTTTTCCTCTGAAATGATTCCTCTTAATATATTAATTCAAAAGGAGTGAAGCCTGTGAAACTGGGATTACTTTAATCAGCGGGAATTGGATTGGAGATTCAAGGGTTTGTATTGTTAAACAATTTCTGGTTTTAAAAGGGAAAAAAAAATGAAATCAGGTGTATTACTTTCACTAATATTGGACAATAAGTATCTTTCCAATGAAATTGATGGACTATGCACCGTTATGGTCTTGAAGAAACCAACCAGATGATCAATGTGGAAAAATGATTTAGATAAATAATAACCGGGGATAATCGGGTTAATACCACGTTTTCTTTGTTTGCTGTTGTTTAAATTGATCTTGTCATGTTTCACTCTCCCTATTTATTTTGTGGTCTAAGAAAGAGAAAGATTGTATAAAATCCATTTATCTTGTTGAGATTGTTTTCTTCTAATATTGTCTTAATGTACAATCATCTCTGTTTTACTGTTTTGCAAGTGATCCTTGTAAAATGAAAAAATTATAAATAAATGATTAAAAAAAGGAATAGTAGGCGGCTCAGGTCTATGGAGCCTCGGCAAAAGGAGGGAGAAAATCTCGTCTCTTATATACCTCATATTTCAATCATATCTAGGCAGTTTACAACATAATTTAATAAATATCTACACAGTAATATTAAAAAAAACGATAGATGTTACAATAATTTAATAGAAAAGAAAGTAGAAACATAGAATATAAGGGGTTACCCTATCCTTCTGCACTCCTGATACTCAGCGTTTACCATTAGGAAACGGCTGGAGGAAAAATGTTGGGAGGACCATAGACAAACCAGAGACTGGGGGCCTGATATTCAAAGCATTTATGCTCCTAAATTGGCCTCTTTGAGAACTTACTTGGGCATAATTTTATACTTAAAATTGCACTGAACTCCTAAATTTAGGAGCATAAATAGAGGGTGACAATACCTTTGCACCGATTTTCAGAACTAAACTCATAAACCTAGGCCAGAGGTAGGCAATTCCAGTCCTCGAGAGCCGCAGGCAGGTCAGATTTTCAGGATATCCACAATGAATATGCAAGAGATAGGTTTGCATACCATGGAGGCAGTGCTTGCAAATCTATCTCCTGCATATTCATTGTGGATATCCTGAAAACCTGACCTGCCTGCGGCTCTCGAGGACCTGAGTTGCCTACCCCTGCACTAGGCTACTCCTCCACTAGCAACATTCCATGTAGAAGCCTGCACTTACAGATCAGCAATGCAGCCGCACAGGCTTCTGTTTCTGTGAGTCTGACATCCTGCACGTACGTGCTCTCGAGGACCTGAGTTGCCTACCCCTGCACTAGGCTACTCCTCCACTAGCAACATTCCATGTAGAAGCCTGCACTTACAGATCAGCAATGCAGCCGCACAGGCTTCTGTTTCTGTGAGTCTGACGTCCTGCACGTACGTGCAGGACGTCAGACTCACAGAAACAGAAGCCTGCGCAGCCGTGTTACGGAGCTGGAATGACAGGCTTCTACATGGAATATTGCTAGTGGAATAGCAACATTCCATGTAGAATCTCAAATAGTAGCAACAGAATCTCAATAGTAGCAACATTCCCATCTAGAATCTCCATGAGTAGCAACATTCCATGTAGAATCTCAAATAGTAGCAACAGAATCTCAAATAGTAGCAACATTCCATGTAGAATCTCCAATAGTAGCAACAGAATCTCCAAGAGTAGCAACATTCCATGTAGAATCTCAAATAGTAGCAACAGAATCTCAATAGTAGCAACATTCCCATCTAGAATCTCCAAGAGTAGCAACATTCCATGTAGAATCTCAAATAGTAGCAACAGAATCTCAAATAGTAGCAACATTCCATGTAGAATCTCAAACAGCAGCAACAGAATCTTAATAGTAGCAACATTCCATCTAGAATCTCCAAGAGTACCAACATTCCATGTAGAATAACTTTTGTTATGCTATCAGTGCAAAATGCCTTTTGTCCAAGGATTGCCTAGGCAAACGAATGGCAGTCCTAAATATGTAAGAGTAGATATTCAAAGCTATGTAAACCGCCAGGAGAGGCTGCTGGCCATTTCAATCTCTTGTCTGGGGCTAAGTGGCAATATTCAGCAGCAGTTAACCAGACTGTGCCTCTGAATATTGCTTCATAAGAGCCGACCCCTAATTGGTCAGGTTAAGGGCGGATCGGGGCGAACCTTCTGGATAGCAATTCTGGCTGCCCCCCCCCCCCATCCCAATCCCCCTTCTCATACCCTGGAAAGGAAAACATACCCCCCTGGCCCCATTCCCCCTTCCACCCACCCCCAAACATAAAGTAAGGTAGGCCACCCCTCCCCCAGCAGCCCCCCCCCCCCGGACCTACCTTGAGAAATCCCAGATGGTCCAGTGGTAAATAAGCAGGAATGATGCCCACTTAATCCTGCCTACATCAGAGGCTGCTTCAAATAGCTGCTGCAATGTCTAGCAGCAACTTTGTGGTACTTTAAGGGTTAGGGAATGTGGGGGGGGGATGTCTGTTTTGGAAGGTATGGGTGTTTTTAGGGGGTGGGGCTTGAGAAGGTAGATATATATGTCGGGGTGTGAAGGCTGACGAGTATAAGATAGTGTCTGGGGCATACTCTTTGCCCATTTTACCTCAGCCATGTTGTCTCCCTCTCCCCAGTCTCATCTTCTCCCATTTTCGCACCTCATCCCACCTCCCTCAATCTTTTCTCCCTCCCCCCTCCCCACCTTCTAATGCCTGCATATCAAGTGTCGTTCCTGGGCTGGTGGGAATCCATGCCAGCACAAGAAATGGAGAAGTTTACCCCACTGTTTCTTAGTCTACATTGAGTCTCTCGTTTGACCAACAGCAGGAGAAGTACTTACTTGCACATCATCACCTGCTGTCATGGAGCCAGTCTCAAAACAGGAGTTCTGAGATCCTGTGGCTTTTACTGCAAGACGTCTTTCAAGAAGCAGTAGCTGATCTGTGCTTAAGCACTTCTCTTGCCACTAGGGGCTTCAAATTGAAATCAGGAAGTGGTGGGACAACTGTTATCCCGTGCTCTAGCAGGGATTGCTGACCCTCATGGACACTAAGTACTCGAGGAGTCATGAGTCTAAGTGAATCTTCAGCCATCTAGGGGAAGAGGGGTATCTCTGCTGGCTCCTCAAATTTTGATATCAGAGATGTTCAGCAGTTTTGAGCTAGAAGGTGGGTGAGATTCTCTGTCATCTTCTTTCCTGTTTATCACACGGCACAAACAGTTGTGTATGGTATGGATGGATGGACAAACCACACAAATAGAGGGACTGATCGCTGATAATAGTCACTTATGCTTTTCTGTGAAATGCACCTAAAAAATGCCATAAGAGGGGGCGATGGGTCAAAAAAGAAGCAAAGTCCTACCATGAAAACTGTAGATTAGTTCTGTTGCTTAGGTATAGCATCTAAATGACTTGACACTAGGAAATGAGATTATTTTATTTTTGTTACATTTGTACCCTGCGCTTTCCCACTCATGGCAGGCTCAATGCAGCTTACATGGGGCAATGGAGGGTTAAGTGACTTGCCCAGAGTCACAAGGAGCTGCCTGTGCCTGAAGTGGGAATCAAACTCAGTTCCTCAGTTCCCCAGGACCAAAGTCCACCACCCTAACCACTAGGCCACTCCTCCACTGTTGCTACTATTTGAGATTCTACATGGAATGTTGCTATTCCACTAGCAACATTCCACGTAGAAGTCGGCCCTTGCAGATCACCAATGTGGCCGCGCAGGACGTCAGACTCACAGAAACAGAAGCCTGTGCAGCCTTCTACATGGAATGTTGCTAGTGGAATAGCAACATTCCATGTAGAATCTCCAATAGTATCTATTTTATTTTTGTTACATTTGTACCCTGCGCTTTCCCACTCATGGCAGGCTCAATGTGGCTTACATGGGGCAATGGAGGGTTAAGTGACTTCCCCAGAGTCACAAGGAGCTGCCTGTGCCTGAGGTGGGAATCGAACTCAGTTCCTCAGGACCAAAGTCCACCACCCTAACCAGTAGGCCACTCCTCCACTGTTGCTACTATTTGAGATTCTACATGGAATGTTGCTATTCCACTAGCCACATTCCATGTAGAAGTCGGCCCTTGCAGATCAGCAATGTGGCCACGCAGGCTTCTGCTTCTGTGAGTCTGACGTCCTGCACGTACGTGCAGGACGTCAGACTCACAGAAACAGAAGCCTGCGCAGCCTTCTACATGGAATGTTGCTAGTGGAATAGCAACATTCCATGTAGAAATCTCCAATAGTAGCAACATTCCATGTAGAATCTCCAATCGTATCTATTTTATTTTTGTTACATTTGTACCCTGCGCTTTCCCACTCATGGGAGGCTCAATGCGGCTTCCATGGGGCAATGGAGGGTTAAGTGACTTGCCCAGAGTCACAAGGAGCTGCCTGTGCCTGAAATGAGAATCAAACTCAGTTCCTCAGGACCAAAGTCCACCACCCTAACCACTAGGCCACTCCTCCACTCCAATCTTATCTGTCCTGTACTCCATTTCTAGCCATCTGACACATTCTTCTTAGAAAAGCTATTATTTTATTGTTTAAAAATCAGAGATGGTGTGCTGAGGAATGACATTTGTTTCTATAAGAGAGGCTGATTTTGACTGATTTGTTACCTGTGAATCCAGTGAAGAATCTGAGCAGTTTTCATTTCAGTAATAAGCTTTTCTGTGTCCTGCAGGAATCCGTTTAAGTTCCAAAGAAAAGCTGGACATCCCAGTGATGTTTGCTCCTCAGTCCATGAAATTGTATGAAGCCCTGGTGGTTGTCCACATGGTAAAAGAAAATGGTGAAGATTGGGAGTGTGATAACCTTGAGGAGTTAGATGGCAAACTGGAAAGGTAATTATTGCATAGAGGAAGATGGTGCTAGTGATTCCTTTTAAACTTCAGGCATTAACAGGCTGTTACAGAAATTTGTCACGCAGAATGTAGAGTTCACGCAATGTGAAGAAACACTGAAGAAGGACTAGAGGTGTGGACTTAAATTATTTTTAGTTATGTTTTTGCTTCATTTCAGGTTTGCCTTCTTTCATTTATTTGGAATATCAAGCCTGGTATCCCATAACACATAAGCACCGCCATACTGGGAAAAGACCAAGGGTCCATCAAGCCCAGCATCCTGTCTCCGACAGCGGCCAATCCAGGCTTCAAGAACCCGGCAAAACCCAAAAATAAAAAAATAAAAATGTAATAATGTTCAATGGACTTTTCCCTCAGGAATCTGTCCAAACCCCCTTTAAATTCCTTAAGGCCAGCTGCTGTCACTACATTCTCCGGCAACGAGTTCCATCTCCAACTGTGGCTAATGCAAGTCACAAACACCTAGCAGGAATACATCCATTTCTTATTCTTCATACCCAGAAATAAGTGATGTCTTTCACAAGACTTTCTCTGAGGACAAGCAGGCCATAATTCTCACAATTGGGTAACGCGAACCCGCGTTGCCCGGTCTGGAGCTTTTAACAAACTTCAAAAGAACTTTTCTGCTGCATGAGGCACGATCCGCTGTGCATGCGAGAGTGCCTTTCCACCCACCATGAGACCACTGTTATCGCAGTTGTTTTTCTACCGCGGTGAAGGGTAGTCAACATTTTGTCCTGCTCTTCATAGCTTGGTCTGAAGAACTTCCTGAGTGCCTTTCGGCTTTTTTTTTTTGTGCCTATTTTTGATGTGCCCGTGTTCAGGTTCCCTCAGCCCTCTTCCTTTATTATTCTTAGTTCTTTCTTTCCTGCTTTATAAGTTTCCCTTATTTTTCCACGTCAGTGGGCCATTTTTAGCCTTGACTTCAGTCGCGTTCGCTCGTATTTTTTTTCTTGGTATGTTGCCCCTTTTTTGGCACCATAGCTTCATTTCATTTGGCTGCAGAAATTTTTCCTTCCATGTCAACAAAAGTTTCCAGTGCCTTCAAGCGCTTTACCAGGTGTAATCGAAGCCTTTAGTAAAGACACCCATTCTTGGTGTCTTCAGTGTTTAGGGCCCAATCATAGACCTTCTAACTGTGACCTCTGTTTTTGTTTGAAGAAATGGACCTAGTTAGCCAGAGAGGCTCAACAAGAGAGGATTTTTGGAGCTAGATCTGATTCCTTGGCATCGGCATCAAAATCGGGTACACCATCGGCATCAGGAGTATCGGAACGCATGTGAACACTGGCCTGTGGACACTGGGAGCAGTGGTGCATCGAGTGGGTACCCACCTGCCTCGATGCCAAATGCTGTGCAAGGCCCCCGGGACCGGCCAGTGTCAGACCTGACCCTGAGTTGATGTGAGGATTTGACGTCGTCCTCGGCACTGAGGAGCCTCGATGATCAACTTTGAGTGAAGGCCAAGAAGCATCAGCATCGATCCCCCTTGACACGCAGTGCTGGGAGCTCTAAGGAGTCGAAGGAGTCAACACCTGAGAAGCGTCAGTGCTGAAAGGACCACTTCCCCTCCATCCAGGAGGTGCAGATGCATCGGTCTCCCAGCAGCCAGAACCAGGCTCCCGTCTCAGTCTCAGCTTCTGCAGCCTATCTCTGAGCTGGCACCCTAGCTTTTTCACAATTTCAGCCCTCAATGAGCATATCCGGGACTTGCTTCCTGAGCTGCTGGATGGCTTATTACAACGGTGTGCATCAGCATCAGGGGTGTTTGTGCATACCCTGCCTTCCATTGTGGCCCCACATGGCCCTCAGAAGCGGTGTGGCCTCCGACACTGGTGATGCATGCCACCCAGGTCAGTACACCCTTGATATCGGTGGAGGAAGCTTCGCCATGGTCGAGGCAAGAACTGACTCCTTGATGCCCCTCTCAAGGACATGGTTCCTCTAAGTTGAGGCAGGCTCAGTCTCAACACTCCCATGAGGAGGTTTTGACTGACACTGACGAGGATTCATAAGAGGATCCATGTACATTTTGGAGAATGAGTCCTATGGCATCCCCTCTGAACCCTCCCCTCCACTTAAAAGGAGAAAATCTCCCCCTGAAGAGCCTTTCATTTCTTTCTTTTCTGAAGGAAATGACTGCTGCCATTCCTTTTCCTTTGGAGATGGAGAACGAGCCCAGAGCCAAGATGCTCGAGGTTCTGGACTACGAGTCTCCTCTTAGAAAGGCTATGATTGTCCCTCTCCATGAGATACTGCAGAGATTGGGTGGCAGAGCCAGTGGCGGGAGGTGGGGATAGTGCTGGGCAGACTTATACGGTCTGTGCCTGAGCCGGTGGTGGGAGGCGGGGCTGGTGGTTGGGAGGCGGGGATAGTGCTGGGCAGACTTACATGGTCTGTGCCCTGAAAAGGACAGGTACAAATCAAGGTAAGGTATACACAAAAAGTAGCACATGTGAGTTTATCTTGTAGGGCAGACTGGATGGACCATGCAGGTCTTTTTCTGCCGTCATTTACTATGTTACTATGATTCTCGTCTGGAATTGGGAGTCCCCTCTGCCTGTCCCGGTGCTGCCTAAGAAGATCGATACTATATACCGGATCCACAGCACATCTGGTTTTGGTAAAACTCAGTTACATGGAAATACTTGTAAAACAAATAGGAGGAAATATTTTTTCACTCAACTAATAGTTAAGCTGTAGAACTCTTTGCCAGAGGATGTGGTAACAGTGGTTAGCGTATCTGAGTTTAAAAAAAAGGTTTGGACAACTTCATAGTAATGTGGAGAGGCATAAGCGAACGGATGTTTTGGGGTTTTTTTAAGCGAAGCTTTATTAAAAAAAATCAAACAGGCTCCGATGCTGCAGGCTCTTTTTTGGACATCATTCAACCCCGGAATAATAAAAACGTCCTTTTTGGCCGTGCTTTACTCAGCTCAGAGACCATGAAGTCTCTGAGCCAATCACACTTTGCATGTAACATATTAACATAGTAGCATGGTAATATGTTGGCAGATAAAGACTTGTATGGTTCATCCAGTCTGCCCAACAAGGTTGCCAGAGTTGTATCTGGCACTTTGTGTAGGTTACACTTCTTCATGATCACATACTGGCATCATAAACAGGGCAGTTGGCAAACATCTTACCTTGCCAACTTAATATAGGTAGGTATATGATGCTTGCTTATGTCCATGTGCCGCCTAATCCCTGTTCTGCAATACCTGTTTAACTTACATAGCACGTGTTTTCCAGAGGGCGTACATAGGGGTGGAACATGGATGGGACATAGGTGGGGCCCCCTCTTCTGTACATAACTTATTTATTTATTAGGAATTATTTACTGACTTTTTAAGGGAACTCACTTAAGGCGGTGTACAGTAAGAATAAATCAAACACGAGCAATAGCCAATTACAGTAGTAAAAATAGTCAAATAACAATACAAAGTTAAAAGAATGGTCTAATGTTTGGCAGTTAAAATTTAATGCAAAAAAATGCAGATCAATGCATTTGGGGAGTAGAAATCCAAGAGAGCCATACATCCTAGAAAGTGAGAGGATGATATGCACAGATTGGGAGACGGACCTGGGGTGAAAGTGTCAGAGGATCTGAAGGCAACAAAACAGTGTGACAAGTTGGTGGCCGTAGCCAAAAGGATGCCAGGCTGCATAGAGAGAGGCATAACCAGAAGGAGGTGTTGATGCTTCCAAGCCCTACCTGGAGTATTGTGTTCAGTTTTGGAGGCCTTATCTTGCTAAAGATGGAAAAAGACTCGAAATGGTCCAGAGGAAAGTAACAAAAATGGTATTGGGTTTGTGTCAAAAGATGTATGAGACTGGAAGACCTGAATATTTATAGCCTAGAGGAAAGGACAGGGGAGATATAAATCTATAAGAAATAATAAGAACAGAAAGGAACTCTATATAAATAGGAAAGAGGTAGATACAGAACAGAGAGAGGAGAGGAAGGAACACCAGAGCAATAACATAATGAGCATCAGATAGAGTAAAGAAAAGACATCATCTGGTGGTAACAATGGAATCAGTGGTCTGCGAAGTATGGCTGGGCCAAACGCTGCAACAAACAGGCCTTAAGTTGAACAAATCTTTTCCAGAGAAGGGGAAACGGTAAAACTAGAGGGTATGAATTGAGGTTTTGGGGTGGAAGATCTACTGCTTATTTCTAAGATAAGCAGCATAAAATGTACTGTTTTGGGATCTTGCCAGGTACTTATAACCTGGATTAGCCTCGGTTGGGAACAGGATGCTGGGCTTGATGGACCTTTGGTCTGTCCCAGAATGGCAACACTTATGTACTTAAGACTTAGGAGAAATGTCAGGAAATTCTTTTTCACACAGAGGGTGGTTGATGCCTGGAATGCCCTCCCAAGGGAGGTGGTAGAGACAAAAATGCTGACTGGATTCAAAAAGGCATGGGATGAACACAGAGGATCTCTAATTAGAAAATGGATGGTATTAAAAAAACCCTAAAACTTAAAATGGCTGAATGTGTGTGGATGTTGAGTGGTGCTTAAATGTCAACTCTGACTAGAAATATAGTCTTTGTCCCGTATATGGGAATCCGGTTTAGGATGGGATGGAGAAGGCTTTGACAGCAACTTCAGTAGCTGGAATGTGTGGATAGTTCTGGGCAGACTTTTACAATCTGTGTCCCGCAAATGACAAGACAGATTCGGATAGTCAGTAGTTGGAACGTAAGGACAAGTTCGAGCGGACTTCTACAGTCTATGTCTCAGAAATACCCTGAGCAAGTATTTTATATCACATTCATTGTTGGTTTAATCGTGAATTGATAATGAGTGTTGCTGTTGGGCAGACTGGATGGACCATTCAGGTCTTTATCTGCCGTCATTGATTATGTTAATATGTTACTATAATCGCAATCAGAGTCTTTGGATGCAGATGACAAAAAATTGTTTCTTCCAGCTGAAGGCTCTATAAATTGTACACAAGAAGCCCTTAATGTTGCTGAATATGATTGACTTGCCAGCCAGAAATGCTGACCCGTCCTCAAGATTATATCTCACCTTGCACTATCCTAGCTGGAAAGGCTGTAAGCACGGATCTATTTAGGCTTCAAGCTTTCCCTTCTTCAGTGCGCAACTATGGAATGCACTTCCTAGACATCACAAGGCACTAAAAATGCATCTGTTTACCAAAGCATTTTCTCCGGGAACAATATAGGACTATCGCTTCTGCCAGCTGGCATACGTGGATCCTGTTTAGTCCTATTCTTTTGTACTGTTATATGTAAAGTATCCTTTCTTTGTTTGCCTTCTACTCTACTATTCTCGTTTGTACATAAGTACATAAGTACATAAGTAGTGCCATACTGGGAAAGACCAAAGGTCCATCTAGCCCAGCATCCTGTCACCGACAGTGGCCAATCCAGGTCAAGGGCACCTGGCACGCTCCCCAAACGTAAAAACATTCCAGACAAGTTATACCTAAAAATGCGGAATTTTTCCAAGTCCATTTAATAGCGGTCTATGGACTTGTCCTTTAGGAATCTATCTAACCCCTTTTTAAACTCCGTCAAGCTAACCGCCCGTACCACGTTCTCCGGCAACGAATTCCAGAGTCTAATTACACGTTGGGTGAAGAAAAATTTTCTCCGATTCGTTTTAAATTTACCACACTGTAGCTTCAACTCATGCCCTCTAGTCCTATTATTTTTGGATAGCGTGAACAGTCGCTTCACATCCACCCGATCCATTCCACTCATTATTTTATACACTTCTATCATATCTCCCCTCAGCCGTCTCTTCTCCAAGCTGAAAAGCCCTAGCCTTCTCAGCCTCTCTTCATAGGAAAGTCGTCCCATCCCCATTATCATTTTCGTCGCCCTTCGCTGTACCTTTTCCAATTCTACTATATCTTTTTTGAGATACGGAGACCAGTACTGAACACAATACTCCAGGTGCGGTCGCACCATGGAGCGATACAACGGCATTATAACATCCGCACACCTGGACTCCATACCCTTCCTAATAACACCCAACATTCTATTTGCTTTCCTAGCCGCAGCAGCACACTGAGCAGAAGGTTTCAGCGTATCATCGACGACGACACCCAGATCCCTTTCTTGATCCGTAACTCCTAACGCGGAACCTTGCAAGACGTAGCAAGAGTTCTCTCTCTCTCTCTCTGGTTTATGTAAGCCACATTGAGCCTGCATGTCTGTGGGGATAATGTGGTGTATAAATACCTTAATAAATAAATAAAACATTTCTACATATTGTATACAGGCACTTTCTCTCTTAAATGCCAATATTCAGCACTCAACCGTCTATGTGAAGCGCATAAAACACAGTCCTATCAGTGTTGCTTAGGCAGTTAAAGGCCCCTTTTACCAAACTGCGGTCCAAGGAGCCCTGCCATAGGCGCCGACTCCGTGGGTGCTGTGGGTGCTCGAGCACCCCCAATATTTCACCCACCGGAAGTTTGTTCACCCACCGGAAGTTCGTTCCCTCCCTCTCGCCTCCCTTCGAGTTCCAGGCCCCCTCCCTCCGAATTTTAAAAGTCATCTATTTTACCTTGCCGGGGTTAGGGCGGCAGCAGCAGTAGAAAGCATGCAGGCTTGGCTCGGTGCTTAGTTGTTTTCCCTTCTCTCTCTCTCAGCTCTGGTCCCTCCCTCATTTCCTGTTTCCGCAAGGGCAGGGCCAGAGCTAAGAAAGAAAGAGAAAGGAAACCAACTAAGCACCGAGCCGAGCCTGCATGCTTTTTACCGCTGCTGCCGCCCTAACCCCGACAATGTAAGATTAGATGTCTTTTAAAATTCGGAGGGAGGGTGCCTGGAACTTGAAGGGAAGGAGGGAGGGGGGACTCTGGAACTGGGAGGGAGGGAGGACCCTGGAACTGGGAGAGCCTGGAACTCAGAGGGAGGTGGAGGGGGGGACAGGGGAGAGGGAGGGGGACGAGTGGGAGGGGGGATGAGGGGGAGAGGGAGGGGGGAATGCACCACCTGTAAAAAAAAAAAATTCAGCACCCACAATCATTTTGAAAAGTTGGCTCCTATGGGACCTGCAGTATCATCAGCACGTGGATCTACTGTGCACTGAGGCCCCCTTTTACCACAGCAGGTAAAAGACTTTTTTTTTAATTAAAAAAAGGTAAATGGCCCTGTGGCAAGTGAACCACTTGCTGTACGGCCATTTGCCAGAGAAGCCCTTACCACCACCCATCGAGGAGGCAGTAAGGGCTCTCGCACTCACCCAGTGGTAACCGGGCAGTGCCTGGGGCTGACCGATTACTGCCAGTTAAGCCCCCAGTGCTAGAAAATAAAAATGCATTTTCTAGCATCGGAGTTGGCATGCGGCAGAGGCCAGGACTACCGCAGGGCTCCTGCGGTAGACCCAATTTGCCGCGTGCTAAAGCAGAGGCAGCCATACCACCCTTTAGTGGTGATTATCACACTTAATCTCATTAGAGATAGCCGGCTGGACATTGCCCGGCATTGAATATTCGGGAATAACACCGGCAGCAGCTAAAAAAAAAATGCTCAATGCTGCCGGCTGAACATCTTCCCTAAAATTTTAAATTAATTTCAGTTTGTTCAGATGGGTCACATGGGTTATATCCATCCATCAAAACAGACTTCTAGAAACTGAAAATATCTTTGTCGATAGTGCCGCTGGAAATTTATTTATATATTTGTAACATTTATACCCCGCACTTTCCCATTCTTTAGCAGGTTCAATGCGGCTTACATAGTAAATCAGGTTAACAAAGTGATACAGAATAGGTGCAGCTGTAATATAGTAATTAAAGAGGTGGTCGTTTATGTGTGGATAGGTAAGATGGGCAAGGAAGGAGGATGGAAGAGGTAGGGGAATGGGGGGAGGGGTGTGTATTGGGATTAACGTGTAGTTTAGTATGGGAAAATGTAAGAGAGGGGTAGGAAGAGGGATATACTAAAGGATTAAATAGGGGAGCATATTCCAGGTTCTGGTTTTTTTTAAACATAAATCATTGGATAGCCCTGGTCAGCAGCACTTGTCCGAAGAGCAGTCACAGCAGTCCACATACGTGTGTTTCAATATGGGTCCTTCAGCTCATTATGACCGTCGGGCCCGTAGTTCCTAGTACCACAGTATTCTGACTTTAATTTTTGGTTAATAGTAGTGTTGCATCTATTATGCTGTAATCTTTGATTTTTAAGGCCTGAAACATCAGTGTGTGGTATCAGTTATCCATCAGTAAGTTGATTGTCTTGGAATTTCCCTGCAGTATCAGCAAAAGAGAGACGGGCGAAATCTACGGCATATGCTGGCTCTATCCTGTGAATGGAATCCCAGAAGCAGCATCCGTGAAACCCGAGCCAGGTACGAAAGCCTTTCATATGGCCTGTACAGTCTGTTTGAGAATTATGTACTGATACCACAGGATGGTTTTAATATAGATACGACTTTTAGAGGGCAATTCTATGAACGGTGCTAACAGTCAGGTGCCCAAAATCTAGGTGCTAGGCTAGTATGTCTGTAACAGTAAATTTGTGCGTCTAATGCGTAATAGAATGCAGCATTTAAGTGCGTAAGTACAAAAGTATTGCCACACTGGGACAGACCAAAGGTCCATCAAGCCCAGTATCCTGTTTCCAATAGTGGCCAATCCAGGACACAAATACTTGGCAAGATCCCAGAAAAACTCAATACATTTTATGTTGCTTATCCCAGAAATAAGCAGTGGGTCTTCCCAAGTCAATTTAATAATGGTCTATGGACTTTTTCTTTAGCAAGTCGACCAGACCTTTTTTAAACATAAGTACATAAGTATTGCCATACTGGGACAGACCAAAGGTCCATCAAGCCCAGCATCCTGTTTCCAACAGTGGCCAATCCAGGTCACAAATACCTGGCAAGATCCCAAAAAAGTAAAAACATTTTATACTGCTTATCCCAGAAATAGTGGATTTTCCCCAAGTCCATTTAATAATGGTCTATGGATTTTTCCTTTAGGAGGCCATCCAAACCTTTTTAAACTCTGCTAAGCAAACCGCCTTTACCACATTTTCTGGCAACGAATTCCAGAGTTTAATTATACGTTGGGTGAAGAAACATTTTCTCAGATTAGTTTTAAATTTACTACATTATAGCTTCATCGCATGCCCCCTAGTCCTAGTATTTTTGGAAAGCGTAAACAGACGCTTCACGTCTATTCGTTCCACTCCACTCATTATTTTAGAGACCTCTATCATATCTCCCCTCAGCCGCCTTTTCTCCAAGCTGAAGAGCCCTAGCCGCTTTAGCCTTTCCTCATAGGGAAGTCGTCCCATCCCCTTTGTCATTTTTGTCGCCCTTCTCTGCACCTTTTCGAATTCCACTATATCTTTTTTGAGATGCGGCGACCAGAATTGAACACAATATTCGAGGTGCGGTCGCACCATGGAGCGAAGGCATTATAACATCCTCATTTTTGTTTTCCGTTCCTTTGCTAATAATACCTAACATTCTATTTGCTTTCTTAGCCGCAGCAGCACACTGAGCAGAAGGTTTCAACGTATCATCAACGACGACACCTAGATCCCTTTCTTGGTCCATGACTCCTAATGTGGAACCTTGCATGATGTAGCTATAATTCGGGTTCTTCTTTCCCACATGTGCATCACTTTGCACTTGCTCACATTAAATGTCATCTGCCATTTAGACGCCCAGTCTCCCAGTCTTGTAAGGTCCTCTTGTAATTTTTCACAATCCTCCCGCGATTTAACGACTTTGACTAACGTTGTGTCATCAGCAAATTTAATTACCTCACTAGTTACTCCCATCTCTAGGTCATTTATAAATATGTTAAAAAGCAGCGGTCCCAGCACAGACCCCTGGGGAACCCCACTAACTACCCTTCTTCATTGAGAATACCGGCCATTTAACCCTAATCTCTGTTTTCTATCTTTTAACCTGTTTTTAATCCACAATAGAACACTACCTCCTATCCCATGACTCTCTAATTTCCTCTGGAGTCTTTCATGAGATACTTTGTCAAACGCCTTCTGAACATCCAGATACACAATATCAACCAGCTCACCTTTATCCACATGTTTGTTCACCCCGTCAAAGAAATGTAGTAGATTGGTGAGGCAAGATTTCCTTTCAATAAATCAACCCTGCTAAGCTAACCGCCTTTACCACATTCTCTGGCAACGAATTCCAGGTGCCACCACTTATGTCTGCTGAATGCCTAAATGCAATGTTAGGTGCCTCGCTGATAGTATTCAATACAGCGCACACTGCAAGAGTCGGAGCTTTCATGACTCCCCCACGCCCCTCCCATTCGAACGGTCCCCGTTGCAGTTAAGCACAAGAACACTTTTGCATCCTGTTTTTCTCCCATTTTGTCGGTTAACTACTATTTGATCGCCGAAAGTTTAGCGCTTAACTTTTAGCACACGATGAAACTCATACTCAAAAGAAAAACGTCCAAAAAGTGGCATCAATCTGCATTTGGACGTTTATCTCACAAAACCATCCAAATTGGTATTTTCAAAACCAATTTGTAGACTTTTTTTATGAAGTCCGTCAGAAGTGAGTTCAAATCACAAGGGGGCGTGTCAGGGGCATCTTAAAGGCGGGATCTTGGTGTTCCCTAACACGTGGAAGTTTTTCAGCCATAATGGAACAAAACAAAACCGTCCAGAACTAAAATGTTTTGAGCTAGACCTGTTTTTATAATGAATAAGGCACAAAAAGGTGCCCTATGTGACCAGATGATCACTGGAGGGAATCAGATATGACCTCTCCTTACTCCACCAGTGGTCACTAACCCCCTCCCATCCCCAAAAATGTGATTAAAAATATTGCTTTCCAGCCTCAGATGTTATACTCAGGTCCATTAGAACAGTATGCAGGTCCCTGGAGTAGATTAGTGGTGGGTGCAGTGCACTGCAGACAGGTGGATCCAGGCCCATATCTCTCCCTACCTGGTACACTTGTGGAAGAAACTGTGAGCCCTCCAAAACTCACCAGAAACCCACTGTACCCACACATAGGTGCCCCCTTCACCCGTAAAGGCTATAGTAACATAGTAACATAGTAGATGACGGCAGAAAAGACCTGCACAGTCCAAAATAAGGAAAACAATGACAATAGCAAATTCAACCACCGAAGAAACAGACAATTAATAAAAATAAACACATCAAACCCCACCTTGGAAACACATCACCCAATCCAACTAGGATACGTCAATGCAAGATCAGCAGTAAGCAACTCAGTAGACATACTAGATTGGATCACCACAGACAAATTAGACCTCTTATTTATCACAAAAACCTGGTTCCATAGTCCCACAGACCCCGCCATCCTACAAATGTGCCCAACAGAATACAAAATCACGCACTGGACAAGAAATGGAGAAAAAAGAGGAGGCGGAATAGCTATAATATACAAACCTGAATTCACCATCACAATCACAGGCGAATCTACCTCACCACAACTTGAAATTGCATCGACAAGAATCAACCATCCAAGCCTAATAGGACACCTTAACACAATCCTATTCTACAGGCCACCAGGAAAATGGCAAGACACCCAAACACAACTCATGGATTTCATCTCGAATACCTGCGTATCAGCCTCAAACATCCTTATACTAGGCGACATCAACTTACACCTAGAAGATGACACCCTACCAAGTACACGAGAATTCAAAGAATTCCTAAAACTCTGGGATCTGCAAACACCCAACTTACAACCAACCCACGAAAAAGGACACACACTAGATATCATAACAAATAGATTCGAACCGGACTCAACTATCACACTCACTAACACAAGATGGACACCTACATTATGGTCAGACCACCATAAAGCAAATGTCACTCTTTACTGACGAAAAACACAACTAAACACAATCAATAAACATGAGTGAACAACCTACACAACGAGAGGAAAAATAGACCCCACAACATTCTGGCAACAGATCTACCAGAGCGAATGGACTACAAACGCTGACACCATCCAATTCCTCCAAGAATGGGACGATATAAGCACAACAACATTAGACAAAATCGCCCCAGCCCAAACCAGAACATCACACAGGAAAAATGCAAATCCATGGTTCACCGAAGAGCTGAAAAAACTGAAAACACAAGTCATGAGACTTGAACGAGCTTGGAACAAAAAGAGAGACGAACAAACACTAAACGACTGGAAACAACTTCGGAGAAAATACAAATACACCATCAAACAGACAAAAAGACTACATTATAAAACATTAATAGGACCAAACTACAAAGACACACATAAACTCTTCAACCTCGTGAACAAACTGTTAGACACCACACCTGTTACAACCAACGGCAAAGATATACCAAGTGTCGACAACCTTGCGAAATACTTCAAGGAGAAAATTATACTATTACGACACAAAATACCCGCCAGCCCTATAGAATACACCACTCTCCTAGACTGTCTAGATCCAGAAGAAGGAACACACCCAGCAGACAGAACCTGGACCGAATTTGAACTATTATTAGAAGACCTCATCTCTAAAACTCTCAAAAGATATGCCAAATCGAACTGCAAACTAGACATATGTCCAAATAGCCTCATGAAATCTGCTCCTCAACAATTCATAATAAACCTAACAAACCACATAAACTACATGCTACAAAATGGACTCTTCCCAAAAGAAAAAGGAAAAATCTTACTCACACCAATTCCTAAAGATACAAAGAAAAACACGAGCGAAATAACCAACTACAGGCCAATAGCATCCATACCACTAATAACCAAGATAACCGAAGGTATGGTAACTAAACAACTCACAAACTATCTAGACAAACATTCAATACTGCATGATGCCCAATCAGGATTCCATTCGAATCACAGCACAGAAACAGTATTAGTCACCCTTATGACCAAATTCAAACAAATAATTGCAACCGGCAACAATATACTCCTCCTACAATTTGACATGTCAAGCGCCTTCGACATGGTTGACCATGGAATCCTACTACACATACTTGAATACTTTGGCATCGGAGGAAATGTCCTGAACTGGTTCAAGGGGTTCTTAACCCTGAGCTTGTATCAAGTCACATCAAATTCAACCACGTCCAAGGCATGCATACCTGAATGTGGAGTCCCACAAGGATCACCTCTCTCACCAACTATATTCAATCTAATGATGATCCCTTTAGCAAAATTCCTATCAAATCATAACCTCAACCCATATATATACGCCGATGATGTGACAATATACATCCCATTCAAACAAGACACCATAGAAATCTCCAACGAAATCAATCAAAGTCTACACATCATGAACACATGGGCAGATGCATTCTGCAGAACACATGGGCAGAAACTAAACGCAGAAAAAACCCAATGCCTGATACTCACCTCCCAATACAACACAACTGAATTCAACGTGATAAACACACCAAACCTAAAACTCCCAATCTCAGAAACGCTAAAAATCCTTGGAGTGACTATCGACCGCCACCTAACACTCGAAACCCACGCAAACAACATAACCAAGAAGATGTTCTTCTGCATGTGGAAATTGAAAAGGATAAGACCATTCTTCCCAAGATTCGTTTTCCGCAGCCTAGTGCAATCCCTCGTCCTTAGCCACTTGGATTACTGCAACTCATTATACGCAGGCTGCAAAGAGCAAATACTGAGGAAACTTCAAACAGCCCAGAACACAGCAGCCAGGCTCATCTTCGGAAAACCTAGATATAAAAGGGCAAAACCACTATGAGAGAAACTACATTGGCTTCCACTCAAGGACCGCGTTACTTTTAAAGTTTGCACATTAGTCCATAAGATCATTTACTGTGAAGCCCCAGCGTACATGTCTGATTTAATAGACCTACCACCCAGAAACGATAAAAGATCATCCCGAACTCACCTCAACCTTCACTACCCTACTTGCAAGGGCCTGAAATACAAGACGCTACACGCGTCAACCTTTTCCTACATGAGCACACAGTCTTGGAATACATTACCGCGCAACCTAAGAATGATTAACGAACAAGCCTCCTTCCGTAAACTACTGAAGACTCACCTGTTTGAACAAACTTACGGAAAGAGCCAAAACACATAGAGACCACACTCACTGTTCACCAATGCAATACACATCCACTTCTGATCCCTCATCCCGTTATCCAGTCAATCATACATCTATTCACGGAACTATTTACACCATATGTCTTGGTGTCTAACAATGCCCTCTTTCCCATTGTCTCCTTCTAATGTTTCTATGTTGATGTCCCATTGTTATATTCCCAATGATATTCGAATGTCTCGCACAACTCTGTTCAATGTAATCCATAACCTAGTTGTAACAAATGTATTTCTATTATTCATGTCTTATTGTAAGCCACACTGAGCCCGCAAATAGGTGGGAAAATGTGGGATACAAATGCAATAAATAAATAAATAAATCCAGTCTGCCCAACAAGATAAACTCATACGTGCTACTTTTTGTGTATACCTTACCTTGATTTGTACCTGCCCTTTTCAGGGCACAGACTGTATAAGTCTGCCCAGCACTATCCCCACCTCCCAACCACCTGCCCCGCCTCCCACTCTGGCACAGACCATATAAGTCTGCCCAGCACCATCCCCGCCTCCCAACCACCAGTCCCGCCTCCCACCACCGGTTCTGGCACAGACCGTATAAGTCTGCCCAGCACTATCCCCGCCTCCCAACCACCAGTCCCGCCTCCCACCACCGGCTCTGGCACAGACCGTATAAGTCTGCCCAGCACCATCTCCGCCTCCCAACCACCAGTCTCGCCTCCCACCACCGGCTCTGGCACAGACCGTATAAGTCTGCCCAGCACCATCCCCGCCTCCCGCCACCGTCTCTGCCACCCAATCTCGGCCAAGCTCCTTAGGTAGGCTATAGTAGTGGTGTACAGTTGGGGGTAGTGGGTTTTGGGGGCTCAGCAGACAAGATAAGGGAGCAATGGTGAGATGTGTATCTGGGAGCATTTTATGAAGTCCACTGTAGTGTCCCCTAGTGTGTCCTACTGCTGTCCTGGGATGTCAGGGGGACCAGTCTACTAAAAATGTTGGCTCCCCTACGTCCCAATGGCTTGATTTTGTTCATTTTGCACTTGGACGTTTTTTGTTTGAAAATGGATGAAAAACCAAAACGTCCAAATCAGAAAACGTGTGATAGACGTTTTTCTTTTTTGAAAATGACCTTCTTTGCTATTCAGATTTTGGACGTTTTTTTTTGCAGATAATTAACTGTGTCCTGTACAGATCAGACAGCAGTTTTAAATTCATTATCTGCCCAGTTCTCGGGTGCCACTGATGCAACTACAAGATCGTTTCCAAGCCTGATGAGCTTAGAATTTTTATTCCACTATTTTCTGATTTATTGCAGAACTTTTTAACATCACATTGAAAACAAACACTAGAAATGACTCTGCACGCACAGCAAAGTATCTGTAAATGTTACCCGGATTATGTACTGCAGCAGGAGGATGTGGAGGTGGATATACTGGCCTTGGACCTGAGATAAAGCATGAGGTTGAGTCATTACATGCTGCTGTGAAGTGCAATTGCCAGTATAATATCAAGTGTTTTTGTGTTAGTCATGCTCCAGATTATCTCTTTGACGTGGCTTTAGGCCCATCTGGTCTTGAATTGGGGATCCTTCGGCTACAATCGCAATTTTGCACTGAGTGTGGGGGTGGATATTCACAGGTACAGATTTTTCTAATTTGTGTAATAAGAGCAATAGCATGTACCAGTGGTCAGTAGTATGCCCTAATTTCCAGAGTCATTTTTTGGCTCATATGGGCCGCAGGGAAGAAGTTGTAACATAGTAACATAGTAGATGACGGCAGAAAAAGACCTGCATGGTCCATCCAGTCTGCCCAACAAGATAAACTCATATGTGCTACTTTATATGTATACCTGACCTTGATTTGTATCTGCCATTTTCAGGGCACAGACCGTAGAAGTCTGCCCAGCACTAGCCCTGCCTCCCAACCACCAGCCCCGCCTCCCCCCACCGGCACTGCCACCCAATCTCTGCTAAGCTTCTAAGGATCCATTTCTTCTGAACAGGATTCCTTTATGTTTATCCCACGCAGTTGTGGCAATGTTAAGTAGCACAAGCTTTGGATGATCCCCTGATGAAGCCAACGTTGAAACGGTTAAAACTAGGGATCTCTTATAGATATCTGTTTCATCTCGCTTAATTGTGCTTTTGAGTGCCAGAGATATTTTACTAAATGACCATTTTTTTGTTCAGTGATTGTGTAACAACCCGGTTTAAAGCAGTATTGTGAATTCTAAGAAATTAACATTTGTAACGCTGCCCGGATGTCTGAGGCTTTTCCTCCATTTAGCTTATTGAATACTGCTTGTGTCTTACAACTGATTGTTTCTTTTCCACAATTACGATGGAGTTTGATAGAACATATTTTTGGGTGTGTAAAAATTGTTCTCCCTATTTATTTTATATACTGAACGTTTGCCTAAAGAATAGCAATTCTGACCACACAATTGCAAACTGCTGTGCCTCATACAGCTTGTTAGTTTTAGAGGTGAGGGACTTCAGATTCTCGGTGGTGTTTCCCTTAATGTGGAAAAGCACCGCTCTGCTGTGCCGCTGGATCTCTTTGCTTCCCAGTGCGGTAACCAGCAGGAATCCTCACTAGTCTTTCGCCCTCTGTTGAATGCTTAAACTCCTATTTTTAAACATTTTTTTTGTATTTTTATATAGGAATTAGCACATCTTATACTGGGCGTTTTCTATGGGCTTTTTTGTAGGTTCGCTCTATAGCAAGCTCCTGTTTCGCTGTCGCTTCATTAGGAGCCGAACCCCCGATATTCGAGCCCTTTGGACAAACAGTAAATTACTTATGCTGTGTGAAGCTCTCCATGTAATCATGTACTCACTTGATTTTGGGGTATTTTCCTGCCATTACCTCTCTCCGTGTCAACCGCTTTCCTCTATCGCCCTGTTCAAAAAATGGCGCTTACCCGCTGGTTCTTAAAGCGATGACTGCTTCCGGTTTCAACTAATACACGTGGTGAAGGCGGTTAGCTTAGCAGAGTTTAAAAAGGGGTTAGATGGTTTCCTAAAGGACAAGTCCATAAACCACTACTAAATGGGCTTGGGAAAAATCCGCAACTCCAGGAATAACATGTATAGAATGTTTGTATGTTTGGGAAGCTTGCCAGGTGCCCTTGGTCTGGATTGGCCGCTGTCGTGGACAGGATGCTGGGCTCAATGGACCCTTGGTCTTTTCCCAGTATGGCATTACTTATGTACTTATGCTAGGTCAGTGGCTTGCGGTAAGGTCTCAGACCCAAAATGGACACGCGCACATCCATTTTCACCCAAAATGTTTTGAAAGGCATTTTTTGTAGGTGCAGTAAAAAATAATTCTGCGCACACCCAAAACACACGTCTACACTACCGCAGGC
The DNA here is from genome assembly GCF_901765095.1 of Microcaecilia unicolor. Taxonomy (NCBI): domain Eukaryota; kingdom Metazoa; phylum Chordata; class Amphibia; order Gymnophiona; family Siphonopidae; genus Microcaecilia; species Microcaecilia unicolor. The sequence goes on from NC_044034.1 coordinate 367,410,515, forward strand.
CATTTTTCAGTGCACCTTAGTAAAAGGATCCCCATGTGTGTGAATTGGTAGCCTAATACCTTAAAAGACTAAAAAAAATTATCATATTTTTGGAACCCAACATTAGTCCAAGAACAAAAGCATCATACCAACACAGGAAGGGGTATTAACCAACAGTCTTTTAATGTTACAACTGGAAATCAATGATAGTGCAAAAAACTGGACCCCACAACTGTATTTCGGTTAAACACCTGTATCAAGGGTCATTTATTTATTTATTTTATTGCATTTGTATCCCACATTTTCCCACCTATTGGTAGGTTCAATGTGGCTTACATGGAACAATGGGACGGTTACAGAGAACGAGTGAGGTTAACAATTTGAGAGATACAGCTAGAGTCTGTAGTGGGTTAGTAAGTGACCACTGGAGATTACAATTTGGTTTACACGATTCATTGTTAGGGAATTACAAAGAGAGTCGAATAAGATCATAACAAGACGAATTTGGTTGAATAGTTGGGTGGGCTCGGATGTTCTTCGGTGGCCAGTGGTGAGAGGTGAGTGGGTTGGATAGGGTTGTAGAATTGGTGAGTTGAGAAGTGCTTGGGTGTTGGTTGGTTGCTGTTGGCTTGTGTCTTTTCAATCACTGTTGCAACATCCAAATAAGGGCATGGGCTCAACATATCAAAAATGTTGTTGAGCCTCAATTTGATGACAGAAAGATTCTCACATTTGCACAAGAACTGTACAGCTCCTGTTGGTTAATACTGTTTCCTGTGTTGGTTTGTCACCTTTGTTCTTGGATTGATATTGGGTTGTCGGTGAAGGTTTTTTCCTCTTTCTGTCTATCTCAAATTGCTGGAGCCAACAACCATGACCTGTATAACAGCAGTAATCCTTAAGTAGATTATGATAAAACACTTGTTTATCTGTTTAACTGCTGTTCCCCTGGGCAGCTTCCTTCTAAATACCGGTGCATGGCTATAGCCATTCAGGCCTCTTAACTGCTAAGCACCTTGCATGTAGGGCACTTCAGATTTACAAGTCAGTTTCTCATAAAATGCTTGTGGACCCAGAGGATTAGAAAGGAAGCTGCATGGTTTTTATTTAGATTGGTCATTTCTTTCCTGTGCTTCTTCCAGTGAGCATCCGATCTCACCTGCCAAAATGCTCACATCTCTAGGTCCATGAGTATAAGTCCTCTAGAAAAGACAGACCTTATTTGGATTATCTGTCTAGTTTGCCAAGGGCCATCAAACTGCAGGCAAATGGATGACATGATATTAATTAAAGCTTTCAATGCACTAATTTCTACTTTAATAGTTTAAGGGGGCAAAACATATCACCATCAAACATTCCACGTTTTGCCCAGCAGGACGTCATTATAACTAGCCTAATTAGTATTGAAACCATTTCCAGTGATGTAAATTTCAGATGTTCTTAATTTAAGATGATATTATTGTACCCAGCCAGCAGGTTTTTCTGACAGCTATAATATGTTTTCATTAGGCTTCAGATTTTCCCTTTATTTGACATTCAAAAGCCGGCCACAACTGTCTTAAACCCCTAAGGCGACATATACTGCATACTGTAAAGCACTAAAGCCAGAAGGTGCATGTAGAAGAGGACTAGAGCCAAACATCGGAACAGCAACTACTGTAAAACCACCCCTTACCCACGGTTTCTTTTTGAAAATTATCTGCAGCAAATTGCACACACCAAGAGCACTCACATAATTCTCACCTATGTGTGGCCAAGTGGGGGCAAAATAATTCAAGCACATTTGCAAATAAAATCTACATGCATCATTTCCTTTCAACAGCCAAAGTATACTTACGGAAACACATCTTTCCTTATCATCCAACCAGACCAGTCTAGATTTGTACATTATGCCTCCCTGCCAGCAGATGGAGGTAGAGAACCACCACACATTTCGCTGTGCTCTCATGCTGTAAAAGGGATGGTGTGGCTGGATCCCTCACAACATTCTCAGTCTCCAGTAGATGCTGAACACTTGGATCAGGTGGATAAGACCCAGGGCAGTAGCTTCAGGCTGACTTTCCCCTGATTGAGTGAGGGCAGTGTGAGAATTGAGCTCATGGTAGAAACCTGGTGAAGACAGCTATCTCCCTTTGAAATTCCACTCTGATTCTGATGATTCAGGGAAACTGGTGATAATTTATGTTGGCTGAAACACAGGCTGAACTATGGGTAGCCACTGGTGATATAATTTAGCCACTTAGATTTACTTCATTTTATATTTATTTGGGGGGGGGGGGCACTTAACTGACACCCACTGAGGTGGTGGTAAGGGCTCCCGCACTAACCTGGTGTTAACCGTGCAGCGAGCGGCACTGCCCGATTTCCGTCGGGTACACACCAGTGCTACAAAAATTTGAAATATTTTTGCAGTGCCAGTAATGGCGTGCTCTGGGGTAGTGAACTACTGCCGGGCTGCTGCGGTAGCCTGGCAGTACTTCCTTTTTAGCAAGCAGTGAGAGCCGCTTCGTAAAAGGGCCTTACGTACGTAAGTATTACCACACTGGGACAAACCAAAGGTGCATCAAGCTCAGCATCCTGTTTCCAACAATGGCCAATCGATGTCACAAATACCTGGCAAGATCCCAAAGAAGTTCAATACATTTTATGCTGCTTATCCCAGAAATAAGCAGTGGATTTTCTCTAAGTCATTTTAATAATGGTCTATAGACATTTTCTTTAGGAAGCCGGCCAAACCTTTTTAAAACCCTGCTAAGCTAACTGCCTTTACTACATTCTCTGGCAATGAATTCCAGTGTTTAATTACAAGTTGAGTGAAGAAACATTTTCTCCAATTTGTTTTAAATTTACTACTTTGTAGCTTCATCGCATGCAATCTAGTCCCAGTATTTTTGGAAAGAGTAAACAAACGATTCACGTCTACCCATTCCACTCCACTTACTATTTTATAGACCTTTATCATATCTCCCCACAGCTGCCTTTTCTCCAAGCTGAAGAACCCTAGCCGCTTCAGCCTTTCCTCATAGGGAATTCGTCCCATCCCCTTTATCATTTTCGTCGCCCTTCTCTGCACCTTTTCTAATTCCACTATATCTTTTTTGAGATGTGGCGACCAGAATTGAACACAATATTCGAGGTGTGGTTGCACCATGCAGCGATACAAAGTCATTATAATATCCTCATTTTTGTTTTCCATTCTTTTCCTAATAATACCTAACATTCTATTTGCTTTCTTAGCCGCAGCAGCACACTGAGCAGAGGGTTTCAATGTATCATCAACGATGGCTAGATCCCTTTCATGGTCGGTGACTTTGTATTATGTAGCTGTAATTCAGGTTCCTCTTTCCCACGTGCATCACTTTGCACTTGCTCACATTGAACATCAACTGCCATTTCAACACCCAGTCTCCCAGTCTCGTAAAGTCCTCTTGTAATTTTTCACAATCCTCTTGCGATTTAACCACTTTGAATAACTTTGTGTCATGAGCAAATTTAATTACCTCACTAGTTACTCCCATCTCTAGATCATTTATAAATATGTTAAAAGGCAGCAGTCCCAGTACAGACCCCTGGGGAACCCCACTAACTACCCTTCTCCATTGAGAATACTGACCATTTAACCCTACTCTCTTATTCTATCTTTTAACCTGTTTTTAATCCACAATAGAACACTACCTCCTATCCCATGACTCTCTAATTTCCTCTGGAGTCTTTCATGAGATACTTTGTCAAATGCCTTCTGAAAATCCAGATATATATCAACCGGCTCCCCTTTATCCACGTGTTTGTTCACCCCTTCTAAGAAATGTAGTAGATTGGTGAGGCAAGATTAGTGAAAAGTGTTTGTGTGAAGAGGCTGTTTTGCTATTGCTTGTGAAATGGAAGCATGCGGTGAGCGCTTGCTAATGCGATTTTAAGCAATGTGCCGTTCTAGAATTTCCAACTGTTGACTGAATCCCTCCAATTGAAGTTCAGTGCTGCCTGCAGTTTGTTTATTTATTTATTGTTTTGTTAGCAGTTATCAAATACAATATATAAGCAAAATATCTGATAGGAAATTGGCAATTCAAATATTTCAAATAAACAGTACCATAACAGTAAAGCAGATCATTCAAGTAAAAGGCAGTATCCTAAGATAAGTCAAGAAAATATAGAAGAAATAAAAAAGGACAAAAAAGTCAAGACATTTCTTCCTAGGTTAACCTTGTCAATCGTTTTAGCCTTTACAGTCAACCAGTGAAAATATAATCCTATATCTCAATTACTGTTCTGATTTTGCAATAGCACTCTTAGCTTCCTGAGCCTGTAACATAGTAACATAGTAGATGACGGCAGAAAAAGACCTGCATGGTCCATCCAGTCTGCCCAACAAGACAACTCATGTGTGCTACTTTTTGTGTATACCCTACTTTGATTTGTACCTGTCCTCTTCAGGGCACAGACCGTATAAGTCTGCCCAGCACTATCCCCGCCTCCCAACCACCAGCCCCGTCTCCCACCACCGGCTCTGGCACAGACCGTATAAGTCTGCCCAGCACTATCCCCGCCTCCCAACCACCAGTCCCGTCTCCCACCACCGGCTCTGGCACAGACCGTATAAGTCTGCCCAGCACTATCCCCGCCTCCCACCACCGGCTCTGGCACTGACCGTATAAGTCTGCCCAGTACTATCCCCACCTCCCAACCACCAGTCCCGTCTCCCACCACCGGCTTTGGCACAGACCGTATAAGTCTGCCCAGCACTATCCCCGCCTCCCAACCACCAGCCCCGCCTCCCACCACCGGCTCTGACACAGACCGTATAAGTTTGCCCAGCACTATCCCCACCTCCCAACCACCAGCCCCGCCTCCCTTCAAATTGTGAAGGGACTGAGAAAATATACTTCTTCCCCTGAAATTTCACTTGGAAACTATTTTTTGCAGCTATGCTCGTTTACTGGCAAAGCAGCAACTAAAGTGCGAGATTGTATGCAGGATGTTTATGGTGATGACTGTGTTGTTGATGTGACTACCATGAAATTCCTGGGCAAAAATTTTTTTAAATATTGTGGACCGGGAAGGGCTGATATTTGTGATCAAAAACGAAGTAGACAACGTGACAGCAATGGATGAGTCTCACATGAGAAAAGCTGATGAACTCGCAAAGGACAATCAGAGGATCAGCCAAAGGGAAACTGCTGACACACTTGCCATTTCATAGGAACATGTGGGTTATATTATTGATATTCTTAGATATCGAAAGGTTTGTGCAAGATGGGTTCCCCATATACTGACTGGAGAAATGAAAGCTTTAAGACTTGAAATCTGTCAGCAATTATTGTCCCAATATAGGAATGAAGTTGAGCAATTTCTTCACAACATCATGACAGCTGATGAAACATGTGCTCATCGTTATGAACCAGAAACAAAGCGCCAATCCACAGAGTATCATCCCATCACAAAGGTTCACCTGTGAAGAAGGTTCAAAATACAGCCTTCTGCAGGAAAAATCATGGTTACAGTCTTTTGGGACATGGATGGTGTTGTTCACATGGATTTCTTTGAACCTGATACAACCATCAACTCAGAGCATTACATTGCAACCCTGAGAACTTTGAAAGAATGATTGAGAAGCGTTTGGAAGCACACGAAGGAAATTTTGTTGCCAACATGTCATTGGTAGACCTCATAGTAACGTGGAGGGGCATAATCGAACGGGGGCGCCCATCTCTAAGGATGGCCCCGTAAAGGGCCGTCCCCGACCATATTATCGAAACAAGATGGACGGCCAACTTTCATTTCGAAAATACGGTCGGGGACGGCCAAATCTCAACATTTGGGTCGAACTTAGAGATGGCTGACCTTGGTTTTCACCGATAATGGAAACTAAGGACGCCCATCTGAAAAACGACCAAATCCAAGCAATTTGGTCGTGGGAGGAGCCAGCATTTGTAGTGCAGTGGTCCCCCTGACATGCCAGGACACCAACCGGGCACCCTACGGGGCACTGCAGTGGACTTCAGAAATTGCTCCCAGGTGCATAGCTCCTTTACCTTGTGTGCTAAGCCCCCCCCTCCCCCCCCCCCCCCCCCAGGTCCGCCTGCCTGAAGTACACTGCACGCACTACAACTGCTCCAGGGACCTGTATAGTGCTGCGATGGACCTGAGTATGGCATTTGAGGCTGGCATAGAGGCTGGCAAAAAAGTATTTTTAACCTGTTTTTTTAATGGTGGGAGGGGGTTATTGACCATTGGGGGAGTAAGAAGAGGTCGTCCCCGATTCTCTTCGGTGGTCATCTGCTCAGTTCGGGCATCTTTTCACGGCTTGGTCATGAAAAGAAATGGACCAAGTAAAGTCGGCCAAGTGCTCAGCAGGGCCTACCTTCTTTTTCCATTATTGGCCGAGGACGCCCATCTCCTAATCACGTCCCAGTCCCGCCCCAGTCCTGCCTTTGCTACCCTGCCGACATGCCCCCATGAACTTTGGTCATCCCCGTGACAGAAAGCCGTCAAAGGTGTCAAAAAATCATCTTTCGATTATGCCGATTTGAGCGGCCTTGCGAGAAGGGCGCCCATCTCCCGATTTGTGTCGAAAGATGGGCGCCCTTCTCTTTCGAAAATGAGCTGGATAGTAACATAGTAAATGATGGCAGATAAAGACCTGTACAGTCCACCCAGTCTGCCCAACAAGATAAATTCATTTTACAAGGTATGTGATACTTTATACCTGAGTTTGATTTGTCCTTGCCATTCTCAGGGCGTAGACCGTAGAAGTCTGCCCAGTACTGTTCTTGTACTAAGTTCTGAAGCTAACATCGAAGCCCCTTAAAATTTACAGTCCAGCCCATCCCTATCTATTCAGTCACAATCAGAGCGTAGACCGTAGAAGTCTGCCCAGCTCCCGTTTTGTTTGCAATTACTGGCATCGCCACCCAATCTCCGCTAAGATTTCACGGAACCATTCCTTCTAAACAGGATTCCTTTGTGTTTATCCCACGCATGTTTGAATTCCATTACCGTTTTCATCTCCACCACCTCCCGCGGGAGGGCATTCCAGCACCTCATACAGCATGAAACACCACAGAGGCAATTTAATTTAATATATTTATTGGTACACTTGATTGTACACCCTTAGTCACCTAACTAATTGATCCTGGTTAGGCGACTAAGGGGTCCTTTTACAAAGATATGCCGAAAAATGGCCTGCACTGGTGTAGACACGTGTATTGGACGCGCGCAGGTCTATTTTTCAGTGCACCTGCAAAAAAGGGCTTTCTTTTGGCCAAAAATGGACGTGCGGCAAAATAAAAATTGGCGCATGTCCATTTTGGGCCTGAGACCTAGCGGTAAGGTTTCACGTGTTAACCGTGCGGTAATGGTCTACGTACGTACAGTGCCAATTATTTTTATTTATTTATTTGTTACATTTATACCCCACATTTTCCCACCTATTTGCAGGCTCAGTGTGGCTTACAAAGTACCGTAAAGGCGTTTGCCATTCCGGTTGATAACAAATACAAGATTGTGTTGTGGTCAAATGAGATAGAGGTGAATCAGGCGTCAAAGGGTTGAGGGAAAGAGGATGGTAGATTGTCCAGTTCGATCTTTGATTATGTTGTGTTGCAGGGTGTGGGGATTTATGTTGGATCGATGGGATAAGCTTTTTTGAAGAGTTGGGTTTTTAATGACTTCCTGAAGTTTAGTCCATTCCATAGTTGTGCGCTTATGTAGGAGAAGCTAGATGCATAAGTTGTTTTGTACTTTGCAGTTTGGGTAATGTAGGTTTAGATATGAACGTGCTGATCTGAGTCTGTTTCTGGTTGGTAGATCTATTTGGTCTGTCGTGTATTATGGGACTACGCTGTAGATGATTTTGAAACAGGCTTATTTTCAAAGCACTTTGGGAGGCTAAGTTCCATAGGTTTCTATGGAACTTTGGGAGGCTAAGTGCTTTGAAAATATGCCTCGTGGACCAATATGCAGATTTTGAAGATGATCCGTATAGCCCGGTTACCGCCGCACGCCAGAAAATTTCCAGCGTGCTTAGTGGATGCGCATAAAAAATGAAATTACTGCCCGAGCCACGCAGTAGCCAGGTGGTAGTTCAAAATTGACATGCGTAGGACACATGTAGGCGCCTACGTGGCTTAGTAAAATCTTAGTTATTGCTGAAAGGAGGGGAGGAAAAGGTAGAAGAGAATAGGGAGGGTAGACAGAGAGACAGTTACACACCAGAGCCAAAGGAAGCAGAGAAAAGAAGATGGGTCTCACAGCCTTACCCCATCCACCGTACAGCCTAGACTTAGCGTCATGCAATTTCCAGCTTTTTCCAAAATTGAAGGAATTCCTTCCGGGGCTTCTGTTTGACTTGAATGAAGAGGTGGAAAGGACTGTGAGCAAATGGTTGAAGAGACAAGATGTTCATTTCTTTCATGATAGCTTTTAAAAACTTGTCCATCATTGACAGAAATGTGTGGCGAATGGTAGAGACTATGTAGAAAAGTAAATGCATGTAATAAAAGAGAAGTTTCATGCATTATTTTCATTAAAACATAAATTATGTAGGTGGAGACGTTACTTTTCATTCAACCCTCGTACACTACCTCTACACAATATTTATAGTGAAAGTATGATGCAATTCAATGCCAAGAAATGCAAAGTGATGCACTTAGGAAATAGAAATCCACGGGAGACGTATGTGTTAGGCAGCGAGAGTCTGATAGGTACGGACGGGGAGAGGGATCTTAGGGTGATAGTATCTGAGGATTTGAAGGCGATGAAACAGTGTGACAAGGCGGTGGCTGTATCTAGAAGGTTGTCGGGCTGTATAGAGAGAGGTGTGACCAGCAGAAGAAAGGGGGTGTTGATGCCCCTGTATAAGTCGTTGGTGAGGCCCCACCTGGAGTATTGTGTTCAGTTTTGGAGGCCGTATCTTGTTAAGGATGTAAAAAGAATTGAAGCGGTGCAAAGAAAAGCTACGAGAATGGTATGGGATTTGCGTTACAAGACGTATGAGGAGAGACTTGCTGAACTAAATATGTATACTCTGGAGGAAAGGAGAAACAGGGTGATATGATACAGACGTTCAAATATTTGAAAGGTATTAATCCGCAAACTAATCTTTTCTGGAGATGGGAAGGTGGTAGAACGAGAGGACATGAAATGAGATTGAAGGGGGGCAGACTCAAGAAAAATGTCAGGAAGTATTTTTTCACGGAGAGAGTAGTGGATGCTTGGAATGCCCTCCCGCGGGAGGTGGTGGAAATGAAAACGGTAATGGAATTCAAACATGCGTGGGATAAGCATAAAGGAATCCTGTGCCGAAGGAATGGATCCTCAGGAGTTTAGTCAAGATCGGGAGGCGGGGCTGGTGGTTGGGAGGCGGGGATAGTGCTGGGCAGACTTATACGGTCTATGCCAGAGCTGGTGGTGGGAGGAGGGGCTGGTGGTTGGGAGGCGGGGATAGTGCTGGGCAGACTTATACGGTCTGTGCCCTGAAGAGCACAGGTACAAATCAAAGTAGGGTATACACAAAAAGCAGCAAATATGAGTTATCTTGTTGGGCAGACTGGAAAACTCTTTTTATTGGAAAAAACTAAAAACAAATAACATACAAATCAAAAACAAGCCCCTAGCTATACACAGTCCTCCTATCTATGTACACACCCTCCCCTCCTCAATACTACAGTGGAAACTGTGTATTAGAAAAACCCAAGAAAAAAAAACCGGACATGCAAATCAAACCCCAGGCTCCTAGCTAGACATGGTCTGCCTATCTATGTACACCCCCTCCTCAATAATACAATGGATCAACCCCCCCCCCCCCCCCCCGACCCCCCACAACCCCTTCAGACAACTGGCACACAATCCCCTGGGAAGCATGTCCCCTCATGGTGGCTTAAGCCTCACGTGTCTCCACCACCTCGAAGCCACCCCCACCCCTTTTTCCACCCTTTCCCACTTTGCCGCTTCCTGCACCGCCCTTACCACATCCCAGCTGACTACCTCCGCCGGCCGGACCTCCTGGTACAGGGACACCCTGCAGCGCGCCATCCAGAGGCAGTACCGCAATATCACCGAAATCAGAAAGCGTGTTACCGGATCCCCGCGTCCCCCTCCACCCTCTGGGCCGTACACCCAGTCCGCATAGCTGTAGTTGCGGAAACTGGGGATCTGCAGCAACGAGGAAACCCGGTCAGAGACCTGGACTGTAAATGGGCACCTCACCAGGAAATGCTCCATCGTCTCTTCAGTTCCAGCACATTCCTCCCGTGGGCACCCTCTATCCCGCACATTGCGATATTTCAAATTTCCTCGGACGTACAGTCTACCGTGAAAGGACAGCCACGCCAGGTCTTTATACTTCACCGGGATGCGGTTCGAAGCAATCAACCGTAACCCCTGCTGCATCCGTGGGGCCGGCGCGTCCCTCAGCGCCAGAGGAGCTGAGAACACCTGCGCCCGTACTCTGTCCATCCAGACCCCCCGTTGTCCTGCCTTCACCTCCCCCACCGTCAGCCCCCACACCCTCACCAATTTCACTAGGGTCTTGCAATAACTCACCCCCCCCGGGGCCCCCCTTCGCAGTGCCACTACCCTCCCCCCCTCCCGCCATAGGTCCCAATATCTCGGCCACCACTGCAGGACACTCCTAGCCCACCCCGGTGGCTCCCGCCCTACCGCCCTCCCCAGATTGAACTGCAGGAACAAAGCGCTGAAAAACAGGACTGGGTTTATCATGCCCACCCCCCCCTCCCTCCTAGGCAGATAGGTAACATTCCGTTTTACCGGATTCGTCCTGTTGCCCCAGAGCAGCCGGAAGAACACCCCATACAAGGCCGCGTACTGGCTCTCCGGCAGCAAGCAGATGTAACTGACGAACAGAAACAAAGGAACTAAGTGTGCCTTGATGAGCTGTACCCGCTCCCCCATGGTCATTTTCCACCCCTTCCATCTATCCACCCTCCCCTTCACTTCTTGGAGACACCTATCCCAGTTGTAGAGCCTATAATCCCCCTTCTCGAAATATATTCCCAAGACCCGTATACGTTCCACAGCTGTAGGAAACCTACCTCCCAACTCAAATTGCAGCCCCTGATCCCCAACCCACAGGCTATTGGACTTTTGAAAATTGACCTGCGACGCTGTTGCCTGCGAGTATTCCTGGATCAGGTTCTGCAATCTACCTCCCTCCCTCTGGTCCGCTACCCACACTGTAACGTCATCTGCATACGCCACGACCCTTAACTGGTTATTGTCCCCCACCTCCACCCCTTCCAGCCCCTCCGCCCCCCCCCTTCTCCAGCCGTCTTATAAAAGGGTCGATGGCGTATGCATACAACAGCGGGCTGAGTGGGCACCCCTGTCGGACCCCTGCCCCTACCTCAAACCCCTGCCCTCTCCACCCGTTAACCAGGGGGAAACACCCCGCATGCCGATAAAGTAGCTGTAATTGCTCTATCCAGCCCTTCGGAAACCCATAGCGCTCCAAAATGCTCCATAGGACACCCCACTGCACTCTATCAAACGCTTTTTCCTGGTCGAGTGTTACCAACAGCCTACCATGCCCTCCCACTCTACTGCGTTCTACCCCCTCCCGCACCCACGCTGCCGCTTCCAAGACCCCTCTCCCTTTAACCCCACATGCTTGTGAGGCTGCCAGCAAATCCCCAGACACCTGCCTCATTCTCTGGAATAGCATTCGCGCAAAAATTTTCCGATCTGTATTAAGCAGTGCTATAGGCCGCCAGTTGGCCAGCATCGCCGGGTCCTTCCCCTTACTTAGTAGGATAAGAGCCGCCTCCGTCAGGGACCTAGGCAAGGAACCCTCCAACTGGGCTGCCCCCCATACCCTCACCAGGATCGGCACCAGCTGCTCCTTAAAGGCCTGGTAGAACTCAGTTGTTAGCCCATCCGGCCCCGGCGAAGTCTTCCTGTGGAGCGCCCCGATGGCTTCCTCCACCTCCTGTTCTGTCCACGGGTTCAAGAGGGCCTGAAGCTGGGGTCCCCCGTGACCTATCCCCGGGGTTTCTTCCACATAACACTCCATCTGCTCTATATCAATCTGCTGGGCTGAAAGGAACGCCGCAAAGTGGTCCCTCACTGCCCCCAGAATCCCCTCCCTGGTGTCCTGCAGGACCCCCTGTGCGTCCCGTACCCCCTCCATCACCCTGCGCGCCCTCCGCTCCCGGCAGCATGCGAAGGGGTCCGGGCTACACATTTTCCCGAAGTCCCGCTCGTACACCAAGGAGGTGTAGCGGTTGTACTGTACCTGTTCCAGGAGTGCTTGGAGATCATGTATTTCTTCCTCCCTCCCCCCTTGTGAAATCAGTGTGTCCCTCTTTTTCTTTATCGCCATGCCCAACTTTGTCCTTTCCCTCCCCTCCCTTCTCGCCTGTCTGAGAAAGAATCCCCGCGTTCGTCTTTTCACTGTATCCCACCACTCCCCCAATGACTGAAATGCCCCCTGCACTGACACCTGATCTTCCAAAAACCGGCGGTACTCCTCCCGCACCTGCTCGCTACCTAACCACTTTAAATTTAGTCGCCATAGCCCCCTCCCTGGCCTCTGCGCTGCCGCCCCCCCCACCTGAAGGAGGACCATGTGGTGGTCTGAAAAGTCCACGTCCACGGTTCGTGGACCCCCCAGACAAACCCCCTTCTTTACCAGGAATCTATCGATTCTACTTTTACACTGCCCTCGAAAGAACGTGAACCCCTCCTGTTCCTCACAGAAGGCCACATGCGCGTCTACCAGCTCCGCCTCCCGCATGATCCCTGCCAGCCTCACCCCGTCATAGCCCACCTGTACCGATCGTCCCCCACTATCCTTTTTCCGCAATATGGTGTTAAAATCTCCCCCCCAGACTACTTGGCGCGAAGTGTATAGGTAGGGCTTGATCTTCCCAAAGAGGAGCACCCTTTCCTTCTTGCTTTGGGGCCCATACACATTCACCACCCTCAGTGCTCTATCCTCCCAAATCGCATCCACAACAAGACATCTCCCCACCCCCAGCTCCACCACTCGCTGAATATTCACCCGGTGGGACTTAAATAAGATCCCCACCCCACCATACCTCTCCCCCGCCCAACCCCCACACCGAGGGACCCCACTTCCAGGCCCGCCTTGCCCGCCTGATCACCTCAATGGACCGCAGCCGAGTCTCCTGGAGCAGGAAGCAATCTGCTTGGACCCTCGCGAACCAGTCATACGCTAAACCCTGCTTCTTCGGAGAGGCGATGCTGGCCACATTCAGCGTGGCAAATGTCAACACTAAGCCTGCCATCCTCATTGCGAGTCACGGGTCTGCTCACTCCCAACTTCTTTCCTTATCTCCTGGGATACCCCCTTCTTACCCTGAAGCAGGTCCTCTGCTATGCGGTCTACATCATCCCCTGCCACATCCCCCTCCCCCCCCTGCAGCCGTCCTGTCTGCACCTTACCCCCACCTCCCCCTTTCTTCCTTCCTTTCTTCTTTGCTCTATCCGGACCCACCCCCTGATCCCTCCCTCTCCCCTCTTCACCCCCACCCCCTACCTCCTCCACCGAGTCCTCCACCTCCCCCAAGTCCTCCAAGTCCTCCAGATCCTCCTCTAGCTCCACTCTGTCCCCCCAAGCCTGCACTTGGGCCTTCACCACCTGCCCAGCCCCCTCAGCTTTCCTCTTACTCCCCTTTCCCCTCCCTCCCTCCCTTCCCTCTTCCTCCTCCCTCACCCCTCCCCCTTCCCCCAGAGCCTTCCCGCCCTTCTTCCTACCACCAGTACCCTCCTCCAGTGCTTCCTCATATTTCCGTTTGCCCTCTCCAATCCCCCCTGCCGCCCCCTCTTCCTCCATTAACTCCACCTCTTCTCCTTCCCCCTGTTCTTCCTCCTCCCTCCCAACCTCCCTATCCTCCTCCTCCTCCTCCAACACCTGAAATCTGTTCCCCCCCCTCTTCCCCTGCAGCGACCCCTCCCTGCCCACCCCTAGTTTCCCCCCCCTCCGAAACTTCCCTTTCCTCTGTGGCACTTGTACCCACTCCCCCTCTCCCCCCTGCTCCACTCCTGACCCAGCCCCCTGCCGCCCCCCCTCCTGCATCCCCTCCTTCTCCCCCCCTTGCCCCTCCCTGCCTATCACCCCCTGCCCTATCCCCTCCTCCATTACCCCCCCTCCCCGTCCCTTCCCCCACATATCCCACTCGTTATGGGCCGCCCTAGGGCAGTTCCGATATGCATGGCCTAACCCGCCGCAGAGGTTGCACCTGATCGCGGTGCAGTCCTCTGTGGCATGCTGATCCCCGCATCTTCCACACTTTACCACTGGGCATGACATGCTGAAGTGCCTAAACGAACCACATCTGAAGCACTGCCGCGGCTGCCCCTTGTAAAAGCACAGTATCCTGTCACGACCGATAAAGGCAGCCGAAGGAATGTGCTGGACCACATGGCTCTCCTGTCTCAATTTGACCAGGGCTCCCCAACCTCCTGCCCAAACCCTGCTTGGATCCGGTAACTTTGTAAGTGGGGATCTCAGCTCCGCGTACCTCTGTAGCCAGTAGGCTAAATCTGCCCCAGAGATAGACTCATTTCTCACGAGCAGGGTGATCTGCACCAGGTCCGGCTTGCTGACTGGAATGGCCCTGAGGTCCCGCCACTCCCCCTTTCCCCTCACCCCCTCGTACCTTTCCCAGAATATTTCCATCCCCCTCTGGGTCATGAAGCTCAAGTCATATTCTGGGATGTTGATGGGGTGTATACACGCGTAAAGTCCTCGGGTATAAACCCATCCCCATCACCAGCCTCAAGACCCGATCCCTGGAGGGCATTGCCCCCTCCCCTATCCATTTGAGCTGTACCACATTTCGCCGCTTAGGCAGCTGTCCACCCCCTGTCCCCGCTCCCCCCCAACCCCTCCCTGGGCCCTCAAAACCACCCGATCTCCCCCCCTCCCTCCTTCCCCCTCCCTGGACTACTGCCGCAAAGGACTTGGACCCCAGCCCCCACCGCCCCCCCTCCACACTTGTTCCAGCCCTTCCCTCTGCCTCCCCCCCCTTCTGTCCCTCTGCCCCTCCCCTCATCCCTCTCCCTTCCTCAATATCCACCGCCCCCTCCCCCTCCCGTTGTCCCCCGTCCCCTTCCCTCTCAGACAAACATCCAGCAACGTCCATAGTCAGTTCTGCGGCTTGGGCTGCCTCCAACTGATTGTCCTGCCCATCTCCACTTCCTGGCACGTCCCTGCTCGTCCCTGCCACTGCAGGCTCCAGCCTCTGGGCTAATCGCCTCCTCTCCTCTGTCTCCTGGCGATACTCTGGCACCTGCCCAGTCAGGTCTGCAGCTGGCGATACCAGACTCCCTGCTCGCTCTGCCCCCGAACTCCCTCCAACCTCCGGCACCAGGGGCGAAGCCTCCGGAACTCCGCCGCTCCCCTTGGCTCCTCGCTCCCAGCCGTCCTGCTGGCAGGTCTGCTCCACCACCCGCTGCACATCTGTTAGACTTGCCATGTCCACTTCTGTAGTCAACGAAAGTCTCTCAACAATCGGGTTACTTCCCCCTTGCTTCTGGTGCAGTCCCTCCTGCGTTCTCCCAATGGCTGGCGCTTCCCGGGGGCATGGCTTGTCTGTTCCTGATTCCGCCACAGGCTGGCTGTTAGCACCCCCCGATTTCACCTCTTGTAATGGACAGCTGGTCAAATGAGCTCCCAGCTGCTGCCCGCTCCTATTCCTCTCTCTCCGACCCCTCTCCTGTAAACCGCCAGCTACTCCATGCTCAGGGAAGACCTCCCCTGCTCCCGGACTTCGTGGGCGGGGCTTCTCCAGATGCCATGCTGCTTCGGTTTCCACTTCAGTCATTGCAGACCCGGCCAAAAATACCGGAGTCTGCCTCTGCTGACCCTTTTCCAACAGGGCCTCCTTCACGGCAACTGTCTCTGCTGTTTGCACAACTGCAGGTAAGCCCTCTGAGACTTCGACCACCACCTCTGTAGAAAACAGGCTGCTACCTGCGTCTCCCTCTGCTGCCTCCATTATCTGGAGTTTTGAAAAGTTACTGAGTTCTGTCCTCCCCTCCACAGGTAGGATCTCTACTCCAGCCCCCACCTCAGAGCCATGTCCTGCCGCTGCCTCCTTATCCTCTGGCTGCTGGGTAAGTGCTCTGGACTGTGTTGCCAACTGTCTCATGTATTTTAAAGTGGGGTCACCTCTGAACCCAGACAACTCTTTTGAGTCTAATGCTGCTGAAGACACTGAAGCTTGCTGCAACTGTAGTGTTCCTGAACCCCCAGACTGTGGTATTGAAGCCATCCTTTCTCGGTTAACATAGAGCTCCCTCAAAGGATTCACAGAGCCCTTTTTTAAACAGTTCAACAAGTGTTCTTTTTTCCCCAACAACTTTGATATCCGGGCTTCCTCTTTAACATACATTTGTCTGTGCTCCGCTGGGGCAAATTTAC
Source organism: Microcaecilia unicolor (assembly GCF_901765095.1). Classification (NCBI taxonomy): domain Eukaryota; kingdom Metazoa; phylum Chordata; class Amphibia; order Gymnophiona; family Siphonopidae; genus Microcaecilia; species Microcaecilia unicolor. The sequence continues at coordinate 367,426,899 of NC_044034.1, forward strand.
ACATAGTTCTTGCCATTTTCAGACGTTTTCCTAGCTCCACTACTTCTTTTTCCACCAGCTTAATTCGTCTTACAATATTTACCACACTACTTGCTGGATCATCAGGGTCATAGCTCACTTCAAGGAACTCCTCATCTGACGATCCACTCTCCTCACTCTCACTCTCAGCTGCCTCCAGCAAAGGCTTCTGGCAAACTTCCATCGCCTCTTCCTTCTCCCTTCCTTGGAAGCGCCCTTCTGGGGCCTGTACTATCTTCCTCCCCCCTCCACTGTCTTCTCGCTTACCTTCCGCAAGCTGGGCCATGGAGGGGGAAATGCTCTGATGGCCTCCACTGGGCTGCTTCTCCCTTCGGTCCACTGGACTCCTTTCCCTTCTCCCGGTAGTCAAACCAGGGAGAGAGCCACTCCTTTCGGCCTTCTGGTCCCGGGCCCCAGGAGGCCCCATAGCCTGGGACTTTCCTGAGGCCTTCTCCCCAGGGACCCTCCTCATCTTTGGGGAGGGAGCTAGGTCTCACTCCCTTTCCACTGGAAGTCAGCAGAGCTCTCTAAAACACCTCCTTCCTCCTCAGCAGACTGGATGGACCGTGCAGGTCTTTTTCTGCCGTCATCTACTATGTTACTATGTTAACTCAAAAATCATAAGAAAGGCCGTGAATGAAACGTACTTTGAAAATGTCCCCATACTAGACTTCCAAAATAATTCATATTTATTAAGTGCATTCCTTTTCTTCCTACAGTTGTAATATCCGGCCAAGCCAGAATCCGAGTTGAGGAGAGGATGCAAGTACAGCTGACTGGTTCAGTTCCTGGGCAGGCATCTGCATATCCCCCCAGAAATAAGGCGTTTGGGGATGGCATCCAGGATGAAATTCAAGTCACTGAAGGTAAGATACCTGCACATTATACTAAACTGATCCTATTGTTAATGTAGATGCAAAATATGAAAACCTTAAGGGCCTTGTTTACTAAGGTGCGTTAGTGTTTTTAGTGCACGCTAACCATGTGGGCGCCTATAGGGATATTGTAGGCAGTACATGGTTAATGCGTGTTAAAAACATTAACGTGCCTGTAACGTGGCTTAGTAAACATGCCAGAAGAAAACCATTATTAAAATGGACTTGGGGAAAACCACTGCTTCTTTCTAGGATAAGAGGCATAAAATGTATTGTTCTTTTTTTCGGATCTCGCCAGGTATTTGTAACCTGGATTAGCCACTGTCGGAAACAGGATGCTGGGCTTGATGGGCCTTTGATCTGTCCTAGTATGGCAATACCTATGTACTTAAAGGAAACTAAGATGGGACGTACATTGAAGACAGACGTCCAACAGCATTAGAAGGATTTAGAATATCGTAGTATTTTATATATAGTACACAGACAGTAATCTCTCACTCTTTCTATAGGTATACATGATATGCATAGGTGCACTAAGAAATATGTGCACGGATATATATAAATGCGCACAAGTGTATACATCCGTATACAAAGAGTGAGAGATTATTGTCTGTGTACTATATATAAAATACATATGTTCAATATATCGCGCAGACATAATTTGTTTATATGCTCTTTATGTCCAATCTTTACAGTGTACTTATTTTCTAATTGTTTTGTTCAATTATTTCCAAGGTACTGTAGACATATTTGATGCAAATTTTTTTCCGGCTCTAACATACCATTTTATGATTTACCATAAGAGTATCTTATGAGTAACACACATATAAATGTTGTGTGTTTTTGTATAGCAACTTCTGTTACTTCTGTAACACCAAACGTCAATTCTCCTCTCATTTCCACTATCCATGATATATTGTAAGCCACATTGAGCCTGCAAAGAGGTGGGATAATGTGGGATACAAATGTAATAAATAATAATAATAAAATAATAATATACTTACTTTTTTATCTGTTTTTTATCTGCATATTTATATATGTTTTTGGATTATCATATTATCTTATTAGTCTTTATCTTGTAATATTTTTCATTATAAATTGTTTTAGCTTTTTATATTTAAGTTTTGCATCCTCAGGAGCTTAGCCGAAATTGGGTGGCAGAGCCGGTGGGGGGAAGAGGGGTTGGTGGTTGGGAGGCGAGGATAGTGGTGGGCAGACTTATATGGTCTGCCAGAGCCGGTGGTGGGAGGCGGGGCTGGTGGTTGGGAGGCGGGGATAGTGCTGGGCAGACTTATACGGTCTGTGCCAGAGCCGGTGGTGGGAGGCGGGGCTGGTGGTTGGGAGGCGGGGATAGTGCTGGGCAGACTTATACGGTCTGTGCCAGAACCGGTGGTGGGAGGCGGGACTGGTGGTTGGGAGGAGGGGATAGTGCTGGGCAGACTTATACGGTCTGTGCCAGAACCGGTGGTGGGAGGCGGGGCTGGTGGTTGGGAGGCGGGGATAGTGCTGGGCAGACTTTTACGGTCTGTGCCAGAGCCGGTGGTGGGAGGCGGGGCTGGTGGTTGGGAGGCGGGGATAGTGCTGGGCAGACTTATACGGTCTGTGCCAGAGCCGGTGGTGGGAGACGGGACTGGTGTTGGGAGGCGGGGATGGTGCTGGGCAGACTTATACGGTCTGTACCCTGAAAAAGACAGGTACAAATCAAGGTAAGGTATACACATATGAGTTTATCTTGTTGGGCAGACTGGATGGACCGTGCAGGTCTTTTTCTGCTGTCATCTACTATGTTACTATCCAGCTTATAATCGAACGAGAAAAACGCCCAAGTTCCGACCTAAATCGGGAGATGGGCGTTTTTCTCACAAAAACAAATAAAGCGGTATAATCGAAAGCCGAACTTTGGACGCTTTCAACTGCACTCCGTCGCGGATGCGGACAAAGTTGACGGGGGCGTGTCGGAGGCGTGGTGAAGGCGGAACTGGGGCGTGGTTATCACCCGAACAGAGATGGGCGCCTTTCGCCGATAATGGATGCGTTTGTAGCTAGAATTTAGGGCAGTTTTCCTGGACCCTGTTTTTCCACGAATAAGGCCCCCAAAAGTGCCCTAAATGACCAGATGACCCCCAGAGGGAGTCGGGGATGACCTCCCCTGACTCCCCCAGTGGTCACTAACCCCCTCCCACCACAAAAAAAATGATGTTTCACAACTTTTTACTTTCACCCTCAAATGTCATACCCTCCTCCCAAGCAGCAGTATGCAGGTCCCTGGAGCAGTTGTTAGGGGGTGCAGTGGACGTCAGGCAGGTGGATCCAGGCCCATCCCCCCCCTACCTGTTACAATTGTGCTGCTTAATGCTTAGTCGTCCAACCCCCCCAAACCCACTGTACCCACATGTAGGTGCCCCCCTTCACCTCTTAGGGCTATAGTAATGGTGTAGACTTGTGGGCAGTGGGTTTTGAGGGGGATTTGGGGGGCTCAACACCCAAGGGAAGGGTGCTATGCACCTGGGAGCTCTTTGACCTTTTTTTTTGTTTTTGTAAAAGTGCCCCCTAGGGTGCCCGGTTGGTATCCTGGCATGTGAGGGGGACCAGTGCACTATGAATCCTGGCCCCTCCCACGAACAAATGCCTTGGAGTTATTCGTTTTTGAGCTGGGCGATTTCATTTTCCATTATCGGTGAAAAGCAAAAACGCCCAGCTCACACCTTGGCGAATAAAACATGGGCGTCTATTTGTTTTGGAACATACGGTTCACTCCGCCCCTTCACGGACCCGTTCTCGGAGATAAACGCCCATGGAGATAGGCGTTTCTGTTCGATTATGCCCCTCCACGTTACATATAGTTTTTGCTCTTATCTAATGTTTATGTGTATATATGTGTTTTGTAGACTCCTGATGCAGGCCTAAAGGCTGAAACACAACAGTTGTGTCGAGTCGTTTTTTATCAATAAACAAGTGTTTTTAAGATCCATCTCTCCAGGCTTTGTATCTTTGTGGTCAAACATCCCACTTTCTCCTATACCTGTGTTCTCCCGTGGGGCGTTCGAGTTCTCCGCTTGCCTGCGGATCTGTCTGAACTCTTGGGATTCTGCACAGAATCTTGCTACTCTTTGTCCTTATCTGGGGAGCCGGTTGATATTGTATATCTGTATATCTGGATATACAGAAGGCGTTTGACAAAGTGCCGCACGAAAGACTCCTGAAGAAATTGCAGAGCCATGGAATCGGAGGTAGGGTATTATTATGGATTAAGAACTGGTTGAAAGATAGGAAGCAGAGAGTAGGATTGCGTGGCCAGTATTCTCAGTGGAGGAGGGTAGTTAGTGGGGTCCCGCAGGGGTCTGTGCTGGGTCCGTTGCTTTTTAATGTATTTATAAATGACCTAGAGATGGGAATAACTAGTGAGGTAATTAAATTCGCCGATGACACAAAATTATTCAGGGTCGTCAAGTCGCAGGAGGAATGTGAACGATTACAGGAGGACCTTGCGAGACTGGGAGAATGGGCGTGCAAGTGGCAGATGAAGTTCAATGTTGACAAGTGCAAAGTGATGCATGTGGGTAAGAGGAACCCGAATTATAGCTACGTCTTGCAAGGTTCCGCGTTAGGAGTTACGGATCAAGAAAGGGATCTGGGTGTCGTCGTCGATGATACGCTGAAACCTTCTGCTCAGTGTGCTGCTGCGGCTAGGAAAGCGAATAGAATGTTGGGTGTTATTAGGAAGGGTATGGAGTCCAGGTGTGCGGATGTTATAATGCCGTTGTATCGCTCCATGGTGCGACCGCACCTGGAGTATTGTGTTCAGTACTGGTCTCCGTATCTCAAAAAAGATATAGTAGAATTGGAAAAGGTACAGCGAAGGGCGACGAAAATGATAGTGGGGATGGGACGACTTTCCTATGAAGAGAGGCTGAGAAGGCTAGGGCTTTTCAGCTTGGAGAAGAGACGGCTGAGGGGAGATACAGTATGATAGAAGTGTATAAAATAATGAGTGGAATGGATCGGGTGGATGTGAAGCGACTGTTCACGCTATCCAAAAATACTAGGACTAGAGGGCATGAGTTGAAGCTACAGTGTGGTAAATTTAAAACGAATCGGAGAAAATTTTTCTTCACCCAACGTGTAATTAGACTCTGGAATTCATTGCCGGAGAACGTGGTACGGGCGGTTAGCTTGACGGAGTTTAAAAAGGGGTTAGATAGATTCCTAAAGGACAAGTCCATAGACCGCTATTAAATGGACTTGGAAAAATTCCGCATTTTTAGGTATAACTTGTCTGGAATGTTTTTACGTTTGGGGAGCGTGCCAGGTGCCCTTGACCTGGATTGGCCACTGTCGGTGACAGGATGCTGGGCTAGATGGACCTTTGGTCTTTCCCAGTATGGCACTACTTATGTACTTATGTACTTATCTCTTACTTGTCTTGTTTGTTTTGATTAGATTGTAAGCTCTGTCGAGCAGCGATTCTGTCTCTTCGTGTTCAAGTGTACAGTGCTGCTTACGTCTAGTAGCGCTATAGAAATGATAAGTAGTAGTAGTCTTTGGGATTCCGCACAGAATCTTACTACTCTTTGGGATTCTGGAATCTTCCTATCTTTGTCCTTATCTGGCCTGTTTGTCTGTTCTGATTAGATTGTAAGCTCTGTCGAGCAGGGACTGTCTCTTCATGTTCGGTGTACAGTGCTGCATATATCTAGTAGCACTATAGAAATGATAAGTAGTAGTAATAGTAATTTATGGGATATGCGCCTAATTTAGGCACGAGGATGTACACTCTGTTTCAGTCAGTGTAAATCCTTGCACCTGAAAATTGGGCACAGATCCCAGCACTACTCACTATTCTATAAACAGTGCTCAACTCAGAGCACCATTTATAGAATTGCGTTCAGTGCACATTTTTTTTTCAAAGCTTAAATTTGGGCACCATTTACTGAATTGAGTCTAAATGTGAATGATCTTTAGCAAAGCATAAAACAAAAGTTATTAATTGTTCTTTTCAAAATGAGATGCCAGTCTGTCTTTTGAGCATCGTGTCTAGTGGTCATTATTTAAAACATGCTTATTAATGGTTTTTTTTGTTACATTTGTACCCCGCACTTTCCCACTCATGGCAGGCTCAATGCTCCTCTGTAATGTAACAGGATACTCATCATGATTCACATAACCATGCAACATATAGTTCAGTGCAAACCACATGTGGACAGAAAGACTATGCATTTTGGCTTTCACTTACGTATCAGTAACTAAACTCACTTTAGATCCATCTCATACTTTAATTGAATCAGCCTAACCAAAGGGAGTTTGTCTCCACCCCAGGTCTACTGGTGGTTATATGGCATAGATCCTGGCTGCTGCTTGGCTCATTGAACTCTGAAATTAATACAGAAGCCAGAGCTGATGACATTTGCCATCTGCTGAAATAGAAGTCAGGGCACCTGCCAGCTTTTGTTAATTGCTGCCCCACAGAACCCTCCTTCAGGTCCTTATGGATGCCCGACACTGCTGAGCCTGAAATGGTATCCCTGATCCTTGGAGTCCTGTGTACTCTGAAGGATTCTTTCCTTCTTCGGATCATCGATTCCCTTTAATATTGTTTTCTCCTGTCTTCATAAGAGTCAACACAAACAAACACAGACAATTATTCATGGGTAGTTGCCTTGAGGCAGTCCGCTGCAAAAACACAGTCAGTACGGCTGCAGCTCTGTCGCAGGTCTCAAGGCACAGTTTGTGTTTGATTTTTTTTTGTTTGTTTGAATAGTTTTTTGTAGCTTCTCAAATAAATCATTCATTGTTGGGTGAACCCAACTCATTTGTAGCTTTTCTCTATAGCTGTAAACTTAACCAGCCAGCGCTGAATATTAACTTAGCCGGTAAGGTTTATATCGGCCAAAAAAATAAAACAGATATTAAATGTTGGTCATCGGAAACGACCCAGCATTGAATATCCTGACTCAGCACTGACTGCGAGATTTAGCCAGCCTGCCTCCCTTGGGCTGAATATCGGACCTTAAGGGTATAGAATAAGAGAAATTGTTATCTTTTAAAAAAGAGAGAAATTATACCAGAAATAGCTTATCAGCCAAATTTTGAGGTTAATTGTAATCAATAGAAATCAAACAAAATAAAACATGGAAAAGAAAATAAGATGATACCTTTTTTATTGGACATAACTTAATACATTTCTTGATTAGCTTTCGAAGGTTGCCCTTCTTCGTCAGATCGGAAATAAGCAAATGTGGTAGCAGATAGTATATATAAGACAAACATCAAAGCATTACTTTGACAGTCTGACAGAGTGGGAGGGTGGAGGTATGCACAAAGTGTTTCCATGCATAAAGCCTGTTTTATGCATAGAGAAAGGATCTGGTAAAAGTACTTGGCTGAGCACGTGTGTATAAGTATGTGTGCTAACATAAGTACATAAGTAATGCCACACTGGGAAAAGACCAAGGGTCCATCGAGCCCAGCATCCTGTCCACGACAGCGGCCAATCCAGGCCAAGGGCACCTGGCAAGCTTCCCAAACGTACATTCTATACATGTTGTTCCTGGAATTGTGGATTTTTCCCATTTAGTAGTGGTTTATGGACTTGTTCTTTAGGAAACCATCTAACCCCTTTATAAACTCCGCTAAGCTAATCGCCTTCACCACGTTCTCCGGAAACGAGATCACATGTATTTATACACCCACCATGCATAGGCCTTCCCTTGGGTGGAGGTTGTGTAGAGTTGCAATTTACATGCACATTTAATAAAATGTGTGAGCGGGAGACCACGCGATGCACTGAGAGAGCGAGACGTGTTTTCATGCTCTCTGAGGCTCCCACGCCCACTGAGGCTCCCACGCCCAAATAACCTCAAAATAATCAGTTTTCCGTTGTTTCTAAAGGTCAGTCTTTTGCCTGATAACGGGGCTTTCCTTGGACAAATATTTATGTGCTTTTCCCGGAAGAAATGTCAGTCAGGGGACCCATGGCGGGAGAAAGAAAAGCTGCGTGCAGCGGAGGGGAAGCAGTAGGGAGCCATGCTGCAGTGTGGCACATCCTTCACAGAGGAACAACGCCTACAAATTACCGAGGACATGGGGCGCGCACTCGAACCGAGACTCAGACAGCTCGCGGGCCAGATCTGAAAGTTGGAGTCACTCTTGGCCGAAACCAGCCGCTAGACAGGAGAGCTGAAGTAAAGGGTCTCTGCATTAGAAGATGTTTCCCCTTCAAAGGTTGCTGCCCTAACCGCGCTGGAAGCCTCAGTCTGCAATCACGCTACGAAAATAGATGACCTAGAAACCTGGTTGTGTCGCAACTATTTGAGGATCGTAGGACTACCTGAGACATTAGGCGACCATGTACTTCCTTCTAAGCTAGAGCGCCGGTTTAAGGCAGAATTCGCGCGGGAACTTGCCAGGTATTTGTGACCTGGATTGGCCACTGTTGGAAACAGGATGCTGGGCTTGATGGACCTTTGGTCTTTTCCAGTATGGCAATTCTTATGTACTTATGATCATGCAGGGCCTCTGTGTCTCGAGCAGACTCATCACATGGGTTGAGCGCAAGATGGCCGGCGGAACCAGCGCACTGTTATCATCAAGGTTCGTAACTATATCCATAAGGTAGAGATTTTGAGAGGATGTAGGCAGAAACGAGACACACTGCAATATGAGGGCCAGGCTATTAGGATCTTTCAAGATGACACAAAGTTATTCAAAGTCGTTAAATCGCGACAGGATTGTGAAAAATTACAAGAGGACCTTACGAGACTGGGAGACTGGGCGGCTAAATGGCAGATGATGTTTAATGTGAGCAAGTGCAAGGTGATGCAAGTGGGAAAAAAGAACCCGAATTATAGCTACGTCATGCAAGGTTCCACGTTAGGAGTTACGGACCAAGAAAGGGATCTGGGTGTCGTCGTCGATAACACACTGAAACCTTCTGCTCAGTGTGCTGCTGCGGCTAAGAAAGCAAATAGAATGTTGGGTATTATTAGGAAAGGTATGGAAAACAGGTGTGAGGATGTTATAATGCCGTTGTATCGCTCCATGGTGCGACTGCACCTTGAGTATTGTGTTCAATTCTGGTCGCCGCATCTCAAGAAAGATATAGTAGAATTGGAAAAGGTGCAGCGAAGGGCGACTAAAATGATAGCGGGGATGGGACGACTTCCCTATGAAGAAAGACTAAGGAGGCTAGGGCTTGGAGAAGAGACGGCTGAGGGGAGACATGATAGAGGTATATAAAATAATGAGTGGAGTGGAACAGGTGGATGTGAAGCGTCTGTTCACGCTTTCCAAAAATACTAGGACTAGGGGGCATGCGATGAAACTACAGTGTAGTAAATTTAAAACAAATCAGAGAAAGTTTTTCTTCACCCAACGTGTAATTAAACTCTGGAATTCGTTGCTGGAGAAAGTGGTGAAGGCGGTTAGCTTAGCAGAGTTTAAAAAGGGGTTGGACGGATTCCTAAAGGACAAGTCCATAAACCGCTACTAAACGGACTTGGAAAAATCCAAAATTCCAGGAATAACATGTATAGAATGTTTGTACGTTTGGGAAGCTTGCCAGGTGCCCTTGGCCTGGATTGGCCACTGTCGTGGACAGGATGCTGGGCTCGATGGACCCTTGGTCTTTTCCCAGTGTGGCATTACTTATGTACTTATGTACTGTGTATCCTTACAGGAACTACTACTATTTATCATTTCTGTAGCGCTACAAGGCATACGCAGTTCTGTACACCATACACAAAAAGGCAGAAGCTTACCCTGCTTTGTGCAAAGCTTCACGAATAGCAAATTTGATTCATACTGCTTTACCCTGCGATTTTGAAGGTGTTCACTAATGGTCGCTGGCAATCTTTTGAATCTGTTACTACAGCACATGACTTTGTTTCTCCAGGAGGAGACCTGAAGTCAGTCTGTACATCTTGAGTTCTCTTGAAACTAGATACTATATGGTTCATGAACACTTTTTAGAGAGAACATGTTCAAGTTACTGGTCCTTGTTGTAACTGTAATACGTATATATTAGATCAGCTTCCTGTGGTATCACTGTGGGACGCAGGGCCTCAAGGCATTAAGCGTGGTCTTTGATTCCATCTCTTCACTGTGAGGTGGATTCATCAGAGGTTTTTCCTGGGAGGGGGAAGATGGGAGGGGGGAAGGGAGGGGAAGGGTTTTGGGGTCCTTGCATGTATTGATCTGTGTATTAGGGGTGGCGTGGGAGGTTCAGAAAGCAGAGGGAAAGTACATTTGTGATTGGGTTCTTGCTTTCTTATGCAGTGGTCACATCTATGGTTGAGAATCTGGTTGTATTTCCAGGGGGGGGGGGATACATTTGTTGACTGTTCTGGGGATTGGTGGGAAGGGGGTTTGTTCTAGATGGGGTTGGCTCCCCTGAAATATTTCTAGGAATGTCACACGGTTTTATTTTGATCTTTCCGGTTGGGGTGAAGGCTGGGCACCACGACCGTTTGATAGTGGTGAGGCTGAGAACTTTATCCTGCACTCAATTTAATTGCACTGCCTGTCCCCCACTGTGGAATTGCGACATAGAATATGGACGGTATTACGTCCCCAATAAAGCGCACAAACATTGTAACTGCACTGAAGCAGTGGGGGATGGACATTTCATGTTTACAAGAGACATGTCTTAATGATGCTGAACATCTGAAACTTAAACATGCCTGGGTCAGAGATGTCTTTTTTTGCATCCTCCGGCGGCAGAAGGGGGGAGTGGCCGTTTTGATAAGTAAATCTTTAGCTTACACAGCGGAGGTGCTCTTCAAAGATGCTGGGTGGCAGATATTTACTTCTTAAATTGTGGTTGCAGGGGCAGGAGATACTACTTCTTACTCTGTATGGCCCCATACCTTTTGATAAGACATTTTACCCTTTGTTGCTGAAGTGCTTCTTGTCTTACCAGGATAGAGCTATAATAGTATTGGGAGATTTGAACCTCCTCGCCAATCCAGAATTAGATAGTTCATCTACCGTACATTCTGGAACTGCATCACGGCCTGGGCGAGGGGTGCTCGCCTCCTTTAGTGCATCTCTTGACTTGGTAGATACATGGCGTTTGCTCCGCCCAACTGACCGAGATTATACGCACAGGTTTAGGGCTCATGAATGCTTTTCACGTATAGATTACATCCTTCTCTCCGCCACGTTGTTTCCCTCAGTCACGGAGGCGGTCATTGATTCAGACGCACTCTCAGATCATTTGGCAGAATGGCTAGACATAGAAGCTCCTTCTTCCTTTCCTCTGGTTGGCGCTTTCCTGCTTATTTAGCGAATAACACAGAGTTTCACACTTTTTGCGGTCCAAGTGGGAAGCCTATCTTTCTCGTAATCAACATCATATAAACCAACCTGAGCTCTTTTGAGACACCACTAAAGCCGTAATGCGGGGAGAAAATATAGCATTTACGGCTGCCAGACGCAAAAAGCTGGCAATGAGTATTTGTAACCTGGAAGCGCATTTGCCTGGAGCCAGAAGAGCTTATATTCATGACCCTAATCCGCAGAATAAAGAGGCATATTTAGCTGCGTAAGTCACACTAAAATCTGTAAATCATGAACAGATCCAGAGAAGTTTATATAAGTTCCACAGCTTTGGTAATAGACCTGGGAAAATGCTGGCCCAGCTGGTTAAGTCCTTGGGGGGGGGGGGGCTCCCGTACCATTGGTGCCCTCCGTGATCCTACTGGGCGCATTGTTAATCGTCCTGACCAACTAGCAGAACTTTTCACAGGACACTTCCGAAATCTAAAATCTATGCGCATTATTATAGAATACACCTGTGTCAGGATTTACGCCAAGTAAAACGGCCTAAATAGACTTGACCAAATTTAGTTGTGTGGAGAGGCGCTCGAGTGTTCTAGTGTATATACCACGTGGAAATTTCAGCCTATTCTATAAAATTTAGGCATACTTTTTTTCCGTGCGGTGTTTTCAGTCACCATATATAGAATCTAGCCCATGTTGTGCAACCCTGTTCAGAGCAGGTGTGAATTTGTGCGAGAGCATTTGGCCACTGGCAGGGCTGATTCTGGGAGTCACCTATGAGGCCATTATAAACTATGCTTAAAATAGGCGCGTTTTGACATTACACACAGATGCTCTGTTACTACTACTACTTATCATTTCTAAAGCGCTACTAGACGTACGCAGCGCTGTACACTTGAACATGAAGAGACAGTCCCTGCTCGACAGAGCTTACAATCAAATTATTGAATCAAGCTCTGAGGGGGTTGTTTTCAAAGTCATCTATGGAGGAAAAACAGTTTACCTGCGTGAACTGGCCTGTTTGGAATATGCCTCCCCCTTCCCCCCCCCCCCAACGACAGCTGACTGCACATATGGGTCTTCACAGCATATGCGCTTTTAACTGGCTGGAAAAAAAAAGGCTTTGCCATGTAAGGGTTTAGACCAGGGGAGTAAAACGGCATGCGACATCTGGCTTCCATCAGTTGCACACCCACTTGCTCTTGCACAACTGTCCATACAAAGAAGAGGCATGACACAGGTAACTCTATCCAGCTCATTTTCGTTTTTGAGATGGCCGTCCTCTGTTCCTATTATAGGCGAAAACTGAGGTCAGCCATTTCTAAGGTCGGCCTAAATGTTGGGATTTGAGCGGTCCTGGGCCATATTATCGAAATGAAAGATGGGCGCCCATCTTCGTCGATAATACGGTCAGCTCCGCCCCTTCCTGGGGCTGTCCCCGGAGATGGGCGCCCTTAGAGATGGGCACCTCTGTTTGATTATGCCCCTCTATAGCTCCTAGTTATCAAAGGGAAACTACACCAGTAGTTTTTCTTTGAAAACTGGTTGCTATCTGTGTGTATTAAAATTCTGTCCGCCCTGAACGGGTTCTGGCCGGTTAGATAGCGCTTAACTACCAATATTCAGTGGCAGATAGCCGGTTATCTCCTGCTGAATGTTTATGGTCAGCGCCTAGCGGATAACTGGCTATATCGTGCGATATAACCAGCTACCTGTTAATATTCAGCACATCGCCGGCTAAGTTTGGCAACCAAATTTGGCTGCCGAAATAGCAGGCCTGTCTGGCCAGTTTCAGCTTCACCATCTGGCGCTGAATATTGACTTGGCCGGTTAAGTTGAAAACGGCCAAAAATAAGCTGGATATTCCACGCCGGTCACCGGAAACAGCCCGGCTTCGAATAACTGGGCTCAGGAGTCAGCCCAGCTATCTTCCGCGGTGTGAATATCAGGCCCCTTTATCTACATCTATAAGTACATCACAAACAATGCGGCTGTTCAAAATAGCGAGTTATTATACTGAACATTCCTTTCGGTTTACTTTCTGTAGAGATATCATTCAGACGGGCAACGTTTATGAGTTCTTTTTACTTGTGTTTTTTGTGCCAAGCTTGGACTTTCACTTTGAAACGTGCTGCACGTTTAGGTGGTGATGATTTGCATCAGTTTTTTATGCAGAATTTTGGATCTGGATTTAGCTTAAAAGGCACTTGTGTGGATTTAAAAACCCAGTCTCTGGGGCTCATTTTCAAAGCACATGGATGTCTCAAAATGGCAAATACAAGGCCCATCTTCTACAAACGTCCATTGCAATTTTGGAATGGCAGAATTTGGACGTCCTACACTGCAGTTCATCTAAATAGCAAGGGGACGTGTTGTGGGTATGTTTTGGGCGGGGATAAGAAAGGCTCAAAATTAGGATGTCCAACAGCCACAATCAGTCATGTCCAGGGTACAAAAATGTGCTCTGATTAAGCAGCTGACCACTGGAGGGATGAACCCCCCCCCCCCCCCCCCAGTGGTTGCTGCCCCCCTACCTCTCCCCTGAAAGTGAAACTGGAATGGAATACCAGGCTCTATGATAGCATCAGGGTGTTATAGGCATTCTGAGGAGTAGCCTAATGGTTGGTGCAGCGGACTGTAAACCAGCCTGCTTATTTTCGAACGAAAAGGCCGGCCATCTTCCGACACAAATCAGGAGATGGCCGGCCATCTCTTAAACCCGGTCAAATCGGTATAATGGAAAGCCGATTTTGGCCGGCTTCAACTGCTTTCCGTCGCGGAGCCGGCGAAAGTTCAAGGGGGGGGGGGGGGGCGTGTCGGCAGTGTACCGAAGGCAGGATGGGGGCATGGTTAAGAGATAGCCGGCTTCGGCCGATAATGGGAAAAAGAAAGCCGGCCCTGACGAGCATTTGGCTGACTTTACTTGGTCCCTTTTTGTTCACGACCAAGCCTCAAAAAGGTGCCCCAACTGACCAGATGACCTCCCCATACTCCTCCAGTGGTCATCAACCCCCTCCCACCCCCCCCCCAAAAAAAAAACACAACATTTTTTGCCAGCCTCTATGCCAGCCTCAAATGTCATAACCAGCTCCATCTCAGCACTATGCAGGTCCCTGGAGCAGTTTTTAGTGGGTGCAGTGCACTTCAGGCAGGCGGACCCAGGCCCACCCCCTCTACCTGTTACACTTGTGGTGGTAAATGGGAGCCCTCCAAAACCCACCCGAAACCCACTGTACCCACATGTAGGTGCCCCCCTTCATCCCTAAGGGCTATGGTAGTGGTGTACAGTTGTGGGGAGTGGGTTTTGGGGGACTCAGCACCCAAGGTAAGGGAGCTATACACCTGGGATCAATTTGTGAAGTCCACTGCAGTGCCCCCTAGGGTGCCCAGTTGGTGTCCTGGCATGTGAGGGGGACCAGTGCACTACAAATGCTGGCTCCTTCCACGACCAAATGCCTTGGATTTGGCCAGGTTTGAGATGGCCGCCATGAGTTTCCATTATCGGCGAAAACCAATGGCGGCCATCTCTAATGCCGGCGATCTCTAAGACCGGCCCCGACCATATTATCAAAACGAAAGATGGCCGGCTGGCTATCTTTTTCAGTAATACGGTCGGAGACGCCACTTTACGGGGCCGTCCCCGGAGATGGCCGGCCCCGTTCGATTATGGCCCTCCAGGTGACCTAGGTTCACATCCCACTTCAGGTTTCTTTTCTTCCCCCCACCCCCTTCTAAATTGTGAGTCTTCCAGAAACAGACATATCTACTGCACCTAAATATTTATGACACCTGCAAGCCTGAAGGCCATAGAGGTGGTGTACGGTCAGTTCTAGTAGGTATTTCCCTGTTCCTGGAGGGCTCAGCATTTAAAATAAAGCATTTTTGATATCCATTAGCAGTTTTGCCCTCACTGGTTCTGTTTGCAGGGCCGTTCCATGCATTTTACAGCCCTTCCATGAAGAAATGGTTCCTCCTGTTACTCCTACATTTTCCCTTTCCAGTCTCAAATCAGGAGCATGCTGATTTTGCACTTCCATATATTATAATATCTTCAGCTACTTAGACGTTTTCTTCCATAATATTCCTTTTGGAGAGCACAGCCTTGCTGAATATTAGGTTCTAATTCAGCTTCCTTTTCTCATGTGCAGGATTGTAAGAAAACTAGGCTTTCTCCTAGTGAAATATATCCTATAATTCCTGGCATATAATTGAATGCAAAATGTGTTTTAAATGCATTATAAAGATGAGTTTTCAGCATTTGTTGACCTTAAAAAGAGGTGTCAGATACATCAAAGACTGCACCTTAGAATAATAATAATAATAGCATGGGTCTGGACTTTATAAATGTATCCTTCATAAATGGAAGTCATTTTAAACACCATTTTCATCTAATTCCCCAAATACAATGACATTTAAAGCGGAAATGAATAATGTGCTTTCGATATAATAGAAAGCTTCGCAGATTGTTAATACAGGTGTTGGGCTTTTACGTGAGAATCGTGTTTCTTATTTATTAACTCTGACTTCTACACGGATTGCAGAATATTGATTAAGGACATCACATCTTTCCATAGGAGGAGTAGGATAATGAAATACTTTGACACCAGAGATACTAGGATTATTTCTCTCTTTAAAGAGTTTTCAAAATGCTGTCACTGCCATCAAAATGTCATTATTTTGAGATGAAGTTGGATGCTTGTCAGAAAGTCCAATGTAATAGGACTACGGTAGTAATCTGCAGGTCCGGGGTAATGAAATGAGCGTGTCAGACAGAACAGCGAGCAGACTTTCTGTTTTAGAATAGCAAGTCATCAAACTGTTGCAAGCAGTGTTCCATGCCTAAAAATAGCTGAGAAGAATCGCAGGAAGACAAGACCCAACTTGTCACTATTCCTAATATGGTCATGTATTCCTGAGGTGCAAAATAGGTATTCCTAATGATACAAGGACTGGTACAGTTATTTTCATGTTTATTAACCACAATGGGACTTTCTGCGGCTTTTGCATATTACATATAGCTGCTTACTTGTACCTGGGGCAATGGAGGGTTAAGTGACTTGCCCAGAGTCACAAGGAGCTGCAGTGGGAATCGAACTCAGTTCCCCAGGATCAAAGTCCACTGCACTAACCACTAGGGACTCCTCCACTCATTCCACCAATAAGAGCCAACCTCATCAGTGATGTCACAATGGCTTGATTGCCCGATACTTGGCTCACTTCTGATATTGTGATGTCATAAGGGAAAGGGGGAAAGGGAAATGGGACTTGATATACCGCCTTTCTGAGGTTTTTGCAACTACATTCAAAGCGGTTTACATATATTCAGGTACTTATTTTGTACCTGGGGAAACGGAGGGTTAAGTGACTTGCCCAGAGTCACAATGAGCTGCAGTGGGAATCAAACCCAGTTCCCCAGGATCAAAGTCCACTGCACTAACCACTAGGCTACTCCTCCACTCATTCCACCAATAAGAGCCAACCTCATCAGTGATGTCACAATGGCTTGATTGCCCGATACTTGGCTCACTTCTGATATTGTGAAGTCATAAAGGAAAGGGGGAAAGGGAAATGGGACTTGATATACCACCTGTCTGTGGTTTTTTGCTACTACATTCAAAGCGGTTTACATATATTCAGGTACTTATTTTGTACCTGGGGCAATAGAGGGTTGCCCAGAGTCACAAGGAGCTGCAGTGGGAATCGAACCCAGTTCCCCAGCATCAAAGTCTGCTGCACTAACCACTAGGCTACTCCTCCACTAGTAACATTCTGTGTAGAATCTCAAATAGTAACAACTAGCTCAACTAGGGAAAGGGAAAGGGGACCTGATATACTGCCTTTCTGTGGTTTTTGCAACTACATTCAAAGCGGTTTACATAGTATATACAGGTACTTATTGGAGGGTTAAGTGACTTGCCCAGAGTCACAAGGAGCTGCAGTGGGAATTGAATCCACTTCCTCAGGATCAAAGTCCACTGCACTAACCAGCCACTGTAAAAAAATGGTCCAGGGCGTGCATAAAAGATTCGTCCACACTGTGACTTTGTAAAAGGACCCCTCAGTTTCTGCTGCACTTTTGCCCCCCAATGTAATCTCCTCCAAATTCCGTTGCACCACTGTCCACCTGCATTCCATTAGAAAAAAGTTGTTTAGTGTACAAGGCCCTTCTCCGAGAACAAGCAGGCTGCTTGTTCTCACGACTGGGTGACGTCCGCGGCAGCCCCCACCAACCGGAAAAGGCTTCGCGGGACGGTCGGCACGCAGGGCACGCCCACCGCGCATGCGCGGCCGTCTTCCCGCCCGTGCGCGACCGCTTCCGCCAGTTCCTTTTTTTCCGCGTCTGGAGAGAGTTGTGCTTTGCCGCTCTCTCTGTTTCAGCTGCCGGATTTTCGATCGCGTTTACGCGGATCGCTGCTTTTTCTATTAGTTTTTGTAATACCGGTTTCCTTTTTCAGGGAAAAAAAAAAAAGAAAAAACCTGAGCGTGTGGAGCACGCGCTCCCTTTTTTCCCTCGTTTCCAGCGGGGACGCCGCGTTGCGGCCTAGTGGCCGCACGGTCGTTTTCTTTTTTCGAGGTGTGATTTCAGCCACCATTGACGACTTTGACTTCGCCGACGCGATTTTTCCGTCGATGTCCTCGAAGGTCCCGAGTGGATTTAAAAAGTGTGGTCGCTGCGGCCGGCCGATCTCGCAGACCGACACCCACGCTTGGTGCCTCCAGTGCCTCGGGCCGGAGCACAATATCAAGTCGTGTTCCCTGTGTCTCGGTCTCCGGAAACGGACTCAGGTTGCGAGGCAAGTTCTGCGGGACCGTCTTTTTGGAACTTGCGCCGGCCCCTCGACGTCGACCTCGACGGCATCGGTATCGACGCCCGGTCCTTCGGTACCGGTATCGATGCCCGAGACATCGGCACCGATGGCATCGACCCCAGGAGAACAGGTCCCGTCGGCCCGCCGGTCCGCCGGCGAGGGTAGAGGTGAGCGGCCGCGTGGGCAGTCGGCCCCGGTCACTCCCTCAGCCCGTGGCCCTCGGGACCGAACCCTGTCTGACCCGGCTCCTCGGGACCGAGGGGGATCGTCCTCCTCCTCCTCCGTACCTCCCGGCGCCGGTGACGCGCATCGAAAGAAAAACAAGAAGCGTCGTCACCGGTCGCCCTCGGTGCATCCGGACATCGGAGAGGAGGCGACGCCGAAGCGTCATCGTCGAGAGGAGAGGTCCCCGTCGGTTGTGGAGGTACCGACGCGTCAGGGTTCCGGCACCTCGGTGCCGTCTCCTGGCCCCCATCAGCTTCTGGCACCGACACCTTTACCGGCCCCACCGCCTTTCCCGGCAGCGGGCCTGGACGAGTGCCTCAGAGCCATCCTTCTGGGGATCCTGGAAGGGCTGATGCGCCAGGCTGTGCCGGCACCGGGGGTGCTTGCGCCCTCGGCGCCGATGTCTGTGGCGCCGGCGAGCTCTAGCCCGGCGCCGGGGCCGTCGACACCGCCGCCGCTTGCGGCGCCGGTCTCGACCGCCACGCAGGTGGAGTCCCGTCGACGTCGATGGAGGGACCTCCGTCCCCGCCGGCGCGGGAGTCCACCGCTCGACGACACCGAGACCTCGGTGCCTCGACGTCGAGCCGGGCCCGGTTCAGGACTCAGCTACACGAGCTTATGTCCGATACCGAGGATGAGGCCTCGTGGGGGGAAGAGGAGGACCCGAGATATTTCTCCTCAGAGGAGTCTACGGGCCTTCCCTCGGACCCCACGCCTTCACCGGAGAGGAAGCTCTCACCTCCTGAGAGTCTCTCCTTTGCCTCCTTTGTGCGGGATATGTCTATTAGCATTCCCTTTCCCGTGGTCTCTGTGGAAGAGCCGAGGGCCGAGATGCTCGAGGTCCTCGACTATCCATCACCACCTAGAGAGTCCTCCACGGTACCGCTGCACAATGTCCTCAAGGAGACACTGCTTCGGAACTGGGTGCGACCGTTAACTAACCCCACCATTCCCAAGAAAGCAGAGTCCCAGTACAGGATCCACTCTGACCCAGAGTTAATGCGGCCCCAATTGCCCCATGACTCGGCGGTCGTGGATTCTGCTCTCAAGAGGGCACGGAGTTCGAGGGATACCGCCTCGGCGCCCCCGGGGCGGGAGTCTCGCACTCTGGACTCGTTTGGGAGGAAGGCCTACCAATCCTCCATGCTCGTGACCCGCATCCAGTCATACCTGCTCTATATGAGCATCCACATGCGGACTAATGTGCAACAACTGGCGGACCTGGTCGATAAGCTCCCGCCGGAGCAGTCCAGGCCTTATCAGGAGGTGGTCAGGCAGCTGAAGGCGTGCAGAAAGTTCCTGTCCAGGGGTATCTATGACACCTGTGACGTGGCATCTCGTGCTGCGGCCCAAGGTATAGTGATGTGCAGGCTCTCATGGCTGCGTGCCTCTGACCTGGACAACCGCACCCAGCAGAGACTGGCCGACGTCCCTTGCCGGGGGGATAACATTTTTGGTGAGAAGGTCGAGCAGATGGTGGACCAACTGCATCAGCGGGAAACCGCTCTCGACAAGCTCTCCCACCGGGCGCCTTCAGCATCCACCTCAGCAGGTGGACGTTTTTTCCCGGGCCCGGCAGGCTGCACCCTATTCTTTTGCAAAGCGTAGGTACAACCAGCCGGCCCGAAGGCCTCGTCAGGCACAGGGACAGCCCCAGCGCGCTCGTTCCCGTCAACAGCGTGCGCCTAAGCAGCCCCCTGCGCCTCCACAGCAAAAGCCGGGGACGGGCTTTTGACTGGATCCATGGGAACATAGCCGCCCTCAAAGTGTCCGTACCGGACGATCTGCCGGTCGGGGGGAGGTTAAGTTTTTTTCACCAAAGGTGGCCTCTCATAACCTCCGACCAGTGGGTTCTCCAAATAGTGCGGTGCGGATACGCCCTGAATTTGGCCTCCCTGCCACCAAATTGTCCTCCGGGAGCTCAATCCTTCAGCTCCCATCACAAGCAGGTACTTGCAGAGGAACTCTCCGCCCTTCTCAGCGCCAATGCGGTCGAGCCCGTACCACCCGGGCAGGAAGGGCAGGGATTCTATTCCAGGTACTTCCTTGTGGAAAAGAAAACAGGGGGGATGCGTCCCATCCTAGACCTGAGAGGCCTGAACAAATTCCTGGTCAAAGAAAAGTTCAGGATGCTTTCCTTGGGCACCCTTCTGCCAATGATTCAGAAAAACGATTGGCTATGTTCCCTGGATTTAAAGGACGCATATACTCACATACCGATACTGCCAGCTCACAGACAGTATCTCAGATTCCGCCTGGGCGCACGGCACTTTCAGTATTGTGTGCTGCCCTTTGGGCTCGCCTCTGCCCCTCGAGTGTTTACCAAGTGCCTCGTGGTGGTGGCGGCCTACCTACGCAAGCTGGGAGTGCACGTGTTCCCATATCTCGACGATTGGCTGGTCAAGAACACCTCGGAGGCGGGAGCCCTCCGGTCTATGCAGTGCACTACTCGACTCCTGGAGCTGCTGGGGTTTGTGATAAATTACCCAAAGTCCCATCTCCAGCCAACGCAGTCTCTGGAATTCATAGGAGCTCTGCTGAATACTCAGACGGCTCAGGCCTTCCTTCCCGAAGCGAGGGCCAACAACCTCCTGTCCCTGGCTTCGCAGACCAGAGCGTCTCAGCAGGTCACAGCTCGGCAGATGTTGAGACTTCTGGGTCATATGGCCTCCACAGTTCATGTGACTCCCATGGCTCGTCTTCACATGAGATCTGCTCAATGGACCCTAGCTTCCCAGTGGTTCCAAGCCACCGGGAATCTAGAAGATGTCATCCGCCTCTCCACCAGTTGCCGCACTTCACTGCTCTGGTGGACCATTCGGACCAATTTGACCCTGGGACGCCCATTCCAAATTCCACAGCCCACGAAGTGCTGACGACGGATGCATCTCGCCTGGGGTGGGGAGCTCATGTCGATGGGCTCCACACCCAGGGTCTGTGGTCCCTCCAGGAAAAGGATCTGCAGATCAACCTCCTGGAGCTCCGAGCGATCTGGAACGCACTGAAGGCTTTCAGAGATCGGCTGTCCTGCCAAATTATCCAAATTTGGACAATCAGGTTGCAATGTATTACGTCAACAAGCAGGGGGGCACCGGATCTCGCCCCCTGTGTCAGGAAGCCGTCGGGATGTGGCGTTGGGCGTGCCGGTTCGGCATGCTCCTCCAAGCCACGTACCTGGCAGGCGTAAACAACAGTCTGGCCGACAGACTGAGCAGAGTCATGCAACCGCACGAGTGGTCGCTCCATTCCAGAGTGGTACGCAAGATCTTCCGAGAGTGGGGCACCCCCTCGGTGGACCTTTTCGCCTCTCAGACCAACCACAAGCTGCCTCTGTTCTGTTCCAGACTTCAGGCACACGGCAGGCTAGCGTCGGATGCCTTTCTCCTCCATTGGGGGACCGGCCTCCTGTATGCTTATCCTCCCATACCTTTGGTGGGGAAGACCTTACTGAAGCTCAAGCAAGACCGCGGCACCATGATTTTGGTGGCGCCCTTTTGGCCCCGTCAGATCTGGTTCCCTCTTCTTCTGGAGTTGTCCTCCGAAGAACCGTGGAGATTGGAGTGTTTTCCGACTCTCATCTCGCAGAACGACGGAGCGTTGCTGCACCCCAACCTTCAATCCCTGGCTCTCACGGCCTGGATGTTGAGGGCGTAGACTTCGCTGCGTTGGGTCTGTCTGAGGGTGTCTCCCGGGTCTTGCTTGCCTCTAGGAAGGATTCCACTAAAAAGAGTTACTTTTTCAAGTGGAGGAGGTTTGTTGTGTGGTGTGAGAGCAAGGCCCTAGAACCTCGTTCTTGCCCTGCACAGAACCTGCTTGAATACCTTCTGCACTTATCAGAGTCTGGCCTCAAGACCAACTCAGTAAGGAATCACCTTAGTGCGATTAGTGCTTACCATTATCGTGTGGAAGGTAAAGCCATCTCTGGAGAGCCTTTAGTCGTTCGATTCATGAGAGGTTTGCTTTTGTCAAAGCCCCCTATCAAGCCTCCTACAGTGTCATGGGATCTCAACGTCGTCCTCACCCAGCTGATGAAACTTCCTTTTGAGCCACTGAATACCTGCCATCTGAAGTATTTGACCTGGAAGGTCATTTTCTTGGTGGCCGTTACTTCAGCTCGTAGGGTCAGTGAGCTTCAAGCCCTAGTAGCTCATGCTCCATATACCAAATTTCATCACAACAGAGTAGTGCTCCGCACCCACCCAAAGTTCCTGCCGAAGGTGGTGTCGGAGTTCCATCTTAACCAGTCAATTGTCTTGCCAACATTCTTTCCCAGGCCGCATACCCGCCCTGCTGAACGTCAGTTGCACACATTGGACTGCAAGAGAGCATTGGCCTTCTACTTGGAGCGGACACAGCCCCACAGACAGTCCGCCCAATTGTTTATTTCTTTCGACCCTAACAGGCTAGGGGTCGCTGTCGGGAAACGCACCATCTCCAATTGGCTAGCAGATTGCATTTCCTTCACTTACGCCCAGGCTGGGCTGGCTCTTGAGGGTCATGTCACGGCTCATAGTGTTAGAGCCATGGCAGCGTCAGTGGCCCACTTGAAGTCAGCCACTATTGAAGAGATTTGCAAGGCTGCGACGTGGTCATCTGTCCACACATTCACATCACATTACTGCCTCCAGCAGGATACCCGACGCGACAGTCGGTTCGGGCAGTCGGTGCTGCAAAATCTGTTTGGGGTGTAAATCCAACTCCACCCTCCAGGACCCGAATTTATTCTGGTCAGGCTGCACTCTCAGTTAGTTGTTCTTCGTAGGTCAATTTTCTGTTGTACCCTCGCCGTTGCGAGGTTCAATTGACCTGGGTTCTTGTTTTGAGTGAGCCTGAGAGCTAGGGATACCCCAGTCGTGAGAACAAGCAGCCTGCTTGTCCTCGGAGAAAGTGAATGATACATACCTGTAGCAGGTGTTCTCCGAGGACAGCAGGCTGATTGTTCTCACCTACCCTCCCTCCTCCCCTTTGGAGTTGTGTTTCATATTTTATTGCTTGTCATTCAACTGGCGGGAGCGGTCGCGCACGGGCGGGAAGACGGCCGCGCATGCGCGGTGGGCGTGCCCTGCGTGCCGACCGTCCCGCGAAGCCTTTTCCGGTTGGTGGGGGCTGCCGCGGACGTCACCCAGTCGTGAGAACAATCAGCCTGCTGTCCTCGGAGAACACCTGCTACAGGTATGTATCATTCACTCTCCCTATGGACCTTCACCTGGAACTTTTCCTGTCTGTTTTTAAGACTAAGCTTAAGATATACTTGTTCCATAAAGGCCTGGGAAGCTTGTCATTGCCTGACTGGGTTGGGTATTTGGCAGGAGCGTAGCTACGGGGGGGGGGGGGGGCACGGGGGCCTGGGCACCCGCAAATTTCATCTGGGCCCCTGAACCCCCGCCAGCCGAAGCCTTCTTCAGCGCCGGTCTCCGGGGCACCTGCGTCCGCTGCCCTGCTCTTCTTTCTTCTTGCTCCTTCTGTACACGCTGAAGAAGTCTTCGGCTGGCGGGGGTTGGGGACCCCCGCCAGCAAAGATATTTGATTTTGCGGGGGGAGCAGCGAGGGTAAGTGGCAAGGATGCGCGGCGGGGGGGGCGAGAAGGCGTGGCGGTGGGCGGGGCGGCACTCAAAATGTGCCCCCAACCTCGGGCTCTGGCCCCCTCCCACCGTGAGGTCTGGCTACGCCCCTGGACTATTTGGCATTAGGCAGCGTCGGTCTCAGGTTTCAGTCTGTCTTCTGCTCTTTCTGTTGCTCTGGTCTCTTCTCTTTTGTGGTAGTTCCTTTCTGTGCATCTTTGTAATATTTTGCTGTAAACTGCTTTGATAGTATTTCTCCAAAGCAGTATATTAAGTTTACATTAAACTTAAAACTTTATTTAGGATCATTTTAAGCCATGATCTAGCCATGGCAAGGCTGGGGAGAAAATCAGCCAAACAAACAATAAAAAATTGCAGCACTCCTTTAAATCATCCATTAAATCTCTACACATCAAGTACTGCTTCTATGCTTTGATGAAGGGCGATATGAAGTTTTTTCATATGTCAAATATATTGACATAAACGTTCCAAACATAAGTGAAACACAATTTCTAGGAAATAAACTCCCTCTATCCTGCTTTGATGCTAACTCATTTAATTGACGGTAATGCTTAGCACACCTTAATTTCACAACATTGGCCAGTCACAGTCCCTTCACTTAGTCTGTGTGTGTGGTAGAACAAACTGGTAAATGATGCGACAAGAGCTATTTAATATGACAGAGTAATTACTTAGAATATGGGATTCAAACCTAAATAATTATATGTCTTCTTTGTATAATTTCCTGATATGTCAGTACTACAATGTGTGGTAAAGAGATAACCACCAACAAGACTCTTCCCACGAAATATGTACATTTATTGTTAGTCACTTCCCATTAAAAATATTTGGTCTTAAGCATTTTTACAGTTTAAGCTCTGTTGATTGGTGGGGAAATAAATCAGCGATTTGACAGAAATGCATGCGAGCAGAATGATGGCTGTGTCCGTCATAAGGTCGTGTGGTAGCAGTTCTGTAACTGGATCCCTCCATTTAAGAGCTCTGAGGCTGCACAGTAAGACCCTATTCTTGTACATCACACATGGACTTTCTATCTGCAGGACTTTGTGGAGGGGCATTTTTGACCAGAGGCCCATCTCCGAGGACGGCGCCGCGAAGGGGCGGGGCCGACCGTATTATCGAACGAGATGGGCGTCCATCTTTCATTTCGATAATACGATTGGGGGTGCCCAAGTCTCAACATTTTAGGTCAACATTAAAGATGGTTGTCCTAAATGCTGAGATCGCCGGATTTAGAAATGGGTGCCCTCAGTGTTTGCCGATAATGGAAACCGATGGCGCCCATCTAAAAAACGAACAAATCCAAGGCATTTGGTCGTGGGAGGGGCCAGGATTCGTAGTGCACTGGTCCCCCTCACATGCCAGGGCACCAACCGGGCACCCTAGGGGGCATTACAGTGGACTTCGCAAATTGGTCCCAGGTGCATACCTCCCTTGCCTTGGGTGCTGAGCCCCCCCAAAACCCACTCCCCACAACTATACACCACTACCATAGCCCTAAGGGGTGAAGGGGGCACCTACATGTGGGTACAGTGGGTTTTGGTTGGGTTTTGAAGGGTTCCCATTTTCCACCACAAGTGTAACAGGTGGGGGGGGGGAATGGGCCTGGGTCCGCCTGCCTGAAGTGCACTGCACCCACTAAAACTGCTCCAGGGACCTGTATACTGCTGCATTGGACCTGAGTATGACATTTGAGGCTGGCAAAAAAAAATTTTTAAGTTGTTTTTTTGGGGGTGGGAGGTGGTTAGTGACCACTGGGGGAGTCAGAGGAGGTGATCCCCGATTCACTCCGGTGGTCATCTGGTCAGTTTGGGCACTTTTTTGGGACTTGGACCTGAAAAAAAGGGACCAAATAAATAAAGTGCACCAAATTCTCGCCAGGGATGCCCTTCTTTTTTCCATTATCAGCCGAGGGCGCCCATCTCTTAAGCACGCCCGGCACGCCCCTGTCCCGCCTTCGCTACCCTTCCGACACGCCACCGGGAACTTTGGCCGTCCTGGCGACGGAAAGCAGTTGGGGACACCCAAAATCGGCTTTCCATTATACCGATTTCGCTGGCTTCAGGAGATGGCCAGCCATCTCCCGATTTGTGTCGGAAGATGGCCGGCGATCTCCTTCGAAAATAAGCTGCATAGTGTTTGACTCTATGCCATCCTTAACAGACAGGGGGAAGTTCTATAAAACACGCTCAAAAATGGGTGTCAGAAAAGATTGAAGCTAAGCACAATTCTTTAGAGAGCATGTGCTGGTTCCTGTGCCTAACTTTGGGTGCCAGACTCCTGCTGAAGCTAGGTGTAAATGCTGGCATCCAAGGTAGGCATGCTGGGCCAGTGTTCTGTAGCAATGCACACAATTTTTCAGAATGCCTCTGACATTCTCATGCCCCTCCCATGGTCACATTCCCTTTTAGTGTATGCATTATGGGATTTGACCACCCTGTGTTATAGAATAGTGTGCAGCCAGATGCACGTGCAAAATCTAATTATTGCCAATAAACGTCAATAATTGACTGTTAGCACCCAATTACTGATAGTTGACAACTCATTAAGCAATTAAGTTGCATGCGCATCTCGACAGCGCACCCAAATGTAGGCACCAAAATACGGGCAGCATGAACAGCAAAAGTGATCCAGGGATTGAAGGATAGACGAGAGTTCTCCAAAACCAATTTTTATTGAAGAGGGACCCAACTTGGCCAAGTTTCGGTTTTGTCTTCATTAGGAGTCACCAAACTCTTCCAAACAAACCCCATCGTCGGCAGAGTGATAACATTTCATCTCGTCGTACGAGTCCCTGGCAAAGGCAAAGTCAAAACTTGGCCAAGTTGGGTCCCTTTTCAATAAAAATTGGTTTTGGTGAACTCTCATTTCCTGGTTCACCTTTGCTGTTTGTGCTGCTTGTGTGCTGTTGAGGAGGTTCTTCTCCTAATCCTTTTGCCAAAATTTGGGCACCATATATAGAATCCAGGAGACAGTGTATAGCGCCACCCCTTCACCGGTTTCATTCACCCTAGAATTTCAATATAATTTGTAGTATGTTATAAAAGTGATCCATTGGTTATCCTCCTTTAATCAAGTATCTGAAATGGTTTACGGTTTATTTCAATTTGTTATACCTTTCCTACAAATCTCAGAGGGACAATCAAATAAAATCAACCAAACAAACAACAACAAAAAGAAAACAGTGTAGAGGGAGGGAGTGACATCACCACCGAAGATGACCGCTTGACTCTGGAGCTTCCCACCTCCCAAGCCAGACTGGTATTTTAGCTAGGGCATCCCTCATACGTATGCTGCCTTGTAATCACCGGGGAGTTCTTTAAGTTTTGCTCTCTCCATTCGCACGAGTTCCATGATCAAAACTCTAATAGTGCGCATGAATTTGCATGCTATTAGTTTTGATCACGACGGCTTTAATCCCCCGCACTGTTCCGGCGCTAATTTTCCAGCACTGTTTGGAACAGCACAGGGGATTTGATCATCGGGGCCTAAATTTATGGAATAGCGTCTAAGTGTGGTTACGTGCATAACTGAAAAGTGAGCCAATTAACACCATTTAAGAGTCATCATTGGCAGTTGAAGCCAATCAGCACCTACTTAAACCATTGTTAGGTGCTATTCTATAACTTCTGCACCCAATTGTGCAACCAAGTTTCTAGAGTTTGGGGGATAACTGATAGAAAATTGTAAGTCACACACGTATTCCTGGAATCTAGTCACGAGCCTGTGTACCGATTAGATTAGTGTTGTATATACGAAACTAGGCTCCTAGTTTCCTTTACAGAATACGGTCTGTGCCAGAGCCAGTGGTGGGAGGCGGGGCTGGTGGTTGGGAGGCGGGGATAGTGCTGGGCAGACTTACACGGTCTGTGCCCTGAAAAGGACAGGTACAAATCAAAGTAGGGTATACACAAAAAGTAGCACATATGAGTTGTCTTGTTGGGCAGACTGGATGGACCGTGCAGGTCTTTTTCTGCCGTCATCTACTATGTTATGTTACCAGGTTATGTTACTATGTTACAGAATAGGATTCACATTGGCATCCTCTCGGCATCTAAATATAGGCAACCTTTCATGTGCTATAATTTTAAGTCTACAGTTTTGCTTAGATTTCTGGTAGTCTCATTCAGACAGGCACAGTCATTTTATTGTAACCTACTTCTGAAGATTCATCAATTTTATTAATTAAAACTTGGAGAGAAGGGAGATTGGTGGTTGAAGGTAGAGAGGTGTGGTAGCCGTGTTAGTCCACTCTTAAAGGTTATCAATAGAAATCAAACAAAATAAAACATGGAAAAGAAAATAAGATGATACCTTTTTTATTGGACATAACTTAATACATTTCTTGATTAGCTTTCGAAGGTTGCCCTTCTTCGTCAGATCGGAACCTAACAATGGTGGTTGAAGGAACAATTTGGTAGCAGGTCAACAATCAAAATACAGATTCCTTGTAAACGGTGGCGAGCACTAGTCCTGTCTCAGCATTCCTTCAGGATGGGGAGAGTACCTGTGCTCTGCTTTACCTATAGAGATATCAATATCTCTATATATCTCTATATATCTGAGCTTGTAAAGACATTTCTTGTCACACTCTTTTGATGATTCATACTGTCGTTAATTTGCCTGTGACCTTTTCAGCTTCTTTCCTTTCTATTACAAAGCTTTTGTTAACATCAGTTTAAAACAGTGTCACAGTTCTTTCTCACTTTGAAACATCTAAGCTCCTTTGAAAAGAATCCCTTTTTATAGGGCTACTTATCCATCAGTGTATCGCTGTATAAATAGACTTTTTATATATAACCCGCCTTTTAACTTTTCAGTGAAATAATAATAAAACCAATGAGCAGGCTGATATTCAGAAGGGTGTAAGTGTGCAGTAGAGGCGTGATAAATCCGCGAGCGACCCGGCGTGTGATGTTCAGCAGTACTTAACCGGTTAATGCCTCTGAATATCGCTGCTAACTGGCCAACTCCTAACTGGTTAGGTTAGGGATGGGCCAGGGGCAAAGCACCTACTTAGCCAGTTAAACTGCAAATTTTTTTTTTTAACTGTAAGTTACATTTTTATTGTTTTCTTGTAATGCTGTGAGCCACTTTGGTGCCTTTGGGTACCAAATAAATTAAATCAAATCAACTGGGCGCCCAGCATTCAATATCCGGAGTCAAGTTCAGCCTGTGGCTATGTCACGATTACCACGGGATCCCAGCGTCGGGCACGGAGTTGTTCGACGCACATGCTGGCTGACAGGAATGCTAGGGGATCCACGAACGTGCACACCCAGAAGAGAGTGGCATGCACGAATTCCTTCAGGCTGCAGGCGGATTCCCTGACGTCAGACACCTTCCCCATTTTGAGTGGCTGGTGTTCCAGTGCTTCAGCTACTTTTCGCTGCAGCTCTCCAGTGTGTCTCTGTCACTTGCCTGCCATCGTGCCTGCCGTCTGTCTGCATCTTGCCTGAACCTGTAAGCCTGAACCTGACCTCTGCTAGCCGCCTACTTGAACCTGTAAACCTAATCCAAACTTTGAACTCTGCGAGCCGCCTGCCTGAACCTGTAAGCCTGCATCAGACTCTGATCTGACTCCGACTTCTGGTAGTCTTCCTCCTTAGACCGATAGCCTGAACCTGACTCTATCCATTGTTGCTGCCCGTCTGCACCATACAGCCAGTTCTGGACACTAGTCTCTGGCTGCTGTCATAATCTAGCCTTGTGCCTCTGCTGTTTGACCTGCAACCCGCTTCTGGTACCGTTCCCAGTAGTCTCTTTTTGGCCAGAGCCTATTCTAAGTCCTGTCGGCTGCCAGCACCCAGGGGCTCAACCGCTGGGGAACGACAGTCATCACAGGTGAAGCGCTGGGCTTCCTGACTGCTGCTTCCGAAACTAAACTCGTCTGTGGCCGTGACCATCCTCATTCTTACCCTGTTTCTGGGAGTCAGTGGCTGTGCTGGCTTCTGCTTGTCTCTGTGTCTGTGTCTGTCTTAGTTTCCCTCTGGCTCTGTGTGCTGATTGCCCTACTGAACCTCACCTGTGTGGGCTATGCCTCTTCCAAGATGGCTGCCGACTCCTCGATGCCAGTATCCAAGATGGCTCCCGCTGTTCCTTCCTGTGGGCTGACTTCTCTGTGTGTCAAGCCTCTGTTTGGATGCAAGGTGATTGCTGCAGCTGTGCCTCTGGTGTTGAAGGGCTTTATTAATCACTTAGAGACTACAGCCCTGGCCTTTGCATTTCATCTAAGGGCCCTGGTATGTAGAGTGCTCTGTACACTGCTACATAGTTTACTCTGTGTGAGTTTCTATGTTTGTCTAGCTAGCTTGGGCACAGCTTGCTTGTTAGCCTGTGTACAGCTTTGCTAGTTCTCTGTGTATGTTCCTAGTGTATGACTTGTTAGCTTGGGCACAGCTTTGCATTGTCAGCCTGTGTACAGCTTTCCTGTGTTTGCTTAGTGTATGTTTCTTGTGTATGACTGGTTTGCTTGGGCATAGCTTTCCTATTAGCTTATGTACAGTTTACTAGTCTTTTCTGTTTAGCCTGCTGGTTTTCCCGTGTGTGTTTTCTTTTGCTTCTGGAGCTTCAGCCCTTGTTCAGTCTGTTGCCAGTACTCCTTGATACTGAAGCTCCAGCCTTAGTCTTGTTCCTTGACCTGACCATTGCTTTAAACCTGCCTACCGCTGGAACCCGGACATTCCCTGCCTGCCTGTCTGCCTTGCCTTCGCCTAGGTGCCTGGGGGCACTCCTGGATCCTCATTCCTGCTGTTCCTGCTTGCAAGTTCCAGTTTTTCCTGTAAGTCCTACCGGCTGCCCGAACCTGAGGGCTCAACCCTCGGGGAAAGGTGGTTAAGCGTAGGTGAAGCCTAGGTCCAGTGTGTTCCAGTCCAGCGGGTTCCGGCCCCGTGGGTTCCGCCCCAGTGTGTTCCAGTTCAGCGGGTTTCACTCCTGTATGTTCCAGTCCAGTGGGGCCACTCCAGTGTGTTCCAGTCCAGCGGGCTCCACTCCAGTGCGCACCCGTCCGGTGCGTTCCAGTTCCGTGTATTCCTGTGTAGAACTCCAGTCCGGGGTTCCGGTCCAGTCTTGTCTCATCTCTACCTTGAAGGTGATCTTGCCTGCCACTGCCGCTCCACGGTAGTGGTCCAAGGACTCACGAAACCAGTGCTCCCGAGGAAGAAGCCTGACAGTATGCCAAGGTCCTCGAGCACGCGACACTCGTGCTCTCTGGCTTGGCACAAGGGGCTCACAACTGCTGGTAGTCACAAGATAGTAGTGACATCGTGACAGGCTGTGAGTGGCAGATTATTGGACCCATAGAGTTTTATCAGTTTAACCCTTAATCTCCTGTCTCCCCAAGTGCAGATTTCTTACCAGGAGTGACAGGTCCTGTCTTAGCCCCTTTAACAGAAGAAATACTAGGGGGCTGATATTCAGCTGGCGGGAGGCAGCCTGCATAAGTGCTGCGGTTGGCGCTGACCCCGGATAGTCAATGCCAGGCCGTGTTGTAAACTCTCGGATATTCAATGCCAGTTTTCTCAACTCTCATGCAGTATCACCCAGATTCTGTAATCGGCACCCAACCTAATTATGATCTGGGTTCTGATCTGGCTATGCGCCACTCAGTAACAATGGGCACCTAAGTTGGATGACATGCAGCTCAAAAGGGGGTGTGGCCACGGGAGGGGCATGGGCAGGTCAGGGACGTTCACAAAAGACGTTCGCAGTGTTACAGAACAGTGGGGATCCGTGCCCAATTTGCACGCCAGGATTTACACCAGGTCTCAGCTAGTGTATGTCCTCGTACCCAAAGTTTATTTATTTATTAGAATTTATGAAGGAATTCACTCAAGAATAAGTCAGACATAATTAATAGACGGGGAACAGTGCATTAGAAAGCCCAGATCTTTGTAAAGTCCTATTTTGTCTGTTCCGGTGTATGTGATCATTTTAACTTCAAAAGTCTTACATTCCTGGATTGTTTTAAAGGCGTCAGCATTCAAATGGATGAATCCTTTTACTGGCACTCAGTAAACATATCTCTGCTATCCATGTATTTTCAGCCGCTGTCCAGAGAGTGGGAGGCTGAAATTACATTTAACTGCTCCGCCATTATCCATGTAGGCACTTTATAAAGAGAAATAGACTCTTATTATAATATAATAGGGGAAAAGCAGCAGAAATGGTGCCTAGTTTGAAACATCAAAGCAGACATAAATATTTGTGCATTTTTCAAAACCGGTGTGCCAAAATTGCAACTGCACAGACTCAGCCCCTGAAAACACATACGTACAGATTGCTTAAAAAGTACATGCTTTCTTGGAACTATGCATCCTTTTATGTGCTGGGTGGGGGGGGGGGGGGGGGGGGGGGTGTCACTGTTAGAAAAGCCCTTTTACATGCACATAAAAAACTCTTTATAAAATTCCCTCCATATTGGGACAGGGCCGCCGAGAGGGGGGCAGGGGGGACAAAATTCCCCAGGCCCGGGACTCCAATGGGGGCCCAGTGCCGCAGTCCCCGGTCTCACCCGCCCGTCCTCGACTCCGTCGACCGTCCACCACTGGGCCCCCTGCATTCAATTCGGCAGCGCCATGGCCTCACCTCCCTGTGAAAGCGGCAGATCGCCTCCCTTCGGGTCTTCCCTTCCTGTGTCACACCCTCGTCTGATGTAACTTCCTGTTTCCGCGAGGGCGGGACACAGGGAGGGAAGGCCTGAAGGGAGGCGATCTGCCGCTTTCACAGGGAGGTGAGGCCACGGTGCTGCCGATTTGAATGCAGGGGGCCCGGTGGCGGACGGTCGACAGAGCCGAGGGCGGGCGGGTGAGACCGGGGACTGCGGCGCCGGGTGGCCTGAGTGGTGATTGGGGGGGCGGGGCCCCGGTAGCGGCCTTGCCACGGGCCCAGCTCAGTCTCTCGGCAGCCCTGTATTGGGAGAAGTGAAGGGAAGACAGATCAAAGTTGAAGCAGAAATACTATCCAGACAGTCACAAGGTTTTTTTTTTTTGTTGTTGTTACATTTGTACCCTGCGCTTTCCCACTCATGGCAGGCTCAATGCGGCTTACATGGGGCAATGGAGGGTTAAGTGACTTGCCCAGAGTCACAAGGAGCTGCCTGTGTCTGAAGTGGGAATCGAACTCAGTTCCTCAGTTCCCCAGGACCAAAGTCCACCACCCTAACCACTAGGCCAGTTTCAACCACTGCCCAGGTAACCTATA
This sequence comes from Microcaecilia unicolor, assembly GCF_901765095.1. Lineage (NCBI taxonomy): Eukaryota > Metazoa > Chordata > Amphibia > Gymnophiona > Siphonopidae > Microcaecilia > Microcaecilia unicolor. The sequence goes on from NC_044034.1 coordinate 367,459,887, forward strand.
AGTCTAGTTTAAGCACGCTGAATAGAAACATACAAAATGGCCCTTCCTCGGTTACCACTAAAACCTCCTTTTCCTAAGGGATCCCACATGCCTGTCTCACGTTTCCTTAAATTCCGACACAGTCTTCGTCTCCACTACCTCCACCAGGAGGCCATTCCACGCATCCACCACCCTTTCCATGAAGGAGAATTTTCTTAGATTCCTCCAAAGCGTATTTCCTCTCAACTTCTTCCTATGCCCTCTCATTGCAAGTAGTCATGGTAAATACATGCATTCAGTGCCACTGACTATACCTTTACCCCCTAATTCTAGAAAAGTTGCCAAAACTTGCACAATTTCATTGAATAACAAGCTAACTAGTGCCAATAATCGGCTTTTTAACAAGCAGTTATTGGCTCTAATTAGATTTAATTGGCGTTTAAGCATGAAAATTTAAGCACGACGAAAAAGGAGGTGCAGAAATTGGAGGGTCATGAGCAGAATGGGGCGTTTCGAACATGTATGATTTTTTTTTTATTGTTTATTTTATTTATTGGGATTTATTAACCACCTTTATGAAGAGATTCACACATGCAGGTACAATTTAACATAAAAACTTACAATGTTGCTGACAGCATAACAATAGTAAAATGACCAAACAAAAGCATAAATACAACCAATGAAGTAAACTTGGAAACGGCAAATTGAAATCTAGTAATAGAACCAACCTGACATAGTATCAGAAATATACACATTTAACAGCACCATAGAATGTTATGGACCAAATTCTGTAGGTGGTGCCGAAAAATTGGCACCGACAAAAAAACATGCTAGGTGGTGTTATAGAACAGGTATATGTGCCTAATGTAAGTGCGTACAGTTGCATCACGTTTCACTTGTTGCAAATGACCACGCCTAAAGTGAGGTGCAATTCCCTGGTGTTCTAACAGCTGGAGTCTTTGTTTTAGCTTTGCCTTACCCCATTAGTAAGAACAGGAGGGTACCTTCTGTGGTGGTCTTCTGTCACGGTCACTCACTGGAGTACGGCTTCCCGTGCCACATAGGAGCCATTTCTGGGCAATGACCCAACGTCCGAGAGCAGGAGATAGTAGCCATGGGCAGTGCGAGAGGAGCAGGAACCAGCGGAAGGACTCTCTGGACTCGGGGAACGTCAGCTGGGCAGAACGCTGATGTCTAACGCCTGCGCTCCTTTTTCTGTGGAACTCCCTCTTCCTTCGGGGCTTTGGCTAGGAGTCTTTTTGCTCGCGTGAGCTGCAATGTCTCTGCTTTTCATATCTCTGCCTGTTTGCCTGTTCAAGACCTGTACCGGACCCTGACTTCTTCTGCTTGCTGCCTTTCCTAGACCCAGACCAGATCCTGACTTCTTCTGCCTGCCACCTTGCCTAGACCCGGACTGAACCCTGACTTCTTCTGCCTGCTGCCTTTTCTAGGCCTGGACCGGACCCTATCTTTTCGTGCTTACTGTCTGCCTCTGCCTCCTTCAGCTGCCTTTGCCGTGGAGCCTGACTTAAGTCCTGCTGGTCACCCGAACCTGAGGGCTCAATCCTTGGGGAACCATGACTGGTATAGGCGAAACTTCCGTTGGCTGAACGACCGCTGACCCATTTAGGGTGGCACAAGGGCTCACCATCTTATGCGTCAGTAGGTATGTGATAGGTAGCCGAAGCCATGAGCTTGTCGGACAAGCCTTCTATTCCAGACCTAGCTCAGACGCTACAGCAGCAACAGAACCAGCTTCAGCATCTCTCTGGGGTTTTGCAGGACATGTGTTCATAACTGTCTGCTCTATGGACTACCCCGAGGTTGGCACCTGCAGCAGTGGCCTCAGCCTCTGTGCCTGCTGCACCTGCACTTTGAGTTCCGGACCCTCCACATTTTGATGGAACACCCCAAGCATGTAGGGGGTTCCTGAGTCAGTGCCTCATGCACTTTGAATTGCAGCCGACCCATTTCCCATCAGATAAAATCCAGGTCATCTACATCATATCCCTCCTGTCTGGGCAAGCCTTAGCGTGGGCCTTGCCAATATGGGAACAAAATCCCATTCTCTCTGATCTACCCGTCTTTCTGAAACGATTCCGACTGGTCTTCGATGAACCAGGACAGCCATCATCAGCGGCCACTGAACTTCTTCACTTATAACAAGGTTCCCTTTCTGTCAGAGCCTATGCTGTCTGGTTTTGTACGTTAACCTCAGAGCTGCATTAAAACCAGGAGGCTCTGGTGGCTATGTTCTGGCAAGGGGTCATGGAAAGGACTAAGGATGAGCTAGCTGGCCATGACATTCCGAATACCCTAGATGAACTGATTGCTCTCTGCATTCAGATTGACGTTCGCTTTCAGGAACGAGCACAAGAGCGGGCCTCTGCTCATCGACCTCCTCGTTTGGATCCTCATTTGCAATGACCTCTGGTTCCCACAGGGTCTCCTGTTGCAGCCAGTGAATGAGTGGAGGAACCCATTCCTCTCCGAGAAGTAAAAAGCTCTCCGAAGATTAAATAATCTGTGCCTGTATTGTGGTGAGTTAGGACACTTCGCCCATAAATGTCCCCAGAAGCTGGGAAATGACCAGGCCTAGTGTCCACTGGGGACAAGACATTGGGCCTATTTCTGGTCTCCCCACTTTCCCTTTGCACCTTTCCTGTGAAACTCCGGTGGCATACATCTGAGGCAGAGACTCTGGTTCTTGTGGACTCAGGAGCAGCTGGGAATTTCATTGATGAGAGGTTGAGTCATCACTAACATATACCAGTTCAGTCACTGACTAAACCTCTGCATGTCTCATCCATTCATGGAGACCTATTTCCAGGACTTATCAACATGGTCTCTGTGCCACCCTCCTTACAAGTACGGGTATTATATCAGGAACTCTTGCAATTCTGTGTTTTACCCAAATCTATTTGGGTATTTGGTATCCCCTGGCTACAAAGTCACTCCGCGGTGGTTGATTGGCGCTCCAACGATATCATCGCCCGGGGGCCAAACTGTTTTCATTCTTGTCTGGAGTAGGACCACACAATAGGAACTACTATTCCAAAAGCGCCCACCAATCCAGATCTGGGTCTCCCTGGTCTTCCAGAGGAGTATCATGACTTTGCTGACGTTTTTAGCGAAAGACAGGTGGAAGTTCTACCACCCCACAGGCCTTGTGACTGTGCTATCGATCTACTGCCAGGTAAGTTACCTCCCTGAGGTTGGGTTTATACCCTGTTCCTCACAGAGATCCAAGCTATGAGCCAATATATTGAAGATAATCTTTGTAGGGGGTTTATCCGACCCTCCACCTCACCAGCCGGGGCAGGTTTCTTCTTTGTTAACAAAAAGGACGGAGGCCTGCACCCCTGCATTGACTATAGAGGTCTGAACAACATCACCATAAAGAACCATTAACCATTTCAAAGGGGCTTACAAGGAGCCTGGTACGCTTCAGGTCACGCTTGTTCTTATTCTCAGTCAGCCTCCCAAAATGACATCAGCGCGCTGACTCCCAACTCAGGCTCCAGGAAACTCCAGCTCCTTCCACTACATCTTTGGCCTTCCCCTCACCTCCAGGTACACCTCTCCCAGTCTCTCTGCCTGTTTCTTTTTTTTTACTGTGAGCAAGTCAGTAGCTGCAACGTTTTTCGTGGCCTCCATGAAGAGCATAAGTTTTAAAAAGACAGCGTGGAGGAGGTGTGCTGGAGGAGTCGCCTCTGTGCTCAGGACAGGCTAGAGCTGCACACAAGTCTAGGCAGAAAAATAAAACTGTATTGACACACGTCTTCTATAATGCTCTTCTGTGCATAAACCAGCATTGCAAACATTTTCTGAACGAGCACATGCATGTGGGTTCCAGTATATGGTTTTCTGCCCTGACAATGCTGTCCGCTCTTAGCGCAGAACCATGTCCATATTCAACTATTGTGCTCTACTGCTACTACTAATCATTTCTATAGTGCTACTAGACATACGCAGTGCTATACACATTCTATGCAGGTACTTTCTCTGTCCCTAGAGGGCTCACAATCTAAGTTTTTGTAACTGGGGTAGCGGAAGGTTAAGTGATTTGCCTGAGGTCACAAGGAGCTGCAGTAGGAATTGAACGCAGGTTGCCAGGATCAAAGCCCGCTGCACTAACCATTAGGCCCACTCCTTCACTCTCCCTGGTTAGGGCACAAGTTTCGCACAGATCCTATTTGCATTTATTTATTTATTTGTAGCATTTGTATCCCACATTTTCCCACCAATTTGCAGGCTCAATGTGGCTTACATTTGCCGTAGTGGCGGTTGCCATTTCCGGTTAACAGAATTACAAATGGTATTGCATAATGTGCGTACATACATGGTAAGGAATAATACATTATGGTATTGCATAAAGGTTCCTGAGTGATAGATTAGATTGTAGCGTATGTTAGGTCATCAATTATAGAGAGATCGTTTCGACATAAGGATTAAAGTGGTATTGCATTAAGGTGCGTACATACATGGTAAAGAAGAATACATTATGGTATTGCATATAAGTTCCTGAGTAATAGATTGGTTTGTAACCTTTGTTAGGTCTTCAGTTATAGAGAAATCATTTTCGACATTAGGGTAGAAGTGGTAGTGTTTGTTCATGAATAGCAATGAGGTTAGTCAGTCAAGTGATAAGAGTTCGGTTCTGTCTTGTTCGTGATCAGTCTTATTGTTTGGGAATTAGGATGGTTGTTTATGGTATGCCTTCTTGAACAGGTCAGTTTTCAGTAGCCTTCGGAAGATAGCTAGGTCTTGTGTTGTTTTTATGGTCTTCGGTAGTGCGTTCCATAGTTGTGTGCAAATGTAGGAGAAACTGGTTGCGTAAGTGGACTTGTATTTTAGTCCTTTGCAGTTGGGGTAGTGGAGATTGAGGAATGTGCGTGCTGATCTTTTGCGTTCCTGGTAGGTAGGTCTATAAGGTTTGACATGTAAGTTGGGGCTTCCCTTCCCCGTGTATAATTTTGTGGACCACGGTGCAGACTTTGAACGCAATTCGTTCTTTTAATGGAAGCCAATGTAGTTTTTCTCTTAAGGGTTTGGCGCTTTCGTATTTCGCTTTCCCATATGATTTGTTTACTGCATCAGTGCACAAAATACTGCATTAAAGCCATAGGCTAAGTCATCAATACATGACTCTAATGCACGCTTACTGCCTCAGCCCCCAAATGAACTGTAGAGTGCTTTCACTGAAATGTATTCTCCCCTGTTTTGTGCCTTGTAAGCACGTCACGAAATCTTGAAAGCTATTCAACACAGCTCATATTCAAGAAGCATGAAGTGTACTGCTGACATTGATTGTGTGGTAATTAAAAGTGAGGCACATTCTGATTGGCTGTTCAGAATTCTAGAGGGACGTGATTAACCTCACAGTTAAAACATTTGAAGAATAGCTGTCAATTGTCAATGATTAAAGTAATTTGCTTAAGTGTTACTTGTGTAAAATGCAATGAAACACGATAATAAGTACGAAGCAGGGATAATCACACTCCCGGGAGACTGTCCTGTGCAACGCCAGTACCCTTGGAATACGATTATATCATGCCGAGATGGTACTGTGGCTAAATGATCTCTTAGTGACTAATTTAGTTTCACTATATAAGCCTGGGTTGTAGATATGAGATTATGGGGAAAAATGCTGTTTGGAATCTTTCATTTAAAGGGAATGAGTTTGTGTGCATGTACCAAAGATACAATACATATGAGGGTTGGGGAGAGGTAGGTAAAGAAAGTGAAATACATTTATTAACGTACATCATGAAGATCATTTTATAAACAGTTACCTAGATTGAGAGGGTGAAAGGCTAGTATATAAAAGTAAATCGTCACCTGTACATCTTTATAAAATGCTAGCACAGATCATGAGTAAAACATACCCACTGCTGAAAAGCTGGTGCACATGATTGCATATATATCTCTCTATATAAAAGGCAACACCAACGTTCTATGAAGCCTCCAGCCGGAAGTGTGAAGGGGGAGAGATATCCGGTTTCCCCATGAGTGTCTGCCCCGCCCTCGCTCTCTCTGTAACACAAACAGTGAAGGAAAACACAGCAAAGCACCAAATCAAATCGCTCTCTCTGTAACAGTGAAGGACTCAGAGGGGGGAGGGGAGAGAGGCCAGAGGGCAGGGACACACACACTCCCACATGCACACAGAAGAAAACCTTGCTAGCCCCCGTTTCATTTGCATCACATCACCTTGAACCCCCCTCCCCCAGGGTGCAATGCCCCCCCCCCCCAGCGCATCACCTCAAAACACCCCTCCCCACCGGGTGCATTGCTCCTACTTCCTGCTGGGAGCAGCCGCGCAGCTGTTGACTCTGCTGGTCCCCTGCTTCCTCTGCCCCGGAACTACTACTACTATTTAACATTTCTAGAGCGCTACTAGGGTTACACAGCGCTATACAGTTTAACAAAGAAGGACAGTCCCTGCTGAAAGGAGCTTACAATCTAAAGGACGAAATGTCAAGTTGGGGCAGTCTAGATTTCCTGCGTAGAGGTATAGTGGTTAGGTGCCGAAGGCGACATTGAAGAGGTGGGCTTTGAGCAAGGATTTGAAGATGGGCAGGGAAGGGGGCCTGGCGAATGGGCTCAGGGAGTTTATTCCAAGCACGGGGTGAGGCGAGGCAGAAAGGGCGGAGCCTGGAGTTGGCGGTGGTGGAGGAGGGATTTGTCTTGAGAGCGGAGGAAGTAACATCAGAGGGAGCAGGGAACAGGTGGAGCCGACAGCCGCACGGCTTCTCCCTGCACCTCCCCTGCAGCGTGCACCCAGGGCGGACCGCCCCCACCGCCCCACCCTCAGTATGCCGCTGTTTAAATCACACTCTACCCAGACTCCACCCCAGAACACGCCTGCACCAAACGTATATGCAGCTACGTGCAGTCATGCTATTGTGCATACTTATATATGGCAGTCATTTTATAACAGGCATTATCCTCTGGATTCTATACATGGCGTCCAGATTTATATGCATGCCTGAGATGCGTGCCCAAATTTATTGAATAATGAGCTCAAAAACATCAATAATGGGTGCTAACAGCTAATTATTGATGTAAATTGGCACCCTTTAAAAATAGTGCATGTGTCCAGCTGCGCGCTATTCTACAGGGCTGGATGCCCTCGTCCCATAGCACATATTTCAGAAGGGGCATGGCTATGGGAGGAGCATGGGCGTGGCTATTCTACAGGGCTGGATGCCCTCGTCCCATAGCACATATTTCAGAAGGGGCATGACTATGGGAGGAGCATGGGCGTGGCTATTCTACAGTGCTGGATGCCCTCGTCCCATAGCACATATTTCAGAAGGGGGCGTAGCTATGGGAGGAGCATGAGCGTGTCAGGGTGTTCCAGAAAGTTAGGGCGTGGCAATCGGTGCTAAGTGCATCCTTTATAGATTAGTGCTTAGCCTTTATGTTTTTTGCACCCGTTTTTGAGGGCCATTTATAGAACTACCCCCTATAGGTTGTGCACGAAAATTACTTTTTAAAATTAGCCCCGTGGCTTGTGGAAAATAAAACACAAAGGGCCCTGCGTTATGCATTAACAGTGTATGCGCCTACACGGTTAGCGCTCATGCTAATTGCAGGCGCGTTAAAAACGCTAACGCACCTTACTAAACAGGACCCAAAGAGTTCACTCCATCAAAAATAAAATTAGTTCCTGAAGGTAGCTGGATAGAGCAAAGCTGCAAACGTCTGGTCCTCATCGCATGTCAGAAGGTATGATGCTGACTTTACAGGTTCATCTAAAAAGAAGTACCACAGCGGAGCCGACTTTGTACATCAGGTCATTAGTTTGTAAGCTATTACTGATATAAATTACTGCATCTGTCACAGAACCTGCCTGAATTCAGCAGGCAGCACTGTCTGAATTAAATATAAGCCTCAGTGAAATGTGAGCAGATACCAGCTAAAATATTCTCCGTTGACTGGATTTAGGATAAATGCAGACGCTGGTGTTTTTAAACTCTTCACATCACTCTGAAAACTGAAACTCAAATTACCTAATATTTTAATCCTAACTTAGGAAAAGGAGAAAATCAGTTTGGCGGCGTCTCGCTGCTTGTTGCGGAATGATAGATCATGATTGTTCCCATTCAGTGGAACAGAAACCGTGAGTGATTGACCTTGTGCGAAATCTCCTTGCAGATCAGTTTACACTGCAATATACAGAAAACAGCACATTTTTGTTCAGAATGAAAATCCTAGCTGCCTAGCGCAATATACATTATAATGACACATCTAAATTTATATTTATAATACTTCTTTATGCACAGCTAACACTGGCAATCAGTCAAGCTATATCTACACTGCCAACTGTACAGAATTTTATGGGAAAGCAAGTTTAATGTACCATGGAAATTAATTTCTTCCCCCCAGATCCAGCACATCTCTATCTCCACCTCCTTTCTTCCCTCCCCCTTTCCAGGTTCAGCACATCCTCATCTCCTTTCCCTCACCCCAGGTCCAGCACAGCTCCATCCTGCTCCCAAAACAGCACATCTCTATCTCCCTACCTCCCCCCCTCCCCGAATCCAGCACATCTCCATCTCCCTCTCTTCCCCAGGTTTAACATCTCTCCCTCCCACTCACTCACCCCTTGATGATTTCAGCATCTCCCCCTCCCCTTAACCTCACAATGGGTCCAGCATCTCCCTCCCCCCCCCCCCCCCCCCCACTCCACGGTTGGCAGCAGCTGTGATTATGGTAGACTGTCTCTGCCAACATTGGGGTTTTCCCTGTGCGATGTCCCACCCGTGTGGAAACAAGAAGTTCTGATATCGGTGGCGTAGCTACAGGTGGGCCAGAGTGGGTAGTGGCCCACCCAATTTGTACTTTGGCCCACCCAAAATTGTGACTGTCTTGCTGTGGTTGGTGGGAATCCCCAAACCCCACCAGCTAAAGATTTCCTTCACCTCAGGCAGCCAATGCCTTTCCAAATGGGAGCTGGCAGCACACACCCCTCTGCACATGCTCAGTTTTCACCAGGCGGAAGCACTGAGCATGTACGGACTACTGTCAGTAGCGTCAGCTCAAGTCAAGTGCTGCCAGCTGCTCTTTGGAAGAGCACCGGCTACCCGAGGAGGAGGAAATGATCAGCTGGTGCAGTTTACGGATCCCAACCAGCTCAGGTATTTCATATTTTGCGTTTGAGGGTAGGGAGGGAGGCAGAATGTGGCAAGCACAGTGGGAAGGGGGGGGGAAGGATGAGCTGAATTCTGTGCCCATCCATTTTGGGCTCAGGCCCACCCAAAATTGGCTGTCTGGCTACGCCCCTGATATCGACAGAGGCAGGTCTGCCTTAATCCCCAGCTTCTGTTCATGATGGAGGTCAGGTGGGAGGACCCCGTGGGATGGAGTGAGGGACAGACTCTGGACTCGAGGAGGAGGGGGGGAGAGAATGCTGGACTCAGGATGGGGAGACTGAAAGGGAGAGAGAGAGATGCAGGTTTCACCCAGGGGTAGAAAAGAGGGCCTACCCTAGTCATTAAAACACCAGTGGTAGTGCGGGAGGTGACCCCAAAAGCGGGAGTCTCCCGCTAAATGCAGGAGACTTTCACTTATCTAAGCTCATGTGTTTTTTTACACACAGAACCCAAAGGAACATGGGAATCTCTATCCCAAAAAGAGACAGTAAACATACTGGGCTTGACATTCAGCTAGTCATAGCTTTTGCTGTCCGCCACCATTGTTAAATCTGGATATTCAATGCTGGGCTGTTTCCGGTGACCGGAATTAAATATCCGGGGTTTTTAAAATTACTAACCAGTTATCTTCTGCTGAATATCTGCGGCTAGGCACTGATATGCTATTTAACCGGTCAGTAGCCAAAATGTGATTTGAACCTGGGTCTTCTGATCCTCAGCCCACTTCTCTAACCATTAGGCCAGTGTTTCCCAAGTCCAGTCCTGGAGTACCCCTGGCCAGTCAGGTTTTCAGGATATCCACAATGAATATGCATTAACATACTGTGATAAGTAAGAGGCTATCCTATCCTGGGCAGGCCACTAGATGACGCAGTTCCCTTAAAAATGGCCAGGAAAAATGTACAGGTGCGTCACTAGAGGGTGCCAGTAGGGGAGGGCATAGGTGGAGGTCGTTAGGACCGGGGAGAGTCCTGAGATGGCTACAGGTGCAGGTGGTTATGGGCTGGATGCTGTTTAGCTATTAACCACTTTATACCCCACCTGAGTTGTGAAAGGAAGAGAAGAGAGCGGGTAGCTGAAGAAAGAGAATCTCCCTGGAAAGAACTGGCTGGACCCTATGGACTTGTGGTGGACTGTGTGCTCAAGGAAGAAAAATGGGTTGGGGTAAGAAGTCCCTAAAGCATTAGTGTTGGACTGTGTAGCCTCAGTACTTAGAGGAACTGTGTGTCCAAAGCAGGAAGGACTGGGGTCCAGGACTGTGGATCCAAAGAAGGAAGGACTGTGTGTTCCAAGGAGTGGGGTGGGGGGGGGGGGGGGCTGTGTGTCCCAGTACTGAGAAGCAGGCTGCAAAGCCTGGGGTTAGAAGTCCCCAAAGTATTGAGGTTAGTGCTGAGCCCAGGAATATGTGTGGGAAGGCTCAGTGTGAAGATATGTGAATGTATAAAATATTTAAGCGAGAAGAAGTGTGCCCAGGAGCTGGAATAAAGAATTGCCTGAGGAATATGCTGTTGGTGAGACCTGTTTGATTTTGCCTCTGGAGAGCCAGGTCACCCTGAGCGAGAAAGGGTCACATGCTAATCTGCATACAATTTGCATACTGAGAACCAGCTCACCCTGAGTGAAAAAGGGGCCCAGGAGCTTGAGGTTGGATTGCTCAGGATGTTGGGAAGAGACCTATTGGAGTCCTGTTCAGAGGCCACAGGCCAGTGAGGCCTGCTGGAGAGTGGGAGCAGAAGCCTCATCTTCACAATACATTGCCTTCATGCATATTCATTGTGGATATCCTGAAAACATGAGTGGCCAGGGGTACTCTAGGACTGGACTTGGAAAACACAGCTTTAGGCTACCACTCTGCTCTTTATGGTTGTTTGTGTGGCTGTTTGATAATATGGATTTTGCTGTGCTGCTATTCGGATATCCATGTCCCTTGTTTTCCCCAGTTTTAGTATCAACTTATGCATCCAGCTTCTTCTACATAAGCACACAATTGTGGAATGCACTACTGAAAGCCGTGAAAACAACGTACGACCACCTAAACTTCAGGAAATCACTAAAAAACAATTTGTTCAAAAAGGCATACCCCATCGATCCTACCTAAGGGCCTAAACCCTGCTACACAACGAAACCAAAGCTTGTAATAAACATTGCATAATCCTCCTAGCTGTGATTCCCCAATGTGTATACAACGCATGAGCCCTATTCGACCACAATCTTCACCAGAGATGGCGAACGCCATTACGGTACTATGTAAGCCACATTGAGCCTGCAAATAGGTGGGAAAATGTGGGATACACATGTAAAAATAAATATATATATATATATAAAATGGATGTTTACGCAAGACATTTCCAGCACATGGAGGTCCATATGACATGTAATTAGAACAAACTGTAGCCCGTGCTAAAATACATGTGAGATGGACGTCCATATTCCGAGTCGGACGTCCTTTTTAAAATGCCACTCCACATCAATTCATGATTAAACTAGCAATGAATGTGGTGTAAAAGACTTGATCCTGGCCTTTCTTTGCCATTTCTGGGACATAGACTGTAGCAGTCCACCTGACACTGTCTTTACGTTCTAAGGACAGTGCCGGATGGACTGCGTACCGTGGCCCCTAAGTTGTAACATTTAAGAAGCTCTGCGGTAAATTTTAGTTTAATGGTTTTCCATGCTAGTGAAGCCCGAAGCTGTAACTGAATCCTGAGGGGAAAACTTAGCCAGCCAGGAAGTGGCTGAAAATTTTGCTAAACTTAGCAATAGTCTGCAGAAGTTGCTGAAAATAGATTTATAAACTCAATAAAAGTTCTTCCCTCTATTTGTTTTGTAGAAACTAAAAGATATGGATGCTTTGCTTGACAGTTTTATGTAACACACTGAGGGGAAGATTAACCTGGTTAGTAAAACATCTTGAATAGCTCTCAATTTTCCATGATTAAAAGTCATTTTCTTAAGTATTACTTGACTAAAGCAATAGAAACTGTAAGAATAAGTAAGAAGCAGAGATAATCAGAGCCCAAGGGACGCTGGCATATGCAGTGCTAAATACCCTGGAGACACGATTAGCTCATGTTTCAATCATATCTCACTTGTGACTAATTTTGTTTTAGTATTTCAATCTGTAATGCAAATCTGAGATCACTGCCAAGTGGCCTATTTACTAAACTCTATTAAATACACATGGTAAAATACGTCATGTTATTGCAATGTACTGGCATGCTGTTCAGTAACAGGCTTATTTTTGAAACAGAAGGGCACCCATCTTCCAACACAAATCGGGAGACGGGCATCCTTCTCTCAGGGTCGCCCAAATTGGCATAATCAAAAGCCGATTTTGGGCACCGTCAGCCTCAAAAAGGTGCCCGAACTAACCAGATGACCACCGGAGGGAATCGGGGATGGCCTCCCCTTACTCCCCCAGTGGTCCCCCAAATTTAATTTTGCCATCCTCTATGCCAGCCTCAAATGTCATACCTAGCTCCCTTACTGGGTGCAGTGCACTTCAGGCAGGTGGACCCAGGCCCATCCCCCCCCCCCCCACCTGTTACACTTGTGGTGGTAAATGGGAGCCCTTCAAAACCCACCCGAAACCCACTGTACCCACTTGTAGTTGCCCCCCCTTCCCCCATTAGGGCTATGGTAGTGTTGTACAGTTGTGGGGAGTGGTTTGGGGGGGCTTGGGGGTCTCAGCACCCAAGGGTAAGGGAGCTATGCACCTGGGAGCAATTTGTGAAGTCCACTGCAGTGCCCCCTAGGGTGCCCGGTGTCCTGGCATGTGAGGGGGACCAGTGTACTACGAATGCTGGCTCCTCCCATGACTAAATGGCTTGGATTTGGTCTTTTCTGAGATAGGTGTCCTCGGTTTCCATTATCGCCGAAAACCGGGGACGACCATCATCTCTAAGGACGACCTAAGGACGGCCATCTCTAAGGTCAATCTAAATGTTTGGATTTGGGCGTCCCCGACCGTATTATCGAAACGAAAGATGGACGCCTATCTTGTTTCGATAATACGGGTTTCCCCGCCGCTTTGCCGGACGTCCTGGTTGTGGCTACCAGTTGCTCTTTCATTGAAAGGAATTCTGAGATTGTCTCCTGAACAGGTGAATTGTTGACCTTTAAACGTTTCTTCACTTGTAAAATCTCCTGCATCAGGGTTTGCAGCCTTAAATGATCTCCTCTTTCATGCCAGCCATCATGTTTGGGGAAGGCAGGCAGAGCTATCCCCTTGAGCAGCCATTTTGAAGCCGACTCCTCAGCACCCCCAGGGCTTTAGGTATGAATAATGCTTTAGAAATTAGCCCCCATAGCTATCAAATTTCGCAATTAAATTATACTTTTATACACATATTTAGAAATTTGGGATGCGTTAACATAGTAACATAGTAGATGACGGCAGAAAAAGACCTGCACGGTCCATCCAGTCTGCCGAACAAGATAACTCATATGTGCTAATTTTGTGTATACCCTACATTGACTTGTACCTGTGTTCTTCAGGGCACAGACCGTATAAGTCTGCCCAGCACTATCCCCACCTCCCAACCACCAGCTCTGGCACAGACCGTATAAGTCTGCCCAGCACTATCTCTGCCTCCCACCACCGGCTCTGGCACAGACCGTATAAGTCTGCCCAGCACTATCTCCGCCTCCCAACCACCAGCTCTGGCACAGACCATATAAGTCTGCCCAGCACTATCTCTGCCTCCCACCACCGGCTCTGGCACAGACCATATAAGTCTGCCCAGCACCTCCCAACCACCAGCCCCGCCTCCCACCACCGGCTCTGGCACAGACTGTATATGTCTGCCCAGCACTATCCTAGTATATTTCAATTAAAAGCATGGGAGTCCTGCTAGAAGAAGGCAACGCAACACATGAAAGACACGTTTTGAGAATTGAGCTGTAACTCCAGCATATTGTGTGACATTATAAAGCACTAATCCTATCTCTCGATGGTTCATCTGTTCTTCCTTTGTTATACGCGGAACTGGAAACTCGTGTGCTCACAGAACTGTGATCATTCGATTCAGTCACACAAGTGACAATTTTCAGGGGGGCACAACTTTTTTTCCTTGCCTCCAGCAGCTGCTGCTTTGTTGAGGCAGCACATGTGTATCAAGGAACTGTCTGGAAACAAATATTAACGTATTCACGGAGGTTTTCCATAATATGATAATATGCTGGTCTTTAGGGTTTGCAAGTTTGATGAAATAGTAATTACATTTAGCTGCTTTCAACGGCGCCAAATTACATTTCTAAGGCAGATTCACCGCTTTCCAAAGGAGCAGCCAAAAAGTCTCTGTTCCAGGTTTCTCATTTGACACTTTGAGACACGGTTTGCCCTCAGGTGTTAGGCATTTTCAAATGTTCCAGCTTAATAGTGGGCATGAAAAGAGACAAGAAATGTTACCAGTTAGCCTTGAGCATGAAAAAGAAATATTTGTTAGCAGACGTGTATCACTTCAGCTGAAGAATTATGTTGAACGCCTCTTTTTAAATTAAAATACATTCTGATATTAATGGTAGGTTTAGAATCTCTCTTTGCTCGTTAACTCCCAAGCCCCTGAAATTTCCTGGTAAAACTGGAAAAGCTTCACCATAGGACACACATATTAATCACTGGCTATGGGCAGTATTGCACAATTAAGCTCGCTCACATCTGTTTATCTTTTCTGTGCTAGACACCCAGGGCCAGATGCACAAAGCTTACTTGTTCTATTATCGTTTGCTTTAGACTGCTTCTAGCCAGACTAAAGCAAACGTTTAGGTAGCTAGTAATGCACAACAGTGGTGTAGCTACGTGGGGCCTGGGCCCCCGTAGATTTCGCCCTGGACCCCCTGACGATGACCCGCCCGACCCCTCCCCTCCCGCCGCCAACCCGCCGTCGCCTGCCTTTGCTGGCGGGGGACCCCCAACCCCCGCCAGCTGAGGCCCTTTTCTTCTCGTAAAAGGCTTCCTTCTGTTTCTGACGGACCCAGGCCCATCCCCCTCCCTACCTGTTATGTTTGTGGAGGAAACAGCGAGCCCTCCAAAACCCACCAGAAACCCACTGTACCCGTGCATTGAGACTGCAGAGCTATTAGGGATATTACATTAATATAAAGATCCTTAAGATTATATGCAGAATACAGGGATTT
This sequence comes from Microcaecilia unicolor, assembly GCF_901765095.1. Classification (NCBI taxonomy): domain Eukaryota; kingdom Metazoa; phylum Chordata; class Amphibia; order Gymnophiona; family Siphonopidae; genus Microcaecilia; species Microcaecilia unicolor. The sequence goes on from NC_044034.1 coordinate 367,475,165, forward strand.
AAAAAAAGTACTCATACTATATACACCACCAGTATATTCAAAGGAAAACACTAGGCGTGGGGGTCATTGAAAATGAGCTTAGAGTGCCTGTGGCCCTGCAGAAGAGCATAAGTACCATCGAGTTTGTACTCCCTGTTGATTCTTGTAAAGTATTTAGGGAATTGTGAACATCTCGACCTGAACAGCCCAATTCCTACCTAGATGGCTTATACAAAACTAGCCGTTGAGCCCGTAAAAACGGGCTAGTATAGGACGGGGGGGGTTGAAAGGCCCCTTCTCCTCGGCGCTGCAAGGCCCCCCCACCGCCGAGCTCGCCGTTGCCCCTCCGAGGTCACTGCTACGCTCCCCCCCGGAGTCGCCGCCACCCCTCCACCCGGGCCCTCGCTCTGCTATAGAAACAGCGCGGGAACGCAGCACACAGGCAGGGAAAGAAGGCCGACGGCAGCTCAGCTGAGCTGTGTTCCCGCGCTGTTTCTATAGCAGAGCGAGGGCCCGGCCCGGGTGGAGGGTGGGTGGCGGCGGCGACTCCGGGTGGGGAGAGTGGTGGTGGCAACCTTGGGGGGGGGGGAAGCGGTAGCGACGGCGGTTGCGTCCCTCCCCTTGCGCAATAGAGACCCTCTCCCGCCCCTGTCATCACGTATTGACACGGGGGCGGGGCAGAGAGGGTCTCTACTGCGCATTTGCGAGTGAGTACGACACTCGCCATTTATATATATTGATGGGGCTTTAAATGTACAAATATGTGATATGTTTTCCTTGGGACTCTACAATGTTTAATTGGACATCATTGCTGTGTAATTGACCTTTATGCTTGCACCATACTTGTATTTCTGTCTGGTTACAGCATCAATACATTAGCTATTTCTGTCTTAAGCAGTGTCAGCAAAGTTTGAATGGAACAAGTATCTTGAGTAAGCATGAAAATTACAGTTTTTCTTATCTTGCTCTCTATTTTTGTGTGTCAAGGGTTTTCTGATCACATCCCTTCATGATGCATGTCAACGTTTCATGGCAGATGTTTGCTATCACATTCTACAGCCTAAAGCATATGGTATCATTTGGGTACCAGCTAGCCCCAATGCTTCTGAGATGTAACAAGGTCAAGATCCCCTTGCCCTGTGGTCTTGGTGGGGAGGGACGTGGCAGTTTAAAATGAGGGGTTTTTCACTGTTTTGAACATTGAGCTTATATTTCGTGTAATTCTACTACTACTACTTACTACTAATTATCATTTCTGTAGCGCTAGTAGACGTACGCAGCGCTGTACACTTGAACATGAAGAGACAGTCCCTGCTCGACAGAGCTTACAATCTAATAAGGACAGACAAACAGGACAAACAAGAGATAAGGGAATATTAAAGTAAGGACGATAAAATAAGGGTTCTGAACAAGTGAATAAGGGTTAGGAGTTAAAAGCAGCGTCAAAAGGGTGGGCTTTTAGCTTAGATTTGAAGACGGCCAGAGATGGAACTTGACGTACCCGCTCAGGAAGTCTATTCCAGGCATATGGTGCAGCAAGATAGAAGGAACAGAGTTTGGAGTTAGCAGTGGAGGAGAAGGGTGCAGATAAGAGAGATTTACCTAGTGAACGGAGTTCCCGGAGAAGAGTGTAGGGAGAGATGAGAGTGGAGAGATACTGAGGAGCTGCAGAGTGAATGCACTTGTAAGTCAATAAGAGGAGTTTGAACTGTATGCGGAAACTGCAAGAATATACTTGGGAGTGGAAGATCTTGTTTCATGTCATAACAGCATGGTACAAGTCATAATGGTCTTGGGGAACACTGTACTCTGTAGGCTGTGGCACCTTTTATTGGATCAGTACAGGAATTCTAGCTGAGTTTCTGAGACCTTAAACCCTTTTTTTTTTATATGGGCCATCGCTTGACACGTCTTTTAATATCTGCTACCTTATCACCAGTAAAATTACTATTCTTACTTTCTCTATCTTTAAAACTACTTTTGTCATTACATTTTTTTGTCTTGTGGTGCTCGATGTAAATAAAGTACATATGGCTTGAGGATAATCATCCATCGTTGCACCAACTCCCTACCTCCAATCATTTGTCAAAAGATTTTTTTTTTTGATGTTCAAAGTTCCTTAATCCATCACAGTTCTCTCTTGCCAAGTTTCGCCCTCCAATGGCGTCTTCAGAAGAATGACATGCCGGCGTTCTCTGTCAGTTGAATGGAGACTGAAGAGATGTTTATCCAACATGTCGTTCTCCCAAAGACACCTTTGGAGGGCGAAACCTGGCACCGCGTTGAGAATGAGAAAATCAGACAAACAAGAGAAGAAAGATGGTAGAATGACCGTTGGTTGGAATCACAGATCCACATGAGGACAAATCACCACAGATATTCGCCAACATACACCAGCACTCTAAGCTAAGTGATTTTGTCAAGAATCTAGTAAGAGAACTATGATGGATTAAGGACATTTGAACATTTGAGTATTGAACATTGTCATCTAAATTTGCTGGTATACAGTTACTAAAACATCAAAAAAATTCTTTTGGCAAATGAAAGGACATAGGGGGTTGGTGCAATGACGGATGACTATATTGTGCAGTAAAAGGGGATTGCACTTTATTTACATTGGTCACCACAAAATGACAAAAATATTTTTACAGATAGGGAAAGTAAGAATAGCAATTTACTGGTGATAAGGTAGCAGGTCTTTAAGTTCACACCAGTATATAAAGAAATATAGAACCCAGATTAATTCAATAAAATGCCTTTTAATATGTCATCTTTCCTCCTCTTTGCTGTTTCCTTTTCACCGCTGGTTCTGAGTAAAAGGTGAGAATATTGATTTTCTTTTCTTAATAAAGAGAGGTTTCTAGATATTTACACAATTATGGCAAATTTCAGTAACCCATACAGCTTCAAAGTACCTGGACTCTTTTGTACCCTATTTACTTTTAAGGTAGTTTTTCCTGAGGAAATTGTGGCCGTTTCTCAACCTGGTCCTCAGGACACACCCAGCCAATCAGGTTTTCAGGATAACCACAATGAATATGCATGAGATACATTTGTAAGTACTGCCTCTAATTATATGCAGATGTATTTCATGCATATTCATAGTGGATATCCTGAAAACAAGACTGGCAGGGTGTGTCTCAAGGACTGTTAACACTATGAGGGTTGTGAAATCCCATGTGCATTTGTAGCTGCTGTATGCATAGGCGCACTCTGATTGCTAATGCACGCGACAGCATTGACGTCTAAAAATTGTACTTCTGTATTTTATTTAGGCTTTGCTACAACAGAAGAATTTTTATATGAAATTCAGTATGAAACTGCAAAAGTTAAATCGAACATGGAATCTTCTGTGGCTATTAATTTGTTGAGAAAAGATCGGGACCCACAATCTGGAATTGTCACATTAATGTTCAACATCATATTTTTACCAGTCAAACCAATGAAATATTTCACCCACCGGAAGTTCCCTTCGTTCCTCCTCCCTCCCTCCCTTCCTTCGAGTTCCAGGCCCCCTCCCTCCGAATTTTAAAAGTCATCATCTTACCTTGTCGAGGTTACGCGGCAGCAGCGGTGAAAAGCATGCAGGCTCGGCGTGACCAGAGCTGAGAGAGAGTGAAGGGAAGACTGAACTAAGCACCAAGCCGCATGCTTTTCACCGCTGCTGCCGCCGTAACCCCGACGAGGTAAGATGACTTTTAAAATTCGGAGGGAGGGGGCCTGGAACTCGAAGGGAGGGAGGGAGGGAGGGAGGAGGGGGGCCTTGGAATTCGGGAGGTAGGGAGGGAGGGAGGAGGGGGGTCTTGGAACTCGGAGGGACCCTGGAACTCGGAGGGAGGGAGGGAGGAGGGGGGCCTTGGAACTCGGGAGGTAGGGAGGGAGGAGGGGGGCCTTGGAACTCGGAGGGACCCTGGAACTCGGAGGGACTGGAACTCTGAGGGGGAGGGAGGGAGGGGGGACGTGGAGGGGAAGGAGGGACAGAGGGAGGGGGTGGGGGAGAGGGAGGGGGATGAGGGGGAGGGGGAGGGGGAATGCACCACCTGTAAAAAAAAAAAAAACTCATTATTTCACAGAGGCATTCCCATTTCCTAATTAGTTGAATCTAATTTCTGTTAGTGTTGCATTCGGTGCTGCCATTGTACGGCCTTCACACATTTTTTTTCTTTGTCTTTAGTCACTTCCTCCCTTCCTATAGCATTTTAGAAGTAATTATCTTTCCCCATCACCTACCTTTATTGAAATTGGATTGAAACCTAGGCTTCTCATATGGTATCTCTCTTCTTATGCAACATGTTTTAATTTATTGTAAACTACTTCGATATTATAATTATTTACGGTATATTAAATAAAGCTGAAATGTGAGATAAGTCTAACCCTGCTCCACATAGACTATGTCCCTGGAATCACTTGTATGCCAGTTTTCAAATATGTACCTCTATACATGTATTCAGTCATGCAGTAGTATAAGAGACATTTGACGTGTAAAATATGTTTTTCATCTGGAAAATGCTTCATAAAATGATCTCTTTCTACGCTACCCAAGGTTCTAACTATACCCCATACAGCCATAGGAGCCAACTTTTCAAAATGATTGGGGGTGCTGAATTTTTTGTTTTTTTTTTGTTACATTTGTACCCCACACTTTCCCACTCATGGCAGGCTCAATGCGGCTTCCATGGGGCAATGGAGGGTTAAGTGACTTGCCCAGAGTCACAAGGAGCTGCCTGTGCCTGAAGTGGGAATCGAACTCAAAGTCCACCACCCTAACCACTAGGCCACTCCTCCACTGTTGCTACTATTTGAGATTCTACATGGAATGTTTCTATTCCACTAGCAACATTCCATGTAGAAGTCGTCCCTTGCAGATCACCAATGTGGCCGCACAGGCTTCTGCGAGTCTGACGTCCTGCACGTACGTGCAGGACGTCAGACTCACAGAAACAGAAACCTGCGCAGCCTTCTACATGGAATGTTGCTAGTGGAATAGCAACATTCCATGTAGAATCTCCAATAGTATCTGTTTTATTTTTGTTACATTTGTACCCTGCGCTTTCCCACTCATGGCAGGCTCAATGCGGCTTACATGGGGCAATGGAGGGTTAAGTGACTTGCACAGAGTCACAAGGAGCTGCCTGTGCCTGAAGTGGGAATCGAACTCAGTTCCTCAGGACCAAAGTCCACCACCCTAACCACTAGGCCACTCCTCCACTCATAAAAGGCGCACTCTGATTGCTAATGCACGCGACAGCATTGACGTCTAAAAATTGTACTTCTGTATTTTATTTAGGCTTTGCTACAACAGAAGAATTTTTATATGAAATTCAGTATGAAACTGCAAAAGTTAAATCGAACATGGAATCTTCTGTGGCTATTAATTTGTTGAGAAAAGATCGGGACCCACAATCTGGAATTGTCACATTAATCTTCAACATCATATTTTTACCAGTCAAACCAATGAAGTAAGTGTAATGTTATATTCAGACGTTGTTTTATAGCATAAATAAAGAGCAAAACCAGAAGTTTAACCTAGTATTTACCAAAAGAAAAGTGTCTTTTCTCACTTTACAATTGGCTTTTAATTTGTTTCAGATACAGCCTGTGCTTCTGTCCTGAGAAGACTAACATTATTATTTAATGGAATAAAACAAAGCAAAATATTTCAGAGCTTAGAGCACCTCAGCATTTTCAGTTCTTACTATCATCCTTCTTAACCACTATAAAACAGATTTTCAAAGGTTCACAGTCCTGAAATGTCCATGAGTGAAGTTTCATTTCATCAAGGAGATGCTAAACAACCTTTACTGATCAAAGCAAACGCCTTCTGGTCATGGCCAGATGAATTTTCCAAGGTGCCTGACACAGTATGTGTCTTCTTTTCAGCCCCCACAAAGCTACCCGATCTTCAAACACAAACTACATGCATAGCTTCTTGTTAATTCTATAAACCTGCCCACTCACGAGCTGATGATCAGAAGCAAACGCGGGCGCTAGAGGCTGTTAGTGCCATACTAGTGCCCCTGTTTGCTACCGCCCCTTGATCAGAGCCCTCAAGCGCGTGAAACAATGCGCTCGCGGACTTTGACTGCAAGTAGCATGCAGATGCCTGCTAAGCAGGTGTTTTACCATTCCTCCCCAATGATCAGCGGGCAGCATGCCAAATATTGGCGTGCTGCCCGTGGCAAACCCTACCCCAGCTCAGAGCTGGCGTTAGGGTTTGCAGAACATTGAGGAGGAATGGCGACCCCTATCCAGCATGCATTTGCATGCTGGCAGGCCCCCCCATACCCCCAAGGGAACCCCCTCTTAGGAGCTCCAACCCCCCCACAAGAACCCTGACCCCCCTCTATCCCAAGCCAGTGATAGAGGAGCTGGAGGTCCGGTGGAACTCAAGTCCCCCCGACACAAGGTCATGGAAGGCTGGAGACCCAGTGGATCTGAAGCACCCCAAGCACCCCATTAAAAAAAACCCTTGTGGCCCAGTGGGCTGCGAACACAAGTCCCCCCCAACCAGGTGGTCTAGCGGCCCCCTTGCACGCCCCCCATCCTGTACTTCAGTGACGAGGAGTAGTACACTCCCTTCTCTTTCAACGCCTCCTTGAAAATGGGCTTATTTTCGTGGCCTACTGGGCCATCAGGGCTTTTTTTTTTGGGGGGGGGGGTGCGAGGGGGGTTAGGGGGGCTGGAGAACCTCCGGATCGGGGGGAGGTGTTCAGTGGGACTGGAGGTCATTGGCTTGGAGTGGGGGTTCGGAGGGGCACTAGGCCGCCAGGGCCTTGCATTGTAGGAGGGTTTGGGGGTCCTTTGGAACTCCAGCCCCTGTGTTTGACAGGTCTGTGCTTTTGATAGCCCAAACCTGTCAAACAAGTGCGAGAGGATGTGCTCAGGCACAATCCTCCCATACTTTTACGCTATGATCAGAGATAATAGCGTGCTTAAATTTGCATGTTATTATTTTTGATTATAGGGGTGGTAAAGCCCTGTGCTGTTCTACTGCTATTTTTAGAGTGCTGTTTCGAAGAGCTCGGGGCTTTTGATCATCTACACCTCAAAACTCCAGCTAGCGTGAAAATGTATGTGTGTAAGTTATAGAATAAGGTCAGTTGTGTGCGTAATTTAATTCAATGATTGGCTGTTAATTCGAGCCAACAGCCAGTTGGCCTTAATAATTGGTATCAATTAGCAGTTAAGTGCATAGCTGCCCTTAGTTCCTGTACTATAAGTTGATTACTCAAATCCCAGAGTACTCAACATGTAATTGAAGTCTTTAATTTGTTGCTAGAAAATGTGGTAAAAGTATTTAGCTTAGCAGGGTTTAAAAAAGTTTGGCTAACTCCCTAAAAGAGAAATCTATAAGCCATTAAATGGACTTGGGAAAATTCACTGCTTCTTTGTAAGTAATGCCACACTGGGAAAGACCAGGGGTCCATCGAGCCCAGCATCCTGTCCACGACAGCGGCCAATCCAGGCCAAGGGCACCTGGCAAACTTCCCAAACGTACAAACATTCTATACGTGTTATTCCTGGAATTGTGGATTTTTCCCAAGTCCATTTAGTAGTGGTTTATGGACTTGTCCTTTAGGAAATCTATTTTACTCTTTTGGGATCTTGCCAGATGGTCTTTCCCAGTATGGCAATCTTATGTGGGCATGGACCTGGGAGGAGCATGGAAAGATCAGAGATGTGTCCGGGAGTTATGCATGCAAGTTATAGAATGCTATCATTTATGCACCTAACTGCCTACAGATAGGGAGAAGCCTTTGCACCAATCATATAGCTGGTGTATGTGCTTGTTAATAAATATGCACATTGTGTTTCATCCCAGTGACTAAATTTCAATGACCTTTTGAGAATTTCAGGCAGATAGACTAACCCCATTCCTGAAGTCATCTCAAATGAGAGTGTAAGATAAATTTATGTATTTATTTATTGCATTTGTATCCCACATTTTCACACCTATTTACAGGTTCAATGTGGCTTACATTGTACCATGATGGCGATCGCCATTTCCGGTAGGGAAATACAGAGTGGTGATTGCATTAAAGTTCATTAGTAATAGAATGAATTAGGTAGTCTAGGAGGAAGAATTAAGTATTGTCCATTCTTTAGCAACTTGCTTACGTTTTCTAAATTAAATGCTCGCGTGTATTTTCTCCTCGGACCAAATTACACTTCCTGAAATGTTCTTTTTTTTTTATTGCAGCTTAAAGTTTGAGTGTTGTGGATGGAAGTGTATGAAAATCCACGTAAATGGATTTAGCTATTTTACTTTCATAGCTTCAATTTTTGTCCACACAGGTCTGGACTAGGCCTTTTGTAAATTTACCCTTTTCTGGATGGATCAGAAGGCCAGAGGCAAAGTAGAAGCACCTCTCCTGCAGCCGTTATGGAAATACATATTACAGTTTCCCAACAAATAACAGGCCTCCTGTACTAATGAGAATTAGCCTGTCAGTATCCAAAGCTAGCATTTAACCTCAACTGCAGTTTAAACACTGACCTGTTTGCACTAATGCTCATTAACTGATTAACCTGTTCTAGTAACTGAGGTCCTAGAATGAAATGGCTCCCTGGTGTTCTCAGGGCAAAAATTAAGATTACCATAAAAATGTTCATGGCAGGGGGCCTTCTTAGCAGTATTACCCACTACTGCACTAGTCCTGTCTGCATCCAGATGCTTCTTTAGTTTGTCAGGTTTTTATAATGCTCTGCTTATACCTTGGGTCTACGTTTTTTTTTAAATCAGGATGGGTCTAGCAGTCCTATAGGTATCCTATAGGTACCCTCTCCTCAAGTCACTTCACTGGCTTCCGATCAGGTACCGCATACAATTCAAGCTTCTTCTCTACAAATGCACTCAATCTGCAGCCTCTCATTACCACTCTACCCTCATCTCCCCTTACGCTCCTACCCGTAACCTCTGCTCTCAAGACAAATCCCTCCTTTCAGTACCCTTCTCCACCACCGCCAACTCCAGGCTCCACCCTTTCTGCCTCGCCTCACCCCATGCTTGGAATAAACTCCCTGAGCCCATACGCCAGGCCCCCTCCCTGCCCATCTTCAAATCCTTGCTCAAAGCTCACCTCTTCAATGTTGCCTTCAGCACCTAACCACTACACCTCTATTCAGGAAATCTAGACTGCCCCAACTTGACGTTTCGTCCTTTAGATTGTAAGCTCCTTTGAGCAGGGGCTGTCTTTCTTTGTTAAACTGTACAGCGCTGCGTAACCCTAGTAGCGCTCTAGAAATGTTAAGTAGTAGTAGTAGTATCCTGGCAAGTCACAAAGGAATCTTTCATTCTACCATCCTAATAAAATAGTAAAATAAAAAAATAACACGAGGGAGAGAAGAAAAATTCCGAGATGCTTATGTAACCAACAGCAGGGCCAGGGCAAGAATTTGAGGTGCCCTAAACAAACCTTCAGCCTTGTGCCCCCTGTCCAGTTAGCCCCCTTACCCTTCCCCCGCCTCCTGACAAATAATCATGATCACCCCCAGTACCACCCTAAGAGGTCCTTTTACTAAGGTGCGCCAAGAAATGGCCTGTGCTGTTCTAGGTGCATGTATTGGACACGCGCAGGTCCATTTTCAGCGCACCTGCAAAAATGGCCTTTTTGCTTTGGCCAAAAATGGAAATGCAGCAAAATAAAAATTGGCGCGCGTCCGTTTTGGGCCTGAGAACTTACCACCACCCATCATAGCCGCCGAGAGGGGGGGGCAGAGGGGACAAAATTCCCCGGGCCTGGGCCTCCAAGGGGGGCCCGGTGCCGCAGTCCCACCCGCCCTCCGTCATCGACCGTCTGCCACTGGGCCGGGCCCCCTGCATTGAAATCACAGCGCCTTTCCCCTCCGTGTGAAAGCGCTGCAGGCAGCAGGGCAGCAGATCACCTCCCTTCAGGCCTCCTTCCCTCCCTATGTCCCACCCTCATCTGATGTAACTTCCGCGAGGGCAGGACACAAGGAGGGAAGGAGGGCTGAAGGGAGGCAATCTGCTGGGGGCCCAGCCCGATGGCGGACGGAGGGGGGAGCAGGGGCGGCAGCAGCAGTGACCTCGGTGGGGTGGAGGGGGGAGCAGCGGCGATCTTGGGGGGGGGGCGGCGAGGGGGGCCAGGGCCAGGCCCGGCCCAGTCTCTCGGCGGCCCTGCCACCCATTGACTTAGTGGTAAGGTCTCGCGCATTAACTGAGTGGTAAACGTCAGCACACGTACACTGCTGATTACTGCCTGGTTAGTGCCACATGGTAGAAAAGAAAAAATATTTTCAGCCGCATGTATCGCCCGCACATAAAAAATTGAATTACCACCCAAAGCCCGCAGTAATTCCAAACTGACATGCGTTGAACGTGCGTAGGTGTCTACACGCCTTAGTAAAAGGGCCCCTTAATGAGCTATTTTAAAACTGCACTGCCCCCTACTGGTAAAAGATCTCCCGATGGTTGTAATTGGTGTGGGCGCTTTACTCTTACTGCGCTGCTGTGTGGTACCTTTCAGAAACTGTTGCCCTAGGGACTGCCTGGTTTGGCCTAATTGTTGGACCATCCCTGACAAACACAGACTACTGTGAGAGTGTCCCTGTACCCAATTCTCTCTGTCCATTGCTTTGTGTTTGAGTATCCGTGTATTTTTATTGCCAATTCTTATTTTCATATGTTTAGACATTCAGCCACGCTGATGGTACAGTCTGCTACGGGTGGTATCTGGAAGTTTCCCTTAATTTTTATTGGCAATGAATCAGTCATCGATGACACCATCAATATTGAAGCAATTGGAGTAAACAAGGAATCGATAGTTGGCTTCAGACTTACAAGTCAGACAAGGTAAGCAGAAGTAGAGTATGAGCCTGGCTTTTACTGAATCTCTACTTTCATTGTTCCCAATGCCTTTTTGCAGTCCAGTCATATACGTTCTAGAGCTGTACCGAATATTATATTTTACTATTCGGCCAAATGCAAAGAATGAAAAATATTTTTCAGCTGAATACGATACCGAATACGAATAATGGGCATTGAGCTTTAGCATAACAAGTAATAAAAGAAGCAGCATGAAATTACTACTAATCATTTTTCTATAGCGCTACTAGATGTACACAGTGCTGTACACGTTATGTGCAGGTACTTTCTCTGTCCCTAGAGGGCAGTGCTGTACACATTATGTGCAGGTACTTTCTCTGTCCCTAGAGGGCGCACAATCTAAGTTTTTTGTACCTGGGGCAATGGAGGGTTAAGCCGCGTAGGCACCTACAAGTGCCCAGCGTGGGCCAAAATGGAGTTGCCGCTCGGCTACTACACGGCCCTTGTGGTAATTTCATTTTTGGCGCGTGTCTGCTAAGCGCGTCCGAAAAATATTTTTTATTTTCTGTCGCACGTAGCGGACACTCATAGGTCATTACCACGTGAGACCTTACTGCTAAGTCAATGGCTGGTGGTAAGGTCTCAGACCCCAAAATGAACGTGCGCCAATTTTCATTTTGCCTAATGTCCATTTTTGGGAAGAATAAAAAAAAAAAGACTTTTTTTTACAGGCGCGTTGAAGAATGAATCTGCGCATGCCGTTTTTTAGCGCATCTTAGCAAAAGGACTTCTTAGTGACTTCCCAAAGTCACAAGGAGCTGCAGTGGGAATTGAACCCAGGTTGCCAGGATCAAACTCGTCCACTCTCAGAGATTTCAGTAGGATTTAGCACAGTAGAACCCTGGATTATTTGTATTTGAATTTAAATTACGGTTCGGCAGAATATGAATAATGTGTTCGAGATTGAATCAAATATGAATATTCGGTACAGCCCTAATTTCACTAGAGTGAATATTGGTATGTTTATGTAACCTCCCAAGGGTCTGCCTTGGTTTTATTATTGTAAACCACTTAGAACTATTTGGTATAAAGAGGTATGTAAGCACAGTGGAATGTACACCGCTGTTTTCTAACAATCGGGCTGCTTTATATCCTCAGGTTTGAGTAAAATGCCCTCATTCACAAGCAGGCTTTTGGCCTTTGATGTAGTTTTCCATATCTTTGATCTGTTTCAGAATTTGGAATATGTTACACAGCGGCAAAAATCAGCCCTTGTTTATTTATTTATTTACTAGCCGTTAAGCCCGTTAAAACGGGCGAGTTTTTTGTTTTCCTATGGCCTCCCCCGTCCAGCAACCCTGCTCTTTCCCCTGACCTCCTCCCATGTCCAGCAGCCCTCTTCTCCCCCACCGGTCCACCAACCCTCCTCTCTCCCCTGCCCTCCCCCCCCTCCCATGTCCAGCAACCCTCCTCTTTCCCTTGGCCTCCCCCCTCCCCCGTCCACCAACCTTGCTCTCTCCCCTGCCCTCCCCCCATGTCCAGCAACCCTCCTCTCCCCCCATGTCCTTCTCCCGAAACCGCGGCACTCGATTTCCGCGTCCGGGCCCACGCCTCTTGGGGTGAAACATCACCGCCGCCACGGCTCCTCCCCTCGGGGCTCCGCAAATCAGAGGCGAGGAAGTGGGCATGTGAAATGGTGGCAGCACTGCCAAAGAGAGTGAAAACGATACATGACTATCAAGAATTCATGCGATCTTTAAAGACCTATTTGTTTTGCAAGGCCTACCCTGCTGATTCTACTTAAAAGTCTCAACTCTACAATGATTCAAAGGACAATTTTATTTCTTATTTCTTTGTCACTTATTACCTTACCTGACCCTATTTCTAATTGTATTTGTTTAACCCCTACCGTACTTGGCGTTCACCAATACGGTTCCTGTAAGCCACATTGAGCCTGCTAGCTTGTGGGAAAACGTGGGATATAAATGCTGAGGTAACACAAGCAAAAGGGGAAAAACTCCGCTCAACTTTAGAAATACAGCAAAAAACAGCGGGTAGAATTAAACAATTTGCAGTATAGTGAACAAATAATGGAAGGGGGGAAGGACCTCAGACTGGTGACAAACAGCCTAATCAATAAGATTGCTTATACACAGCCACCGTAATTCAATCATAGGTCCATCGCCAACCTCCTCCCTCGGTGTTCAAATAGTGTACAATGCAAAAATAATAAATCCACAATCCAGGACATAAAGAGCAAAACTACTTATCTTATCGGCGCCAGACGCAGCTTCAAACTAGGGCCTCCCCAACGGACCCGTTTTGCCAAATGGGGCTTCGTCAGGGGAAGGACGCCCTGTGATAAAGTACCGCTCAAGTAGCAAGTGGTAATATCAGCTTGCCTGTCCTGCCATCAACTCCACGGAACAAATGTGAACAAAAAATATAATATAAATGCTGCAAAAAAATAAATAAATGTTCTCCAGCAGGTAGGGAGGAGAGCCTGGAGCAGATAAATGACTACTTCCAATGCGATACACGTAAACGGGTGGTGGACTTTGGTCCTGGGGAACTGAGGAAGTGAGTTCGATTCCTGGCACAGGCAGCTCCTTGTGACTCTGAGCAAGTCACTTAACCCTCCATTGCCCCATGTAAGCCGCATTGAGCCTGCCATGAGTGGGAAAGCGCAGGGTACAAACGTAACAAAAATAAAACAGATACTATTGGAGATTCTACATGGAATATTGCTACTATTGGAGATTCTACATGGAATGTTGCTATTCCACTAGCAACATTCCATGTAGAAGGCTGCGCAGGCTTCTGCTTCTGTGAGTCTGACGTCCTGCACGTATGTGCAGGACGTCAGACTCACAGAAGCAGAAGCCTGCGCGGCCACATTGCTGATCTGCAAGGGCCGACTTCTACATGGAATGTTGCTAGTGGAATAGCAACATTCCATGTCGAATCTCAAATAGTAGCAACAGTGGAGGAGTGGCCTAGTGGTTAGTGTGGTGGACTTTGGTCCTGAGGAACTGAGTTGGATTCCCACCTCAGGCACAGGTAGCTCCTTGTGACTCTGGGCAAGTCACTTAACCCTCCATTGCCCCATGTAAGCTGCATTGAGCCTGCCATGAGTGGGAAAGCGCAGGGTACAAATGTAACAAAAATAAAATAGATACTATTGGAGATTCTACATGGAATGTTACTACTATTGGAGATTCTACATGGAATGTTGCTATTCCACTAGCAACATTCCATGTAGAAGCCTGCGCGGCCACATTGGTGATCTGCAAGGGCCGACTTCTAGTGGAATAGCAACATTCCATGTAGAATCTCAAATAGTAGCAACAGTGGAGGAGTGGCCTAGTGGTTAGGGTGGTGGACTTTGGTCCTGGGGAACTGAGTTGGATTCCCACTTCAGGCACAGGCAGCTCCTTGTGACTCTGGGCAAGTCACTTAACCCTCCATTGCCCGCTGCATTGAGCCTGCCATGAGTGGGAAAGTGCGGGGTACAAAAAAAAAACCCCAGTACATTACTGCCAGAGAAGACAGAGGGTTCTAATCATGTGCTCCCGTCGGTCTTTTGCTGTAATGGAAGTCTGCTGTTCTTTCACCTCGTCTGGACTGAAGTAACCTTCCTTCTTCACTCTGCACTGCAATCAGCCCTCTGTGCCAAGCTTACTTATACACCCTGGGAGCCAGCAGGAGAGAACAAGAAGAAACGAAAATTGTGCCAAAAGCTGTTCTTCAAATACTTTCCTGTTGGGCTGGTACATTTCTACATATTTAAATATGTAGCAAGTGCAAGGTGATGCATGTGGGGAAAAAAAGAACCCGAATTATAGCTACGTCATGCAAGGTTCCACGTTAGGAATTACGGACCAAGAAAGGGATCTGGGTGTCGTCATCGATAATACACTGAAACCTTCTGCTCAGTGTGCTGCTGCGGCTCGGAAAGCGAATAGAATGTTGGGTATTATTAGGAAAGGTATGGAAAACAGGTGTGAGGATGTTATAATGCCGTTGTACCATTCCATGGTGCGACCGCACCTTGAGTATTGTGTCCAATTCTGGTCGCCGCATCTCAAGAAAGATATAGTGGAATTGGAAAAGGTGCAGCGAAGGGTGACAAAAATGATAGAGGGGATGGGACGACTTCCCTATGAAGAAAGACTAAGGAGGCTGGGGCTATACAGCTTGGAGAAGAGACGGCTGAGGGGAGACATGATAGAGGTATATAAAATAATGAGTGGAGTGGAACAGGTGGATGTGAAGCGTCTGTTCACGCTTTCCAAAATACTAGGACTAGGGGGCATGCGATGAAACTACAGTGTAGTAAATTTAAACAAATCGGAGAAAATGTTTCTTCACCCAATGCATAATTAAACTCTGGAATTCGTTGCTGGAGAACGTGGTGAAGGCAGTTAGCTTGGCAGAGTTTTAAAAAGGTTTGGACGGTTTCCTAAAGGACAAGTCCATAGACCGCTACTAAATGGACTTGGGAAAAATCCACAATTTGGGGAATAACATGTATAGAATGTTTGTACGTTTGGGAAGCTGCCAGGTGTCCTTGACCTGGAATGGTCGCTGTTGGGGACAGGATGCTGGGCTTGATAGGCCTTTGGTCTTTTCCCAGTATGGCATTACTTATGTACTTATGTAAATGGATTGAGGGAGGAACTTACCAACATGGGCTACTATTAAGACTGGATATTTGACCAAAAGTCATTCTATCTTACCACATTGAAAACGATGGTACCCTGTGCTAAAATAGTGCAACTTGTAATACAGTAGTCCACGTTGATAACGCCCCCCTCCAAATTGTTGCTGCGTTTCTTCCTTCATTTATGGGTCTTACGCTGCTCCTTGCAACTTGCTACTGGTGGAATGTCTCCTTCACCTCTATGAATAACACATAACCAGAATGTAGTTGAGCTCTTATCCTTATGAAACATTGGGGCACTTTTACTAAGGTGCACTGAAAAATGGGCCGCGGTAGTGTAGGCGCGGGTTTTCAGCGTGTGCTGATCCATTTTTGAGCGCACCTGTAAAAAAGGCCTATTTCAAATTTTTGCCGAAAGTGAACTTCCGGCAAAATAAAAATTGATGCGTATCCATTTTGGGTCTATGACCTTACCGCCAGCCATTGATTTAGAGGTAAGGTCTCTCGTGTTAACCGGGCAGTAACTCTGAATTGGCGCAGGTTGGGCGAGCGTAGGCGCCTATGCAGCTTAGTAAAAGGACCCCGTTGAGATGTAAGTAATCATTTCTTCATCACAAGTGTGGTGGGATACATTGAACAAACCCCCTGCTCCAGTGGAAGCAGTACCACAATTCACAATAAGATACTACTACTACTACTTAACACTTCTATAGCGCTACAAGGCATACGCAGTGCTGTACACATATACAAGTGAGTTAACTGGTCAGTGGCTGTTCCCAGCCAGTTAACTCCCTTTGAATATCAGCCAGAATGGGTTTTCTGAAGTCTCAAGTGGGATATTAATTGAAGCACCATTTCTATCCTCTACCCCTCCTCCACGTGATGACCACCATTTCTCTCCTCCACCCTGGCCCCCACGGTAACCAGCATTGCTCTCCTCCACTGTTCAGCCCCCCCATCCTACCACAATGACTGTATCTTTCTTCTGTTCATGCTCAAGGCCCCACACTGACCTAATGCCAGAACCATGGCAAAAGGTAAGAAGAGAGATCCAGTCATCGTGGAGGAGAGCAGTGCCGGTTACTGTGAATTCCGGGCGTGGGCTAACAAAATGGAATGCACTGCCTGAAAGACTCCGCTTAACAAAAGACTACCTCTACTTCGGGAAGCAGGTGAAGGCTTGGCTCTTCAACCAGGCCTTTATTGCAAGAAGTAACTAACTCGTTAGTCTCACTCACAAACACACACGGAGTGACACAGGCTGCACATACTGCAGCAGGACATGTTTATCCACTCCTACCTTAGCTGAGATAATATTTAACCATTTCTCTGACCTCATGTTCACCTTTCTTTAAATTAGTCGCCTTATTTTCTAACTCCTCTTACTCTCTTACCTATCTATATGTTCCATCTTTGCTTATACCCTACGTCTATTACGTTTAGTGTTGACATTGTAATGTTGCACACTATGCCATACTTTGTATTATCTGAATATTTTACTGCTGTAATTGTCTATTGCTCATGTTTGATCTATTCTTACTATACACCGCCTTGAGTGAATTCCTTCAAAAAGGCGGTAAATAAATAAATATTGGCTGAAACTAAATTTGGCTTTTAAGGCAAAATTTACAGGGTTTTTCGATGATTAAAGGGGGGGGCTGCGGCATTTTAGCCGAGATAATATTTAAGCACCTCTCTGACTTCATATGCAACTCTCTTTAAATTAGTCGCCTTATTTTCAAACTCCTCTTCCCTCTTACCTGTCTGTATGTTCCATCTTTCCTTATACCCTATGCTGTCTATTAAAATGTTTTATTATGTATTGTGCTGTCATTGTAAGTAGTATACTATGCTATACTTTGTATTGTAATTTGAATATTTTTACTGTTGTCTATTGCTTCGATTTGACTTATTGTTGCTGTACACCACCTTGAGGGGGCACTTTTATAGAGCGGTGGTAAGCCCAATGCGGGCTTGGCTCTCACTCTTCTGGGATTACTGCTGGCCCAACGTGGCTGCTGGTGGTAGTCCTGCCCCCAGCGCGACGTTTCCGGGGGAATAAGAAAACCCCCGGAAATGGCTTGCATGGCAGTAACCCGGCGAAAAACAGCCATCACCACGTGTTGCCCAGTTACCGCTGGGTTAGCGCAGGAGGCCTTATTGTCACCTCAGTGGGTAGCGGTAAGGGTTCCCCGTCGCATGGCCATGTGGTAAAAGTTCTCTTACCTCGTGGCATGTGTGTCTGGCGGCTTTTTACCTGTGTCAGGGTGGTAAATAAAGCCTAATAAATAATAAAGAAATTATTAGAGGTAGGCTATTATTAGAAACAATAAGGCATTTTACAGGCGAGCATACGATATCATCCACAAAAACCTCAGCTTCGAAACCCAACCAAAAAAAAGTAAACTACAACGATCTACCAATTAAAAAATGGAGGAAAAGACCTCGGATGTCACACAGACCACTCACATGTTCCCAAATTACAAACGGACAAACTGGTTACTGTGTTTTGACAAATTCAGTCAAAACCCGCCATATAAAGTACATTTATACATGAGCTGCTTAACACTTCCATTATATCATCGTCGCAGAATTAACTTCAAAACAGACTTTATATTCAATGGCACAGTAGAGATAATGGCAAAGTGAAGTAGCGTCTAGGATCACAACAAGCACCCGTTTCACCAGCGTCTTTGTTGTTACTCTCACTATTTGTCCTCTACACTGTACATCCGCCTTAATTCTCTACACAATTCTGAACTGTTGGGCATGTAGTCTTTAAAGGAACATATTCATTTACAGTAGGCACCTAAATATGGACCCCAAACCATTGCTGTTCCACCAATCCTGTATAACACCTAAACACCGATTATACTCGTTCATTAGAGTTCTTACATCTCCTTCCAGAGAACACAGCAGATGTATATCATCGACATATATAAAAACATCTATGCCGGCCCCCAAAGATTTCAAATTGTGCTCTGAAATTTTGCAGTTTAAGCAGTTATTAAAGACTTCTTTCTTTGTTGAAGCATTTATGTAAAGATGGCTCTTCCAGTGGTGCAGTTCTGATACAAGTCATGGATATGATACATCAATGGTAGTATTCACTTTCCATGTATTTTATTTATTTTATTGTTGGTGTTGTATGTTTTTTTGTAAACCGCTTTGATTTACGCAGTCTATAAATATGTAAAATAAATAAATATTGAATAATAAAGGCGATAATGGAGACCCCTGAGGTACTCCCAGGTTCCACCCATACAATTGTGATTGCTTATCTTGAAAATGGAGGCAAAACTTCCTTCCAGTTAACTCTTGTTTTTTAGAGTTCTACACAGCAATATAAAGTCATGCCGGTTTGACTGAAAGGGAACACAAAGAGGGGCATAATCAAAAGGGACGCCCAAGTTTTGTTGAGGACGTCCTCGCAAAACGTCCCGATGGAGGGTCGGGGAAACCTGTATTATCGAAACAAGATGGACGTCCATCTTTCATTTCGATAATACGGTCGTGGACGCCCAAATCCTGAAATTTAGGTCATCCTTAGAGATGGTCATCCCTTGACTTGGTCGTTTCTGATTTTCGGCGATAATGGAAACCAAGGACGCCCATCTCAGAAACGACCAAATGCAAGCCCTTTGATCATGGGAGGAGCCAGCATTTCTAGTGCACTGGTCCCCCTGACATGCCAGGACACCAACCGGGCACCTTAGGGGGCACTGCAGTGGACTTCAGAAAATGCTCCCAGGTACATAGCTCCCTTACCTTGTATGCTGAGCCCCCCAAACCCCCCTAAAATTCACTACCCACAACTGTACACCACTACCATAGCCCTTACGGGTGAAGGGGGGCACCTAGAGGGGGCTCACTGTTTCCTCTACAAACGTAACAGGTAGGGAGGGGGATGGGCCTGGGTCCGCCTGCCTGAAGTGTACTGCACCCACTAAAACTGCTCCAGGGACCTGCATACTGCTTTGATGGACCTGAGTTTGACATCTGAGGCTGGCAAAAATATTTTGAAAGATGTTTTTGAGGGTGGGAGGGGGTTAGTGAGCACTGTGGGAGTAAGGGGAGGTCAACCCCGATTCTCTCCGGTGGTCATCTGATCATTTCAGCCACCTTTTTGTGCCTTGGTTGTAAGAAAAACACAACCAGGTAAGGTCGTCCAAGTGCTCATCAGGGACGCACTTTTTTGTTTCCATTATGGGTTAGGCACGCCGAAGTCCCACCTTCGCTACGCCTCTGATATGCCCCTTTGAACTTTGCCCGTCCCTGCGACGGAAAGCAGTTGGTGACATCTTAAATCGGCTTTCGATTATACCAATTTGGATGACCCTGTGAGAAGGATGCCCATCTTCTGATTCGTGTCAAAAGATGGGCGTCCTCTTTCGAAAATGAGCCTGATAGGTATTATGGGCAAGTAGCGAGCATTAAATTGTGCACATGGCCAATTTACACACACGACTCAATTGAGTAATGAGCGAATCGGTGATAATAATTGGCCGGTAACAACCAATTATCACTAATTGGCAATACTTTTTGCATGCTTCTTGTTATTCTATAAAGAGGCGCGTGTAAATTCCAATGCGTGTAGCTGAAAAGGGGTGTGGCCACGGGAGGAATGTGGACTTGTCATGGGTGTTACTCGAATTTAAGCATATTGTAATAGAATTTGGGGAAACACGCTTACATCTAGGCGGGAGTATTTACACTAGCCTTTCTGTTGTGTATATGTAGGCGCATTCCCCGGTCCTATGCGCTATCCGATACACCACGCCTAATTTTAGGTGCATTATATAGAATAGTGCTGGGCGTGTTAATTGGACATGTTTAGAATTTAGACGCCATTTACAGAATCTGTCCCTCAGAATGTGGATACGTTTTTATTTAATTATGTTTGTAGTCTCTTGACTGTTTAGGATTGCAGATTTATAGAAATAACATCGCTAATTTTGTTGAAAAGGCTTAAAGGACAGCTGTTCTGTAAAATATTTCATAAATATGCACAGCATGCAATCAGTTCTTGCATGACAGCAAGAGGTTCAGGTATTAATATTAAGCTGTCCCTTTGCAATTTGCCTGCACTGATGGTCCCAGTTCTGTGACCAAGGATGGAGTAGGGTCTGTCTGGAAAGCCGCTTTGTGCTGGACAGATATGTTTGAAGCAGTTATATTTTTTCTCAGTAACATTATTTTTCTTTATCACCTACAGTAGGTAGTGGAGACAAGGTCCTGTCTCATCCTGTATTCCAGGCTCGTTCTGTGTAAGTGCTTACTCAGAGACCACAATGTTTTGATGAGATGACAATGAAAACACATGTGAGGATGGTCCCACTGCTGCTTATCAACGTCAGCCTAGATCATTATCTAGTCATTTTGTTGTAAACATTTTAAAGCATGAGGTACTTACTGTGCAATTATTAGTAATCATTTTAGAAAGGACTTTAGTAT
The DNA here is from genome assembly GCF_901765095.1 of Microcaecilia unicolor. Classification (NCBI taxonomy): domain Eukaryota; kingdom Metazoa; phylum Chordata; class Amphibia; order Gymnophiona; family Siphonopidae; genus Microcaecilia; species Microcaecilia unicolor. Next base: position 367,496,047 of record NC_044034.1, read on the forward strand.
GTTTGAAAAGAGCCGTATAAGCTTCATCCTCTCCGTTTCTACGTCTAATGTCCCACCGTACTTCCTGCAAGGGTATCTTTCTTTATCATTTTTACATATAATGTGAGACTTGCTGCTCTGTTCTCAAACTTAGTCCATGGGGTGATACTATCAATTGCAGAGCCGACCTTGGAGAAGCTCCGTTCAGCTCCATGAATCTGTAAAAAGAATGAGTGGCTGATAGATTACAGAAGGCAGTGAGTTCATGGCATGTGCCAAGAAGATTATTTTTAATATTACCTAAGGACTTACTATGTCAGGAATGCCAATTTTTATATCTGAAGTTCTTATCTTTGTCTCGACCTGCCTTTTCAATAACTGTTTATTGCCCCACTAAAGAAAGTTTCAGCAGATGAATGTTAAGAGCTAAAGTTTAACAGGACAGCGGTACTTGCCTTTTTATATCCATTTTGATTGAATAGTAGTAGCACTGTTGTCTGTCCGTCCATCAGTATTCATGACGTTTTAGTTGCAGAAGGGTATATGCAAAGCTTCTCCCTTCAAGGTCTGACCGACAAGTCTGCATTCCATCTCAGTATTCTCTTCACCTTAGCCGACGCCAGCGCAGGCCCCCTTTTGCCGCATCTTCGTAAAAGGGGCCCTAAGTGACTTACCCAGAGTCACAAGGAGCTGCAGTGGGAATCAAACCCAGTTCCTCAGGATCAAGGTCCATTGCAATAACCACTAGGCGGCTACTCCACAAATAGGATGGACAATTCAGTTACCCAACTTTGTACCCTATTTGGAAATTTGTCTGGGACATATAAATCTAATCCTCATCCATCAACCCCCATCATTTATCACATCCCAACCAGGGAATAACAGAGCCATCATCCTCCAGATTCTATATATCAATTTCCTCGTGGAAATCAAAGCATATTCCATAACAATGTGCATAACTTAATTAGTTAACAAGCTAATCAGCGCTGATAATTTATTTATTTTTATTTATTTGTTACATTTGTATTCTACATTTTCCCACCTATTTGCAGGCTCAATGTGGCTTACATGGTACCGAACAAATACAAGGTGATCTTGTGGTAGAATAAGGTTCGTGTGTGATATACAAATTGGGGGATCTTAGAGAGGAAGAGTTAAGTATGTCCGTTACGTGCTTTGATTTCGTTGTGTTGCAGGTATTCAGGCTTTTATGTTGGGTTGGTGGGGTATGCCTTTTTGAACAGGTTAGTTTTTAGTGATTTCCAGAAATTTAGGTGGTCATACATTGTTTTTACAGCTTTTGGCAGTGTGTTCCATAGTTGTGCGCTTAAATAGGAGAAGCTGGATGCATACGTTGATTTGTATTTGAGTCCTTTGCAGTTTGGGTAGTGGAGATTTAGGTATGTTCGTGCTGATCTTGTTGTGTTTCTGGTTGTCATGTCTATGAGGTCTGTCATGTATCCCGGGGCTTCGCCGTAAATAATTTTGTGAACCAGGGTGCAGATGTTGAAAGCAATACGTTCTTTGATTGGGAGCCAGTGCAGTCTTTCTCAGAGGGGTTTTGCGCTGTCAAAAAGCGTTTTTCCAAATATAAGCCTGGCTGCTGTGTTTTGAGCGGTCTGAAATTTCTTTATGATTTGTTCTTTGCATCCCGCATAAATTGCATTGCAGTAGTCTGCATGGCTTAGTACCATTGATTGTATCAGGTTGCGAAATATTTCCCTCGGGAAGAATGGTTTCACACGTTTGAGTGGAACATTGAGTGGAACATTTTCTTTATTGTAGATGTCGCTTGGTTCTCTAGTGATAGGTTCCGGTCGATTGTAACACCGAGAATTTTCTGGCTGTCTGAGATAGGAAGGGTTGGATGTAAGCAAGCAATTATCAGCACTAATTAGCTTTAATTAGAATTTACGCGCAATAGTGCCTAACCCCCCTGTTTGCTAAGCTGCACGGCAATGCCAACACAACCCGTTCAAAGTGGATGGGCTGTTTCGGCATTAGTGCAGCGCAGCTGCTAGTGCGGCTTAGTAAACGGGTGTAAGCATATTCTGTAACATAGTGCGTGTAAATTCCAAGTCGTATAGTTGAAAAGTGGGCGTGGAATGGGTGGATCATGGGTGTTTCTAAAATCTATGCGCATTGTTATAGAAAGCACCCGCTCCACACCTAATTTAGGCATTCAAGATTTACACCAGCTTTTAGTTGGCATAATTGACCTCAGCTAAATTTGGTTGCGTGGACCAGCGCTCGTCATATTCTATATACTGCATGAAAATTTAAGCCTATTCAATAGAATTTAGGCATACTTTAGAGAACACGCCTAGGCGTATTTTTTTCCGTGTGGAATTTTCAGGCGCCATATATAGAATCTAGTCCAATATGTTTCTCCAAAATCCCCAAATTGAACACAGACCTGAATGCCTCTGTCATCTCGTTCCATAAACATGGGACTGCCATGGAAAGTATCCTGTAGTACAGCCCATCATGGATGGAACATAGAGCCGCCCATTTTGATTAGAGTATAAACTTCTCCCCAAGGCAAAGCATCTGATTTTCTGTAAACACAAAGGACCCCCAAACGTAACACACTCAAAAGGTCACAGCCAAGAGTTTGAACTGCATCTGAGCTCTTAACAGTAACCAATGCCTAGTTCTCAAAGGGGATGCTGGAGTCCAATGAGTCAGTCCTAAAACTATCTTTGCAGCTGTAGTTTGAACAATTTGAAGTCAAACTATTTCCTTGAGAGTCCGAAATATGGAAATGTTAATCCCAGATGCAACCATTGCAATAATCCAACATGAAAGAACATAAGCTTGCAAAACCATCCTTAACAAATTCCTGTGCAATGAAGGCTGCAGTTTCCTCACTAATTTTACCTTCTGAAAAAATTTGTAAAAGTACCTCCTACTCAAAAAAAAAAAGTACCTCCAATGATAGATTAGAAGCCAATAAATCAAAAACCTGGTGTCTAAACGACAAAAAAGCACACTTAACACCAATTCTGTAACAGTGTTAAGACCTGCCCAACCCATTATAAAATGGTAGTGCGAAACCACTTTGATGCACCAAAACTTAGGTGCAACAATTTACGTCAGGTTAGTGATAGGCAAATGCTGGTGCAACTAAGTGTACCTTGCAGTGTGCACATCTGATTCTGTGGACACCCGGGACACGCCCATGCTTCACCCATTGATACGGCCCATTTGCCATGTGACTAGCACACCAATTTTATTGGATAGCTCCTAGCAAATACATGCAGAAATGCCGTGATGTCATTCACACAAGTAGGTGCCCTATTGAATTAGTACACACAATTGCCCCTGGATTTTTTATATGGTGCTACAAATTGTGCGTGCAATTTAATTGAGTAAAGATGGTGACATGGTTTTCGGCGGCATGAGCTTGTTCTCTGTCTGAGCCGTGACTCTGCAGTTTTTACCAGATACTGCAGCCCAGTCAACACTTTAGAGAGGATTTCTTCACTTGGAGCCTCCCTCCAGGAGATCTCTGCATTCGGTATCTCTCTTCTGGAGACCTCTTGTTTCAGATCCTCCCCGATCCACTCTGCTCCACCTCCCAGCCTTCTGACTCAGTCTCTAACATACAGGTTAGCACCACCTGCATAAGGTGGCGAAACTGCAACCTCAGTGAGGGAGTGTTCCGAGGGACACCTGCCACCATACCACTCACTTCCTCACACTCCTGTACCTGAAGGAGAATCAAATGTTTAAGGTCTCAAAAATATAAAGAAGATATTATGTTTTTATCTACCTTTTATATAGATAAAGTGGATTGAATTTGTCATTATTAGAGAGGCCTTCTTGATGTAGACTTCAGAGTTTGTGTCTTCAGGCCACCTGGCTCAAGAATATGAATGGACCAAAGTCCTAGATCCTGAAGTGAAACCACCAATCCCATCCCCTACTGGGCTGTAAATAAATAAAGAGCCCAAAATACTTCCAGTGCAGGAATGCCAGAGGACTCACAATTCTCCTTTGTAGTATTTGATGAGTTTTCAGGAAAGTAATGCACATTTATAATTAGACGAAGAGATTTTTTTTATCATCTGGGAAATCTTAAGCATATAACTTTTAAAATGTTCAGTCTGATAAAAACTATATACCACAGCAAAGTTAACTGTCCTCGGGGTTTTTTCATGTTAATGTATTCTCCATGGTCTCAAGCCTTTTTCTGATAATCAAATTATTCTTAATGAGAGTAGAATTAACATGCTTAATCAAATCTGTCTTGAGTGCAATCTGTTGAAGCTCTTTCTACACTTTAAGAACAACTGATCCTTGTTTGGAAATAGGAGGTTTAGGATCAGTAAGTTCTTTCTATAATGTGGGTGTAAGAGTTTCTTTGATTTCCAAAACCACTTCCCATATATTTCATGGAGTCACTTAAGAAATTGAGGTGGACTATACACAATTTGAACAGATGAAAATGAAGCTAAACCCAAGTATGCAGAATATTTCACCAGATTTTTTTAATGTTATAAGTATGTTTCAGATTACAAAGACATGAAGAAATTATATCAACTTGTGAACAAACTCCTAGATACCAACCTGGTCACTACATTGAATACAGACATCCCATCTGCAGATAAACTTGCCAAATATTTCAATGAAAAAATTGTAAACCTACGCAACACGCTACCTCAAGACAATACTGACATCGAAAACTTCCTAAATGAGTTGGACCCAATCACTGGAGAATACCCGGCTGACCGAACTTGGCTAAATTTTGCCCTCCTCACCGTCAATACAGTTGCACGGGCGATCAGCAGGTTCTCCGACATTCACTGTAAACTAGATACCTGCCCCAACTACCTAATGAAATCCGCCCCTGACCGCTACATAGTAGACCTCACATCCCACCTAAATTACATGCTACAGCAAGGTCTCTTCCCTAAGGAAAATGGTAATATCCTACTCACCCCAATACCAAAAGACACCAAGAAAAAAACAGACGAAATCACTAACTACCGTCCAGTAGCATCCATCCCGTTGTCTGTCAAACTGATGGAAAGCATGGTAGCCAAACAACTTACAGATTATATAAACAAATTTTCAATATTACATGAATCACAGTCAGGTTTTCGCCCCCTCCACAGCACAGAAACAGTACTACTCACTCTCCTAGCCAAATTCAAGCAGGAAATAGCAATAGGCAAAAACATCCTCCTCCTCCAATTTCTACATGTCTAGTGCATTCGAAAACCACAATATATTAATAAGATTACTAGATAAGTTCGGGATTGGAGGAAACAAACTTAGCTGGCTCAAGGGTTTCCTAACCACAAGAACATATCAAGTAAAATCAAACTCAAACATATCATCACCGTGGAAAGCAGACTGCAGAGTACCACAAGGATCACTGCTATCACCGATCCTCTTCAACCTAATGATGACCCCACTAGCCAAGTCCTTATCCAACCAAGGCCTAAACCCCTTCATCTATGCAGACAATGTCACAATATACATTCCGGACAAATCTAAACTGACAGAAATCACCAACGAAATCAAGATCAGCTTGAACATCATGGACTCTTGGGCAAACACATTTCAACTAAAACTCAACAAAGGAAAAACTCACTGTCTTATCCTCTCATCCCAACACAGCGCGGACAACCCCACAATTATCAACATCCCAGATTACACGCTCCCAATCTCAGACAGCCTGAAAATCCTTGGCGTTACATTGGACCGCAACCTAACACTAGAGTGCCAAGTGACCTCCACAACAAAGAAAATGTTCCACTCAATGTGGAAACTCAAACGCGTGAAACAATTCTTCCTGACAGAAACATTTCGCAACCTGTTACAATCAATGGTACTAAGCCAGGTAAGCTACTGCAATGGAATTTATGTGGGATGCAAAGAACAAACATTAAAGAAACTTCACACCACTCAAAACACGACAACTAGGCTTATCTTCGGAAAAACGCGATTTGAAAGTGTAAAACCCCTCTGCGAAAAACTACAATGGCTCCCAATCAAAGAACGCATAGCTTTCAAAATCTGCGCTCTGGTTCACAAAATTATCTATGGTGAAGCCCCAGGATACATGACAAACTTGATCGACCTACCAACTAGAAACACATCCAAATCAACACGAAATCTCAAATACAAATCAACTTTTGCATCCAGTTTCTCATACACAAGCACACTACTGTGGAGCGCATTACCAAAAGCTGTGAAAACTACGTACGACCACCTAAACTTCTGGAAAAAAACTAAAAACTAACCTGTTTAAACAGGTATACCCTACCAATCCAACATAAATGCCTGATCTCTGCAACACAGCAAAACTAAAGTACGTAATGTACATAACACAACTCTTCAGTTGTACGATTCAATAATGTGGCTGTAGCACATGAATTCTATCTAACCACAATATCACTTTGTATTTGTTTACACCGGAGTCTGCAAACACCTCTCCGGTACTATGTAAGCCACATTGACCCTACAAATAGGTGGAAAAATGTGGGATACAAATGTAACAAATAAATAAAATAAAATTACCCAATTCCAATCTGAAGATTTATATATTAACACAGTAGATGACTGTACAGTCCAGCCAGTCTGCCCAAAAGATAAACTCGCTTGCTGGGTCCATCTGCCTCTTGGACCGCTGCCACTCAGTCGAATTGGGACCTGCATCAGGTCCTGGGACAGACCCGCTGATTCTGGGAGGAGAGGGCACACAGCTCCTCTAGCATGAAAAGGGCTGCCTTCCTCAACCCAGCAGGAATGGTGCTAGGAGGCAAGAGCCGGGGCAGCACTCGGGTGAATCCCTGTGACCCAGGCAAGGGGTGCGTGCAGACTCCAGGAGAGGAATAGCTCCCTTCCAACACCAGTGGCGTGTGGCAAAGCAGCTTGTCAACCCAACTGGCACCGCACCACCCTGCACTGAGGGTCGATCTTGTGGGGCCAAGGGGCAGGGACCGGCGTGGCACTCGTGGAGAAGAACCCAACCAAGAGGCATCCTGATGCTCCATGGTGCCAGTGCACACCCGAAAACACATGCATAGAAGCATAAGTACATAAGTATTGCCAAAGGTCCATCAAGCCCAGCATCCTGTTTCCAACAGTGGCCAATCCAGGTCACAAATACCTGACAAGATCCCCAAAAGTACAAAACATTTTATACTGTTTATCCCAGAAATGGTGGATTTTCCCCAAGTCCAATTTAATAATGGTCTATGGACTTTTCCTAACCGCCTTTTCCACATTCTCTGGCAACGAATTCCAGAGTTTAATTACATTTTCAATCACGTGCCCCCTAGTCCTAGTATTTTTGGAAAGCGTAAGCAGACGCTTCACATTTTGTTTTATTTTCCATGTTTTATTTTGTTTTATTTCTATTGATTACCTTTACAAGTGGACTAGCACGGCTACCACACCTCTCTACTCATTATGACAGAGGTATTTCTTTTTCTTTTTTTTTCACGGAAAATAAAAGATGTCTTATTAAAATGTTTTATAGTCTTCCTTCTCTGCACTTTGTTTGTATCCAAGTATCCTTCTTTCTTTGTCTCAGCCCTAGTTGTTTAAATACAATAGTTTGAACACTTCGTGAAGGTTTTCCCCTTCTCCTGACAATATACAAACACAATAACGATTTTTGTCATGACTGCATCAAATGTTTCCTACAGAAGAGATTTCAGAGAGACTTCTAAAGTAACTGTTCTTATAACGCTGGTTAATGGCAGAAAATTGTAAATTATCCATTCATAAGGCAGCTTATTAGTTCATAAGAAGGTCCTTTTACGAAGGTGTGCTGAAAAGTGGCCTGCGCTAGTCTAGGCGTGTGCTTTGGATGTGCGCAGATCCATTTTTCAGCACATCTGTAAAAATGCCTTTGGGGGGGGGGGGGCAAAAATGGACGTGCAGCAAAATGAAAATTGGCGCACGTCCATTTTGGCTATGAGACCTTACCACCACCCATTCACTTAGCGGTAAGGTCTCACTGTTACGGTTGGTGAGTTCTTGAACCGTGCAAAGCACCGGCGGGATGCCTGTGCTCCGCTGGCGGCCGAACAATTCCCAGAGCTTCACCTGTGACAGCTGCCGTTCCCTGAGAGTTGAGCCCCCAGGTGCAGACGGCCGGCAGGACTTCCAGACGTGGCCGGAACTGGAGCCCGACAGTGAGAAACAGACTGGACAGGAGACTGGCAGTGGTTGAGGCGGGCAGCAAGCAAAGAAGAATCCAAAGTTAGGCAGTGGTCAGGAACTAGGAAACAGTCAAATACAAGCAGCAGGGTATCCAACAAGTATCTACCAAAGTAGAAGCCGAAGCAACTATGAGGAGGGAAGCTGCTCCAGAAATAGCCCCCACCATCAGGGGAAATCAGAATCAGCTGGCCAGGAGAGCCTACAATTGATTGGTCAGCTGAAAGATGGGGCGGAGCCTAGACCCGAGGCTCCAATCCGACAAGCAGGGGGCGGCGCCACGATCTCGGCATCGCACGAGGATTGGAACAGGCAGAGAGGGCTCCCGGAGCACCGGGCCCGCCAAGATGGCCGGCGCTCCGTATCGTAGGTGGGCAGAGGAACAGGAGTGCCACGGGAACGCCAAGATGGCCGCAGGAATGAGCGCCCCGAATCGCCGGCGTGAGACGGAGCGGGAAGCGTCCCACACCGAGGTGAGGAACGTAACACTCACGCGTTAACCTGGAGGTAATGGTCAAGATACGTTCAAATGCCAATTACCACCCATGCGCTGGAAAATATTTTCCAGAGCACGTAGTGGCCACACGTAAAAAATGAAATTACCGCCCGGGTCACGCAGTAGCCGGGCGGCAGTTCCAAATTGATGCACGTTGGGCACGCATAGGTGCCTACGCGGCTTAGTAAAAGGGCCCCTAGGTAAACTATCATTTCCTTCAGATAAGACAAATGAACCAATATATTTCCATTCAGATTGCTTAAAATTCAAATAGCTTTAAGCTACTCTGTAGACTTCTGTAGGCAAACAGTTCATCTGGCAGGAAACTCACTTCTTGGCATTCTCTAAGAAACATCTCACATAGTTCAGCTAAGATTTGCATTTATCTGTGGCAGCTCTGAATACAATGGCTCTCATGACAGGCAAATTCAATGCAAAGAGAAGATTTCTTTTTGTTGTTTTTAAAAAATTCTTTATTTAAGTAGGTTTTACCAAGTAATACAACACAAATAGTAGAACATACCCCAGCATATCCCATCTACCCCTTCCCAATCCCCCACCCCCCACTATATGACTTCATCTCTAAGAGACCCCTCCCCCCCAATCCTCAGTTGGCATCATCAACTTGTGCTAATTCCCAGTCCTTATAGCGAGTCCACATCTTCTCATTTCTCAGTGCAATTGGTTTGTTACATCCAGCAGTATTGCTTGAGTTTCTCCTGGATTCTCTGTACAAAAGAGGTATCTAACAATGGGTTGGTCCCGTTTATGTTTGATAATTGAGACTCTACTTTATGTCCTTTTTTCTTATTTCTGTTTTTTTGGACTTGTTCTCTATCTCCATGATGTGAGCTTTATTTGTATTTTACATTTCTGTAAGTGCTTCTTGTAATAAAGATAATGTTTTCCAGTGTTCAGCCAAATTTAATCTGGCTGCTTCCAAACCCAACAATAATTTGTCTTAAGCCCCTGTGAGGTGGCCATTTCTTTGCTCAACACAACAACCTCAGTGTCCAGGTCCAAGGTTTGATCCACTGACTCCCTCTGCAATGTCATGGCATGGGATTTGCGTTCCAAGACGTATGAGCAGAGACTTGCTGACCTGAACATGTATACCCTGGAGGAAAGGAGGAACAGGGGTGATATGATACAGACGTTCAAATACTTGAAAGGTATTAATCCGCAAACAAATCTTTTCCAGAGATGGGAAGGCGGTAGAACGAGAGGACATGAAATGAGATTGAAGGGGGGCAGACTCAGGAAAGATGTCAGGAAGTATTTTTTCACGGAGAGGTTGGTGGACGCTTGGAATGCCCTCCCGCGGGAGGTGGTGGAGATGAAAACGGTAACGGAATTCAAACATGCATGGGATATGCATAAAGGAATCCTGTGCAGTAGGAATGGATCCTCAGAAGCTTAGCCGAAATTGGGTGGCGGAGCAGGTGGGGGAAGAGAGGTTGGTGGTTGGGAGGCGAGGATAGTGGTGGGCAGACTTATATGGTCCATGCCAGAGCCGGTGATGGGAGGCGGGACTGGTGGTTGGGAGGCGGGAAATACTGCTGGGCAGACTTGTATGGTCTGTGCCCTGAAAAAGGCAGGTACAAATCAAGGTAAGGTATACACATATGAGTTTATCTTGTTGGGCAGACTGGATGGACCATGCAGGTCTTTTTCTGCTGTCATCTACTATGTTACTATCTTATGACTTGGGACCAATATGGCTTTATGAATGCACAATCCTACCACATGTGCTTAAATTTCTCTTTATCTTCACAAAGTCTCCTTGATGTAACTGCTGAGATGTGTTTTTCAAGTGATAGATATTTGTCAAGGATGGTTCCTTGTATTTTTAGTAGTGATTTGATTGGGTATGTTTATTTTTTTGGTCAATTGTGAAGTTTTGGTCGGATATGGGATTGTGAGGGCTAGACAGAACTAGAAATTTGGTTTTGTTTAGTCTGAGTTTGAAAGTTGTGGCCCAGTTTTCTATGAGATCCAGTCTTATGATGTTTTTATTAAAAGGTATGTACATAGTAACATCATCGGAATATATAAATTGATTAAATCCCATTTTGCCGAGTGGGGCCATCATAATGTTAAATAATGTCGGTGATATTGGGGATCCTTGTGGCACCCCACACTCTGAGATCCAAGAGGCTGAGAATCGGTTGGACATCTTTACTAGGTGTGACCTAGTTCTTAAGAATCGATACTGTCACCTATTCTGTTCAATATCTACCTCAAGCCACTAGCTAAGCTGATTCAGTCAATAGCCACTTAGTTCTACATCTACGCGGATAATGTGCAGCTACTCATACCCATTGACCTTGACTTACCTACAGCCCTGAATAAATTGATTACCTGTCTAATATCAATTCAAGAATAGGCTAAACACAACAAACTTTGCCTGAATCCAAGTAAAACCAAGCTTCTCTTGGTCCCTAACACAAGTGAATACATACCTGACATCAAAATCTCGTTCGGGAAGTACGAACTGAGGTAAAGGCAGAGATTTCAAAGAACAAGGGAACATTTATAGCGTTATCAGTGCTGCCACCTGTTGATGAATTATGTAGGTGGAGGCATTACTTTTCATTTAACCCTCTAATTTATTTATTTGCAGAATATCACTTGGATGTTTACAGAGAAGTTGCTATTTTGTTTTTTTCCCAGTATTCAAGTTCCAAAACTAGAGAACTTGATTAAATTGATCCCTACAGAAACGTAGCATAATGATATTCAAATATTGAAAAGAACTGTAGAGTGATTGAGCTCGGTGATTGCTCATTCAATGGAACAAATTAAGGTGCTCAGTCTTATTTAGAATAAATGTGAGAGAACCATCCTTCACAGGAAAAACGTATTAAGGCTGGGGAGTGGAATGCTATCTAATTTAGTTAAGACATCTTCAATTTTCATTAATAAGCTGAACATATTCTGTACAAATAAAGATCAGTGGACGAGGAGCAGAATTTATAACTTGCAGATCACCCCACAAAAGGCCCAGCCATGAGTGATAATACAGTTGTCTGTCTGCTTATTAAGTGAAAATAATGCCACAATACTTTTGATTGTTTCGTCTTCACACCTTTGATGAAACTTCTGTCTGAGTTCACATGGTTCAGATACTCTTTCCAAGGGCACAGTATCTTTCCTAAAGTCAAAGAGACTTCTAATGTCTGAACACCTGTGTGGGTGATTGATTAAGGTTGCTTACAGATGTTTACATAATTTAATCGATATTTATAAATGAAGAAGCCCTTCCAGTAACTTTGCGCTTGGATCATTTTCAAGAAGGATGCTCACCAGCTGAGTCTGTTCACATAGAAAATTGTGCAGCACGGAGAACTGTCTGTGATGTCTTGCTGAAAATGTATAAGTACATATGTATTGCCACACTGGGACAGACCAACAGGCTTATTTTCGAAAGAGAAGGACGCCCATCTTTCGACACAAATCGGAAGATAGGCATCCTTCTCCCAGGGTCGCCCAAATTGGCATAATCGAAAGCCGATTTTGGGCGTCCCCAACTGCTTTCTGTCGCGGGGACGACCAAAGTTCCCGGGGGCATGTCGGAGGTGTAGCGAAGGCGGGGCTTGGGCATGCGTAACACATGGGCGTCCTCGACACATAATCGAAAGAAAGGGCACTTGGACAACTTTACTTGGTCCTTTTTTTTGTTACAACCAAGCCACGAAAAGGTGCCCGAACTGACCAGATGACCACCGGAGGGAATCGGGGATGACCTCCTCTTACTCCCCCAGTGGTTACTAACCCCCTCCCACCCTCAAAAAAACAGTTTAAAAATCTTTTGTGGCAGCCTCTATGCCAGCCTCAAATGTCATACTCAGGTCCATCGCAGCAGTATGCAGGTCCCTGGAGCAGTTTTAGTGGGTGTAGTGCACTTCAGGCAGGCGGACCCAGGCCCATACCCCCCACCTTGTGGTAAATATGAGCCCTCCAAAATGCACCACAAACCCACTGTACCCACATGTAGGTGCCCCCTTTCACCTGAAAGGGCTATGATAGTGTTATACAGTTGTGGGTAGTGGGTTTTTTGGGGGGCTCAGCACACAAGGTAAGGGAGCTATATACCTGGGAGCATTTTCTGAAGTCCACTGCAGTGCCCCCTAGGGTGCCCGGTTGGTGTCCTGACATGTCAGGGGGACCAGTGCACTACGAATACTGGATCCTCCCACAACCTAAGGGCTTGGATTTGGTCATTTCTGAGATGGGAGTCCTTAGTTTCCATTATCGCCGAAAATCAAAAACGACCAAGTCTAAGGACGACCATCTCTAGGGATGACCTAAATGTCAAGATCTGGGCGTCCTTGACTGTATTATCGAAACGAAAGATGGCCGCCCATCTTGTTTTGATAATACGGGTTTCCCCGTACCTTCGCCGGGACGTCCTGCGAGGTCGTCCTCAGGAAAACTTGGGCGCCCCTTTCAATTATGCCCCTCCAAGGGTCCATCAAGCCCAGCATCCTGTTTCCAACTGTGGTTAACCCAGGTCACAAATACCTGGCAAGATCCCCCCAAAAGGTTTGATACATTTTATGCTGCTTATCCCAGGAATAAGCAGTGGATTTTCCCCAAGTCATTTTAATAATGGTCTATGGACTTTTCCGTTAGGAAGCCGTCCAAACCTTTTTTAAAACCCCGCTAAGGTAACCGCCTTTACCACATTCTCTGGTAACAAATTCCAGAGTTTATTTACACGTTGAGTGAAGAAAAATGTTCTCCGGTTCGTTTTAAATTTACTACTTTGTAGTTTCATCGCATGCCCTCTAGTCCTAGTTGAATCCAGTAATCTCATGGCTCCCTTCATGAATCACTGTATTAATTGAATTACGGTAGAGTCCTGGTTAACCAACCTTTAGTTATCTGGTATTCATTCACTCTTTCCCTCCCGCCACACCTCCGAAACCCCCTCAAAAGTGCTTCCTACTCCCCCAAAGTGCTTCCTACACTGCCACCCCCCTCCAAACAGAAGCTCCTCCTGGACCCCCCATGTGCCTCCCCACTCACCTGCCCATCCAGCTCATGACCAGGAGGGAGGAAACTCCCAGGAAAAGCCACAGGCCAAAGCACCAAGAAATGCTAATACCCCACCATGAGCATGTTTCTGGGCAGCTGAGACTGGGGGCTCTGCACATGCCAGAATCTGCATCAGCTTAGCTGGATACCCGACCTTACCTTCCTGGTGGTGGTTCACTTACCTGTGGCCCAGGGTTCAGCTCTGCTTAGCTCAGGGATGGTGCAGATCCCAGGTGTCCCGCATGTACCATCTTTCCGGCTTGCTAGAGGGAAGTGTCCTGAGCTCCAAGAACAGTTTTTGTCTGTGGGGAGGGGGCAGGGTGAGGAGAGGAGGAGGCTGCCCCTTTCTCTGCCACTGCAGCAGCCCAGTGTCCCAGCAGGGGAGGGAGAGCCTAGCCACTCTGAACTGGAATGACCCTTTCCAAGGTAGGAGGCTGCACTTAGTGTGGCAGTTGGGGGAGGGGGAAGAGAGGGCTGTAGTGTACAGTAGAGTCTTGGATTATCCGACTTTTCAGGTATCTAACAATGGGTTGGTCCCGTTTATGTTTGATAATTGAGACTCTACTTTATGTCCGTTTTTCTTATTTCTTTTTTCTTGGACTTGTTCTCTATCTCCATGATGTGAGCTTTATTTGTATTTTACATTTCTGTAAGTGCTTCTTGTAATAAAGATAATGTTTCAATAAAAAAGACATCCAAACAACTTCTGGAAAATTAAGCTGAAGGTGGGGTCTCTGATGTCAGTGTATATATCCTTCCTTGTTATGGATACATCAATACGCGTCAACTATGTTGACAGCGCTGTGGTATATAACATTCAGAAATGGCAAGCATTCTTCCTCCGCAGAGATAAATGGCATCTCTTTGTCAGTAAAGGTTACAAACACAGGTTATGCTTGTCATTGGCCGCTTCAGAAAGCATTTGATCAAAACAAGTATGACCGTCTGCTTTTCAACAAAGTATATCAACACATACTGCGGTAACCTTCGGTTTGACTTTGCTTTGTCCAGAATCAAAATCTGGGAGCTAATTATTTAAAGGTTGTGTGACAACAATGCCCTTATACACGGCACCTATGCACATATGTCAAGGGTTATGCGCTTTGTTCCATTTTATAAAGTGGAGTAATATGCACATATATTAAATGTCTGCATCTACAAAAGGGGTATAAGGGTGTATACTGGGCAAGATGTTCAAGTAAGTACGTTATTTTATAACATAAGTAGGTAGGGGGTCTATGTACGCATTACTTTCAAAGTATGCACACTAGTCCACAAAATCATTCATGGCGAAGCCCCAGCCTACATGTCTGAGTTAATCGACTTACCACCCAAAAATGCAAAAAGATCATCCCGAACTTTCCTCAACCTCCACTTCCCTAACTGCAAGGGCCTGAAATACAAGACGTTCACATTAATTGATTTGATTTGCTTATTTTTTATTTTTTGTCTATTAGATTGTAAGCTCTTTGAGCAGGGACTGTCTTTCTTCTATGTTTGTGCAGCGCTGCGTATTCCTTGTAGCGCTATAGAAATGCTAAATAGTAGTAGTAGTAAGACGCTGCACGCATCAACCTTTTCTTACATGAGCCCGCAGTTCTGGAACAAACTGCCACGGAACCTGAAAACGATATATGAACAAACCAACTTCCGTAAGTCATTGAAGACACATCTTTTTGATAAAATTTACGGAAAGAACCAAAACACATAAAGCTCACACGTACTGTTCAGTAATACATCAATACATCCACTTATGAATTCACAACCCCCTAATCTCACCACACTCATACCTTTACTCACAGAAAAATGTATACTATATGCTTCATATAGCGCCCCCTAATTTCCCGTTCTCTCCTTCCAATGTCTCATTTCTCGCATTTTTCCTTTCAATTAATTTATTCCTTAACGATTTTGACTTTATCTCGCTTACCCTTCACAATGTAATCCATAACCTGAATTGTAACAAATTGTATTTCCATTATTCATAATGTATTGTAAGCCACACTGAGCCCGCGAAAATGTGGGATACAAATGCAATAAATAAATAAAATAAAAATGTTATGAACAAGTGGGGAAAGCATGCAGAGCAGGCTCATGGAATTCTTTCCAATTCCTATTTGTTGTTGATATTGTTGGTATGTGTTGGGGGTGGGGAGGGGTTGGTGATTGTGAAATGTAGGTGCCAGGATGCTATGTTCTAATCAGAAATTCTATACTGGCAATTATGCGTATAAAGTGCCTCCCCTTTATTAATCAAAGCGAGAATCACCTTCAAATTATGTACCTTTATCTTTCAAATACCTTATACACAATCGATACCTCCCACTGCTTTATGTAGAAAGGGAACACTGAAAAAGCCACAAAATGTGACTACACATTGAAAATTTAAGGGGGGGAAAAAGCCTCAAGGTGCTTAGGATCTGTACGATCTTACAAGCATCCATCGATCCTGGTGACCAATCACTCGGTCTTAAGAGGAACCATTCCTCATCATAGGCTGAAAAAAACCACCCCAAAGTTCTCAATGCAAAGATTGACACAAAAATGGAACGTAAGTGAGGTAAAGTGTTAGAAACTTTACTGGTATATCAGTAAGGTTGAAGGTAATCCACCTAAGTGGATGAACGCTAACTCCCACGTAAATGTAACAGCGTAAAAGGAGTGGGAGACATATTGAGACGCTACGACAGCAGAGAATCACAAAGATCTTTATTAAGACCACTCGACCTCAAGATCCATTTTTTGGATCCACAAAGATCAGCTAAGACTCCTGAGGCAGGCCTGTGGCCGAAACACAGTTTCTGTGTCGAGTCATTGAATAAAGTAGTACTTTGAAATCTTATATCCCGTTTCCCTGGAGTCATTGGTCCACTTCCCACTCCTTTTACGCTATATCAGTAAGGTTGCCATTCAATCGGGCTGGAGAAGCCATCGTTGATGTTATGCCCCTTCCTAAATGAACTCTGACGCAGCTAGAATCAGCAACTAATATAGCGAAATGCTGGCCAACGTCGGTAGAGGAAGAGGAGGCTGTGGCAATCACGAGAGATCTATTTACAAGCTAAGTCATTTGTTAAATATCACTTTTGATTGAGATATGGACAATGACGACTGAGGATTAAATGTTATGATATACCAGTAAGGTTTCTAATACTTTACCTCACGTTCCATTTTTGTGTCAATCTTTGTATTGAAAACTTTGGGGTGGGTTTTTTTCAGCCTATGATAAGGATTGGATCCTCTTAAGACTGAGTGATTGGTCACCAGGATCGATGGATGCTTGTAAGATCGTATAGATCCTAAGCACCTTGAGGCTTCCCCTCCCCCTCTTAAATTTTCAATGTGTAGTCACATTTTGTGGCTTTTTCAGCGTTCCCTTTCTACATAAAGCAGTGGGAGGTATTGATTGTGTATAAGGTATTTAGCGGCTACTTCCACAACCACTATTCATTGTGTCCTTTCTCTTTCAAATACTAAATGGCACAGCTCCAGACTATATAGTACCATTAATAAACTTACCTCAAAGAAACACTAAATTTGAGGCGAGAAACTTTCTTAGATTGTAAACCATGACGGCTCCCATAGGGCAGGGTAGTAAATGTTGAATAAACTTGAAACTTGATGAAAACCGTTCCCTCCAGTGTATGGTAACAGCTAAGTTTTCCCCACATTTTGCTCTAAACCTCATAAGAATTTGTGCAAGAAGACCTTTCCAAGTCAAGGACTCACACATACTACCTTAAGACCAGCATTGATCATTACTTCTATGCAGCTTCTTATCCTTCGACTCCAAAAGAGTTTGGCATACTGGCCAGCATTGTGCAGCTAGAACAGACTGGTACTCATCTAACTAGTAAATTGAAACCTCATCAAATTAGAGCCAGTACAACTAGTATAGTACTTTTGAAGATATAGTGGAATTAGAAAAGGTACAGAGAAGAGCGACGAAAATGATAAAATGGAAGGGACGACTTCCTTATGAGGAAAGGCTAAAGTGGCTAGGGCTCTTCAGCTTGGAGAAAAGATGGCTGAAGGGAGATATGATAGAGGTCTATAAAATAATGAGTGGAGTGGAATGGTTAGACGTGAATCGTTTGTTTACTCTTTCCAAAAATACTAGGACTACAAAGTAGTACATTTAATACGAATCAGAGAAAATACTTCTTCACTCAGTGTATAATTAAACTCTGGAATTCGTTGCCAGAGAATGTGGTAAAGGCGGTTAACTTAGCGGGGTTTTAAAAGGGTGTGGACGGCTTCTTAAAGGAAAAGTCCATAGACCATTATTAAATTGACTTGGGAAATCCACTGCTTATTTCTGGGATAAGCATCATAAAATATATTGAGCTTTTCTGGGATCTTGTCAGGTATTTGTGACCTGGATTGGCCACACTGTTGGAAACAGAATACTGGGCTTGATGGACCTTCGGTCTGTCCCAGTGTGGCAATACTTACTTACTTATTTATATTTTGCTCACACCTTTTCAATACTTAAATCTGCTTCACTGGTCCTTGCTTTATACTTTCACTGCATACTTCTTGGACAAGCCCACCATATGAGCATGCATTCGGTCGAGTTGTGCAGGCCAGCCAGCTTTCTAAACATTGGCAACTGCCATAACTTTTTTTATGACTGGGCTGCTCTGAACAATGGACAATTATAGATACATCGAGCAGATTCGAGCTTAAGAATCACCCACTAAGTGCCTGACTCAATTCTGCTTGTTGACGGAAAAAGAATCATTTGGTGTTTTCCATAGACAGTAGGATCAATCAGGTGCACAATTCTGCCACCTCCCCCTAGAGCAGTTTTCTTTCTAGAACTAAAGCACTGACAGAAGAGTCTGAGGAGACCACTGCTCATGAGAAGAGCTGCATAGGCTGAGAACTTGGGAGGAGATCCGCCGACAAGCGGAGAACTCAAACACCCCACGGTAAAAACAGAAGAAAGCTTTCTTCTTTAGGCTGAGAACTTGACATTTGTTCTGAGCTCTGGGAGAACAGTTCTGTTGTTTCAGTGATGTCACCGACTGAAAATCCCATACCAAAAATGGTATGGAATTTGCATTACAAGACGTATGAGGAGAGACTTGCTGACCTGAACATGTATACTCTGGAGGAAAGGAGGAACAGGGGTGATATGATACAGACGTTCACATATTTGAAAGGTATTAATCCGCAAACGAACCTTTTCCAGAGATGGGAAGGCGGCAGAACTAGAGGGCATGAAATGAGATTGAAGGGGGGCAGACTCAGGAAAGATGTCAGGAAGTATTTTTTCACGGAGAGGGTGGTGGACGCTTGGAATGCCCTCCCGCGGGAGGTGGTGGAGATGAAAACGGTAACAGAATTCAAACATGCGTGGGATAGGCATAAAGGAATCCTGTGCAGCAGGAATGGATCCTCAGAAACTTAGTGGAGCCTGGGGGGGGCAGCACCAGTGGCTGGGAGGCGGGGCTAGTGCTGGGCAGACTTCTACGGTCTGTGCCCTGAAAATGGCAGATACAAATCAAGGTCAGGCATACATATAAAGCTGCACATATGAGTTTATCTTGAGCAGACTGGATGGACTGTACAGGTCTTTCTCTGCCATCATGTACTATGATACTATCGGGTTCATTTTCGAAAGAGAAGGATGTCCATCTTTCGACATAAATCGAAAGATGGACGTCCTTCTCCCAGAGACAGCCACATCGGTATAATCAAAACCCGATTTTGGACGTCTCCAACTGTAGCCAGGACGTCTAAAGTTCAAGGGGGCGTATCAGAGGCATAGCAAAGGCGGGATTTGGGCGTGCCTAACACTTGGACGTCTTTGACCCATAATCGAAAAAAAACAAGGACGTCCCTGATGAACACTTGGACGTTTTCACTCGAACATGTTTTTATTACGAATAAGGCGCAAAAAGGTGCCCGAAATGACCATACCCACCGGAGAGAATCGGGGATGACCTCCCAATACTCCCCCAGTGGTCACTAACCCCCTCCCACCCTCAAAAATCATCTTTAAAAATATTTTGTGCCAGCCTCTATGCCAGCCTCATATGTCATACTCAGGTCTATGACAGCGTATGCAGGTCCCAGGAGCAGTTTTGGTGGGTACTGCAGTGCACTTCAGACAGGTGGACCGAGGCCCATACCCCCCCTACCTGTTAGATTTGTGGAGGAAACAGCGAGCTCTCCAAAACCCACCACAAACCCACTGTACCCATATATAGGTGCCCCCCCCCCCTTCACCCGTACAGTTGTGGGCAGTGGGTTTTGGGGGGCTCAGCACACAAGGTAAGGGAGCTATGTTCCTGGGAGTATTTTATGAAGTCCATTGCAGTGCCCCCTAGGGTGCCCGGTTGGTGTCCTGGCATGTCAGGGGGACCAGTGCACTACAAATGCTGGCTCCTCCTAAGCCCAAATGGTTTGCATTTGGATGTTTTTGACATGGACGTCTTTGGTTTCGAAAATTGCCAAAAGTCAGAAACGTCCATGTCTAGGGACATACAAATCTAGGGACGTCCAAAATTAAGGATTTGGACATCTCTGACGGTATTTTCGACACGAAAGATGGACGTCCATCTTGTTTCGAAAATACAGGTTTCCCTGCCCCTGGATTTCACCGTTTTGCAAGGACGTCCAAATCTCAACTTGGACGTTTCGTTCGAAAATGCCCCTCCACGTCACCCACTTGTGTGCCCGTTCAGCCCTGCCGTCTAGAGAAAACATCTGCTTCAGGTGACAAACAATGCTGTAATCATGGTCCCTACAGTAAATTCAGTCTCTAGATTTTGCATTTTCACAATGACTGTGACATCCTTCCCTCAGGGACTGTGAGTACTGCCGCCATATCATTCCCAAAGAGCGGAAAACATGAGCTGAGAGTGGAACCAGATGTGCAGCACCGAGATCTGGGGCCAAGATGTAATTTTACCAAGTTTTTCCTCTTTATCTCATGAAACTACACCACAAAAAAGATGTGTAAACATTGGGCCCAATATTCAGCTGGTGGCAGTCAGAGCTTTGTTGACTGCCGCTGTCGGCGTTATAACTAGAAATTCAATTCTGCTGGGTTCCAGCATTGAATTCCTGGGTCTATGGAGCCAGTTAAGTATGATATGCCAAAAAATATGTCAGCAACTTTAAATTAGGCAGGGCCGTGCCTAGGGTCTCTGGTGCCCCCCTGCAGACTATCAGTTGGCGCCCCCCCCCCCCCACCCCCCACATAATCAGGCACTCTTTTATAATTTCAGTCTCTTTCAATTCTTACACACACGGAGCTCACAGCTGCATGTCTCTCTTGGCCAAACCGTCAGTTGCTCTCACTCTGTTCCCAGGCAGATTTCTAACAGGAGCTGATCATCCAATCAGAGAGCTCTATTTGAATGCAGATTAACATACAGACACTCTAATGGGAATTTTTAGTCAAAAACACTAGATAAACCCTTCGTTTTTGGATCAAACTAAACAGTTTTGATCAAAGCCATGCCCTAACATTAAGGTTGTAAACATTTCCATCAATTTTATACCCATAAATATGCAAATGAGAACCTCCCAAAAACGGACTAATTTGCATATGATTTAAACAAATCTGAGCATATGACAACCAAGTACAGACTCCCAGCACCTGAATTCTGCAGTTAGATTTTAATGCAAATACTTTTAAAACTTAAAAAAAGCAATCAGATTTTCACTTACCAGCTCTTCCTCTTTGAAACTACTGTTGAAACCATCAGCCAATGAAATGGCTTTTAGCTGTAGATATCCCAGAATACCTGATAATTATGCACACATCATGCCCTCCTCTCGGTGTACGTGATGCTCAGAAAAACCCCAAAAACTTTGAACCACTTACAGATTTTAACAATTACACTATTTATTTTTTTATTTCTCCCCAGTCTCACTTGCACACCTCCCTCCAAACCTGTTCACTTTAATTTGAATGGGGTTCACTTCAAGCTCACCCCGAATGAGAAGTTGTTCCCAAACCAAAGACATATATAGCACTCGTATTCTTTTAAGCAACTTCAGCAGAGGTGTCTGCCTCAGTTAGTACTGCTGGGCTGCCTTCACTTTCTGATACAGAGGGGGAAGGGCAGGGGAGAGAGGAGAATCACAACTACAGGTAAAAGATTTTGCAAGTGAACAGACCTGGCCGGCGCCCTCCAGAGGCTGGCGCCCCCTGCAGTGCTTACCCCGCTTACTGTGTTGGCACGGCCCTGAAATTAGGGATACCTTCATACCACTTTACTCAGCTCCCAACATAACCAACAACCAATATAGAACGGAGCCCACCTATCATCAGATTCCGAGGTGAATAACAAAACAGAGCCAACACTCTACACAGCTATTAGGGACAGGCTGCACTCATCAGCTGCACTACAATATATACACTTTCCACTCTTTAATATCACTTGATTGGTTTCTTTATTTTACCACTTTCAGTCCATTCACAATACAACCTTATAAGTACAAAAGTATTGCCACACTGGGACAGACCAAGGGTCCATCAAGCCCAGCATCCTGTTTCCAACAGTGGCCAATCCAGGTCACAAATACCTGATGAGATCCCAAAAAAGTACAAAACATTTTATAGTGTTTATCCCAGAAATAGTGGATTTTCCCTGTCTATTTAATAACGGTCAATGGACTTTTCCTTTAGGAAGCCGCCCAAATCTTTTTTAAACCCCGCTAAGCTAACTGCTTTTACTGTATTCTTTGGCAACAAATTCCAGAGTTAAATTACACGTTGAGTGAAGAAAAAGTTTCTCTGATTC
Source organism: Microcaecilia unicolor (assembly GCF_901765095.1). Taxonomy (NCBI): domain Eukaryota; kingdom Metazoa; phylum Chordata; class Amphibia; order Gymnophiona; family Siphonopidae; genus Microcaecilia; species Microcaecilia unicolor. The sequence goes on from NC_044034.1 coordinate 367,518,508, forward strand.
ATTTTAAATGTACTACTTTGTAGCTTCATTACATGCCTCCTAGTTCTAGTATTTTTGGAACAAACGATTCATGTTTACCTGTTCCATTCCACTCATCATTTTATAGACCTCTATCATATCTCCCCTCAGCCATCTGTTCTCCAAGCTGAAGAGCCCTAGCCGCTTTTGACTTTCCTCATAGAGAAGTCATCCCATCCCCTTTATCATTTTCGTCATTCTTCTCTGTACCTTTTCTAATTCCACTATATCTTTTTTGAGATGCGGTGACCAGAATTGAACACAATATTTAAGGTTCAGTCGCACCATGGACCAATACAAAGGCACTATAACCATTCCGCTCCCAATAATACCCAACGTTCTATTTGCTTTCCCAGCCGCCACAGCATACCAAGCAGAGGGCCCCAGCGCATCACCAACTCTCTGTATCTTTCCACTATTCCCTCAAATTGTTTACCTGGCAACCTTATGTTAGCCACATTGAAACGACCTTGGTTGGATAATGTGGGATATGAATTCCAATAAATGGAAATGGATGTGGATTTGTTTGAAATGACATGGGAAATGTCAATGTTATCCCCCGATTCCACCCACCCCTCCAATCCCAGCCCTCTCAAGGCATCCCCAATTGAACCCCTCTCATCAAAGCCCTCCCAAATCTCCACTTTACTCCAAAGCCCCCCTCCCCCCGAAGCGAGGGCCTCAGCGCCCTTATCTAGTGGTGGCCAGGCAAGAGCAATCCCCCTTCACTCCTTCCCAGCTGGCGCCACATCCAAAATGGCGCCCATAGCAGTATTCTTATGCTTACTATCACTGGCGATTACTTCTTTGTCTCATGAGAAACACTTACTCTTAAGGTTTTGGCAGCCAGAGGCTGAAAGTAAATGTATAAAAACAAAGTAGATCTATTGAATTAAAAAGAGAAGTGGTTTATTAAAACAATTACCCAACGTGGCCACGTTTCACCCTCAGGCTGTGTCAGGGGTAAAAACTAAAAGATGTTAAAACACAACATACCCCTAAAAGTTAGCTGATTATACAATTCAACACACTTCTCTCACCAACTTGCTCAACTCCTGCCTGTGAATAACAGTTTTTACCCCTGACGCAGCCTGAGGGCGAAACGTGGCCACGTCGGATGACTATTTTGATAAAACACTTCTCTTTTTAACTCACTAGATCTGCTTTCCATCGCGGGGATGACCAAATTTCACGGGGGCGTGTCGGCACCGTACCAAAGGCGGGACTGGGGCGTGATTTAGTGATGGGCGTCCTCGGCTGATAATGGAAAAAAGAAGGGCATCCCTAGCAAGCATTTTAGCCAGCTTTACTTGGTCCCTTTTTTTTTTCACGACAAAGCCTCGAAAAGGTGCCCAAACTGACCAAAGAGGGAATTGGGAATGACCTCCCCTTTCTCCCCCAGTGGTCACCAACCTCCTCCCACCCCCCAAAACAAAATGTAAAACATTTTTTTGCCAGCCTCTATGCCAGTCCTCAAATGTCATACCCAGCTCCATCACAGCAGTTTGCAGGTCCCTGGAGCAGTTTTTAGTGGGTGCAGTGGACTTCAGGCAGATGGACCCAGGCCCATCCCCCCCCCCCCACCTGTTTCACTTGTGGTGGTAAATGGGAGCCCTTCAAACCCTCCCAAAACCCACTGTACCCACATGTAGGTGCCCTCTTCACCCCTTAGGGCTATGGTAGTGGTGTACAGTTGTGGGGGAGTGGGTTTTGGGGGGGGGGGGTTGAGTGACTCAGCACTGAAGGTAAGGGAGCTATGCAGCTGGGAGCAATTTATGAAGTCCACTGCAGTGCCCCCTAGGGTGCCCGGTTGGTGTCCTGGCATGTGAGGGGGACCAGTGCACTACGAATACTGGCTACTCCCACGACCAAATTGCTTGGATTTGGTCGTTTTTGAGATGGGCGTCCTTGGTTTCCATTATCGCCGAAAACCGGGGACGACCATCTCAAAAACGACCTAAGGATGACCATCTCTAAGGTCGACCTAAATTTCATGATTTGGGCATCCCCAACCGTATTATTGAAATGAAAGTTGGACGCCCATCTTGTTTCGATAATACGGGTTGCCCCGCCCCTTTACGGGGCCGTCCTGCGAGGACGCCCTCATTACAACTTGGGCGTTCGATTATGCTCCTCTATGCCATACTTTGTACTGTTATTTGAAATTTTTTTACTTCTGTAAGTGCCTATTGGAATCCTGTTCAGAAGGAATGGATCCTAAGGACCTTAGCCAAGATTGGGTGGCAGAGCCGGTGGCGGGAGGCAGGGATAGCGGTTGGGAGGCGGGGATAGTGCTGGGCAGACTTATACGGTCTGTGCCAGAGCTGGTGGTGGGAGGTGGGGCTGGTGGTTGGGGGCGGGGCTAGTGCTGGGCAGACTTATACGGTCTGTGCCAGAGCCGGTGGTGGGAGGCGGGGCTGGTGGTTGGGAGGCGGGGATAGTGCTGGGCAGACTTATACGGTCTGTGCCAGAGCCGGTGGTGGGAGGCGGGGCTGGTGGTTGGGAGGCGGGGATAGTGCTGGGCAGACTTATACGGTCTGTGCCAGAGCTGGTGGTGGGAGGCGGGGCTGGTGGTTGGGAGGTGGAGATAGTGCTGGGCAGACTTATACGGTCTGTGCCAGAGCCGGTGGTGGGAGGCGGGGCTGGTGGTTGGGAGGTGGAGATAGTGCTGGGCAGACTTATACGGTCTGTGCCAGAGCTGGTGGTGGGAGGCGGGGCTGGTGGTTGGGGGGCGGGGATAGTGCTGGGCAGACTTATACGGTCTGTGCCCTGAAGAGGACAGTTACAAATCAAAGTAGGGTATACACAAAAAGCAGCACATATGAGTTTATCTTGTTGGGCAAACTGGATGGACCATGCAGGTCTTTTTGTGCCGTCATCTACTATGTTACTGTGTTACTATGTTATTGCTCATGTTTGATCTTTTCCTACTGTACACTGCCTTGAGTGAATTCCTTCAAAAGGCAGTAAAATAAATCCTTATAATAAATTTAAAAAAATGGATGGAGATCAGTTTTGCACCCCTGTCTCCCTTGCACCCTCTGTGGCTTCACCAATCGCACAGCTCTCAGAATGCTCCTGCCTGATATCCATGTTATTCCTGGAATAAAAATGATTCTGAAAATGAAATTCTTCTGCACTAGCGAAGGTCTGAGCACAATTTACTTTGGATTATTGCTATTCAAATAAACCATGTAATAAAGCAAAATAGGTAAAAATAATGGAGACCATTTAATTTGCAGTTCTGTGTTCTTGCCGTTTTATGTTATTCTGAATACTAAAAATGTATTTTATGATTTAAGCATGAAATAGTATCAGTGATTTGATCCTTATCTCCCTCCTTGACTAGACTGTGATAGAGTTGTTTTATTAAATTGTTTATTCAACAGCTGTAACAAATCGATGAAAAGAGTGGCGGGAGAGAAATTATACCTGCTTCCCTTTTATAGTAAAGCTATCTGTCAGTGTTGACATCATTTCTAGACATTTTCTGTACTGAAGAAATACGTAGGCCAGTATTCAGTGAGGGAACTGCGTATGACCAAAGGGCATCATAGTTGAATCCTTAAGATTTAGGCAGTCCAAAAGTTTCTTAAAAATAAGCTAAGTAAGGAAGACTTTAAGAAAACCAGAACCGGTGTTTCATAACAAAAATGTCCCTATTACCCAAATCAAGCATAATACTTGCATTCAAGTGGGAGCTGTAGGGCAATAGTTTTATTTGGCTATAACTCTTGACTTTTTTCATTACTAACCCATTCAGGTAAAATAGGTATTTCCCTGTGTCCAGAGAGCTCACAATCTGTGGGGTCGTTTTACCAAACAGCAGTAAAAAGTGGTTAGTGGTCTTAGGTCTCCTTTTACAAAGGTGTGTAGGCGCCTACTTGCTTCAGATTGGCAGTACTGCCCGGCTATTGCATGCCCTGGCCGGTAATTCCATTTTTGGTGCTCACCCAAAACACACAGTAGAAAATATTTTCTATGTTCTACCACGGGTGCTTACTCAGCGGCAGGTCGGCCGAGAGACTGGGCCAGGCCTGGGACAAGGCCGCCCCCAGGGCCCTCCCACTCAAGGTCGCCGGGCCCACCCGCCACCAGGCCCTCTCTCCACCCCCGGGCCCTCTGCACTGACCTTAAGCGCCTCACCGAAAGCGCAGCAACAAGCAGCGGCAGACCACTCCTTCCGTGTCCCGCCCTCGCGGAAGTTACGTCAGGTGAGGGCGGGACACGGAAGGAAGGAGTGTTCTGCCGCTGCTTGCCGCGCTTTCGAAGGTGAGGCGCTTAAGTTCAGTGCCAGGGAGCGACGGAGGGCGGGCGGGCCGGACTGCTGCGGCGGTGCCGGGCCCCCCTTGGAGGCCCGGGCCCGGGGAATTTTGTCCCCCCTGTCCCCCCCCTCTCAGCGGCCCTGCTCAGCGTTAATCGGAAGTTGGCGCGCGCTGGACGCTTACCGCCTGGTTAGCACGTGAGACCTTACTGCTAAGTCAAAATGGGCGCGCACTGGTTTTTATTTTGCCGCACGTCTATTTTCGGGCACATTTTAAAAAATCCCTTTTTTCCAGGTGCGCTCAGGAAATGAACCAGCGCGCGTTCAAAACACGCGCCTACACCAGCACAGGGCACCTTCGGGTGCGCCTTAGTAAAGTGGCCCCTGAGTGTGCTCTTATGTGGGTCATTCCCGTGCGCTACGGCCATTTTTACTGCTGGGGTAAAATGGTGAATTTTCTGAATTTTTGAAATGCCCCTTCCTATGGCAATGCTATCTATGCCGGTTGCAAAGATCAAATTATTAAAAAACTTCAAACTGCACAAAATACAGCAGCCAGACTCATATTTGGCAAAATGAAATATGAAAATGCCAGATTCTTACGAGAATAAATTACATTGGCTTCCACTAAGAGAACGCATTGCGTTCAAGGTTTGCACCCTGGTTCATAAGATCATAGACGGTGAAGCTCCAGGGTATATGTCAGATCTCATAGACCTACCAACCAGGAACTCTACTGGTTCATCATGTACGTTCCTGAATCTCCACTATCCCAACTGTAAAAGACTAAAATATAAATTAACATATGCATCCAGTTTCTCCTATATAAGCACGCAAATATGGAATGAATGGATCCGCAGGAATTGATCCTCAGGAGCATAACAGAGATTGGGTGGCAGAGCCGGTGCTGGGAGGCAGGGCTGGTGGTTGGGAGGTGGGGATAGTGCTGAGCAGACTTATACGGTCTGTGCCAGAGCCGGTGGTGGGAGGCAGGACTGGTGGTTGGGAGGCGGGACTAGTGCTGGGCAGACTTATACGGTCTGTGCCAGAACCAGTGGTGGGAGGCGAGGATAGTGCTGGGCAGACTTATACGGTCTGTGCCAGAACCAGTGGTGGGAGGCGGGGCTGGTAGATGGGAGGCGGGGCTAGTGCTGGGCAGACTTGTACAGCCCTGACAATGGCAGATGCAAATCAAGGTAAGGTATACACAAGTAGCACACGTGAAATTATCTTGTTGGGCAGACTGGATGGACTGTGCAGGTCTTTTTCTGCCGTCATCTAGTATGTTACTATGAATTACCAAAATCCATAAAAACAACCCACGACATAATTAATTTCCGTAAATTATTGAAAACCAATCTATTCAAGAAAGCATACCACAATAACCCATCCTAAGTGCCAGTTAACAAAATGTACACTGGATCTATACAAAACGTAACTCTTTATTTTCCTAATTGTCCATACTAATTTTATCAAAAGTTGAAGTTAAACATTCCTGTTTGTTCAAGCTAATTTATCACGAATGAAGTCTAATCCAATACCTTTCATTTCTTATTATAAAATCTTTCCTTATCTGAATACCTAACCCACTCTGTCTCCTGTACCTTAACTATGTAGTTCTCTTTTCCAGAACTGGTAATCACCATTACGGAACAATGTAAGCCACATTGAGCCTGCAAATAGGTGGGAAAATGTGGGATACAAATGCTACAAATAAATAAATAACCCCCTTTGAGTTGCGTATGAGACAATTTAGGTATTCAGTTATAGAATAGCACACTGGCAGATCCTAATTAGTGCCAATTAATATCAATAATTGATTATTAATGGCTCATTAATGAATTAGTTTGTGTGCAGGTCTGGGATCTGGACCCAAACTTGGATGAGCTTTATAGAATTCGGGGGTTAAAGCAGGCTAACTGCAGAAATGCAGCAAAGCCCCTTAACACAGCTCTGCTCTATCAGTTAACGCGGGGTAAACTAGGTGTTAAGTGCTTAACACGGTTTAGTTAAAGGGCCCTGAAGTCAATTATGAAGGGACATTTTGTCATCTCAAATGCTGATGTATTAGAATATCCTTGTGTTGATTATGTAAAACATCAGTTAATTTTGTGATATTAACTGAGTCGAGAAACTAATGGTTTTAGGGGTCTTTTTACTAAGCCTCGTAGGGTCAATTTTGAGTTACCACCCGGATACCACATGGCCCTTGCGGTAATTTTATTTTTGACACGCATCCGCTACACACGCCGGAAAATAGTTTTATTTTCTGGCGCGCAGGCGGTAATCAGGATTTTACGCACATAGACCATCACCGCCCAGTTACTGCGTGAGACCTTACCGCTATTCAATGGCTGGCGGTAATGTCTCAGACCCAAAATGGATGCGCACAGTTTTCATTTTGCCGCACGTCCATTTTCAGCAAAAATTTTAAAAAGGCATTTTTTTTTTACAGGTGTGCTGAAAAATGATTCTGCCTGCGCCCAAAACACACGTCTACACTTGCACAGCCCACTTTTCAGTGCACCTTAGTAAAAGGACCCCTTGGTGACCACCTCTGATATAGTCATAAAACACGGCCCATGTCAGTCGGTCTGTTTACCTTAGATAAGTGGTTTTGTAATACAAGAAAGAAAGAAACACTCTGCAAGGATTGAGATTATTGTTTTGGAAGTTGGCAATTGCTCCCGCATTCACACTAGTAGAAGCAATTTGGCGGTATATATGCAAATATGCCATCACATTTTCTAACTCTTTCTGCATACTCTAAGAGCTGCCATAAAATCTGAAAGGCTTTGTCATAAGCTTGAGAGTTGCATGCACAGCTCCAAGACAGTGGAGTTCTTACAATTCAAACTTAGATCTAAAAAAATATATTTTTTTTATAAAATCTTACATAATGTTTTGATTTCTACATCATTCTGTAGGTACCCAGAAATCTTCAATGCCTACTTCTTGCCAGGCAGTGATATGGAGTTTGCTGTATCACCTCAAGCAGGAGAACTTCTTCCACTGGGGACTTCTGGAACCATGATTACCGTTGGATTCAAGCCAATTATATATAGCAAAAAGCACAAAGCAACGCTAGTAATACAGGTGGGTTTTTGGCAAGCAAGCAATAAATACAGCATCATTTTGGTTTTAGATCTGAGAAGATTATTTTAGTTTTTATCCCCTGCTCGTTTGATTTCTACCTAAATCTCAATCCCAGATAGCAACACAGTGAATTTTCAATTGACCGTTATTTAACCCAGGAACCTTCACTGAAGCTAGTTATTTATTGATCTACACAAATGCATATTCCTGCACAGCGATTCCGGTCGCAGGCTCGGCTCGCAGTGATTCCCACACGCTGCCTGCCACTCAACAATCTCCTTGCAGCTACTAAGCACGAACCCGGAAGCCTCTCCTCTGCCGCATCTTGACTGGGCAGAAACCGGAAGTTGTGGTAGAGGAGAGGCTTCCGGGTTAGTGCTTAGTAGCTGCAAGGAGATTGTTGAGTGGCAGGCAGCATGTGGGAATCGCTGCGAGCCGAGCCTGCGACCGGAATCACTGCGAGCTACAGGAACACTGCTGCTGGGCAAGTCTGCAAAGAGGGTGAGGGAAGATGGGGTGAAAGTTGCTGCACGGGGGAAGGGATGATGGGGAAAAGATGTTTCACGGGGGAGGGAAGACGGGGGACAGCAGCTGCACAGGGGGGAGGGAAGATGGAAAGATGAGGCATGGTGGGTGGGGGAGATGCTGCACGGGGAAGAAGGGAGAGATGCAGCAAAGGGGTGGAGGGGTGAGGAAGGGAGAATTCGGTTGCATATGAGGTGGAGGGGAGGGAGACATGCTGCATAGAGAGGGGATAGGTGGTGAGAGGGGGAGAAGCATTGAACATAGGGGTGGAGAGGAGGGAGAAATGGTGGGCATAGGGGTGGAGGGAAGGGAGAAATGTTAGACATGATGGTAGAGGGGAGGAAGGTAGAGATGCTGTATGGGAAGGGAAGAGAGATGTTGGACCCAGAACACAAAGGAGAGGGAGAGAGAGAGAGATGGTGGACAGTGGGAATGAGAGGGGGAGATAGACATGGGGAATGAGAGGAGGGGAGAGGTACACAGTAGGTGGTGAGGGGGGGAAATGCTGGGTCATTGGGGAGAGGACAGGAATGAAGAGAGATGGGGCAGGAAACTATAAGGCTACCAGGGTGGGGTGGGGATCAGATGCTGGTTAGAAGGGTGGAGGGAGGCAGATGATGGGAATGGTGGAACCCTGTGGGAGAGGCCAAGAGGGGGAGGAGGAGGTGGCAAGGAAATGATTGAGAGATAGTGATCACAGAGAGTAGAAATATGGTAATGGGGAGTAGATTAAAGATAAAAGAGAAAGTAGAGATGGGGAGGAGTAAGTTGGGGTTTGGGAGATCTAGTGGGTGAAAGAAGAAGGTGGAAATTTGATAGGCAGTTGAAAAGTAAAAAGGAGGCGAAGAAGGGTGAGAGAGAGGCAAAAAAGAGCTAAAAAGGAATGATCAATATGTCAGAGGCAGGAATAGTGAGGGAACAGACAGGAGAGAGGAGAAAAGACAAATGGACTGCAGCCGCTTGAAGAAGAATTAGCAGAGAGGAAAGCAGAAAAGAGAAATTGGAACCAGCAAGTTGGGAAAATAAAATGTCCAGACAACAAAGGTAGAAACAAAGCATTTTATTTTGAATGTTTTAAATGGAATATGTTAGCTTTTGGAAATGTGCATAGGAAATGTCTTTGTATTGTGTTCTGTAGAAAAGGAAATGCATCTCTGTTTTAGGTCTCCAGTGTTGCAGTAATGCAGTAATGTTTAACTTCTTGGGGTTCCCTTTCAATTTTTGTCTAAATATTTTTATTTCTAATTTGTGAAGGGTCTTTTGGTGTGATAGTAATGGCAGGTAGGAAATTGGAGGGGAGGCAAGGAGGAGAGGGAATCGGGGAGTGGAGCTCTCCTTTATTTTCTGACCTGGGCACAAGCAGGTCTAACACCAGTCCTAACCCTTGCTGTATAGCTGGTGAGGATTCCCAGACATCCCCAGCTAAGGACCTCCTCCAAAGGCGGCCAAAACCCTTCTACCAAGCTCTGGCAATAGCATCCTTGAGCCATCGACAGCTAAGCATGTGTGGGGTGTTGGCATCACTGGCTTAGGGTCATTGCTGCTGCCTTCCAAGCTTGGTAAAAGAGAGTTCTGGCCACCTTCAGAGAAAGTCTTCAGCTGACTGAGCTTGAGGATCCTCATTAGCTAAAGTATTTATATTTTGAGGTGGAGGTAGGGCGGAGCAGAGAAAATTTTGTGCCCACCCACTTTGGGCTCAGGCCCACCCAAAACTGGCTGTCTGGCTACACCACTGTAGTGTACTCTATCCTGTAACAACCAACATTTTCCCTCATACCGCTCGTCTCCAGCATTGCCTCCTCTGAGAAGATCCATATTGTGACTGGTGGTGGCAGCTGTGGTGGTATTATTATTATTATTTATTGCATTTGTATCCCACATTATCCCACCTATTTGCAGGCTCAATGTGGCTTACATAGTTTTGTTATGACACTGTCATTCCAGAATATCAGATACAGTTAGTAGTGTGTAGAGGTTAAGTAGGGAAGAAAGAGGAAATGATTGGACGGGTGATAGTAGAAGTGGATTTTCATAACTGGTTGGGTTGGGAAAGTGAATTAGTGAAGCTCTTCGTTCTCGTTGTAGGCCTTGTTGAAGAAGTGTGTCTTCAGAGATTTGCGAAAGTTATTTGTTTCGACAATTGATTTCAGGTCTGTGGGTAAAGCATTCCATATTTGCGTGCTCGTGTAGAAGAAGGTAGTGGCATGCATCAGCTTGTATTTTAGTCCTTTACAGCTGGGGAAGTTCAAATTGAGAAATTTGTGGGATGTTCTTGTTGCGTTTCTGGGAGGTAGGTCCACTAAGTTCAGCATGTAGATTGGGGCGTCTGCGTGAATGATTTTGTGTACCATCGTGCAGATCTTAAACGCAATGCGTTCCTTGAGTGGGAGCCAGTGAAGTTTTTCTCTTAGGGGTTTTGCACTTTCATATTTAGTTTTTCCAAATATGAGTTTGGCGGCAGTATTCTGGGCTGTTTGGAGTTTTTTGATAGTCTGTTCTTTACAGCCAGCATACAGTGCGTTGCAGTAGTCCAGATGGCTTATTACCATTGACTGTACCAGGGTACGGAAGATGTATCTTGTGAAGAAAGGTTTTACTCTTTTGAGGTTCCACATGGTGTGGAACATCTTTTTCGTCATGTTCTTCACGTGGGTATCGAGAGTGAGATTTCGATCAATAGTAACTCCAAGAATTTTCAGGTTTTGTGAGACTGGAAGAGAGCAGTATGGTGTGATTATGGTAGAGAAGTTTTTTGTGTTATGTTGGGAGGTGAGTACAAGACATTGTGTTTTTTTCTGCGTTAAGTTTTAGTTGGAATGCATCCACCCAGGTGTGCATGATTTGGAGGTTTTGGTTGATGTCGTTGGTGATTTCATTTAGATCATGTTTGAACGGGATGTAGATTGTGACATCATCTGCATATATGTAAAGATTGAGGTTTTGATTTGCTAGCAGTTTGGCTAATGGTATCATCATTAGGTTGAATAAGGTTGGTGATAGGGGGGATCCTTGTGGTACTCCACATTCGGGTGTCCATGGGGGTGATCTGTCCGCATTCGTTGTTACTTGGTATGATCTTGTGGTTAGGAATCCTTTAAACCATTTGATTACTGTGCCTCCTCTCCTACTCTGAAGTATTCTAGTCTATGTAATAGTATTTCATGATTAACCATGTCAAAGGCACTGGACATGTCGAATTCTAGGACGAGTATGTTGTTACCAGTTGCGATTGCTTGTTTGAATGAGTTCATTGCGGCTACTAGAACAGTTTCTGTGCTGTGGTTTGTCCGAAATCCTGATTGAGATTCGTGCAGGATTGAGTGTTTATTTAGGTGTTCAGTGAGTTGTTTCGTCACTATGCCTTCCATGAGTTTGCTCATGAGTGGGATAGATGCTACTGGGCAGTAGTTGGTTAAGTCCACTGTGTTCTTCTTGGCATCTTTCGGTAGCGGAGTTAGTAGGATGTTTCCTTTATCCGTGGGAAAGAGCCCGTTTTGAAGCCTGTGATTTACGTGGTTCGTGAGGTCTGTTTTGAATTGTTTGGGTGCAGATCTTATTAGGCTGTTAGGGCATATGTCTAATTTGCATTGTGATTTGGCGTATTTTCCGAGCCAATGTGAGATTTCCTTTGATGAGAGCCTTCTTCCTTGTGACCGAGTGTCTCACATCATTTTTTATCGTGTGCTACTCTAGGTGGAAAAATCTAATTCCTTAAAAGTGATTATAGAGCTCTTCTGCTAAGCTACTACACATTAAAACCAGCCTGCACGATAAAGGTCTGCATAGTATATATTTGATAAACGGTACTTTCAGTTATCTTAAGCCAAGACGCTCTTTCATTTAAGACTTCATAAGGCAACAAGAACTATGAGCTGTCCCTTTAAAGCTCTCATTTTGTGCTGAGATACATCCTTGAATAATTTATGTTGGATTGTACTACTCACATTCAGTGCAATATAATAACAAATTAAACATCCATCCAATACTCTATAGCAATGGTGTCCCCAAACAAAATAGAGGGATTCCAAAAAATAATAACAACAATGAAAACAAAGTCACAGTTACTAGAAGTTAGTACTTATTTGAAGCTCAAATGTTAGATAGCAAAAAAAAAAAAAAAACTCTCCAACCGCTGGGTGAACAGAGCTGCGTTTCAAAATCTTCTTCAGGACCCCGGCATCAAGAATAGTAGAAAGTAGACTGCAACTGGAGTCAAATGTCTTTCAAGATGGCGAAGAGGACAAAGGGAAACGTTCTCTCTATTTTGTTTGGGGACACCATTGCTATTAAGTATTGGATAGATGTTTAATTTGTTAACGTTTCCATCCTATGTGTTTTTGTTTTGTTCCATAATGGCTGTAAAATGAGTGTTAGGCGCACCCTAAGCCCCACCGTAATCCCACCTTCAAAATGCCCCAACATTCCCCCTTGTGATTTAGATGCACTGTAGACGAAATGCATAGATAAACGTTTGCAAAACAGGTTTCAAAAATACCGATTTGTACATTTTGAGAAGAAATCCATCCAAATAGTGCTTTATGACACTTTTTGGACTTTTTTCTCTTTTGAAAATGAGCCCCACAAAGTTTCATAGGCTACTGTATAATTTTGTAAATCTAAGTACTTTGAAAATATGCCTCCAAATCACCTTTTCTTGTAGATTTGGGAGCTCTTTCTGAAACCAAACATCATTTTATGGCTTTCCATGAACGCTCATATACATCATTTATTTTCTTATAATTTGTAAATATCTACCAACAATGAGAGTCGCTCTCTATTAAATAAGCACTTCCAAGCCACAAAATTTGTAAAACAATACAGAGCTGGATAAGCGCTGAATATTTGACCAATATTGAATGACAAAAGTACTTATTTGACGACTTGAAATATTGAGATAAGTAGTTTTCTCATTAATTGTTGGACAGATGTTCAGCACTTATAAGAGAAGGTGACTTGGAGGGGCATTTTCGAAAGGGACGTCCATGTTTTGATATGGACGTCCTCGCAAAACATCCCCATCCAGGGGCGGGGAACCCTATATTTTCGAAACAAGATGGACATCCATCTTTTGTTTCGAAAATACCGTCAGTGATTTCCAAATCCTTAAATTTGGTCGACCCTAGATTTGGTTGTTTTGATTTTTAGCCATAATGGAAACCAAGGACATCCATCTCAGAAACAACCAAATGCAAGCCATTTGGTCATGGGATGAGCCAGCATTTGTAGTGCACTAATCCCCCTGACATGCCAGGACACCAACCGGGCACCCTAGGGAGCACTGCAGTGGACTTCAGAAATTGCTCTCAGGTACATAGCTCCCTTACCTTGTGTGCTGAGCCCCCCAACCCCTCCCCCTAAACCCCACTACCATAGCCCTTATGGATGAAGGGGGCACCTAGATGTGGGTACAGTGGGTTTGTGGTGGGTTTTGGAGGGCTCCCTGTTTCCTCCAGAAACGTAACAGGTAGGGGAGGTATGGGCCCGGGTCCTCCTGCCTGAAGTGCACTGCAGTACCCACTAAAACTGCTCCAGGGACCTGCATACTGCTGTGATGGACCTGAGGCTGGCATAGAGGCTGGCACAAAATATTTTTAAAGATATTTTTTGAGGGTGGGAGGGGGTTAGTGACCACTGGGGGAGTAAAGGGAGGCCATCCACGATTCTCTCCGGTGGTCATCTGGTCATTTCAGGCACCTTTTTGTGCCTTGGTCGTTAGAAAAATAGGACCAGGTAAAGTCGCCCAAGTGTTCATCAGGGATGTCCTTGTTTCTTTCGATTATGGGTCAAGGACGTTGAAGTGTTAGGCACGCCCAAGTCCCGCCTTCACTACGCCTCCAACATGCCTCCAACACACCCCCTTGAACTTTGACCGTCCCTGCGACGGAAAGCAGTTGGGGACGTCCAAAATCGGCTTTCGATTACACCGATTTGTACAACCCTGGGGGAAGGACGTCCATCTTCCGATTTATGTCGAAAGATGGGTGTCCTTCTCTTTCGAAAATGAGCCCGTTGGTGTACTGAATAGTCACAAATGAAGCTTTGTTTTTCAGTCTCATCTTTCTTTAGCGATGCCCCTTTATGCAGGCATGTGTGAGGTGAATTACACTAGTATTTTTTAAAGAAAGGTAGATGCCTACTCTTCTTTAGAAAACAGCATTTATGTGGGCAAACCTGAACTTCCACAGAGTACAGGATGTTGGTCTTTCTAGAGCAACTGTTTTGGGATGTGTTGCCAAATGACATTGACAGCATTATTATGCTACTAAATTAGAAACTAATTAAGCAATATTGTTAGTAGAAAACAACACAATTAAAACAGTAAGGTAAGTTTTCAAAAATTTATGGAGGAAGATAATCATCTCTGTCATTAATCTTTTTGAAACATTGCAAATTGACTCATAAAACACGAGATACAGTGTCTTAGAAAAAAGGCAGTTAAATGCAAAACATTTTTTGAGCCCCCTTTTCATCTTATTTCCTCAAGAAAGAGATCGATTTACTTAAGTGTACTGCAGATTACTGTGTATTATTAATGTACATAAGTAAATAGGCCCTTTTTACTGCAATGTAAGCCATATTGAAATTGGCCATTATTACATGTTAATAATGCATGCTCTAACAGACCATTTTCGAGAATTTGCCTCTATTTTAGTACAACAAAGGTTGTTGTGTTGTATTCTATATATTTCTTTGAAGGACTAGACCAAGAGATGTTCCCATTTCTCAGTTAGCTTCAATCTCAGGTTTATTACTTTTGATTAACTGCCCAAAGAACAAACATCAGGATGGAGAAACAAAGAAGTAAATATCATAAAACTCACATCATCTGAAAAGAACGCCGACAATATGATAGGACAGAAACGGAGAAACATGACGACAAATAAGGGACAAATGGCCCATCCAGTCTGCCCATCTTCAGTAACCACTAAGTCCTCCTTTTCCTAAGGGATCCCACATGCCTGTCCCATGCTTCCTTGAATTCTGACACAGTCTTCGTCTCCACTACCTCCACCGGGAGGCCATTCCACGCATTCACCACCCTTTCCGTGAAGGAGTATTTTCTTAGATTCCTCCTAAGCGTATTTCCTCTTAACTTCTTCCTATGCCCTCTCATTCCAGGGCTTTCCTTCAGTTGAAAAAGGCTCACTTCCTGTACATTGATGCAACTGAGGTATTTAAATGTCTCTATCATGTCCCCTCTTTCCCAGCATATACATGTTGAGGTTCGTAAGTCTGGCCCCATATGTTTTATGACAGAGACCACTTACCAGTTTTGTAGTCACCCTCTGGACCAACTCCGTCCTGTTTATATCTTTCCTTAGGTGCGGTCTCCAGAATTGCACATAGTATTGTAAATGGGGCCTCACCAGAGACTTATACAAGGGCACTATCACCTCTTTTTTTTCCTGCTGGTCATCCCTTTCCTTATGCACCCAAGCATCCTTCTGGCTTTGAACATCACCTTTTCTACCTGTTTGGCCACCTTAAGTTCATCAGACACAATCACCCCCAAGACCCATTCTTCTTTTCTATATAGAAGCACTTCACCCCTGATATTGTACCGTGCCGTTAGATTTTTGTAACCCAAGTGAAAGGGTTACCACAACCCCCCACAGTGGACAATCAAACCTATAACCCTTGTATTCGGGTACCACAGCCCTAACCCCTTACATCAGTAGAGAAGTAAAGAGGTACTGCCTGCTTACCATGCCTCCAGACTCCGGCCCATAGTCCCACACCAACCGACCCAGCCAGACACGTGAAGGATGCAGTTCACATGGAGGGGCATAATCGGAAGGGGCGCCCAAGTTTTGCTGACGACATCCTCGCAAAACGTCCCAATGGAGGGGCGGGGAAACCCGTATTATCGAAACAAGATGGACGTCCATCTTTTGTTTCGATAATACGGTCGGGGATGCTCAAATCTTGAAATTTAGGTCGTCCTTAGAGATGGTCGTCCCTAGACTTGGTCGTTTCTGATTTTCGGCAATAATGGAAACCAAGGACGCCAAGTTCAGAAACGACCTTTGGTTGTGGGAGGAGCCAGCATTCGTAGTGCACTGGTTTTGGAGGGCTCACATTTACCACCACAAGTGTAACAGGTAGGGGGAATATGGGCCTGGGTCCGCCTGCCTGAAGTGCACTGCACCCACTAAAACTGCTCCAGGGACCTGCATACTGCTGTGATGGACCTGAGTATGACATTTGAGGCTGGCACAGAGGCTGGCACAAAAGATTTTGAAAGATATTTTTTGAGGGTGGGAGGGGGTTAGTGAACACTGGGGGAGAAAGGGGAGGTCATCCCCGATTCTCTCCGGTGGTCATCTGGTCAGTTTGGGCACCTTTTTGTGCCTTGGTCATAAGAAAAACAGGACCAGGTAAAGTCATCCAAGTGCTCGTCAGGACGCCCTTTTTTCCATTATGGGTCGAGGACGTCCATGTGTTAGGCATGCCCAAGTCCCTCCTTCACTACGCCTCCAACACGCCCCCATGAACTTTGGTCATCCCCGCGACGGAAAGCAGTTGGGGACGCCCAAAATCGGCTTTCGATTATACCGATTTGGGCGACCCTGTGAGAAGGACGCCCCTCTTCCGATTTGTGTGGAAAGATGGGCATCCTTCTTTTTCGAAAATGAGCCTGTTAGGGATCAACATTAAACGCTCCTCAGAAAAAAATTCGTTTTAAGCAACCTCTTAAAAGAAGGAAAGAGAATTCAGAATGCAGAGACATTGGAAGCTGATTCCAGAACAACAAATTCCTGCAAGTTGCCTGAGGGACTTGGCAAAAGGATGTCACCATCAGCAGGTGGTGTTGAGCAGATTGGAGACCTAGACAGAGGATATAGAATCAAATACTGTGACAGAAATTCCAGGATGCCTACTCTAAGAAGCTTGTGCATTAAGGGGCCTTTACTAAGCTGCGTACACACATCTTACATGCGTCAATTTGGAGTTACCGCCCAGCTACCACGTGGCCCAGGTGGTAATGTTATTTTTTACACGTGTCTGCTATGCGCGCTGGAAAATCATTTTTATTTTCCTGCATGCGGCAGAAACCGGGTGGCAATCATCATTCTACACGCATAGATGGTTACTGCATGAGACCTTACCACTAAGTCAATGGGTGGCAGTAAGGTCTCAGACCAAAAATAGATGTGTGCCAATTTTTATTTTGCCAAATGTCCATTCCATATCATCAAGCTGATCAATCCATAGACTGGTGGGTTGTGTCCATCTACCAGCAGGTGGAGATAGAGAGCAAACTTTTGCCTCCCTATATGTGGTCATGTGCTGCCGGAAACTCCTCAGTATGTTCTCTATCTCAGCAGGTGGTGGTCACACACAGCAGCAGCTCTGGCTAGGCCTCCAAGCCTAATCCTTAGGTTTTGTTGAGGCCTGGGGTTGAGGGCTCTTTTGAGCAAGTGCAAACCTGGTGGTGCCAGGTCCCTCCTTTTCTCCCCCCTCCCGCTGGCTCCGTTTAAAAAAAAAAAATAAAATTTTAAACGTCTTTAAAGGCGTTTAATTCGACGTTTCTTTAAACGTTCATTGCAGCTACTCACTGGGACACCAGTTCGTTACAGCTCGGAGCGGCAAGCAGGTAATTTTACCTTTTTATAGCGGGCAGGGGGTTCCCCGATTCTTCTCCTCGTGGCATATGGCGTCGGAGGGCGAGGGCGCAAAGGGTCGCTCCCCGGATCGCTGGAGCGCTTCTAGAGGGGATGCGGGGGTTTTACAACCTGATTCGCCCTTGATGGGTGACAGTTTAGTGACCGATGAATGTCCCGGTCGTTCCTCCGGCGTGGCGGTTTTTTCCCGCCATAAACGCCCATCCCCCGCTCCTCGCCTCCGCCATCTTGGCCGGCCACGCGGCTCGGACGGCTTCTTCGTGGGCCGCCCTTGAGGTTGGAGACATTAATGCCATGAACGCCCTTAATTTGGGCGACGGCACAAAGCGGCTAAAGTTAAGCGCCGTTCTTCCCGCGCGGCTCCTTCGCGGAGTTTCGCGCCGGACGCCATTTTGGATGCGCAGCATGTCTCTCCCCCGCTATTGCGAGCGCCGGTTGAGAGTGCGTCTAGGGCTGTTGCCCAGGCTGCGGAAGTGCATCAGGCTTTCCTCATGCAAAACGCTGCCCCTGCTCCCTCTTCTGATAAAGAGGTTGAGGTTCCCAGAGGTAAACGCCCTCGGGTTGATTTCCAGGCCTTGGAGGACTTTGTCTCCTCCGATGTAGATGAGGGCAGCGTGTCTGAGGTCTCCCAACGGTCCTTTGCGGATTCCTTGGAGGAGATAGATCCCCGCTCGGATGGAGCGGATGACCCCTCTGCAGCGCGGCTTTTTAGCCCAGAGGATTTGCCCAACCTGTTGTTACAGGCCATGGACACTTTGAAGATTTCCTCTCCGGAGGACGTCTCTCCCTCAGCCCCTGTTGGCTCTGCCATTATGCTGGGGACGAAGCGCCCGCCTAGATCCTTCCACGTGCATGATGCCATGCACACCTTAATTGCGGCTCAATGGGATGTCCCGGAAACGAGCCTTAAAGTGGCTAGGGCTATGTCCTGCCTCTATCCTTTGGCTGTGAGTGAACGTGAGGCCTATCTGTGGCCTACCGTGGATTCTTTAATCACTGCGGTGACTAAGAAAACGGCGTTGCCGGTGGAAGGTGGCACGGCCCTAAAGGACGCCCAAGACAGAAGATTGGAGGCGGCCTTAAGGTCGTCCTTTGAGGCAGCTGCTTTAAGTTTGCAGGCCTCAGTTTGCGGCTCCTATGTGGCCAGGGCGTGCCTGACTATGGTGCAGCGGGCTTCCCCCTCGGATCTTTATTCTGGTTGCATTTCAGGTTCAAGTTTAGTCTTCAGTTATTTCAGAAAGACTTCGTGTTCAAGTTCTTTCACTTGGATTCTTCAAGAGTTGAGACGAGTTTGTGTTACAGTGAGCTGCTGCATTCCTCTCCCCTCCGTTTTACGGGGCTGGATTGAGACATAAATTCTGCCGGCACTCCCTCCCGCTTCGTGCGGCTGTAGGGCAGCTTTGTACCCCTCCCGCTTCGGCGGTGTTAGGGTCAGTCAGCTCCTCCCGCGGTTGCGGTTGCAGGATAAGCCAGAGTGGGCAGAGTGTCCCTTCGTGGGTGTAATTCTCTAAGTGCTGAGTCCTGCGGATGGAGCTTTGATATCGACATACTGAGGAGTTTCCGGCAGCACATGACCACATATAGGGAGGCAAAAGTTTGCTCTCTATCTCCACCTGCTGGTAGATGGACACAACCCACCAGTCTATGGATTGATCAGCTATGATTAATGGAAAGAAAATTATCAGGTATGATTATACATAATTTTACCTTTTTGGCAAAAGTTTAAAAAAGGCCTTTTTAAAAGGCTCACTGAAAAATGGATCTGCGTGCCCCCAAAATTCGTGCCTACACTAGCGCATCCCATTTTTCAGCGCACCTTAAAGGACCCCTCAAAGTAATATCTTAAAAGAAATCTGAAAGGTGATTAGTAGCCAATGTTCCGCTTGTCAGAAAGGGGTCACATGATCGTATTTCTTCCCTCCTAAGAGTAAATTCACTGCGGTGTTCTGCATTAGCTTGAAATGCCTAAGTTCCCTTAGACAAACCCCTTTAAAAAGTGAATTGCAATAGTCCAAGTACGTTGAGTGCATGCAGACAAGCAGGGACAAGCAGTTAAACCAGAATGCACTAACACGTTATTTATTTCCCGCTCTGCATTTTAAGATAACATCTAAAAACCCACCCAACTATAGAACTATAAACCTTAGAGGAATCAACCCGCTACTTAAGGAAAAATAGTTAGCATACGTGGAGGGGCATTTTCAATATGATGTCTAAGTCCAACATTGGACGTTTTGCACAAACGTCCAAAATCTGAATAGGAAAGAAGGTCATTTTCGAAAAAGAAAAATGTCTATCTTTTTTTTTTTTTTTTAAATACTGTTTCGAAAAAGGTTTGGTGCTTTGGATGTTTTGTTTTTTGGTCCATTTTTGAAAAAAATAAATAAATAAGTGCAAAATGTAGAAAATCAAGCTATTGGGATATAGGAGGAGCCAGCATTTTGAGCAGACTGGTCCCCCAGACATCTCAGGAGAACAATGGGGCACCCTCGGGGGCACTTCTCTGCACTTCATAAAAATTTTCCCAGGTGCTCCCTTATCTGGTCCCCTGAGCCCTCCAAAACCCACCGTCCCCTCCCCCACTGTACACTACTACAATAGCCCTTATGGGTGAAGGGGGCACCTATATTTGGATACAGTAGGGTTTTGTTGACTTTGGGAGGGGGGGTCACAATTTCCACCATGAGTGTGACAGGTAGGGGGGTATAGGGACCTGAGTCCCCCACTCCATAGTGCACTGCACTGACCACTACACTACTCCAGGGACCTGAGGCTGCGCTAATAGACCTTGCTCTAACATCTGAGGCTGTCATAGAGGCTGGTAAGTCATATTTTTATTCACATATTTGGGGGATGAGAGGGGGTCAGCGACCACTGGGGGGGTATTTTGGGGTCATCCCTGATTTCCTCCAGTGGTCATCTGGTCATGTAGGGCACATTTTGTGCCTTATTCATTATAAAAACAGGTCTAGCGCAGAATGTCTTTTAGTGTTGTTTTATTCTATTACTAGGAAAACAGGCCCGTTTCAGGAGCAAATGATACGGGCGCTAGCAAGGTTTTCCTCCCCAACCCCCCCTTCTCCCTCCCTCCCTACTTACCGATCCCCTCGTCGCCCCCTTCTCCCTCCCTCCCTACCTACCTACGGACCCCTTCGTCGTTCTGACGGCATCGGCATTGCTCCACATTCCGCACTTCTTGGACGCACCGAACGCCATTGCTCCGCCCTCGACGTCATGACGTTTGACGCGAGGGCGGGGCCCCTAGCCTGTGCGATTTCGGTGGCTTCACCACCATAGTCTTACGAACCCGTTCTGGAAGGAAGTGACAGTGACGTCACTGTCCTCAGAACGTTGAGGGTGAGTTTTATTATATAGGATGGCTGAATAACATCTAAGTTTTAGGAATGCCCAAATCCCGCCCCCAACATGCTCCTTTGAGATTTGGACGCACTGCAGATGAACAGCATAGAAAAATGTCTGAATAATAGGTTTCAAAAATACAAAAAGAAGAATATCGCTTCTAAAATAACCACCCAAATAAACCAATAATAATGAAATGTGTGAGAGAGAGGACATTCAGTTAAAGAGATTGCCAACAACAGAAGCTTTGGCGCTGATGCTAAACTTGTTTCTGAATTGTTTGGCAGCGGTTTTTCAAGAATGAACTGCCCCTGAAGATGTATCAAAATGGAGTACTCTGTCGGGCAGCTCTTTTGTGCTTCAGGCACTCAAGATAAATGATTGGTATTTCTGAATGTATCTGATTTTACTAATTTGAATTTATTATATGGGACACGTGATTTTTGTTTCTCTGTTTCCTTTATGTCAGACTTGTTTTGGAACGAATGGACATTAGAACGTACATTGTATCTGTAGTTATATAGAGAGGAATCAACCTAGTAATAGTTATTCTGAGTTAAATTTCACTTGGGCATTGCGTGAAGAAGACAAATTATGAGTAGCCGACTTTGTTGGCAGATTCATATACATTGGCTCTGGAGATTGTGGACAAGTGGTCTTTGACTGAATGTCTTCTCTCTCAAGTTTCATTAATATTGGTTTATTTGGTATGCTAATTCTTTTTCTTTAAATAGCTGTTTAAGGGGTCCTTTTACTAAGGTGCACCGGAAAATGGCCTGTGCTGGTGTAGACGTGAGTATTGTGTGCGCGCAGGTCCATTTTTCACCGCGCCTGCAAAAAAGGCCTTTTTTGGGGATGAAAATGGACGTATGGCAAAATGAAAATTGGCGCATCCATTTTATCTCTGAGACCTTACCGCCACCCATTGACTTAGCGGTAAGGTCTCATGCGTTAACCGGGTGGTAATCGTCAGCACTCGTACAATGCCAATTACCGCCCGGTTAGTGCAGCGCGCCAGAAAATAGAAACATGACGGCAGATAAAGGCCATATGACCCATCTAGTCTGCCCATCCTCTGTAACCCCTGATTCTTCCTGTTCCTAAGCGATCCCACATGCCTTTTTACATTCTGGAGCAGTCCTCGACTCCACCACCTCCACCGGGAGGCCATTCCACGCCTCCACCACCCTTTCTGTGAAATAATACTTCCTTAGGTTACTCCTAAGCCTATTCCCTCTTAACTTTGTCATATGCCCCCTCATTCCAGAGCTCTCCTTCATTTGAAAAAGACTCTCTTCCTGTACATAAATGCCCTTGAGATATTTAAAAGTTTCTATCATGTCTCCTCTCTCCCTCCTCTCTTCCAGCGTATACATGTTGAGGTTCATAAGCCTGTCCCTATAATTTTTGCATTCAAGACCGCTTACTAATTTCGTAGCCGCCCTCTGGACCGACTCCATCCTGTTCATATCTTTCCGTAGGTGCGGTCTCCAGAACTGCACGCAGTACTCCAAATGGGGCATCACCAGAGACTTATACAACGGCACTATCACCTCCTTTTTCCTGTTGCTCATGCCTCTGTTTATGCACCCAAGCATCCTTCTGGCTTTGGCCATCGCTTTTTCTACCTGATTGAAAGCTTTAAGGTCATCAGACACAATCACCCCCAAGTCCCACTCTTCCTTTGTACACTGAATAAAAAATATTTTCCGGCGCACATAGCGGATCTGCGTCAAAAATGAAATTGACGCCCGGGCATGTGGTAGTTCAAAGTTGACGCAAGTAAGACGCGCATACGTGGCTTATTAGAAGGACCCCTATCCTCTAAGGTTTATGGTTCTATATTGGGGGGGGGGTGGGGTTGAATGTTATCTGTAATTTACCTCCCCACAGTTTTTGTGGGTTTTGAATATTGGAGGAGTCTTCTACATTTTAAAATGCCACTGAAAGAAATGGAGGTGATATTTAAAGTTAACACTTTAAAGAGTAACAAGAGGGAAGCTGAGCATAGAAAATACAGGCGCACAGTCGTTGCCAGGCTTTATCACAGAATATGATGATGAATATTTGAATGTGTAAATTTCAGAAAATGTGACACAGGTTGAGTATAAGCCATGGCTGGTCTTAGGAGCCCTCTTACTAAGCTGCGTAGGTGCCTGTGCTCGCCCAACACATGCCAATTTAGAACTACTGCCCAGCTACATCATGGCCCGGACGGTAATTTTATTTACTACACGCGTCCAGTAGGCGCCCTGGAAATTTTCCGGCGTGCGGCGCTAACTGGGCGGTAATCAGCATTGTATGCACATTGACGATTTCCCCCCAGTTAACGTGTGAGACCTTACCGCTAAGTGAATGGGTGGTGGTAAGGTCTCAGGCCCAAAATGGACGGATGCCAATTTTCATTTTGCTCCACGTCCATTTTCAGCCAAAAAAACACGCTTCTACAACAGTGCAGGCCATTTTTCAGCACACTTTAGTAAAAGGACCCCTTAGACTGGTGCCCTAAGGTTCTATCAGCATAATGGTTGCAATCAAACCATAAAGCACAGGAACCATCAAGAAAATGACCCTATACTAAATACCCAACTCTACAAGCAATCTATACAATGATCACAAATAAATTAAACATTCCAGAAAGTGCCGATCCCTTTGGAACACCCATGTCAACCAGCATCTACAGAGGTATTCCTGTTAAAAGAGACCTGCTGCATCCATCCAGAGAAAAGTTACTGAAACCATTTGAGCACATTCCCTTCAATCTGTATTTCTGACAATCATTAAATTACTTCTACTACTACTACTTATCATTTCTATAGTGCTACTAGATGTACGCAGCACTGTACACTTGAACATGAAGAGACAGTCCCTGCTCGACAGAGCTTACAATCTAATTAGGACAAACAGGACAAACAAGGGATAAGGACAAAGGGTAGCAAGATTCCGGAATCCCAAAGAGTAGCAAGATTCTGTGTGGAATCCTAAAGAGTAGCAACATTCCGGAACCCAAAGAATAGCAAGATTCCGGAACCCAAAGACTACTACTACTACTTATCATTTCTATAGCACTACTAGACGTACGCAGCGCTGAACACTTGAACATGAAGAGACAGTCCCTGCTCAACAGAGCTTACAATCTAATTAGGACAGACAAACAGGACAAATAAGAGATAAGGGAATATTAAAGTGAGGATGATAAAATAAGGGTTCTGAACAAGTGAATAAGGGTTAGGAGTTAAAAGCAGCATCAACAAGGTGGGCTTTTAGCTTAGATTTGAAGACGGCCAGAGATGGAGCTTGACGTACCGGCTCAGGAAGTCTATTCCAGGCATATTGTGCAGCAAGATAAAAGGAGTAATCACTTATGCGATGGCGTATCAAACACAGCTGAGATATCCAGGAATATAATCAGATACGACAGATTTGCATCCATTCCCCTGATAATGTCATCCAGTATGGAAGCCGTCAATATTTCTGCGCCATATTTGGGCCTCAATCCGAATTGATACTCATCATGGATATTATGATTATCAACATAATCCTCTATTTGCCGAGACACAATAAATTCAATTAATATGTCAAAAAAAAAGAGATCCAAGATGGCGGCATAGCGTTTAATCGCACCAGATGCGCCCAGTTACCTGATCGAAGCACTGTTGGCAGAGGCTCTGGATCCCCACAGACAATGGGGAAAAGGAGAGGGAAGGTGCGGGAAAATCCCTCAACCTCCACCGGGACCCAACTCCACCACCAGACGACCTTGGATCAGTTCGGGTTAGCGCCTAGACCCAGGCAAGCCTCTTCTCCCGCTGTCGGAGCTGGCACATCAGCGCTGGCCAGCAGTGTCGACGGGGTTTCCTTGAGCCCCGTCCA
This sequence comes from Microcaecilia unicolor, assembly GCF_901765095.1. Lineage (NCBI taxonomy): Eukaryota > Metazoa > Chordata > Amphibia > Gymnophiona > Siphonopidae > Microcaecilia > Microcaecilia unicolor. The sequence continues at coordinate 367,543,270 of NC_044034.1, forward strand.
ACGTGCGGCTCCCCTTCAGCCAGGAAAGGGCAGCGTGGAGTCAAGTCCGGCAGCTCAGGCTCCGAATATACTACTACTTGACATTTCTAAAGCGCTACTAGGGTTACGCAGCGCTGTACAATTTAACATAGAAGGACAGTCCCTGCTCAAAGGAGCTTACAATCTAAAGGACAAATGTACAGTCAGTCAAATAGGGGCAGTCTAGATTTCCTGAAAGGTATAAAGGTTAGGTGCCGAAAGCAACATTGAAGAGGTGGGCTTTGAGCAAGGATTTGAAGATGGGTAGGGAGGGGGCTTGGCGTAAGGGCTCAGGAAGTTTATTCCAAGCATAGGGTGAGGTGAGGCAGAATGAGCGGAGCCTGGAGTTGGCGGTGGTGGAGAAGGGTACTGAGAGGAGGGATTTGTCCTGTGAGCGGAGGTTACGGGCGGGAACGTAAGGGGAAATGAGGGTAGAGAGGTAATGAGGGGCTGCAGACTGAGTGCATTTGTAGGTAAGAAGGAGAAATTTGAACTGTATGCGGTATCTGATTGGAAGCCAGTGAAGTGACCTGAGAAGAGGGGTGATATGAGTATATCGGTTCAGGCGGAATATAAGACGTGCAGTAGAGTTCTGAACGGATTGAAGGGGGGATAGATGGCTAAGTGGGAGGCCAGTGAGGAGTAGGTTGCAGTAGTCAAGGCGAGAGGTAATGAGAGCGTGGACGAGAGTACGGGTGGTGTGCTCAGAGAGGAAAGGGCGAATTTTGCTGATGTTAAAGAGAAAGAAGCGATAGGTCTTAGCTATCTGCTGGATATGCGCAGAGAAGGAGAGCGAGGAGTCGAAGATGACTCCGAGGTTGCGGGCAGATGAAACGGGGAGGATGAGGGTGTTATCAACTGAGATAGAAAATGGAGGAAGAGGAGAAGTGGGTTTTGGTGGAAAGACGATAAGCTCGGTCTTGGACATGTTCAGTTTCAGGTGGCGGTTGGACATCCAGGCAGCAATGTCGGATAAGCAGGCCGATAACTTGGCCTGGGTCTCCGCGATGAATTTAGGAGACCTGGGTGTGCAGGGAGGGAACCTGCCTACGCTGGGAGAAACGGCTGGGAGCACCAGGCTGGAAGAACAACTAACAATACAAACATTGCCATCACAGGTAGTGAGTACTTTGAAACAGTCTATTGACTATAGCAAAACCAGCCGTAGTGACAATGGAGTCACTCTGGGACCTGACATTTAACATTCAATCTTCTTTATAAGAATTGATAATTAAAAACACTAGTGAAATTAAGGTATTGTCTGAAGCAGCCATTATCCAGGCACAGGATTGAAACTTTTAGGTGAGAAAATTCAAAAATTAGAATCTGTGGGACAAGTCTCAATTAAGAAAGAAACTTTACCTTTCGTCATTTGGAATAGTTAGAAAATCAATCTAGGAGGCTTAATTTGAGGCTGGCAAATTTTCCTTGATCACCTTTAATTACACCCATAGAGATGGTTAATATTTGGTTGAAATACTAGGAATTGTTGGAGATTCACTGCCTCCTATAACTCAGGCGCAGTATTTACAAACCCAAGTAGGAGATGCTATGAACCTCACATATTTTTTGGATACCTCATTAGAGGTAATTACTCAGAGAACTACTACTACTACTACTTATCATTTCTATAGCGCTACCGGACGTACGCAGCGCTTCACACTTGAACATGGAGAGACACTGTGGTGGTTTCCTTTGCCCTGGAGATGGATCGAGATGCAGTACTGAGACTTTCCTTTCGTTATTTGGATTCTCTATTCTTGGGGTCTAAAATAAGAATTTATCCAGATTTGTCTAGAGAAACACAGAAAAGGTGGCATTACGTGCAAATTTTGTACTTAAATTTCCTTGTATATGCCGTATATTATTTCAGTCTAAACAATTTCAATTCTTTGATCCCAAGCAGTTAGAAGATTTTTTGCTGTCTAAAGAAGAGGTTAATGTTATTGTCTAAACACAGAAGTACACTGTAAGATAGCTTGGAGTAGGCTACCTGGGTAGCATTGATTTAGAATTGCTTCTTAGATACAATGCTAAGTAATCTTTTTCCTTTCTTGGATCTAATTTACCTAATGTATAATGGACGAAAGTGGTGAAGATATTTCAGTTATGGTTAACTTTGAATATTTTGTTATGAGGCATTTCCAGTTTCTTGTATTATTGCTCTATGAGTTGTATAATATATATGATTTAATAAAAATAATGAACATAATTTGCCCAAGAAAAAGAATACTTGATATAGGCTGATAGTTAGTCATTATCGAAGCATCAGGATTAACATACTTTGGCACAGGCCGCACAATCACCCATTTCAATGCAGTAGGTATCTCTCTAACAATCCTTTCCACTGCTCATGTACTGAGAGGATAAAGTGGGATTATATTTGCTTTGAGTTTTTGCCACCGGTGGTGGGTTTCCTCACTAGCTACCCTGAAAGGAACCCCAAGCTTCTGAGGACATTCACGTCCCAGGTGGGGACCTTCCATTGAAATGCTACCACAACGTGGATCATGACCTCCGTGAGACATACAGACGTTCAAATATTTGAAAGGTATTAATCTGCAAATGAACCTTTTCCGGAGATGGGAAGGCAGTAGAACTAGAGGACATGAAATGAAATTGAAGGGGGGCAGACTCAAGAAAAATGTCAGGAAGTATTTTTTCACGGAGAGAGTGGTGAATGCTTGGAATGCCCTCCCGCGGGAGGTGGTGGAGATGAAAACGGTAACGGAATTCAAACATGCGTGGCATAAACATAAAGGAATCTTGTTCACAAGGAATGGATCCTCAGGAGCTTAGTGGAGATTGGGTGGCAGAGCCGGTGGTGGGAGGCGGGGCTAGTGCTGGGCAGACTTCTACAGTCTGTGCCCTGAAAATGGCAGATACAAATCAAGGTCAGGTATACACAAAAAGTATCACATATGAGTTTATCTTGTTGGGCAGACTGGATGGACCATGCAGGTCTTTTTCTGCCGTCATCTAATATGTTACTCACGTTACTATGACACTTGTTGCGGTCCTACAGAAAGCCAGTGACGCCAGTTTTTCCTTGTATGAGCCAGGCCTATGGACATTCATTCCCAGCTTTCAACTAGATTTCATAAATTCATAACCAGGAATCTTTCTTCCAAGGGAATTGAAAAGCAAAATCATATTAAAGGATTGTTTGAGAAGTTAAGATAGCGTCTTAGAATCATCAGCAAAGATGTGAAAAATATGTCCTTTCAATCTTTCTCAAGATGAAAGGCATACAAATAGTTTTGAAATATCAGAATACCCATTACAGAAACTAATCTTGGTTGCCTCAGTAGCAGAGAAATAGAAAATGACTTCATGACATAGGTGAAGAAATGAAAGCTTTCCCAGATAATAAAACTAATGGATATTTCTATAGACAAAATGGAATTAGGATTTGCATCAATAATGACATTGTACTGTAGAATTGTTTTATCATAGGGAGGAACAACATAGTATGCTTAAAAAAAAAAGATACCATTAAATCAATAGCATTAAACAGGTTTCCAAAAGCAACAACTGTTTCTGCAACACGATTTATGTTTACTTTTTATTTATTTGCTTGTCTTTACTATGAGCTATTTCTTCAGTTTTAAGTATTTGCAAGATAGCTATTTTATATCCCTAAGTAGAAGGGGTTATATTAGAAACATCTTCCCATGTAAATATTGCTATTTTGCACACTGCCTTAGGTAAATTTCTACAAAAATACAGTAAATAAATCCTAATGTACATGTGTAGATTGCATATACAGAAAGCCCCTATTTACACATGGAGATGTGCTGGGGGTGTGCCTTGGGCAGGTCCCCAACCCCCCCAGCTGAAGTCTTCGTCCAGGGATGGTCTCCGGCACCACCACATTGCCTGCCCTACTCTCTGTTCCCCTCATGTCCAGCACACTCATAAGTACATAAGTATTGCCATACTGGGACAGACCAAAAAAGGTCCATCAAGCCCAGAATCCTGTTTCCAACAGTGCTCAATTTCACTAAAAGGAGCGTGCCCGACGTGAGGGGAAGAGAGAGCAGGGCAGGCACCAGCGCTGGACAAAGTCTTCAGCTGGCGGGGATTGGGGACCCCCGCCAGCCATGGTATTTGCTGCAGAGGCCCCAAGTGAATTTGGGGGACCCAGGCCCCTGTGGCCCCACCTAACTGTGCCACTGTGTGAGAGGCAGATTGCGGCTCCAGTAAGTGGCAACCGGGAGACAATGTGCTATGGATGGGTAGAAGAAGGCTCAGACCAGGAGCAGAGGACTGGAGCTAGGGAGAACTCATCCCAGAACAAGGGTGAACCAAAGGTGGAGTGCCGTGTGGTTCCTGGATTGAAGAGCTAAGTGGAACCCAAAACTGGTGAGAGAATCTGACCTCCCAAATCCCCAGATTGCTATTCCGGACCATAGACCCTCTCCCACGCTCGACTGCAGGCGAACTGGAATGGATGGAATGAGAGTGGCCCTGAATGTGAAACTGAAGCGGAGCGGGTGAGACCTGGGTTACACTTGTATTCTGGTTACTAGACTCGGTAAAATTCTAAACAGATCAGGATTTTCTGAGCAGGAACAATTTCATTTCCTTTAAGCCTCTGTTTAAATTACAGCTGTTCCAGCCTATCAGATCTTTTCTCTGACCTTGGAGTGGTCAATGAATCATGCACACAGTAGATGTGACCCTAGGGTTGCACTTTTTTGAAACTAAATTGTTAAAACAGGCACATCAAAGAATGATAAAGCATTTCACCTTGTGCTTGAGTTAATAAGACAATTAGCTAACCCTTGAGAAAGATTTATTCTTCAAAATGACAGTGTGGTCCTTTGATATAAGTTACTGGTGCTGCTTCCCATCAGCACCTTTCCTAAATCACATCTGTGTTAGCAAGAAAACTTTTCTAGTGCCCCAGTAAAATGTCTTTAGGTGCAATAATTTATTGCACGTAGGAGTTCTACACGAAGCAGACATTTTTAGTCTGATAGAGGAATGGTCAATCAGTAGTTTAATAAAATATTTATAGCATTTTTGGTTTATTTTATTCCACACTATGCCACTCATTCGAATGCCTCAAGGGCTTTCTCATAGTAATTATAGTTTACAATGAGAAAATCAATTCTACATTATGCTGTGAAAAAATCGACAGTTTTAAAGCATAGTTTCACTGGACTGTTATCCCTCTGTGAACAAACCATCAATAGCTCCTTTAAGCAACTGCAGGTCATCGGGGACCTCTGTGATCGAGGTCCAGCTTTGCAGCTTCAAACACCAGGCCTTCCAATCTGACATTTGTCGCCCTGCATTTTGAATAGATAAACCAGGACCACCACAAACCTCACAATGGTAATGTGTCCCTGGAGCTAGGATATCATGCATATCAACTGTTTTCCGCAGCACTAGCTTACCTGCCCTTCCTCTACAGTTTTGTAACAATGCTACCAAACTTACATAGTAACATAGTAGATGACGGCAGAAAAAGACCTGCGCGGTCCATCCAGTCTGCCCAACAAGATAAACTCACATGTGCTACTTTTTGTGTATACCTTACCTTGATTTGTACCTGTCCTTTTCTGGGCACAGACCGTATAAGTCTGCCCAGCACTATCCCCGCCTCCCAACCACCAGCCCCGCCTCCCACCACTGGTTCTGGCACAGACCGTATAAGTCTGCCCAGCACTATCCCCGCCTCCAAACCACCAGTCCCGCCTCCTACCATCGGCTCTGGCACAGACCGTATAAGTCTGCCCAGCACCATCTCCGTCTCCCGCCACCGGCTTTGCCACCCAATCTCGTCTAAGCTCCTTAGGATCCATTCCTTCTGAGTAGAATTCCTTTATGTTTATCCCACGCATGTTTGAATTCCGTTACCGTTTTCGTTTCCACCACCTCCCGCGGGAGGGCATTCCAAGCATCCACTACTCTCTCCGTGAAAAAATACTTCCTGACATTTTTCTTGAGTCTGCCCCCCTTCAATCTCATTTCATGTCCTCTCGTTCTACTGCCTTCGCATCTCCGGAAAAGGTTCGTTTGTAGATTAATACCTTTCAAATATTTGAATGTCTGTATCATATTTGGATGGTTTATTTCAATTTACTATACCACCCTTCCTGCATATATCACAGGGCGGTGCACAGCCAAATAAAATCAAGTTCCCAAGTTTATTTAGCATTTATAAGCGCACAACTATGGAATGGGCTCCCAAAAGCTGTGAAAACAATCCACGACCACTTGAACTTCAGGAAATCACTGAAAACCAACCTCTTCAAAAAGGCTTTACCCCAACGACCCCACGTAACCCTCTTCACCTACCAACACAGCATGACTATGATCGAACAGGACAACAGGCAATCTTCATCCATTCCGACCCTCCACTTATACCTCATACGATCACTATACAACTTTGTATTTGTTATCCACCGACTGGGCAAACGCCTCTGACGGTACTATGTAAGCCACATTGAGCCTGCAAATAGGTGGGAAAATGTGGGGTACAAATGCAACAAATAAATAAATAAATTTGATATCTCGCACATCAGGTAAAATATCTGAGCGGTTTACAAACCTGGTATATTTATTTAATTTATTTATTTATTAAGATTTATTTACCACCTTTTTGAAGGAATTCAAAGCAGTGTACAGTAAGAATAGATCAAACATGAGCAATAGACAATTACAGCAGTAAAAATATTCAAGTAACAATGGAAAGTATGGCACAGTACACTACCTACAATGTCAACACAATACGTAATACAACATTTTAGTTGATAGTGAAGGGTAAAGCAAAGATGGAACATATAGATAGGTAAGAGAATAAGAAGAGTTAGAATGTAAGGTGACTAATTTAAAGAAAGTTGGACATGAGTTCAGAGAGATGGTTAAATACTGTATCAGCTAGGGTAGGAGTGGATAAAACATGTCCTGCTCCAGTATGTGCAGCCTGAGTCACTCCTTGAGTGAGACTAAGAAGTTAGTTACTTCTTCCATTAAAGGCCTGGATGAAGAGCCAAGCTGTCACCTGCTTCCTGAAGTAGAGATAGTCTTGTGTTAAGCGGACCCTTTCAGGCAATGCATTCCAGAGTGTGGGGGCTACTCCGGAGAAGGCTCACTTGCGGGTATCACATCGTGTAATGTCTTTTGGAGAGGGTGTGGTTAGTGATAGTCTTTGAGACGACCTTAGTGTCGTTGGTGGTGTGTAGAGGTTCATCCTACTCTTCAGGTAACTTAGTAATATAGTAGATGATGGCAGAAAAAGACCTGCACAGTCCATCCAGTCTGCCCAACAAGATAAACTCATATGTGCTACTTTTTGTGTATACCTTATCTTGATTTGTACCTGTCCTTTTCAGGGCACAGACCGTATAAATCTGCCCAGCACTATCCCCGCCTCCCAACCACCAGCCCCGCCTCCCACCACCGGTTCTGGCACAGACCATATAAGTATGCCCAGCACTATCCCCGCCTCCCAACCACCGGCTCTGGCACAGACCGTATAAGTCTGCCCAGCACCATCCCCGCCTCCCGCCACCGGCTCTGCCACCCAATCTCGGCTAAGCTCCTTAGTATCCATTCCTTCTGAACAGGATTCCTTTATGTTTATCCCACGCATGTTTGAATTCCGTTACCGTTTTCATTTCCACCACCTCCCATGGGAGGGCATTCCAAGCATCCACTACTCTCTCTCTGAAAAAATACTTCCTGACATTTTTCTTGAGTCTGCCCCTCTTCAATCTCATTTCATGTCCTCTCGTTCTACCGCCTTCACATCTCCGGAATAGGTTCGTTTGCGGATTAATACCTTTCAAATATTTGAACGTCTGTATCATATCACCCTGTTTCTCCTTTCCTCCAGAGTATATATGTTCAGGTCAGCAAGTCTCTCCTCATACGTCTTGTAACGCAAATCCCATACCATTCTCGTAGCTTTTCTTTGCACCGCTTCAATTCTTTTTACATCCTTAGCAAGATACGGCCTCCAAAACTGAACACAATACTCTAGGTGGGGCCTCACCAACGATTTATACAGGAGCATCAACACCCCCTTTCTTCTGCTGGTCACACCTCTCTCTATACAGCCTAGTAACCTTCTAGCTACGGTACTCAGGGCCATTTCCCTTAAGGGCCTTGAAGATCATCATACAGTTTTAAATTATCTTATCAGCTTCCTTGCACCTACTGTTACTCTATTTTCCACTCTGTATATATTCCCGGAGTTGGTACTCTCCTCTCCGGAACCAGTAATCCACATTGAGCCTACTGCTATGCGGGAAAATGTGGGATACAAATGTAATAAATAAATTTAGCCCTGTATTGTACTATTAGCCAATGAAGGTTTTGCAAAAATAGTGTGATGTAGTCATGTCACTTGCAACCTTCTATGAGTCTTGTGGCTGCATTCTGAATCAACTGGAGCTGGTGCAGGCCCTTTGTAGTCAGACCATAGTATAGTAGAGGAGTTTAAAGGAAAAGTAAATGGAAGAGGAGTGTGGAGAAGGGGCAATACGGAAAGGGAGGAAACGGAATCACAGTAATGGGAAAGAGGGAGTAAAAGATAGGACTAAATGAAGGTGAGAATTGCGACTAAGGTAGTCGGCAGGCTCACATCGGGGGCCGCTTCAAATTTAGAAGATGTAGTAGTGTCAGGAAACAGCATCTTCAAAAAGAAATGTTTTGAGGTTAGATTTAAATGTGCTTTAAGAGGTTTGTGATCTAAGCTGGAGGGGTAGAATGTTCCATAGGGTGGGGTCAACAACAAAGAAAATAGAGTGACGCGTGTAATTTGTTGGAAAGAAGGAATGACCAGGAGAAGCTGTTGGGTTGAAAGAGGAGCCCGTGATGGAAAAGAGGTGTCAAAAGACATGTCCAAAAAAAGGGGGGGGGGGGGGGAGACGATATTTGTTGTTTTATATACCAACACATTAACCATTGTATTGTGGAAAATCATTTGCATGTAAATAAGGATATGTTTGGAAACATCTATATGAGCAAGATAGAAGCATCATAGCAATAAATAGAAATTTCAGATATAAAAATATAAACCTATTCTTATTTTTTGCTATATAATTTTTGAAGAATAGTACTGAATAATTGTCCTTCCTTTTTGTTAATTTCTATCATTAACTGGTTATCTCATGCTGAATATTAGCAGTTAGGCGCCGAAATGCTATTTTAAGCATTAAGCGGCTGTTTCTGGTCAGTTAAAGTATTTCTGAATATCGGCCGGTTGGTTTATAAAATAGCATCTAAGTGCAGTTACACGTGTTAACTTCAAATTAGTGCCAATTAATTCTACTACTATTAATTCTATTAATACTATTAATTCCACTTAAGGGCTATGGTTGGTACTTAATGCCAAATGACACCTAATTTAACAATTAAGTTAGAGGTGCAATTGGCACTATTTTGTAATTTTGAGGCCAAATGTGTGCACTGGTTGGAAATTTAGGAGCACAAATTTATAAAATCTGGGGGGGGGGGGGGGGGAATCAGTATAGTATTTGACAGTAAGGTTTCTAAAGGGAATCACTTTAGAGCAGATGATGTGTAAAATATGCCTGGCCCTCTTGAACAGCTGTACAGTAGGAGGAGGAGCCTAATGGTTAATGCAATGAGCTGAGAACCAGGGGACTTGGGTTCGATTCCCACTACAGCTCCTTGTGACTCTGGGAACTTGCTTAGGGGGTCTTTTCGTAAGCCACGGAAGCATTTGTAACTCATGGTAGAAATCAGCTGGCGGTAAACGCTGAGATGCCCATTATGGCGTCTCGGCATTTGCCGCCAGCTGATTTCTACCGCAAGCTAAAAACGCTTAGTAAAAGACCCCCTTAACCCTCCATTGCCCCAGATACAAAATAAGTGCCTGTATATATATATATTACCTTTCTCTATTTCTGTGGATAGCACTCTCATTCTCCCTGTCTCATCAGCTCGTAACCTTGGGGTCATCTTTCACTCCTCTCTCTCCTTCTCTGCTTACATTCAGCAGATTGCCAAAACCTGTTGTTTCTTTCTCTATAACATCAGCAAAATCCATCCCTTCATCTCTGAGCACGCTGCCAGAACCCTTATCCACACTCTTATCACCTCTCGCCTTGATTATTGCAACCTGCTTCTCACCGGCCTCTCACTTAGCCATCTCTCTCCTCTTCAATCAGTCCAAAACTCTGCTGCGCGACTCATTTTCCGCCAAAGGCGCTATGCTCACATTAGCCCTCTCCTTAAGTCACTTCACTGGCTCCCTATCCCTTACCACATTCAATTCAAAATTCTCTTATTGACCTATAATTGTATTCACTCTGCCACTCCCCAGTACCTCTCCACTCTTGTCTCTCCCTACACCCCCTCTCGGGTACTCCGTTCTGTAGATAAATCTTATCTGTCCCCTTCTCTTCTACTGCTAATTCCAGGCTCCGTTCCTTTTATCTCGCTGCACCTCACACCTGGAATAGACTTCCCGAGCTTTTACGTCTAGCCCTGTCTTTGGCCATTTTCAAGTCCAAACTTAAAACCCACCTCTTTACCACTGCTTTTGACTCCTAACCACCACTCACCTGCCCTGTCCTTTTATCCTCACCTCTTTATTCCCTTACCCTTATTGTTCTGTCTGTTATCCTTATTATTCTGTCTATTTACCTGTCTTATCTAGATTGTAAGCTCTTTGAGCAGGGACTGTCTTTCTGTGTATGGTGTACAGCGCTGTGTATGCCTTGTAGCGCTATAGAAATGATAAGTAGTAGTATATAATATGTAAACCATTTTGATTGTAACCAAAGAAAGGTGATATATCAAATCCAATCCCCCCTTTCTTTTCCTATGTACAGATGCTTTGGAAAGTACACCTGCCAAGGTAGAAGGGGGGCAAGAGCATCAGGCCCTGGAAATATATAACCCAGTAACAGAGAAGCAGCAGTGACCCTGTTACAGATATTTTCCGTATCACTCTCAATGTCCTACTAGCACTCAGGAAGGAAATGAAACTTGCACTGGGAGTCTGAAACCTACTTTCCTAAAGGTCAAGTTGCCTGAAGCAATCAGGGTGCAGAATAAATATGTAGCAGGTATCTTTCATTTAGGAACACAATCTGTTAATGGAAGCAGAGGCACAGTGGAGGAGCTGTTTAACATACAAAAGTATTTTTTTTTTACCACCCTTTTGAAGAAATTCACCCACAATGGAATACAGAGATTCTTGGCTACGTGTAGAGTCAACACAAGTGTGATGCATAAAAATTACTACATAACTTCCTGGTCAGAGCCTAATAGAATGGTAGGAGGAGCCTAATGGTTAGCGCAGTGGGCTGTGAGCCAGAGGAACTGGGTTCGATTCCCACTGCCGCTCCTTGTGACTCTGGACAACTCACCTAACTCTCCATTTCCCCAGGTACAAAAAAAACAAACCGTGGAACAGAGAAAGTAATATAATTACGTGTAAAGTGCTTTGGTTGTACCACAGAAAGGTAGTCTATCCAATCCATTACCCTTCCATAATTAACAAAATACGCCTATTGCTTCTCCGTACATGAAGAATGGAAGCAAAGAGAAACCACCAGGCGGAAGCACAACTTATTCCAGAAGAGAAGAACTTGCTGGCAGTGGTGTTCCTTGGTTGCGGATCGCCGCTGTGCACTTCCTCCCCTTGTGCAGTGTTCCCCCCACCGGGTGCTGCGTTGTCCCTCCTGTGCACCACCTCAAACCCCTCCCCCCTCCCAGTGCATTGTTCTTACCTCCTGGGGTGCTGGGAGCGGCTGTTGGCTCCGCCGGTTCCCTGCTTCCTCTGCCCCGGAACAGGAAGTAACATCAGAGGGAGCAGGGAACCCGCGGAGACAACAGCCACGCGGCTGCTCCCTGCACCCCCGCCACCCCGCCCGAGAAAGTGGTGAAGGCGGTTAGCTTAGCAGAGTTTAAAAAGGGGTTGGACGGTTTCCTAAAGGACAAGTCCATAAACCGCTACTAAACGGACTTGGAAAAATTCAAAATTCCAGGAATAACATGTATAGAATGTTTGTACGTTTGGGAAGCTTGCCAGGTGCCCTTGGCCTGGATTGGCCGCTGTCGTGGACAGGATGCTGGGCTCGATGGACCCTTGGTCTTTTCCCAGTGTGGCATTACTTATGTACTTAGGTCCTCTACTTGGCTCACTTTTATTACATAGAGCAGTGATTTAACCTATTGTGATGTCATAGTGGCTCATTCCACCAATAAGAGCCAACCTCATTAGTGATGTCACAATGACTTGATTGTATAGAATGTTTGTACATTTGGGAAGCTCGCCAGGTGCCCTTGGCCTGGATTGGCCGCTGTCGTGGACAGGATGCTGGGCTCGATGGACCCTTGGTCTTTTCCCAATGTGGCATTACTTATGTACTTATGTCTCACTTTTATTACATAGAGCAGTGATTTAACCTATTGTGATGTCATAGTGGCTCATTCCACCAATAAGAGCCAACCTCATTAGTGATGTCACAATGGCTTGATTGTATAGAATGTTTGTACATTTGGGAAGCTCGCCAGGTGCCCTTGGCCTGGATTGGCCGCTGTCGTGGACAGGATGCTGGGCTCGATGGACCCTTGGTCTTTTCCCAGTGTGGCATTACTTATGTACTTATGTCCTCTACTTGGCTCACTTTTATTACATAGAGCAGTGATTTAACCTATTGTGATGTCATAGTGGCTCATTCCACCAATAAGAGCCAACCTCATTAGTGATGTCACAATGACTTGATTGTATAGAATGTTTGTACGTTTGGGAAGCTTGCCAGGTGCCCTTGGCCTGGATTGGCCGCTGTCGTGGACAGGATGCTGGGCTCGATGGACCCTTGGTCTTTTCCCAGTGTGGCATTACTTATGTACTTATGTCCTCTACTTGGCTCACTTTTATTACATAGAGCAGTGATTTAACCTATTGTGATGTCATAGTGGCTCATTCCACCAATAAGAGCCAACCTCATTAGTGATGTCACAATGACTTGATTGTATAGAATGTTTGTACGTTTGGGAAGCTTGCCAGGTGCCCTTGGCCTGGATTGGCCGCTGTCGTGGACAGGATGCTGGGCTCGATGGACCCTTGGTCTTTTCCCAGTGTGGCATTACTTATGTCCTCTACTTGGCTCACTTTTATTACATAGAGCAGTGATTTAACCTATTGTGATGTCATAGTGGCTCATTCCACCAATAAGAGCCAACCTCATTAGTGATGTCACAATGGCTTGATTGTATAGAATGTTTGTACGTTTGGGAAGCTTGCCAGGTGCTCTTGGCCTGGATTGGCCGCTGTCGTGGACAGGATGCTGGGCTCGATGGACCCTTGGTCTTTTCCCAGTGTGGCATTACTTATGTACTTATGCCGCTGCTTGCTGATGATAGAGGTCACTAAATGAAGAAAACTTTGTTTAGTCCTGCTTCTGTCAGTTGTGCCAGAGCATCTTCTCCAAGTGGCATTTCCTACAATATATCACATAAAGACTCCAGTATTCTTTTAAATATCAAAAAACGTTTATTCGTTATATATTAGTGCCATCCTTCAACAGGTGACACTATTACCTATCTAAAAACTCTCACTCATATCATCCATTCACCGTCCTCACCCTGTACTACAATGAATTACGTTATAATCGTACAATGTCTTTCACTTGTTGCATTGATTTACAGTTTACACACATTTTATACTGTCAATAATTGAAGGAACACAACTCAGTCTATCCAGCGCAGTGATTATCGCCACGTTTTGCACTTGGCCACTGCGTTCACATGATAAGCAGGTACTAATTGTTTAGTCCCAGATATACAAAATCCAGTTAAAAATGTGAATGCTCTGTTGACTGCTTCCGAGTGGTCCACTACTTCAACAAGCGTCCATATAAATCACTGTTCAGGTACTGAGAAATCGGTGACCGATTCATTAATTCACCATTGGTGTCTCCTGCTTATGTCGGTTCCCCAATGCTGGACCGCATTTCACAAGATCTTCCTCAGGAGGAACCACCACCACCACATAATCACTCATCTGAACGGCTGCATGCCGGATTAAGGCTCCCTCAGGCGTGGGCCACAGAACGCCGCCCCAGGAGTTACCTACAATAACCAGGAAATAAAAAACCTATGCAGGAAATGGAGATACCTCAGAGAAAAAAAACCCAAAGCTAAATAGGTGACCAACCTCCACCTGGCTCTTTTCAGCCAAATGTCTCTTTCTCACTCAGAGTGCTAGGCGCTGGAAACACTGAATAATACCACAACCTCTGCAGTCAGTTATCTGGATACAGTAAGACAAAGCAAGTCCATTTCAATACGTTTCTCTCATATGCAGCCATTTGCTTCCATGCCTTGATGTTTTCTATTAAGCCCATCTGCCTAGGGCAGAGTTTCCCTCAAAAGTGTGTTTCGTAACTTCCAGTGACCTGCCTAGCTCTCCTGGGTCATAACACTTCTCTATCCTCTGCAAAGATTTCCACACCTTTGTTAGCCTGTGACTGACTGCAACCTTAATATATCTTTGACACCTGACTGCAATGATCCTGGCTAGTTATGAACTGCTAATATACTATTGACTGAAGGCTGAGACTCTTTTTGGGGCAGTGTGATCCCAGACCAGAAAAAAAGGGTACTTGGTACATGGATATGTGACATATATAACCTTCATTTACATAGTTCTGGTAACATAGTAAGATAGCAAATGACGGCAGATAAAGATCTGTACGGTCCATCCAGTCTGCCCAACAAGATAAACTCATTTTACATGGTATGCGATACTTTATATATATATATATACCCGAGTTTGATTTGTCCTTGCCATTGTCAGGGCACAGACCGTAGAAGTCTGCCCAGCACTGTTCTTGTACTAAGTTCTGAAGCTAACGACGAAACCCCTTAAAATTTACACTCTAGCCCATCCCTATCTATTCAATCACGATCAGGGCATAGACCATGGAAATCTGCCCAGCACTGGTTTTGCTTCCCAATTACCGGTGTCGCCACCCAATCTCCGCTAAGATTCCGCGGAACCATTCCTTCTAAACAGGATTCCTTTGTGTTTATCCCACGCAAGTTTGAATTCCATTACCTTTTTCATCTCCACCACCTCCCGCGGGACGGCATTCCATGTACCCACCACCCTTTTCGTGAAGAAATATTTCCTGACATTACTCCTGAATCTGCTCCCCTTCAACCTCAATTCATGTCCTCTAGTTCTACCGCTTTCCCATCTCCGGATGGTATGGTGTATACTTTTGTGTCTTCCACATGGAGGGGAAGAGAGGGCCGTGCCTGAGAATACTCCAGGCTCTTGTCGTCATGCCATCCAGTGGAAGGGTACAAAGAGTGGTAGAAGATGTAGTCCTATTCCAAACAACAGTCATATTGAAGCAGGAGGAGGAGGTGATGGAAAAGGAGATCAAGAATGCCAATACCCTCATGGGAGAGGATGCTCCAGGGAGCAGCTATAAATATTTGCCTTTTCACTCTTGTGAAGAAGCCCCAAGCCCTGACAATTTGTCTGAGTCATTGCTAATCTCCTAGAAGCCACTTCACTGGCTTCCTATCCGTTTCCGCATACAGTTCAAACTCCTCTTATTGACCTATAAGTGCATTCACTCTGCAGCTCCTCAGTACCTCTCCACTCTCATCTCTCCCTACATTCCTCCCCGGCAACTCCGTTCACTGGCTAAATCTCTCTGCACCCTTCTCCTCCACCGCTAACTCCAGACTCCGTTCCTTTTATCTTGCTGCACCATATGCCTGGAATAGACTTCCTGAGCCGGTACGTCAAGCTCCATCTCTGGCCATCTTCAAATCTAAGCTAAAAGCCCACCTTTTTGATGCTGCTTTTAACTCCTAACCCTTATTCACTTGTTCAGAACCCTTATTTTATCATCCCCACCTTAGTAATTCCCTATCTCTTAGTTGTCCTGTTTGTCTGTCCTAATTAGATTGTAAGCTCTGTCAAGCAGGGACTGTCTCTTCATGTTCAAGTGTACAGCACTGCATATGTCTAGTAGCGCTTTAGAAATTATAAGTAGTAGTAGTAGATGAAGTCAGCTGAATGCCTTTGCAGAATGTTTCATGTCCCAGAATGATTATGTTTATAATGACACTTAATATACCGCCTTTCAGTACGGGAATCAAAGCGGTGCACAATTAAAGCCACAGAAAAATGAAGACATGAGCTCCAATGAATGTGGTATTTTGTAACTACATTCAAAGCGGTTTACATATATTCAGGCACTTATTTTGTACCAGGGGCAATGGAGGGTTAAGTGACTTGCCCAGAGTCACAAGGAGCTGCAGTTGGAATTGAACTCAGTTCCCCAGGATCAAAGTCCACTGCACTAACCACTAGGCTACTCCTCCACTCATTCCACCAATAAGAGCCAACCTCATCAGTGATGTCACAATGGCTTGATTGCCTGATACTTGGCTCACTTCTGATATTGTGATGTCATAAGGGAAAGGGAAATGGAACTTGATATACTGCCTTTCTGTGTTTAGCCTGAAGGATGAACTCTGTACGTTTGTTTATATAGAGGAACATTTCCTCCTTCCCTCCTCACTCTCTCCTTCTCCTGTCTCCTCCCCTCCCCCCCCCCCCCCCCCCCCCCCCCCCCCTTATGAGTGTCTGCTCCTCTGTAAAACCTCTACCTACTAACATGTAGGAGTGGAGGAGTAGGCTAACGGTTAGGGTGGTGCCCTGAGAATATGGGGAACTGGGTTTAATTCCCGCTGCAGCTCTTTATGATTCTGGGCAAGTCACTTACCCTCCATTGCACCAGGTACAAAATAAGTACCTGTATAAAAGTAAATAAGTTTTGCAACACTGGGACAGACCAAAGTTCTATCAAGCCCAGTATCCTGTTTCCAACAGTGGCCAGTCCAGGTCACAAATACCTGGCAAGATCCACCCCCCCCCCCCCCCCCCAAAAAAAAAAAAAAAGTGTGATACATTTTATGCTGCTTATCCCAGAAATAAGCAGTGGATTTTCCCCAAGTCAATTTAATAATGATCTATGGACTTTTCCTTTAGGAAGCCATCTAGACCTTTTTAAAACCCCGCTAAGCTAACCACTTTGATTGTATCCACAGAAAGGCGGAATATCTAATCCCCTTCCTTCTCCCTACCACTCCATTCCTTAGGGGGAACAAATCCTTTGCTTCTCAGCTCTGGAGGTCTATGTTAGTACTCTGATCTTATGGGTGACCACACAAACTGTGAGTTATGGCAACCTGTACACTGTTAATAAAGTCACATTTACACACTAGAAATGCCTCTGAATCATTTCTTGCTGCACTGCCTACTTGTGTCCTTCCTAGTGTAAGCTTTCTGTATCTTTGTCTTCTTCCTCTCTGGGTATCTTGGTTTATTACTATTATTTTATTTATTTCTATTTGGCTTGTGCCTTTTCAGTTGTGTCTCAAGGTGAAAGACATTCAGATATAGTATGTATTTCCCTGTCCCTGGAGGTCTTACAATCTGAATTTGTATCGAGGCATTGGAGGGTTAGGCGATTTGTCCGAGGTTCCAAGGAGCTGCAATGGGATTTGAGCTGGGCTTCCCTGGTTCTCAGCCTGCTTCTCTAAGCATTAGGCCGCGTGTCCTCCTTCTGTTGGGAAGAGCTGCCTATAGATTAGGGCCAAATTATTAAGGGCGGAACACGCAGCAAGTTGAAAAGATTTCATTCACTTTTGTGGGGAAGTACAGTAGAGTCCCCCCCCCCCCCCCAAAAAAAAAAAAAACCATACAGGTATCTGAAGCATATTTTTGGAATGGAAGCCACGTTGTAGCACTTCTCAACAGCACTCTTTGGGGTGGCGTTGGGGGGGGTCATAAAGCCAGGTTTTCTGGAGAAGCCCATACTTGTGTGTGACAAGGCACAGAAAAAGACATTAAGTGGGGCAGTGGTTGCATGGCAGACTGCAATGCCTTGCTTAAACGCCTTTGATGCTTCCTCAGCTAAGCTGCAAAAGGAATGAGAGGCTTATCTGGAGAGGAAAGGGCAGTGATCAGGTAGAGGGTATGTGTCCAAGGTCCTTCTCTATCTAGAAGCCATTCCCTGATGATTTGTTCACTTTCAAAGCTCTTGTTCATGCCAGAGTATTGTAGCATGGAAAAATATCATCGGTGAGACTTTTGGTGTTGCAGACTACCTACGTTTTGAGGACATAAAAGCTATTGTGATTTCTGCAGCTGCAGATGGTCACTTTGAACTTTGTGTGTAATCTATTGCTGCAAAACTGATGGAAAGTGAACAATATCATAACATTCTGTCATCATAGGTTGGTGTCAGTGCTGTATATCCCCAGTAAAACGTCTTCCTGAAAAAAGCATTCGGAAAATATGAACTGCAGATGGTCTGGAGACATCCAGTGGTCAGAATCACACGGGTTGTGATGATTTTCTCATGTCTGTCATGTTCCCTCCTGGTAGAAGGCTCTAAAATCCTGACAGAAGTGGAGACTAGCCTTCTGACTAATTCAGGAACCGAGTCCTAGAACCATATATTCTCTGCAGGGTTAGGTCCTCCTCTGTTCCTTTTCTCTTCTACAAATCAGAGCCCACACCAACTACTGATCTTGTGAATTCATACTAGATAAGTGGATAAACTATCGACCACTAGTACACCAAATCAACAATGCATCCAGGCCCACACCAGTACTACAGCCCTCCTCCCCCTCCACACACACACACACACACACACACCGTACTGCTATGGATTTACAGCCTGCTTCACTGACACAGACTACTCAATAATTACTGTGGATTCTTTGATTCGTATTAGGTAAATGAGACCTTTATTAGAGGTGTTAAAATCTACAAGGATTAAGATATATAACTGAAAAGAAACAATACCTATAATCATTCTATCTATAATTAAACAAAACCTATCTATAAACAATCATTACATCACTACATCACTGGTCCCTACATCTAAGCAATGCTAAGAGTTCCTAGACCAGGAAAAGAAGCAATAAAACAATAATCACTGGTCCTTACATAATCCAGGCTCTTATCATCAGCTGGGGGGCCCTGTTCACAGCAAAAGCCAGGAGCTTCTTTGACCAGGATTTTTGGTTCTACGCGGTGCGTCCACCCGTAGATGAGCCTCCCACTTCACTGCCAGAGGCCCCCCTTTTTTATTAGGTTTAGAACTCATGTTCAGAGCTAAGGAAAATTACAGAATGCTTGAGAATTTCTCTGATTAGGTAAATAAGCCATACTATGGGAATGTGGTCACATGTTTCTCAGTCCAGGTGGCCAGTCTGAACTTGAAAACAGGCCCCATCTTTCCCTTCACATACCAAATTAATTAGAGCTGTGTCTTATCTTCTACATTCCAACTTATGTCCACCCAATCAAAGTTAAACGATCATTTTTAAACATAATTACTTCTAATCAAAAATACAGACCCTGAGTGCACTGGTCGGTCAAGGCAGAGTTGAAAAACAATCTTTAAAATTCACTTCCACTACACACACACACACACACACACACACACACACAACCGCAGAAGCATACCCGCAGTCACACACAAGCACACTTGCAGACACACACACAGAGGCAAGCACAACCTCACAACCACATCCGCAGACACACACACACAGGCAAGCACAACCTCACAGACACATCCACAGACACACACATACACAGGCAAGCACAACTGCACCCGGAGACACACACACACAGAGGCAAGCACAAGCACAACCGCACAAACACTCCTGCAGACACACACTCACAAGCACAACCAGACACCTGCAGACACACAGACACACTCACAAATACATACAGAGGCAAGCACAACCATACAAACACACCTGCTGACACATACACTCACACAGGCAAGCACAACCACACAAACACCTGCAGCCACACTCACATCCCCACAGACACACATAGCAAGAGCATGGTGGCAGCTAGACGTGCAGAAAAGAGCAAGTAAGCAAATTGTAGGAAAGTGAGGGCATGCCAGTAATTCACACAGGTGTGGTAGGATAAGGATGCGGACAATGTAAAGGTATGTACTCTGGAATAGACAAATACCACATCCAAACAGCTTTCTCTCTTGATATGTACTGATAGATAATAAAACCACGGTTTCTATAATGATACTAAGAGTTTATTTAAATAAAGAATGAGTATGTAACTGGAAGGAAACTGAAAGAATCAGAATATACAAATAATTTAGAAAGGTTGAGAATACAACAGAATGGAATAATATAACCATTCTTTAAATGCTAGTCATAGTTGGAATAAACACACAACTCCCTAAGACCAGAATAAGTGTTTCCTATTTGTACGGAGGTTGACTTATATGTGGAAAAGCAAATCCCTGCCTTCTGGGAAGAGCTGGAGCTGCTGGCAGTAGTCACCAGCAGGCTAGTTCTGGTGTGTTCCAACATAGATCAGCAGGTGATGAAAAATTGTAGAGTGCCTAGAAGGTCCCAAGATGCTAAATGCTCTGGTTATGAGGGTGCACTATCATTTGTGCCATTAGCAGCTAAGTGCTGTAGTTCTGGAGAGTGCCCATTTTATGTCATTTGTACCATCAGCAATGCCTCTGATGTTTTGATAAGATCCCAGAAGGTGCTTGGCTGTTCACCTTTATGTTATGGCTTGCAAAACCACAAGAATGTCTTTTTCCATTATTCCAGGTGCCTCCGCCACGCTGCCTGCCCTGCTTCCCCCTTCCTCATGCATGTGCTCAGTTTTAGTGAAATCGAGTATGCATGCAGTTCGCGCGTGTGTAATTTCACTTAAACTGAGCATGCGTGCTGAGGCAGGAAAGCAGGGCAGGCAGTACAGTAACGAGTATTGCCACAGGAAGCCTTCTGCTGGTGAGGCTTGGGGACCCCTCCCAGCCTAGGTATGTGGGGTTCCGGCGGAGGCAGGGACCTGCAGGGAGGAGGGGCAAAATGTGCCACCCCCACACCTTGGACTGAGCCCCCCCCCCCCCCCCCCCCAAATTGAGGTCTGGGCAAATCTCTCTTATCTGCACCCTTCTCCTCCACCGCTAACTCCAGACTCCGTTCCTTCTATCTTGCTGCACCATATGCCTGGAATAGACTTCATGAGCCGGTACGTCAAGCTCCATCTCTGGCCATCTTCAAATCTAGGCTAAAAACCCACCTCTTCGATGTTGCTTTTAGCTCCTAAACCTTCAACTGTCCCCTATCCCTGATATGTCCTGTCTGTCCTAACACTTATCCCTTACTTGTCCTGTCTGTCTGTCATAATTAGATTGTAAGCTCTATTGAGCAGGGACTGTCTCTCCATGTTCAAGTGTGAAGCGCTGCGTACGTCCGGTAGCGCTATAGAAATGATAAGTAGTAGTAGTAGTAGTATTTCTTAGCATTTAGCGTGTACTAAATCCATTAATGCACCTTAGTAAAAGGATCCCACATACCTTCCTAATTAGCAAATTGGTTTTATAAGTTCTTTTGTTTTTCTGTTTACTAGGCTTTGGAGTTTTATATCCAGCCTTTGCCATATTTCTACCTCTTTCTTTACAGACGCCTACGATGCAGTGGACTTATGAGATCAATGGCCTTCCTCCTTTAACTGTCCCACCCACCAACGTATTAGCAAAAACAGATTCCAGGGGTCACATGCGATCCACCACAGTTCACCAGCGTAACTTCATCCGGGAAAACATGAAGTTGATCACCACAGCGGTATCTTCCCCCATCAAAGGAGCTCCTCTGATCCTGAAAACAAAATAAGGTCACATGTAGATTTGCCTGAATTTTTATTGCTCACTTTTGCTACTTAACTGTATTTTGAATCAAACATTATGCTTGTATAATAAAGAAGAAATGCAGACTATCAAATCAAAGACCTTTTGTGCTCACTGGTTTTTGGTCCTCCAAAAGTTAGAATAGTCTGAAGTTTCCAAAAACTGCTACCTATGACCAATTCAGGTATTTTGGCATATTGCTAAGACATCACTTTAAGGAAAAGGCATTATAAAGTCAGCTTCATGGTATCATTACATTTATTCTCTCTTAGTTTAAAAAAAATCCCTTTTTATCAGACACCTCTGTATCTGACAAAGAGGACTCTGGTCCTTGAAAAAGCTCGTGTCTGAATAAACTGGTTAGTCTATAAGGAATCACCTGTCTCTGTCAGTTTTGTTGCTCTAGACCAGGCTTGTCCAACCTGCAGACTGCAGGCCAGAACTTGGACCACCAAATGCCTTCTCTTGGCCCACAGAAGCTCAGCAATTGTTTTTTTGGGGGGTGGGGGGGAACGAAGATTCTTGCCGTGGGATCCCTGCTTCCCTGAAGCAACTCATCCATCTGCGAAATTAAACCGAATGGCGCCAGAATTTCGGGGTGGTCTAGCAGTTTCAAGTCATGCGAGACTTCAAACAGTTAGACCAACCTGAATTTTCAGTACTGCACAGCTCAAGCTGGTGAATAAACAAGCCTCAGCGGAGAAGCAGGGATCCCGTAGCACAAAACAGCAACTGAAGAGAGGTGAGGGAGAAGAGTCTGGGTGAAAGCAGGAGAGGGGGTACATGAGAGAGAGAGAGACTGGGTGTAGGCTGGGGGATACATGAGAGAGAGAGAAAGGATGGGATGACGCATAGGACAGAGAAAGAGTGTGTGTTCACGTCTTGACCCTCCAAATCTTATGAAATATTAAATAAAAAAGGGTGGACAAGCCTGCCGTAGACTAACATGGTTACCCCTTTTAACGTTTTAAATGTTGGGAACATATTACTGTCTGGAACATAAGAGTTGCCATTGTTCTGTCCCCCGACAGCCTGGCACTAGTTATAATGTGACCCTGAAATGTGTTAATGCCTTCACTGCTATTCTTACTTCTAAAGATCTTTACTGCTGCAGTCTTCACTGCTAGGATATGTGTGTAAGCAATGCATTGTGTGTAATGTAGTTCACAGACAACGCAACCCCACTTGCTTGTCTGTATAAGATCCGTTACTACTGGTTGTGATGCTGCTTCGATCACTCCTCTGTCTCAGCCAAGCTTGGCTTCTTTGTTTACGTGCCAGCACTTCCTGGACATTCTTGCTATCTCTGTCCTGAGAGGTCAACCAGGTATGACCTTTTCCTCCAATCAGGGGCTGCCCCCTAGAGCCGCCCTTGCCACTCGAGGGCAGGCTTTGTCCCTATTGGCCTTTCTACTCTTTCTTCTCTGAGTCTGTAGGAGCTTCAAGCTCCGCCCCCCCCCCCCCCCCCCCCCCGTCCATGAGGAGGACAGTATTCATTTTGCTCCAGGACAAAGCAATGATCCTGTTGTAGCTCTGGAAAAGCACTAGTCTTTTCACCTTGATAATATCCTCCTAAAAGAGGGTACTGCACCCAAACACCTAACTCCGAGCTGCCTCTATCTGTGGAACTACTTTTCTTATCTCTGCAATGAGCTGATCCCACTTAAGCTTCTACCTTCTCTCCACTGACACAGCTCATGAAACTACAGGGTTCCTTTGTGCTTATGAACATCTAACTGTGAGTAATCATCTATGTTATTCAATAAAGGAACTTCAGAAAAGAACAAGAGATTTAGGTGTGTTGATGTGCTAGGGGTTTATACTTCAAGATATTGAGACTTATAGCTAAATAACTCTTAAGAAACAGCTATACAAGTCTTGAGAGACTTGACAGCCATACTGGGTCAGACCAATGGTCCATCTAGCCCAGAATCCTGTTTTCCAAACAGTGGCCAAGCCAGGTCACAAGTACCTGGCAGAAACCCAAATCGTGACAACACTCCATACTACAAATCCCAGAGCAAGCAGTTGCTTCCTATGTCTGTCTCAATAGACTTTTCCTCCAGGAATTTGTCCAAACCTTTTTTAAACCCAGATACACTAACCGCTGTAAACACATCCTCCGGCAAAAAGTTTAACTATTCTTTGAGTTAAGAAATATTTCCTTCTATTTGTTTTAAAAGTATTTCCAAATAACTTCCTCCAGTGTCCCCTAGTCTTTGTACTTTTGAACCTTTTCTAATTCCGCTTTATCTATTTTGAGATACGTCGACCAGAATTGAACGCAATACTCAAGGTGCGGACACACCATGGAGCAATACAAAGGCATAATAGTATTTTCGGTTTTATTCACCATCAATTTCCTAATAATTCCTAGCATCCTGTTTGTTTTTTTGGCCGCCGCCACACACTGAGCAGAAGATTTCAGCGTATTATCTACGATGACACCCAGATCTTTTTCTTGAACACTGACCCCCAAAGTGGACTGTAGCATCAGGTAACTACGATTGGACTTGCTCTCACTTGAGATAGAGTTATGGGGTCTGATATTCAGCTCTATTTAACCAACCAGGAACATCTTCAGGCCGGTTAAATAGCGCGTACCTGGCTAATTGGTAATAGTTAGCACTTACCCCACCGAATTCTTTATAGCACGCCTAGTGTTCCGCGCCGAAATCCAAGCGTATTCTATAACAATGTGCATAACTTAATTGGCTTAACAAGCCAATCAGTGTTAACAGTACTTAACAATGAATAATAAGCACTAATTGGAAATAATTAGAAATTACACGCACAATTCTGTAACGTACTGCGCCTAAATTTTAATGCGTGCAGGCAAAAAGGGGTGTGGTTATGGCGTTTCATTGGCATTCTAAAATTTACGCACATTGTTATAGAATACGGCCTTCTGCGCCTAAATCACATTTTTGTTGGTATAAATGGATGCACGTAGTTTTAGGCGCTAGGATATCAAAAAAGCGTATTCTATATACTACAACTAAATCTAGGCAGCACTTATAGAATGCGCTTAGATGGAAATGGTTTCCGTGCAGAATCTGGCCCTTAGCTACTATCCAATAATCATATATTCAAGCTCTGGCCGGCTAAGTTTAGTGGGCAAATTGTATCCAGGGCCGGTCTTAGGCTGAGGCGGCCGCATGGGGCCTCACGCTTAAGGGGGCCCCGTGCAGCGTGCCTCAACTCTGCCTCCTCTGCTCCATCCTGCTCCCGCACTGGCACTCACAGTCCGCTGCCAACCACCCGCAACCCAGACCCAGCCAGACTGCTCTGCTGCGCGTGAGCCGGCTGCTTGCCAGAGACTTGCAGCAGGCGGGCTGCAGCGCTCCCTGGCCCTGCTCGCTCAGTCGCCGCTCTGGACCGTACCTCTCCTCCTGAGTGAGTCCGCACCTCTGACCCCCCGGGCCGTGTGGCGTGATGGTCGCGACGCGTGCTGTGTGCATGAGCACCGCAGACTGTCTGCAGCAGAGCAGTAGATCTGTCCTGCTCAGTCCTCCTGAGTGACAGACAGTCCTGGTCTGCCATTGATGATGCGGCCCACCCCCACGACAACTTCCTTCTTCAAGGGCGGGCCGCGTGGGATGGGCAGAGAGAGTTCCAGTTTCAGCTTGAGCTTCCAGCTGCAGCCAGTCAGAGACAGAGTGACAGGCAGAGTCAGAGTCTTCTTGAGTCAGAGAGTTGTGGTATATATTTTAAAACAATTTTAATACCTTGGTGGTCTATATGTTTTTATATTGTACATTATATTTTACACATCACTTTATTTTATTGTATATCTTTTCATTTCATTTTTATTTTATTGCATATATCTATATTTGAAAGTACTGGATCTTTTCTTAATTAATATTTTTCCTTTATTCTCCTTTGTTATGAGAATTGGAACTACTAATTGTAGTGGACTTGAACTGAATAATTTCTGGGGAGGAGGGGATTCACGATAGCATTGTGCTTATTATTTCAATCAGTTTTTCTGTAAAAGTTTAGCTTCATTTGTCTTTATTTGAAATTTCATAAATAAAAAATGTTCTAAAAATTGAATAATCTTATCAATGGGGTGGAGCTAGGGTGGGGGCGGGGCTAGGGCGGGGGCTAGGATGGGGCCCCACCAAATTGGTCTGCACAGGGCCCCGCACTTGCTAAGACCGGCCCTGATTGGATCGCATAAATAGCAGTTCTATCTTTGCCCACTATTAACTTAACCAGCCAGCACTGAGTATTCACATAGCTGCTTAAATTAGCGCCGGCCAAAAGGGCCCTGGAAATTCAATGCCGGTCACTGGAAATTGCTCGGCATTGAATATCCAGGGTCAGCGGTGCCGGTGGCAGCTAACTTCACTGCCTGCCACTGGCTGAACCTCGGGAGGATTTCCCCTCTTCAATCTTAACTAAATCACAGGGTGTGCTGTGTCCTCTGACCTAGGTTGCAAGCTCTTAATTTTAAAGGTACCTGCTGTTCATGCTTTTTCTGGTAGCCAAGAGCAAATCTGCATTGGAAGTGACATTGTAACTATCATTACGCACACCCTGAATTGCTACCAGGAGAAAGATCACAGCAGGCCATATGTGATAGGATAAAGGAAATGAAGTCAGTCAAGCTTGTCTGCCAGCTCCCTGATGAGGTGACTCTGTCTCCCAGCATTGCCTGATTCCTAAAGTAGGTTTTCTGTAGGGTTGGAAGCATAGTTGAGGAAAATAACACAGAACTGTATTACAGTTGCCATTTTTGCACTGGTGTATCTGTTTCACAATCTTTTATGTAGACAGGTAGGCTTTTACCTAGAAAATGTATATTTATTTTTGGATTTAGCTCACAATGTTTTCAGTAGTAGCTCAAGGTGAGTTATATGCAGGTGCACTAAGTATATCCCTGTCCCTGGAGGGCTCACAGCCAGTTTGTACCTGGGACAATGGTAGTTTAAGTGGTTCACTCAAGATTTCAAGGCATAACGTCAGGATTTGAACAAGGTCTCCCTGCTTTTTAGCCAGGTGCTCTAACCAGTAGGTTACTCCTGCTCAGAAAAGGCCCCCTGAACTACTTCAAGTCCCTGATTGTCCAGTGGGGGCAATAGGGGCAGAAGGAAATCCCACTCGCTTATGCCTCTAGTGATAACCTCACGGTACTTCAGTGGAAGGGTAAATGGGTAGAGATCAGAAGGCTCTTGGACTCTTTTATCTGTTGTTTTGTTCTGTGTCTAATGCTGAAGATTAAATATGTTCCATTCTGTTCTGTCCTTGCAACGTATTGCTTGTACTATGCTTGACAGTTAGTTAAACCAGAGTATAGAATATCACTATGAGAAGACTCAGAACTCTTGAACCAATAGCTCATTTAATGTAATGTAACAATCAGACAAGGAAAAATAACTTATTCAGATGTGCGGGACAAGAGTTTTTCACTTGCAAACTAGGAGTCTGTTCTCAACCAGCAATCTCTCCATGCAAAAAGAAGCTGGGATGATTCCAGCAAAACACTGAGTAGTAATGCTGTTTACTTTTACGCTGATGAAATCTTAATAGTGTCACAGTAACTTCAAGAGGGTCCTACAGCAGAATACAGCACACAGGCAGTTACAGCTCACAGAGCAGATATGCTGCAGACTAACTCTTACAGACCTGATGGAGAGAGAACTGGGTGCAAGCTGCCCAGCATGCACAGAAGAACAAGGCAAGCCAACAGAAAGAGTCCCATAAGACACAGGGAGATGGACGTGAGCTCTGAAAAAGCCTATTACAGGGATTTGTAGTTCAAGGGCATTGTTAAGAAAATAGTTAAAGGTACAGGCAATGTAATTTGCTACAGACATTGCTTATTTTATATATATTATATATATACAGGGCTTTTTTGAGGGGGTACTTTGGGGTACTGAGTACCGGCACCTTTTCTATTGTCTGCTAAAATTGACCCATGGTCCCCAAGTTTTAATGAAAGAGCTCAGGCTCTACACACCAATTCTGCCTTGCATTAGATTCTGTGACTGGTTGCAGGGTCCTGGCTATTGTGGGGTGGGACCCCCAGTGATCACACCACCCCTGAAGGGTGGCCTGGCATTTGAGTACTGGCACCTTTTCCATTGTCTGCTAAAATTGACCCATGGTCCCCAAGTTTTAATGAAAGAGCCTCAGGCTCTACACACCAATTCTGCCTTGCATTAGATTCTGTGACTGGTTGCAGGGTCCTGGCTATTGTGGGGTGGGACCCCCAGTGATCACACCACCCCTGAAGGGTGGCCTGGCATTTGAGTACTGGCTCCTTTTTCACTAGAAAACATGCACTGTATATATATATATATATAAACACCAAGCAGCCTGCCCCCATGGGGGCAGAACACATTTGTTGCTCTTCAGAATAGTAGTGAAATCCATTTTTTAAAGTAAATCATAAAAGCAGAGGACTGAGTTTATGATGTAATCCTTAGAGCAAATGCCACATTTTTCAAGCAATTTCGCTCCTATAGAATGGTGACCTTGCTATCTCTCACTCGCTTGTGTATCAGATCAGTGATTACGCTGGTCCCTAAACACTTTCAAAATGAAGCACTGAGGAAAAAAAATTGAAATGAATAATATTAAATTGGTTTTCAATCTATCACACTCCAATCCTTAAGTTTTGCCAGATCTCTTAGAGCATGTAACAGACACTTCAACTATTGTAATTCCATTTTGTGAAGTAAAGCCCTGTCCAGGCTAAAGCACTTTGGTAGTTTAGATTCTAAAAGGCAGCAAAAAGCTGCCTGAGGTTTTGCAAGAGCATCCATTTATATGTGCATCAAAAAGCATTTTATTATCAAAAACTTTATTCTGTCAGAAGCTAAGAAAAGAGTGCTATCACCTGTATTTTAAAGCCTGTTATGGAGCTATTTAGCCATTCAATAGACAAATTCAGAGTGTTTATTTTTTTTTTTTTAAGCTGATAAAATTGTAAGAGACTCTGCATTTGCTGCCTTGCTTTTGTCAATTTTAAATTGTATTGCAAACTGCTTTGAGCTTTGATATGTTTTCTAAAGGCGGTATATCGAATTTTACATAAACCATAAAAGGAGGTTCCAGTCCCATTGAGCTTACAAAGAACTGAGTATTAACCTTAGCAAGTTCTGGAGTTTTCTTGGCTGGACTAAAAGCAGAGACGCAACCTTTGCTGATTTCCTTGAGGCACAGCCTGATTTGTAAGCCCTCGAGGCATTCACATCAATAGCTGAGCGGTCTAGGGATCCCATTAGCACCCCACTACAACACCCAGTTCTATGTGCAGGTACTTTCTCTGTCCCTAGAGGGCTCACAATCTTAAGTATTTGTACCTGGGGTAATGGAGGGTTGAGTGACTTGCCCAAGGTCACAAGAAGCTGTAGGGGGAATTAAACCCAGATTACCAGGATCAAAGCCCACTGCACTAACTATTAAGCCACTCCTCCACCACAAGACAGAAGGCCATGTCAAACCTTATCATTCCTAGAGACAGAAATTACTACTACTACTACTATTTAGCATTTCTATAGCGCTACAAGGCATACGCAGCGCTGCACAAACATAGAAGAAAGACAGTCCCTGCTCAAAGAGCTTACAATCTAATAGACAAAAAATAAATAAAGTAAGCAAATCAAATCAATTAATGTGAACGGGAAGGAAGAGAGGAGGGTAGGTGGAGGCGAGTTGTTACAAGTGGTTACGAGTCAAAAGCAATGTTAAAGAGGTGGGCTTTCAGTCTAGATTTAAAGGTGGCCAAGGATGGGGCAAGACGTAGGGTGCAGCGAGACAGAAGGCGCGAAGTCTGGAGTTGGCAGTAGTGGAGAAGGGAACAGATAAGAAGGATTTATCCATGGAGCGGAGTGCACTGGAAGGGGTGTAGGGAAGGACGAGTGTGGAGAGATACTAGGGAGCAGCAGAGTGAGTACATTTATAGGTTAGTAGAAGAAGTTTGAACAGGATGCGAAAACGGATAGGGAGCCAGTGAAGGGTCTTGAGGAGAGGGGTAGTATGAGTAAAGCGACCCTGGCGGAAGATGAGACGGGCAGCAGAGTTTTGAACCGACTGGAGAGGGGAGAGGTGACTAACTGGGAGGCCAGCAAGAAGCAGATTGCAGTAGTCTAAACGAGAGGTGACAAGGGTGTGGATGAGGGTTTTGGTAGAGTGCTCGGAAAGAAAGGGGCGGATTTTATGGATGTTGTAAAGAAAGAAACGACAGATCTTGGCAATCTGCTGGATATGAGCAGAAAAGGAGAGAGAAGAGTCAAAGATGACCCCAAGGTTTTGAGCTGAGGAGACAGGGAGAATGAGAGAGCCATCAACAGAAATAGAAAACGGGGGGAGCGGGGAGGTGGGTTTGGGGGGGAAAATGAGAAGCTCGGTTTGGTCATATTTAATTTCAGGTGGCGTTGAGACATCCAGACAGCAATGTCAGACAAGCACGCTGAAACTTTGGTTTGGATGCAAGGTGAGATATCAGGGGTACAAAAGGTAGATTTGGGAGTCATCAGCATAGAGATGGTAGGAAAAGCCATGGGATGAGATTAATGAACCAAGGGAAGAAGTGTAGATAGAAAAGAGGAGGGGACCAAGAACAGAACCCTGAGGTACGCCAACAGGCAGAGGGATAGAAGTAGAAGAGGATCCACCAGAGTGAACACTAAAGGTGCGGAGGGAGAGGTAGGAAGAGAACCAGGAAAGGACAGAGCCCTGGAATCCAAGTGAGGACAGGGTATCGAGAGGGTATGCAAATATGACACCCATCTCCAAATTGAAAACTCTGATAGAACTTATCAACACCACAGTTTCAGCTCCGAAAGTAACACTGAAGCACATGCAATTAAAGGCCACTTTAATTTTGCCTATAAAATAATATCTATGTGTAGATATTTCACGCGGAGGATAGCAAGGGCAACATCTGGCATTAAAAGAAGCCACCCCTTCATCAGAATCACTATACAGTTGAGGGAGACAAAGCCAACATGGATTTAGTGAAGGGAAATCTTGCCTCACCGATTTATTACATTTCTTTGAAGGGGGTGAACAAACATGTGGATAAAGGCGAGCCCTATTGTGTATCTGGATTTTCAAAAGGCGTTTGACAAAGTACCTCATGAAAGACTCCAGAGGAAATTGGAGAGTCAGGATAGGAGGTAGTGGTCTATTGTGGATTAAAAACTAGTTAAAGGATAGAAAACAGAGAGTAGGGTTAAACGGTCAGTATTCTCAGTGGAGAAGGGTAGGTAGTGGGGTTCCTCAGGAGTCTGTGCTGGGACCGCTGCTTTTTAACATATTTATAAATGACCTAGAGATGGGAGTAACTAGTCAGGTAATATGCTGT
The DNA here is from genome assembly GCF_901765095.1 of Microcaecilia unicolor. Lineage (NCBI taxonomy): Eukaryota > Metazoa > Chordata > Amphibia > Gymnophiona > Siphonopidae > Microcaecilia > Microcaecilia unicolor. Next base: position 367,574,323 of record NC_044034.1, read on the forward strand.
CGACACAACGTTATTCAATGTTGTTAAATCGTGAGAGGATTGTGAAAAATTACAAGAGGACCTTACGAGACTGAGAGATTGGGCGTCTAAATGGCAGATGACGTTTAATGTGAGCAAGTGCAAAGTGATCCATGTGGGAAAGAGGAACCCGAACTATAGGTATGTAATGCAAGGTTCCACTTTAGGAGTCACCGACCAAGAAAGGGATCTCGTTGTCGTTGTTGATGAAACGTTGACACCTTCTGCTCAGTGTGCTGCGGTGGCTAAGAAAGCAATTAGAATGTTAGGTATTATTTGGAAAGGAATGAAAAACAAAAGTGAAGACATTATAATGCCTTTGTATCGGTCCATGGTGTGACCACACCTCGAATATTGTGTTCAATTCTGGTTGCCGCATCTCAAAAAACATGTGGAGGAGCATAATCGAAAGGGATGCCGAAGTTTTGCTGAGGACGTCGTCGCAAAATGTCCCGGTGGAGGGGCAGGGAAACCCGTATTATCGAAACAAGATGGACATCCATCTTTCATTTTGATAATACCGTCGGGAACGCCCAATCTTGACATTTAGGTCGTCCTTAGAGATGATCGTCCCTAGAATTGGTCGTTTCTGATTTTCGGCGATAATGGAAACCAAGGACGCCCATCTCAGAAATGACCAAATCCAAGCCCTTTGGTCATGGGAGGAGCCAGTATTCGTAGTGTACTGCCCCCCTGACATGCTAGGACACCAACTGGGCACCCTAGGGGGCACTGCAGTGGACTTCAGAAATTGCTCCCAGGTACATAGCTCCCTTACCGTGTGTGCTGAGCCCCCCAAATGCCCCCCAAAACCCAGTACCCACAACTGTACACCACTACCATAGCCCTTACGGATGAAGGGGGCACCTAGATGTGGGTACAGTGGGTTTCTGGTGGGTTTTGGAGGGCTGACATTTACCACCTCAAGTGTAACAGGTAGGAGGGGATGGGCCTGGGTCCGCTTGCCTGAAGTGCACTGCACCCACTAAAACTGCTCCAGGGACCTGCATACTGCTGTGATGGACCTGAGTATGACATTTGAGGCTGGCACAAAATATTTTTAAAGATGTTTTTTGAGGGTGGGAGGGGGTTAGTGACCATTGGGGGAGTAAGAGGAAGTGATCCTCGATTCTCTCTGGTGGTCATCTGGTCAGTTCGGCACCTTTTTGTGGCTTGGTCATAAGAAAAACAGGACCAGGTAAAGTTGTCCAAGTGCTCGTCAGGGACGCCCTTTTTTTCCATTATGGGTCGAGGATGCCCATGTTTTAGGCACGCCCAAGTCCCGCCTTCACTACACCTCCGACATGCCCCCGTGAACTTTGGTCGTCCCCACGACAGAAAGCAGTTGGGGATGCCCAAAATTGGCTTTTGATTATGCCGATTTGGGCGACCCTGTGAGAAGGACGCCCATCTTCCGCTTTGTGTCAAAAGATGGGTGTCCTTCTCTTTCGAAAATGAGCCTGATAGTGGAATTAGAAAAGGTACAGAGAAGGGCGACAAAAATGATAAGGGTGATGGGACGACTTCCCTATGAGGAAAGGCTGAAGCGTCTAGGGCTCTTCAGCTTAGAGAAGAGATGACTGAGGGGAGATATGATAGAGGTCTATAAAATAATGAGTGGAGTAGAATGGGTAGACGTGAATCGTTTGTTTACTCTTTCCAAAAATACTAGGACTAGGGGACATGCGATGAAGCTACAAAGTAGTAAATTTAATACAAACCGGAGAAAATATTTCTTCACTCAACGTGTATTTAAACTCTGGAATTCTTTGCCAGAGAATGTGTTAAAGGTGGTTAGCTTAGCGGGGTTTAAAAAAGGTCCGGATGGCTTCCTAAAGGAAAAGTCCGTAAACCATTATTAAGTTGACTTGGGGAAAATCTACTGCTATTTCTGGGATAAGCAGCATAAAATGTATTGAGCTTTTTTGGGATCTTGCCAGGTATTTGTGACTGGATTGGCCACTGTTGGCACCAGGATGCTGGGCTTGATGGGCCTTTGGTCTATCCCAGTATGGCAATACTTAAGTACTTATGTAACCTTTCATTTTTTTTGTAGTGTAGCCTGGGAATATAAATTACTTTCTATTTTCTTGAGACAATCACTTGGCCCGTGTCCTGAATGAGGAGACCCTCCTTCTCTCCTTCTTCCCATCCTTCATCAGAGCTCTTTGGGGCAGTCAGTACCATCTTATCCTTTGCTCAGTATATACAGCTGGCAGAATAGCAGATAGAATATTTATTTATTAGGATTTATTTACCGCCTTTTTGAAGGAATTCATTCAAGGCAGTGTACAATTAGGAATTATTAGGAAAGCAATATAGAATAAAAGATTATCATAATCTGTATTGTTCCATTATAATTATTCCCCCCCCCCCCCCCCATCAGTTCTTGGTCTGCTGGTTGGGTTCTTCACCAGAACTTATGTCCTGGATTTGCCCAGAGAGAAATCCAAAACATAAGCTCTTTTTTTCTCCTGAATCTATGGTTTTAAAAACAAAAAGGTCATTATAATGTAAAAATCAGAGTCTGCGTGGGTTCATTTCCAGCACTAAACAGGATTATCGCCTTATTCCTCAACACTGGAACCAAACCTCCCCCTGTGATGCAGAAAGTTTATCATTCTTAAAACGTTTAAATGTGTGCTTAGCAATTCCAAAATGTCCTTGTATTTTATTTCCATAAAGATGAACAGGAAGTGTCATTTATTTTTCCAAAGAACTTGCAGAAAAGTTTCTAATAAAGGGCTTTAAAAATGGTTTTATATTAAAATATTTCCATTGCATTTTAACTTTTCAACACATTCTCTACTTCGAAAATGTGAATCATATTTCTTTTCCTTGCGTTTATGAACTAGTTGCTTTTCTGTAATGATTTCAGTAATGGGTCATTTAGTCAGAGGCAGGCATTAATCACATTTGCATAAGTCATTTATAATTCTTACTGATAAGTTACTGTCATTAAGTCTAACACAGTTAAATAATTAGGCATATTTTGCGTGATTGGGAGTGTTTGTGAAAGAACCACATTAATTTCTGTAAAGATGAATGTTTCAGGACATTTTGCCCTTATTGTATCAACTCACAATGTCTCAGCTGAAACGTTTATTACACTTCTATGAACAGAAATAAAGTTTAACAAAAATTATTATATCAAGTTAATACTTTTCTATCCTTTTCGACCCAAGAGATGTTAGAAAGATTAAGATTGTCTGTCCATCCATCTATCTGGCTGATAGTTCAGAAGGGGACTAAATGTGACATGGGTGAAAATCTGTGAAAAGACAGTTTGAATTTGAAAATGACCCAGATTGGACTGGGGGTTCCAGAGAAAGAAGCTCCCTCAAGAAATGGCCCGATGGCATTTCTATGGGAGAAGAAATTCTGACTTCTGCGGCATAGAAACTTTGATTTGGTGGAACACAGAAGTTGGGGAAATTGCTCTTTTCAACTGTATCTTGGATGTGAAGCGTCTGTTCACGCTTTCCAAAAATACTAGGACTGGGGGCATGCGATGAAACTACAGCGTAGTAAATTTAAAACAAATCAGAGAAAATTTTTCTTCACCTAACGCGTAATTAAACTCTGGAATTCGTTGCCGGAGAACGTGGTGAAGGCGGTTAGCTTGGCAGAGTTTAAAAAGGGGTTAGACGGTTTCCTAAAGGACAAGTCCATAAACCGCTACTAAATGGACTTGGGAAAAATCCACAATTCCGGGAATAACATTTATAGAATGTTTGTACATTTGGGAAGCTTGCCTGGATTGGCCGCTGTCGTGGACAGGGTGCTGGGCTTGATGGACCCTTGTTCTTTTCCCAATGTGGCATTACTTATGTACTTATTCACACTTATACACATAAACATACCATAGAGAAATAAGCAAGCAGCATACATAGAGATGCAATATGGATACACACACACACACACACACACACACACACATATACACACACAGATAAACACACATAAAACACAGATACAGATACAACATGGATACACAGACGCAACCCAGATACGCACACACATAGGGTCTGGAAAAACTCCATAAGGATATACTCTGCATTCTTTCCATACTGTAGCTCCCCCTCCCCTCCCATCCCTTCCCCTCCCCCTAAACATACACACACAGGTTTTCAACATCCTTATCCATGATGGCTGCCTTTTACAACAAAGAAAATGAAATATACATCTGAATCACTAAATTTTAATGTGAGAACAACTGGCTGAACCTTACAGATTTCTTAATGGCCGAGTAGAGAGGTGTGGTAGCTATGTTAATCCACTTTTAAAAGTAATCAATAGAAATAAAACAAAATAAAACATGGAAAAGAAAATAAGGTGATACCTTTTTTATTGGACATAACTTAATACATTTCTTGATTAGCTTTTGAAGGTTGCCCTTCTTCATCAGATCGGAAATAAGCAAATGTTGGTAGATGACAGTATATATAAGTGAAACATCAAAGCATTTCAGTGACAGTCTAACAGGATGGGGGTGGATGGGTGAGAGACAGGTAGATATGCATGGAGACAAACAGAGCATTACAACTTTATGGTTTATAATGGGCTAGAAAACCCAGATCTTTGTTAAGTCCTGTCTGGTGGGTGTCAAAATATTTAATCATTCTGACTTCAAAGGTCTTACGTTCCTGAATTGTTTTAAAGTTACCTTTCAGGATTCTTACTATGAAATCACTGGTACAGTGTTCTGGTTTTGTAAAGTGCTACCCCACAGGCGTGGCATCCTGGCTGGCATTGGCATTTTTCATGTGATGTCTATGTAAATTAAATCTTGTTTTTAGCATCTGGCTGTTTCTCCAATATAGCATCCTTCCTCACATTTTTTACACTGAATGATGTAAACCACATTGGAAGATGAGCATGTAAAGGATTCCTTTATGTTGAATATTTTTCCTTTGTACATGACCGTGGGGTCCTGTGAAATGTTTTGGCACAGTTTGCAGCTGGATATATTGTAAGGATGTGTGCCATTCTTTTCTTTTTTGAGTCTGTGTTGGGAGCTTACTTCTAATTAGCTTGTGTTTTAAGTTGGGTGGCTGTCGGAAAGCCAGCATTGGTGGGGATGGGAATATCTCTTTCAGTAATTCATCCTCCTGGAGTAGAGGCTGCAGATCCTTTATGATTTTTCTTAATTTTTCCAGCTCTGGGTTGTATGTCACTATAAGGGGGATTCTGTCTGTGGCTTTTTTTTTGTTTGTACTGTAGCAGATTTTCCCTGGGTGTTTTGAGGGAGGAGGCAATATTCTTGGAGATTATTTTGGGGTTGTAGCCTTTCTGTTCGAAGGATGCAGTCAGGATTTCAATGTGTCTGTCTCTGTCCTCTGGGTCAGAGCAGATATGGTGGTATCTTGGCTGTAAATAATGGATCTTTTTGTATGTGTGTATGTGAGAAATCAGACACATGCCTACAGCTCTGATGTTAAAGGAGGCCATACAGATGTGATGAGGACTCAAGGAGACTAAGATTGCCAACTGTCAGTGGCGTTCCTAGGGGGGGGGCGGTGGGTGCGGTCCGCCCCGGGTGCACGCCGCTGGGGGGGGGGGGTGCTGCGCGCTTGTCCTTCGTTTGTTCCATGCTCCCTCTGCCCCGGAATTGCTCACCACCACTGGCTGAATTTGGGGGGATTTTAAAAACTGTGTACTCTTTGGAAAGAGTGTGTTCAATGTCGATATAGCACATACTATTTGCAAAGAGTGAACAGTCTTTCAAATAGTGCAACCTATTTTTACATAATGCTCACTATTTCTGAGGAGTAAGCACTAATTATGACAGAATTCGTTGCTAGAGAATGTGCTAAAAGCAATTAGATTAGCAGGGTTTAAAAACGTTTTGGGCTAACTTCCTAAAAGAAAAGTTCATAAGCCATTATTAAGATGGACTTGGGGAAAACCCACTGCTTATTTCTGGGATAAGCAGCATAAAATGTATTGTACTTTTGGGGGGATCTTGCCAGGTATTTGTGACCTGGAATGGCCACTGTTGGAAACAGGATGCTGGGCTTGATGGACCTTCAGTCTGTCCCGGTATGGCAATTCTCATGGTCTTATGTTCAGAAAAAAGACTAAATTGTCCCTGTTGTTTTGAGAAAAAAAATGACATGGCAAATGTTATTGACATTTTCCATGTTGTGTCAAATGATGTTACACACACACACACATGTAAAGGAGTTGGAAGGAATTCCATGGATTATGCTACTTGTTACTTGATACACTGTTTGACTATCACTCTCGGGACATTAAAGTTATGGCCAACAGCTGCACTGTTTCAGAACTGACTGTCCTAATTCTGCCCAAGTCTTCAATCTGGTTGTCTGTTTTCATATCAAGCTGCAGACCAGACACCTAAAGCCACGGTTTCTGCTGTGCTTCAGGAGTCAGAAGTCTGTGGTCTTTATTCTGTTGGCTCCTGTTGTTTCCATCAGCTGTTTGTGACGAGCACGAGGACGCGGGTTTAAAAGGAGGTGACTGCATGAGACCTTCAAAGGTCAAGAATGATGATTTACAGCTTCCGGTACTCCAGGGTTCTCAGATGTCCGTTGACAGCTGTCTTGTACAATGTGCTTCTTCCTTAAACACATTGAAATGATTTACAGGACCTCAATCTGTTCCAGACACATCCCATCAGATTTTAATTTTCAACAGGCGAATGATTTTGGAGCTATGCCAGGAAGTGTAGTCAAAGTCCCTGTGATATCCAGTAGAACACTGTAATGGGTCTATTTGCAAATGTAATATAGCTGGACACCATAATCTGCCTTTCTATTAAGTAACAAGAGGAACATTTTGGGTTCCTGCTCCAGAATAGTAACAGTCAAAACTAATGAGAGGAGGTCTATTCTGGGGAAGTAGCCCAGTGGCCTTAGAGCCTTTGGCTTGATAGAAGAGTCTAGGGAGAATTCAGGCATTTCTCTCTCTCTCTCTCTTCTCCATAAGAGGGGGAAAAGGATAGACGGATGTAGAGAACAGAGAGGTGGGTGCTCCATGCTAGGACCCATCAGAAGCTTAGTCTTACATAAGTACATAAGTGTTGCCACACTGGGACAGTCCGAAGGTCCATCAAGCTCAGAATCCTGTTTCCAACAGTGGCCAATCCAGGTCACAAGTACCTGGCAAGATCCCAAAACAGTACAATACATTTTATGCTGCTTATCCTAGAAATACCTCACACAATTCAGTAGATACAGTCAGCAAAGCATTATAACTTAAAGTTTTCTACTTTCTACTTCTACTTAGCATTTCTATAGCACTGCCAGGGTTACGCAGCGCTGTACAAGTTTAAACGTGGGAAGGACAGTCCCTGCTCAAGAGAGCTTACAATCTAAAGGTTACAAACTATGTAGTCAGTGTAGGTAGCTTACAATCTAAAGGTTATAAGCTATGTAGGGAAGGTGGTTAGGCGCCAAAAGCAAGGGAGAAGAGATGGGCTTTGAGTAAGGACTTGAAGATGGGCAGGGAGGGCGCATGGCGTATGGGCTCGGGAAGTCTGTTCCAGGCATAAGGTGATGCGAGGCAGAAGGGGCGGAGTCTGGAGTTAGCGGTGGTGGAGAAGGGTACAGAAAGGAGTGATTTGTTCTGAGAGCGGAGGTTACGGGTGGGAACATACGGGGAGAGGAGGGTAGAGAGGTAATGGGGGGCTGCAGATTGAGTGCACGTGAAGGTCAATAGGAGAAGCTTGAACTGTATATGGTAGCGGATCGGGAGCCAGTGAAGTGACTTGAGGAGAGGGGTGATATGAGAGTATCGGTTCACACGGTAGATAAGACGTGCGGCGGAATTTTGGACAGATTGAAGGGGGGATAGATGGCTAAGCGGGAGGCCAGCGAGAAGAATGTTGCAATAGTAGGGATGTCTCATAAGTCGCTGGGGTCCACTTGATCTCTCTTCAATGCCCCTGTTTTGCGACAGTTGTAATCATTGACTCACCCTACCACCCTCCTTAGATACTTCTAGTTTATTTTTGACTTTTTTTCTCCTTTTTTACTTCTATAAGTACCCAGGGTAAGATTATACTGATGCTTCATACTCGTCGGGCGCTTTATATGCGAACGGTCTAATTGCAGTGGGGATAGTCTCGCACTGCAAATTAAAAGCTAAGTTGAGCTTTTTTCATATCTATAAGCACTGCCTTGTCAAACAATTAGACCGTTCGCATATAAAGCTCCCGATGAGTATGAAGCATCTGTATAATCATACCGAGGGTACTTATAGAAGTAAAAAAGGAGAAAAAAAGTCAAACATAAACTAGAAGTATCTAAGGAGGGTGGTAGGGTGAGTCAATGATTACAACTGTCGCAAAACAGGGGCATTGAAGAGAGAGCAAGTGGACCCCAGCGACTTATGAGACTTCCCTACTGTATCTACTGCATTGTGTGAGGTATTGTTACCAAGTCACAGTTGAACAGTGCCATTGCTAGTAGATTGTATATCCTAGAAATAAGCAGTGGATTTTTCCCAAGCCCAAAGTCCATAATGGCTTATAGACTTTTCTTTTAGGAAGATAGCCAAACCTTTTTTAAACCCCGTTAAGCTAACTGCTTTTACCATGTTCTCTGGCATTCTATCCAAGAGGCCAAGATGGAGGAGAGAAGGTTAGGAGTAGGTTAAGAAGAAGGAAAAAAGAGGGATCTTAAGTCTGATCCCCCCCAGACCTTTGTTATGTTTTAATGAGTTTGTATTGGATTTGATGTGTTTTGTTTTTGCAATGTTTTATCATGTGTGTTTGCTTTGTACACCACTCTGGATAAGGGTGGCATATAAATGGTAATAAATGAAAATGAAATGATCCACAGTTGAACCCTGAGACACAAAAGAGGCAATTCTATAAAATTTCACCTGTGGGTAGGTGCCAAGTATCTGAGTATGGTACTAGCAGATATGAGAGTAAGAGGCACCACTAATCGACATTTATTCATATATGTGTTAGCCACAATTCTATAAAATGTTCACTTTAGCACATATGTGAAAAGGGGGCAGTCATGTTGGTGAGGCATGGGTGGGCAATGGGCAACTCTACCGGATGCATGTATTAACATACAGAATGTGGTCCACATAGCCGTGAGCACATATGCCAGCTGTTGATCATACCTAAACTTACATTATCCAAATTGCAAAGGACTTAAATACAAAACAATTTACGCTTCCAATATAAACCTCACAAGTTTGCTATTGATTTTACTAGTGATTGCTATTGTTTGGGTGTCACCAATATGGCAGCTGCGCAGGAGAGAAAGGGGGGTGGCTTCATCTTTTTGACATCATGCCTTCTCCTGTCTTCATTAAACCTCCTTGGGGCAGGAGTACTATTCCTCTGCTCCTACCTGGGAGTGTTGGGATCCAAAATGAACACTCTGACCCCTAGTGGTAGCTTTTGTGGTACTTCTGGCAGGGGACATCCTTCCATATAAGGACTAAGCAGGACAGGATCATATCCAGTGAGATTGCAGTGGCGTAGCGAGGGCGGCTGCCACCCGAGTCGGTTCACCACTGTGCACCCCCCCGGGTGCAGCATGACACCCCCCTCAGCGCATCAAGCCCCCCCCCCCCCCCGGCGCATCAACCTACGTAAGTGCACAACTATGGAATGGACTCCCAAAAGCTGTAAAAACAATCCATGACCATCTAAAAACCAACCTCTTCAAAAAGGCTTACCCCACCGATCCAACGTAAGTCCCCACACCCAGAAACTCAACACAACTAATGATCGTACTGGACAATACACAATCTTCATTCCCTTCGACCTTCACGGTGCCTAACACACACCTACTTCATTCGACCACAATTCAACCTTGTATTTGTTATTCAACCGACTGGCGAACGCCTTTACGGTACTATGTAAGCCACATTGAGCCTGCAAATAGGTGGGAAAATGTGGGATACAAATGTAACAAATAAATCAATAAGTGATCACACGTAAGTGGTGCCTTATTCCCATGTTTTATAATGGTCCTTACAGAATACCGATTGGTGCTTTTTAATCTGAGCAATATCATTGATAGTATGCACTCTTTTAAAAAGAGTGCACGTTTTTCAGAAGATTGTGCACTGTTTTGAATAAGTGTGCACTGCTCACAAAGAATGAGCACTAGTCCTAAAGGAAAAGTCCATAGACCGTTATTAAGTTGACTTGGGGAAAATCCACTGCTTATTTCTGGGATAAGTAGCATAAAATGTATTGTACAGTTTTGGGATCTTGCCAGGTACTTGTGACCTGGATTGGCCACTGTTGGAAACAGGATACTGGGCTTGATGGACCTTTGGTCTGTCCCAGTACGGGAATACTTATGTACTTAGGATTCTGAATGGAATCTTGCTAGTCTTTGGGGTTCTAAATGGAATGTTGCTACACTTTGAAATTCTGCATGGAATCTTGTTATTCTTTAGAATTCTAGAATCTTGCTACTCTTTGGGGTTCTACATGGAATGTTGCTACTCTTTGAGGTTCTACATAGAATGTTGCTACACTTTGAAATTCTGCATGGAATCTTGTTATTCTTTAGAATTCTAGAATCTTGCTACTCTTTGGGGTTCTACATGGAAAGTTGCCACTCTGGGTTTCTGCCAGGTACTTGTGACCTGGATTGGCCACTGTTGGAAACAGGATGCTGGGCTTGATGGACCTTTGGTCTGTCCCAGTGTGGCATGTACTTATGCACTTATGTCATAGTCTCCACAAGCGCTGCTGGTCTACCATGCAAGAAACTGCACTTATGCGTCAAACAAACCTACAATTGCAAGAACTGTGAAGGCAGAGCATTGCAATACATAATGTACAAGTGTCACAGAATACCATTTAGGTATTAAAGTTCATTTGGATTACACAACACTGCAAAGTAATTTCTGTCATCTATAAATTATCATCATTTTGAGTAATTGTGGATGCACAGCCAGAGATGACTTGAAATGCAGTTTTACTTAAACACACACATACACATAAGAAATGTTTTGGGTTTTGTTATTATTCACGCTAGGTGGTTTCAATTAGTTCATTTTGAAAATCCTAAATAATTCTCAATGTCAAAATCAGTCAACATTTCCTCACATTTGTTTTTACAAAGAGCAGATTGCATTTGGATTACTGCCATCGTCTTAATGGAAATCTTCATGCTGCATTCTCCTTTAATAGCAAGGTAATATTCCTTTGCTCCACGTGTTAACTGTCTTTCAGTGAATTGCGGAAGACGTTTTTGCAGGGTCTGCATGTCACTCTAAACTTAAAGGTGGTCATTTTATAAACCTTTTCTGTGTGGAAAATGCTGCTTTATCTTTGGAAAAGGCCTTATAAAATTAGGTCACACAGAAAACTATGTGCAGTGCAAGCTGCATGTATGAAAGCAGTCGATGGAGTCCTTTTTCTTTTTTGCAAGCACAAAAGCGTGTTTTGGGGGGGGGGGGATGGACAGACCTGTGTTGGGGATCCCTGCCTCCCCGCTGCTGGGAAAAAGTGGGAAAAGCTTAATTGACCTCCCTCCAAGAAACTCCAAGAAGCCGTCCCGTACCTACCTACATCTCCACTATCCTAACTGCTACTACTACTACTTAACATGTCTAGAGCGCTACTAGGGTTACGCAGCGCTGTACAAAATAAACAAAGAAGGACGGTCCCTGCTCAAAGGAGCTTACAATCTAAAGAACGAAATGTCAAGTTGGGCAGTCTAGATTTCCTGGGTAGAGGTGTAGAGGTTAGGTGCCGAAGGCGACATTGAAGAGGTGGGCTTTAAGCAGAGATTTGAAGATGGGCAGGGAGGGGGCCTGGCGTATGGGCTCGGGGAGTTTGTTCCACTGCAAGAATGTTCGGTATAAACTGCTCTTTGCCTCCTCTTTCTGCTTTCTGAGTCCATGATACTGGAATGCTCTGTCATCCGCATTAAGGGAAACTTCCGACCATGCCCTGTTTAAGAAACTCCTCAAGACTCATCTATGTGATAAAACCTACTCAGTTGTTCCTTAACTTCTTGCCGTCCCTCCTGGCTTCCCCTGTTGTTCCCCCCCCCCCCCCCCCCCATGTACCTTTTCCTTTGCTCCACCCTTGCATTTGTTTGATGTTCATCCTCTATACATTGTTAGCCACATAGAGCCTGCTCTGTTGGTATTATGTGGGATATAAATGTTCTAAATAAATAAATATGCTCTCTGCTGCTCTGGGCTCTGAGGAATCAGCATCAGGGCTTGGTTCCACCCCCAGCTGTTCCTGCTGCTTCCATCTATTGGCCGGCTGACATCCTGGAATGCTCATCTCCCTGAAGATGGACTCTCATTGGCTGGCTGCTGTCCCAACTCCTCCTCCCTGCAGGGATTCCTTGATGACATCACTCTAGAGCTGTGAACTGATTGGTTCTGAACTTCCTGGTGTCCCCCTCCAGTAGTGAGTAGGTGGGACATCCCAGGCTGACACTGTCCAATTGGTTTAGCCGCTCTTTGTTGTGCTTCTAGCATGGGGGATGCTGTTTCTCAGCAGAGGCTGTTTGACTCTTGTCTTCCTTGCATAACTTTTATGCTTTACATTTCGGTACTGCCCCACCCCCCACATTTCTTGCCAGTAAAATAAGTTGGATGTAAGCCGGTATACTTTTTTTTGTGTGCTTCATCTTCCCTGCCTTGTTTCTCCCCTTCTCCTACTTGCGATAATGATGAACCGACAGCTCCAGACCTCCCATTAAAATTTCCACGGTAAAGGTAGGGACTGCTTTTGTGCATGGGGTCGGAAACGGCTGTGCATCGCCTTGCATGCACATAATATTAGTAATTAGCTTATTATAATAGCTTTTAGATCATTTGCATCCCGTTTTCGTTAGCTGCTACCATGACAGGAAAATGGCTCGGAGAACCCTTTTGTGTGTGTCTCGTTTTAGTACTTGCTCGCTAAACTGGCTAGAACTAGTTTAAAAACTACGTTGCTGGCTCGTTAGGTTTAGTGCATCTGGCCCTGAGTAAGCACTGCCTACAAGAAGACAAAAAACCTGGCTTCTTCCATCATCCCTGAGAGACAATGTCAACACATGCAGATTGTAAACTTTGTGATTACTTGTGGGTGACAGATTTTGACAGTAGCCTATAGTGTAAAGTGTGTGCTTATAGTAACTAATTTCTGACAAGTGTGAGTTTCTTTTCAAAGAGAGTTATTTCTGATCATTTTTATATGTCATTATTTCATCCTTATACATAGTCATTTTGTTATTGTTATGATCTTAACATAGTAACGTGTAACATAGTAGATGATGGCAGAAAAAGACCTGCATGGTCCATCCAGTCTGCCCAACAATATAAACTCATATGTGCTACGTTTTGTGTATACCTTACCTTGATTTGTATCTGCCATTGTCAGGGCACAGACCGTAGAAGTCTGCCCAGCACTAGCCCCGCCTCCCAACCACCAGCCCCGCCTCCCAACCACCAGCCCCGCCTCCCCCCACTGGCTCTGTAAATAAACTTGCTGCTTTTATTATAATTATGTGCTTTTATGGTTCATCAATAGATAGATAAAGGAGAAAGCACTAAAGATAATAATTCCAAAGTGCTAACAAAAATATTCTTTGCATGTCTCTACCTAATTATTGCACTCCTATAAGCTGTTTTGTCAAAAATAACAATTCAAACTGTGTATGGTACTTGCTAATAAACTAAAGTTTTACTTCTCAAATAAGCAAGTATGTCTCTCTGATTCACCAGTTAATTTATATTTTGGAGGAAAGAGACTTCATATGCTCAACATTCTCTGTGAAAACAGCTAAACAGTGAATGACTTGACAGGAATGCTTTCTGATGTGGATAGTGCATGAGCTCCCCATTACATAGTAACATAGTAAATGACGGCAGAAAAAGACCTGCATGGTCCATCCAGTCTGCCCAACAAGACAAACTCATATGTGCTACTTTTTGTGTATACCCTACTTTGATTTGTACCTGTCCTCTTCAGGGCACAGACCATATAAGTCTGCCCAGCACTATCCCCACCTCCCAACTACCAGTCCCGCCTCCCACCGCCAGCTCTGGCACAGACCATATAAGTCAGGCCAGCACTATCCTCGCCTCCCACCACCGGCTGGCTCTGCCACCCAATCTCGGCTAAGCTCCTTAGGATCTTAGCCGAGCTTGGGTTAGTCTAAAAAACCCCTCTGATTTTATCAATATGAATAATGAATTTCTTTTTATTATGTTATACACTTTTATTGTATACCATTGATGTATCGGCATTACTCCTATTAGCTGGCAAGCCCGGCAGGGTTTAACCAGACAGGAGTCTCTTCTGCCTAGTTAAATCCCTTTGAATTTCAAGCCCAATGAATAAGTATCTGCTAACTACTACTACTACTATTTAACATTTCTAAAGCGCTACCAGGGTTACGGAGCGCTGTACAATCTAACAAAGAAGGACAGTCCCTGCTCAAAGGAGCTTACAATCTAAAGGACAAAAAGTGCAGTCAATCAAGATTGAGGCAGTCTAGATTTCCTGGATAGAGGTACAATGGTTAGGTGCCAAAAGTGACATTGAAGAGGTGGGCTTTGAGCAAGGATTTGAAGATGGGCAGGGAGGGGGCTTGGCGTATGGACTCGGGGAGTTTATTCCAAGCATAGGGAGAGGCGAGGCAGAAAGAGCGGAGCCTGCAGTTGGCGGTGGTGGAGAAGGGTACTGAGAGGAGGGATTTGTCTTGAGAGCGGAGGTTGTGGGTAGGAGCGTAAGGGGAGATGAGGGTAGAGAGGTAATGAGGGGCTGCAGACTGAGTGCATTTGTAGGTTAGTAGGAGAAGCTTGAACTGTATGCGGTACCTGATCGGAAGCCAGTGAAGTGACTTGAGGAGAGGGGTGATATGAGTGTATCGGTTCAGGCGGAAGATAAGACGCACAGCAGAGTTCTGAACGGATTGAAGGGGGGATAGATGGTTAAGTGGGAGGCCAGTGAGCAGTAGGTTGCGGTAGTCAAGGCGAGAGGTGCCTGTTCTCAAGCAGGCATAATGCCAATGTCTTTAGTCTGGGTGTGATTCCTGCAGGATTTGTGCTAGTCTTTTACAAAGACAGATAGGCACCTTCTTGCCTGATCACATGTTATTAAAATTAACCTTGAGTGCCAGGAACTGCAGTATTAGAATTGGGCTTCCATTATGACCAGAGAAAACAGCAACTGGCAGGAACTTTGTGTGAAAATCTCTCTGAAAACCATTTTAATTAAGTTGGACACATTGAAAGTTTAAAGATGATTAGACAAGTTTATAATATCTATACAGAGAGGACAGTAATCTTATTAACTTTAACAACCGAAGTTAAGTGTATGCTTCGTAGAGGTAGAGATATGGTGTTATAACAATTTGATATATCTGCTGCCTTTGACATGGTCAGTCATAATAAGCTAATTGTTCTGTTATCAGAATTAGGTTTCTCTGCTACTGTGCGCTGATGATTCAGCTCTTTAAAAAACAAAAAAAAGGCAATACTGTGTTTTTAAGGATGGTGTATCCTTCTTTTCCTTGGTGATTCTCTCTGTGGAGTGCCACAGGGGTCTCCTGTTTCCCCGTTGTTATATAATATCTGAACTCACTTGGAAATGTAAAACTGGTGTCTGGTGTGAAACTCTTGTCATATTCACATGCTATTTTGTTTTGTTGATTCCGGTGGATTTTTCCCAAAATGTTACTTTTTCTAGAATGAACTACTGTAAGGAGAAGATTACATATTGGTCCTTTTCTGTTCTACTTAACAAAGCATACCACAAAGATCAACCCATGTGATTATACACAACTCCTCCACTTATATTTAGAACTGTCTTATAAAATCTGTCTTATCATTATCATGTTACCAAAGATTCTTCTGTAACACAAAATGTCTATTTTCTAATATATTTCCATCACTCATGATGTATTGTAAGCCACATTGAGCCTGCAAAGAGGTGGGAAAATGTGGTTCAGTGTAAATGTAGATAATATTCCCGGCTATATTATTTGTTCAGATGGTTCTCAGTTGATGGTGAATAGAACTTCAAGAGTGTTGCGGGTTGTTTTAGATTCTGCTTTCACAATGAATGTTCAGAGTACACATTTATTTCAGAAGTCTTTCTTCAAGTTGAAACGACCTCGATTAGTTCATTCTTTTTTATTCCTAATCACTTTAAGGTTCTAGTGCAGTTATTAATTCTATTACAATTGGACTACTGTAATTCCTTGTATAATAGAATTAATCAGAAGCAATTATAGAGATTGCAGTTGATTCAGAAGCTAGGCTCATTTTTCGTCAAGCCAAATTTGATCATGAGTCTCCATTGTTGATTGATCTGCACTGGCTCCCGGTGAAACCACAAACAGTCTTCAAAATATGTTGTCTTGCTTTTAATATTTTAGAGGGCCACTGTCCAACTGATCTGACATTATTAATTACTTTGTTGGGTGACTTTAGTGATCAATGAACTTGTACGTCCCTCATGTCACAATTTCCCTCCTTTAGAAGCGTTAAATTGAAACGTTTTCAGGAGAAGTCTATTAAATTTCAAGTAGTGAAACTTTGGAATATGCTCCCAGTAGAATTTAGATTATGTCCTTATATTCATTTTCGTAAACAGTTGAAATTGTATTTGTTATGAAATTATAGTCATTTTGTTTGAGTTATAATTATTTGTAACTAGTTCTGGACATGTCTTTTTTGTGTAGCTGTTAACCTGCTCTGAACCTAAATTTAGGGATAGAAGTGGGCTATAATTATCCATCATCATTATCATCTTGGCAGGGTCTAGGGCTGTGAATGATTCTTTTGGCTGTTTCTTAGCTTCTGGAAAGGAACATTTCCCTACCATACCTCTAGTCCGTCCGTCCTTCCTTCCCCATTCCTTCCCACCCCCACCTCATCCCTCTTTGCTTGTACTATCACCCTAGAAACTCTGATTCTCTACCAGGGGCGTAGCCAGACAACAGATTTTGGGTGGGCCTAGGCAAGAATTGGGTGGGCACCAAGTGTTCTCCCCCCCTCCAAAAAAAAAAAATCTCAGCTGGTGGGAAAACGCTTCTTTCCATCTTGGCAGCAGGAATGCACTGAAAACTGAGCATGCGCAGGTGCCGGTAGCGTTTTCGTTACCATCAGGGGGAAATCTTCAGCTGGCAGAGCCTGGGATTCCCACAAGTTACCACTAAACATGTACTACTGTTGGGTGGGCCTGAGCCATAAATGGGTGGGCCCTGGCCCACCCAAGTCCACCTGTGGTTATGCCACTGTTCTCTACTGACATTGACATTTCTTTCTCCTTGCCTTGGGGGAGGGGGTAAGATGGTGGAAGCTGTATAACATCTCCCCTTTTTCTGATGATATGTCTAACTGAAAGCGGCAGGTGAAAGTGTGTCCATCTGTCTCTCAAGTACAGAATATGTCTGATCTGACGGATAACTTTAAACTCTTCCTCCTAAATTCGGTCCATGATTTTTTACATCTTGACTATATTTCCCAATCTCTTCTTCCCTTATCTTCTCCTATCCATCCTCTGCCCTTTATCTTTCGTCTCCATCCTCCATCTCTTCACCCCTCCCAATTCCATTCTCTTTTTGCTTTTCCTACCTTGTTTGCCCTGACTCGCTCAATTCACTTATTCCTCAAAACCCCACTCTCAATACATTTACTATAGTTCATAGTATTCTCTTTAAAGACTTTGTGATTGTAGTTGTAATTTACTATGTAAGCCGCATTGAGCCTGCAACGTGTGGGAAAGCGCGGGGTACAAATGTACTAAATAAATAACACAGTTCCCAGGAAATAGGAGCTTCCCTGGTAGTGTTGACACCGGAATCAGTAACTCAGCCTCATCTCTCGGGCTTGAGATATCATTAAGCCCTGACCAGTGGAATCTTCCAGTGATGACAGGCATGGAAGATCTTCTAGCTGCAGCCCTGTGAGCAGTAACTACACTTAAGTCTGCAGTTAGAAAGGAAGAGGCCAAAGCAGGTCAAGAAGGATTGGGTATCCCTGTGTGAACAGGCAATGGGCAGCATCGATTCCTGGAGCCCTCCACGGGTAACCCCCATACTTGAAGACTAGATTCCATTAGGGTTAGAATTATTTTTTTCACCCTTGCTTCCTGTTTTTCTCTTTTTGTATAATGTGTTGTACCCAATTGATTTTATACTTGATCAAAGCAAATTAAATTTTAAAAAATATACATTTCATTGTGCGGTGTTTAACATCATAGAATCAACCGTACTTGTTGCAAACATGACGTTAGTAAATGCAGTATATTATTTTTAAAGATGATTGAATCCTGACTCTGTATTAAGGTGGTACAGATGTTAGTTGCCAAGGTTTTACTCCTTCCAGATTTCAAACATAGTAACATAGGGGTCCTTTTTACAACGGCACGCTGAAAAGTGGCTTGCGGTAGTGTAGGCGCACACAGAATCATTTTTCAGCGCGCCTGTTAAAAAAGGACGAAATGTTTCGCCGAAAATGGACGTGTGGCAAAATCAAAATTGCCGCGCATTCATTTTGGGTCTGTGACCTTACCACCAGCCATAGACCTAGCGGTAAAGAATTTAGGCGGTAAGGACCTACGCACGTCAGATGCCACTTGGCGCACATTGGAAAATAAAAATTATTTTTCAGACGCACGTAGCGGACGCGTGCCAAAAATGAAATTACCGCAAGAGCCAAGCGGTAGTCGGGCGGTAAGTCCATTTTGCCACCTGTTGGGTGGGCGTATGCGTCTCTGCGGCTTATTCTGCTCCAGTATACAGATGCTAAACATGAGTTTATCTTGTTGGGCAGACTGGTGGACCATTCAGGTCTTTTTCTGCCGTCATTTACTATGTTAGTAAGTTACTAAAAGGGGCCCATGGTAAATAATGGCAGGTAATGGCCCATCTAGTCTGCCCTGTAAAGCTGGGTTGTTACTGCTGCTCCATCAAATTACTCCCCACTGAAGGTGCTAATTCAATCTTTTGTCTACATCTCAAATACAAATCAACTTATGCATCCGGCTTTTCTTACATAAGCACACAACTATGAAACGCACTACCAAAAGCCGTGAAAACAACTTATAACCACCTAAACGTCTGGAAATCACTAAAAAAAAAAAAGCCTGCAAAGAGGTGGGAAAAGGTGGGATACAAATGCAACAAATAAATAAATAACTTACGTGTTCAAAAAGGCATACCCTACCGACCCTGCTTAAATACCTGAACCCTACAACACTACGAAGCCAAAGAACGTAATGGACATAACTTAACTCTTCCTCTATACGATTCCCTAATATGAATGTTCCACATGAACCTTATTCTACCATAACATCACTGTGTAACTGTTTATACCGGAGTTGGCGAACGCCTCTACAGTACTACAGTATGTAAGCCACATTGAGCCTGCAAATGGGTGAGAAAATGTGGGATACAAATGTTACAAATAAATAAATATACCAACAGGCATTCACTCAACTAATATTCTTCTCGCATCTCATTCTTCTGTCATTTACCATCTGCTTCTCTCTTCTCATCTTGTCTCTGCCCCTCTGGCTTTTTCCATCTCTCTCCCACCATCCTTTCCAACTCTTTATATATGCCAAGCATCATGTATGGCAAATACTCTAATTAATTTGACTATTTGTGTATTAATTAACTAATGACAAGGCAGATTTCACAGCCTGATGTTGTCATGGTGATAATTACCGTCAGCTGTCATGCTCATTTGCATATTTGCCAGACGCCTTCCTTTTTCTGACTCTTTTGTCGGAAACTCCATGGCCTGCTTGACCCTGCTTCTCCCATCTTCTCGCCCTTGATTCCTCTGCTGCTACATTAACCCCCGTCTTTCTACTGCATGCAGAAAATTTTTCTCTGCTTCAGCACGAAAATAGCATTCTAGTCAACATTCCCTCTCCCTAACGTCTTCCTGATTCTTCTTTCCAAAACTCTCCCTTCGTCACTGCACCTATCAGTCTTGATTTTATTCTGTAACCTCTTTCACAGTTACTGGGAAGCATTTCGGCATACTACAGAAGGTTATACAATGGAACAACCTAATATAAGCGTCACGTTGTAATCTGAACAGGTAAAAGAACTGAGTTGTGGGAAATTGAATTCAAACTAAGCTTGGCAAAACTAAAATTGAAAATACTGATGCTCAGATAAGACGCGTTTCATGTTAATACTTTAGGGCAGTGATCCTGATGAGTTTTGGCAGCTTTGGGAGGCTGTTTCGCTACTGGTTGTAGCTCAGATAACATGATAGACACAGTTGCATACCTGATAGGTGTTAATGCTTCACAAGGGGCAATCTCGTTTCAAAGGAGTGGAGGCCACAGATATGAGACTCTGAGGGGGGGGGGGGGATTTTCTTTTTCAAGGACAGAGTGGTGAAAGTATGACATATTTTCCTGGGGGGGGGTAGGTGGCAATGGGTAAACATTAATGGGATTAAATGCATGTAGGGAATGGGTATAAACACTCAGGAATGTTGATTACCACAAGTCAAGACAGCAGAATATTAATTAATTAATTTATTTATTTGTTACATTTGTATCCCATATTTTCCTACCTTTTTCGCAGGCTCAATGTGGCTTACATATTACCGTTAACGGCGTTAGCTGATTCCAGTCTGAACAAATACATGGTGTGGATTAATTCAAGGCGGTTTTGTGGTAGAATGAGATATATGTGTGGTAGGTACAGTTGAGGGAGCTTAGAGAGGGAGAGGGTAGGAAGGGTCAGGTAATATATGATTTGTGGCACAGATTTAAGTGTTCATAGCTCCATACTTGCTGATTCAGGGGGTCTTTTACAAAAGGTGAACTAGTGTTTTTAGCATGCGCTAAAGACTAGAGACACCCATATATTCCTATGGGTGTCTCTAACATTCAGCATGCGCTAAAGATACTAGCTTGCCTTTGTAAAGGGGACCCTCAATGATTGTGCCGTGGGGTTGCCACAATGAACGGAACATGGCTAATATGAAATCTTAGAAGGCCTAGCAGAAGAACCAGACCCCTTATTGAACTACTTCTCTCTGGAGGATGCAGAAAGGGCCTAGATGGCCGGGAATTTGGGCACCGTGTTGAATATTTAAATTGGGATTAGGCATGGGAAAGTTTGGGTGCCGGATGGAATTAAGTGGTTGGAGCATAAAGAGAAATTCTTTCCTGGATAAGAAGAAATCTTGCAGCTGGGTCACACACTGTGGCTGGGAGGGGGAGGGGAGGGGAGGGGAGGATTATATCCTTAGTGCGGACAGAATGGTCCAGATGGTCTTTTTCATCCATCATCTGTCATTGTATTTTTAAGGGTTTTTCTCCCAATCCTCATCTAAGATAACGAATCTTAATGAATCCAAGTCCTGCACTATTAATCTTCAAGTTACAGTTTTTAAAATGGAAATGAAACAGCCCAGGATCCCTGGCTGTTTTAAAGGCCTCTCTATATTAGGGTTCCCAGCTCTGCGTACTTTTACTGATTTCTTTCAGTTATGCCTGTAACG
Organism: Microcaecilia unicolor; assembly: GCF_901765095.1. Taxonomy (NCBI): domain Eukaryota; kingdom Metazoa; phylum Chordata; class Amphibia; order Gymnophiona; family Siphonopidae; genus Microcaecilia; species Microcaecilia unicolor. The sequence continues at coordinate 367,595,785 of NC_044034.1, forward strand.
GTGGCTGCAGTGATAGTACCTAGTGAAAGGAAGCAGCAGTTCAGGCCTTGAGTTCTGCAGACCAGGGGCGTATTTGAGGTTCGGCGGTAGGTGGGGCAGGGGCTAGAGTGAGGGGGCACATTATAATCCCCCACCCCCCCACCGCCGTTAACCCTCCCCCGCCTACCGCCAACCCTTTCCCCGCCTACCGCGGTCACCTACCCCCCGAGGTCCGCTCCTGCCGGTTTTTTAAAATATTACTTCAGCTGGCGGGGGACCCCAACCCCTGCCAGCCCAGCCGAGGTTTTTAACTTCTTCATCCTCGTGCTGTTAAACCTGCAATGCATCCTTCCAGTTGGACAGAGTTTGACGTCGCAGCACGTTGACGTCCTGCACGTACAACGTGCTGCGAAGTCAAACTCCGTCCAACTGGAAGGATGCATTGCAGGAACAGCACGAGGATGAAGAAGTTAAAGACCTCGGGTCCAGGGCGAAATCTGCGGGGGCCCAGGCCCCTGTGGCCCCACTCAGATACGCCCCTGCTGCAGACAGGCCAGGTTTTCAGGATATCCCTAATGAATATGCATCTCCCTACAAAAGTAACCACAACATTTCATTTGTACACAATTTTATTTACTGTTCAAATTCTTTTTTCAAATCCTTTATATATTAAATACAGTTTCCCCTTGCCAACATATCATAGTAACATAGTAAATGACGGCAGATAAAGACCTGTACAGCCCATCCCGTCTGCCCAACAAGATAAACTCGTTTTACACGGTATGAGATACTTTATACCCGAGTTTGATTTGTCCTTGCCATTCTCAGGGCACAGACCGTAGAAGTCTGCTCAGAACTGGTTTTGCTTCCCAAATACCGGTGTTGCCACCCAATCTCCACTAAGATTCCGTGGATCCATTCCTTCTAAACAGGATTCCTTTGTGTTTTTCCCACGCATGTTTGAATTCCATTACCGTTTTCATCTCCACCACCTCCCACGGGAGGGCATTCCACATATCTACCACCCTTTCCGTGAAAAAATACTTCCTGACATTACTCCTGAGCCATTACATCCTCACAACCAAACATTCTCTTCCCTATGAAGAAAGACTAAGGAGGCTAGGGCTTTTCAGCTTGGAGAAGAGACGGCTGAGGGGAGACATGATAGAGGTACATAAAACAATGAGTGGAGTGGAACAGGTGGATGTGAAGCGTCTGTTCACGCTTTCCAAAAATACTAGGACTAGGGGGCATGCGATGAAACTACAGTGTAGTAAATTTAAAACAAATCGGAGAAAATGTTTCTTCACCCAACGCATAATTAAATTCTGGAATTCGTTGCCGGAGAACGTGGTGAAGACGGTTAGCTTGGCAGAGTTTAAAAAAGGGGTTAGACGGTTTCCTAAAGGACAAGTCCATAAACCACTACTAAATGGACTTGGGAAAAATCCACAATTCCAGGAATAACATGTATAGAATGTTTGTACGTTTGGGAAGCTCACCAGGTGCCCTTGGCCTGGATTGGCCGCTGTCGTGGATAGGATGCTGGGCTCGATGGACCTTTGGTCTTTTCCCAGTGTGGCATTACTTATGTACTTATGTACTATCTCACTCTTTCCCTAGAAGTGACAATATAAGCACCCTTACATAATACATTCACTAGATTACAAAATAATTTAAGGTGATTGTTGTAGCTTCATGCCATAGTTTTCAATTCTCATAAATCTCTTATAGTAATCCCCTTTTCAACAATGGCTTGAACATACCCTGCAGACGATAACCGCAGATCCAATGAACTCCAAAACTTATTCAGTTATCGGATGGCTTATACCATGTTTTTATGTGTTGGAGACTCGACACAGTACTGTGTTTCAGCCATAGGCCTGCTTCAGGAGTCTAAAATCATAAATATACATAACTCATCAATAAAAATATAATGATGACACATAGTAAGGCCAATAATATATAAAAATGGACATCAAATATAACCAAATATATAAAGAAACATCTGTGGTTAAACTATGTAATAAGACCTTAAATTTCAAAATAGACAATAAATGCATAGTGAATAGAGAAAACAAATGTAAAAAATGACTCATTATGAATGAAAAATGTGTGAATTGGGCCTAAATACACAAGTATCAGACCATAGTCCTTGTCTCTTGAGTCCATACTCATCTTCCCACTGTTTCTCGTTCCTTGTTCATCGTTCGTGGATTTCCTTTAACCAGTAAACTTCTACATAACAAAAAGAAGCATGATCGTACATAAGTAGTGCCATACTGGGAAAGACCAAAGGTCCATCTAGCCCAGCATCCTGTCACCGACAGTGGCCAATCCAGGTCAAGGGCACCTGGCACGCTCCCCAAACGTAAAAACATTCCAGACAAGTTATACCTAAAAATGCGGAATTTTTCCAAGTCCATTTAATAGCGGTCTATGGACTTGTCCTTTAGGAATCTATCTAACCCCTTTTTAAACTCCGTCAAGCTAACCGCCCGTACCACGTTCTCCGGCAACGAATTCCAGAGTCTAATTACACGTTGGGTGTACTTGGTTAAACTACTACTACTACTACTACTTAGCATTTCTATAGCGCTGCCAGGGTTACGCAGCGCTGTACAAGTTTAAACATGGGGAAGGACAGTCCCTGCTCAAGAGAGCTTACAATCTAAAGGTAAAAACTATGTAGTCAGTGTAGGTATCATGAATGGGGAAGGTGGTTAGGCGCCAAAAGCAAGGGAGAAGAGATGGGCTTTGAGTAAGGACTTAAAGATGGGCAGGGAGGGCGCATGGCGTATGGGCTCGGGAAGTCTGTTCCAGGCATAAGGTGATGCGAGACAGAAGGGGCGGAGTCTGGAGTTAGCGGTGGTGGAGAAGGGTACAGAAAGGAGTGATTTGTCCTGAGAGCGGAGGTTATGGGTGGGAACATATGGGGAAAGGAGGGTAGAGAGGTAATGGGAGGCTGCAGAATGAGTGCACTTGAAGGTCAATAGGAGAAGCTTGAACTGTATACGGTAAACCAAATATCAAGCAGACTGAAGTATTCTGAAATAGTCTGAGTTCTTTTCAATTGAGATTTTGTACATCTTAAGTATACTAAATTGCAACCATCCAGTCGTGAACAGAGCAAAGCTTGTATCAGTAGACGAAATGAAGTTGCCTCAAAATAACTTTGAACGCGACATAGTTGTCTCATGACAAAGAAAGATTTTTTCACTAAAGAAGCAACTTGCGTTTCCATTGAGGCAGGCGCTGTCCACTAATACGTCCAATATTTTTATTACAGTGGAAACTGCAAACCCACCATGGTAACAGTTGGGTTTGGACAGCTTCCTAAAGGAAAAGTCCATAGACCGTTATTAAATGGACTTGGGGAAAATCCACTATTTCTGGGATAAGCAGTATAAAATGTTTTGTACTTTTTTGGGATCTTGCCTGGATTGGCCACTGTTGGAAACAGGATCCTGGGCTCGATGGACCTTTGGTCTTTCCCAGTATGACATGTACTTATGCTTGTGCAAAGGTTAAAGCATTTTAATTCACACGTTAAGGGCTTAATGCACTTTAGTGAAAGGGCTCCTTATTCTGAAACCAATGTTCTGGTTAGTTTGGTCCTAAAAGATATTCAGCCGGCAGCAGCGAGTGCTTTTTAGCCACCGCTACTGTTGTTCCAAAATATTCAATGCCAAAGCCACATCCGTTCAAAGAAGAGCAACTAAAATGACAAAGGGGATGGAACTCCTCTCGTATGAGGAAAGGCTAAAGAGGTTAGGGCTCTTCAGATTGGAAAAGAGACGGATGAGGGGAGACATGATTGAGGTCTACAAAATCTTGTGTAGAACGAGTAGAAGTAAATCAATTTTTCTCGTTCCAAAAGTACAAAGACTAGGGGACACTCGAGGAAGTTGCATGGACATACTTTTAAAACAAATAGGAGGAAATATTTTTTCACTCAACAAATAGTTAAGCTCTGGAACTCTTTGCCGGAGGATGTGGTAACAGCAGCTAGTTAGAAATATGCAATCTGTCCCTAAAATCGAGTGTAGTACCGGAAGACTGGAGGGTAGCCAATGTTACTCCGATTTTTAAGAAGGGTTCCAGAGGAGATCCGGGAAATTATAGACCGGTGAGTCTGACGTCGGTGCCGGGCAAGATGGTGGAGGCTATTATTAAGAATAAAATTGCAGAGCATATACAAAAACATGGACTGATGAGACAAAGTCAGCACGGATTTAGTGAAGGGAAGTCTTGCCTCACCAATCTAATGCATTTTTTTGAGGGGGTAAGCAAACATGTGGACAATGGGGAGCCGGTTGATATTGTATATCTGGATTTTCAGAAGGCGTTTGACAAAGTGCCGCACGAAAGACTCCTGAAGAAATTGCAGAGTCATGGAATCGGAGGTAGGGTATTATTATGGATTAAGAACTGGTTGAAAGATAGGAAGCAGAGAGTAGGATTGCGTGGCCAGTATTCTCAGTGGAGGAGGGTAGTTAGTGGGGTCCCGCAGGGGTCTGTGCTGGGTCCGTTGCTTTTTAATGTATTTATAAATGACCTAGAGATGGGAATAACTAGTGAGGTAATTAAATTCGCCGATGACACAAAATTATTCAGGGTCGTCAAGTCGCAGGAGGAATGTGAACAATTACAGGAGGACCTTGCGAGACTGGGAGAATGGGCGTGCAAGTGGCAGATGAAGTTCAATGTTGACAAGTGCAAAGTGATGCATGTGGGTAAGAGGAACCCGAATTATAGCTACGTCTTGCAAGGTTCCGTGTTAGGAGTTACGGATCAAGAAAGGGATCTGGGTGTCGTCGTCGATGATACGCTGAAACCTTCTGCTCAGTGTGCTGCTGCGGCTAGGAAAGCGAATAGAATGTTGGGTGTTATTAGGAAGGGTATGGAGTCCAGGTGTGCGGATGTTATAATGCCGTTGTATCGCTCCATGGTGCGACCGCACCTGGAGTATTGTGTTCAGTACTGGTCTCCGTATCTCAAAAAAGATATAGTAGAATTGGAAAAGGTACAGCGAAGGGCGACGAAAATGATAGTGGGGATGGGACGACTTTCCTATGAAGAGAGGCTGAGAAGGCTAGGGCTTTTCAGCTTGGAGAAGAGACGGCTGAGGGGAGATATGATAGAAGTGTATAAAATAATGAGTGGAATGGATCGGGTGGATGTGAAGCGACTGTTCACGCTATCCAAAAATACTAGGACTAGAGGGCATGAGTTGAAGCTACAGTGTGGTAAATTTAAAACGAATCGGAGAAAATTTTTCTTCACCCAACGTGTAATTAGACTCTGGAATTCGTTGCCGGAGAACGTGGTACGGGCGGTTAGCTTGACGGAGTTTAAAAAGGGGTTAGATAGATTCCTAAAGGACAAGTCCATAGACCGCTATTAAATGGACTTGGAAAAATTCCGCATTTTTAGGTATAACTTGTCTGGAATGTTTTTACGTTTGGGGAGCGTGCCAGGTGCCCTTGACCTGGATTGGCCACTGTCGGTGACAGGATGCTGGGCTAGATGGACCTTTGGTCTTTCCCAGTATGGCACTACTTATGTACTTATGTAGTGTGGGTTTAAAAAAGGTTTGAACGAATTCCTGGAGGAAAAGTCCATAGTCTGCTATTGAGACAGACATAGGAAGCAACTGCTTGCCCTGGGATTTGTAGTATGGAATGTTGATACTCTTTGAGATTCTGAATGGAATCTTGTCACTCTTTAGGATTCCAGAATATTGCTATTCTTTGGGTTCTACTTGGAATCTTGTCACTTTTTAGGATTCCAGAATCTTGCTATTGTTTGGGGTTCTACATGGAATGTTACCACGATTTGGGTTTCTGCCAGGTACTTGTCACCTGGATTGGCCATGGTTCGGAAAACAGGATACTGGGCTAGATGGACCATTGGTCTGACCCAGTATGGCTACTCTTCTGTTCTTATCCAGGCACCAGCATTGAATCCCCAGGTTTGTGGTCTTTCTTACGCAGTTAAATGCGATATTCAGCACTCTCCCACCTAAGAAACGTCGTCTACAGATAGGACTGAATTTTTTGCAGTCCGATCTGACCACTTTATAGGACGTTAAGTGGGCGGCCCAGGGGGTGGAGTCAGCACAACTGCATAGCTGCTGAGTCCACCCCTGGCCCGCCCACAAAGAGCCAACTTTCATTTTAGGGGTTAGTGGTGATATTTAGGGGCACTAACCGGTTAACTGTTGATATTATCAGGTAGATAGCCCTGCACAGGTGAGTTAAACAGCCAAGAGCCTCTCCTGGCCACTTCAATTGCTTTGAGTATCCACCCCTTATTTTTCAGAGAGTGCATAATTTTTATATTATTATTATTGTTACATTTTGTACCCCGCGCTTTCCCACTCATGGCAGGCTCAATGTGGCTTACATGGGGCAATGGAGGGTTAAGTGACTTGCCCAGAGTCACAAGGAGCTGCCTGTGCCTGAAGTGGGAATCAAAATCAGTTCCCCAGGACCAAAGTCCACCACCCTAACCACTAGGCCACTCCTCTACTGTTGCTACTATTTGAGATTCTACATGGAATGTTGCCCACTAGCTACATTCCATGCAGAAGTCGGCCCTTGCAGATCACCAATGTGGCCGCGCAGGCTTCTGCTTCTGTGAGTCTGACGTCCTGCACGTACGTGCAGGACGTCAGACTCACAGAAACAGAAGCCTGCGCAGCCTTCTACATGGAATGTTGCTAGTGGAATAGCAACATTCCATGTAGAATCTCCAATAGTATCTATTTTATTTTTGTTACATTTGTACCCCGCACTTTCCCACTCATGGCAGGCTCAATGCGGCTTACATGGGGCAATGGAGGGTTAAGTGACTTGCCCAGAGTCACAAGGAGCTGCCTGTGCCTGAAGTGGGAATCGAACTCAGTTCCCCAGGACCAAAGTCCACCACCCTAACCACTAGGCCACTCCTCCACTCCTTATATGCTTCTTGGGTGATGAAGGTATCCTGCCTGAGCTTGTGTCTTAGTTTGTATGTTTAAGTGCAAAACCTCAACAATCTGGCATGTGTTATTAACCTGCCTAAACTTTAATTCCTAAAAGTTACCTTGGCATGAAGGATGATTTTAACTTCTTATCAAACTGAGCTTAATTAAACTGCCTGAGCAATAGATTTGAAATAATGAGGATACTGAATATAAATCTGCAACCAAACAGTCCATTGAAATACACAAAACATAGCTGTGCTGACTGAGTCCTGACCTTCAGAAAGTGGCAAGATAATTCCTTGTGCTGTAATGTCGTCAAGCACAAAGATTTCTTGTGTTTTCATGGTGGTCATACATTATTTTGGATTTATTTCTGTATGTACATGTTTACCCTTTCTTTGGGCATGAATCAGAGGACGAACCTAATTAGCTGGACTGGTCAGTCTTTGATTATTACTGGTGAGTTGCCCTGACCTGTAAGAAATGCGAACACCCTTCCAGGCTGCATTGAATCTTCCAGTTTAAGTTACATTTTCTTGCATCCCCAGGCTATTTTATGTAGTAGCTGCCAGAAGTGAAGACAACATGTCTCTCCGCAGCGACTTCACATTCTAGAATAAATGAGTTCAGGGGACTTTACTGCTGACAGAAATCACAGTTTGGCACTAATGGAATGTTAACTGCTTTTTAAATAACTGAATAAACCTGCCGATCCATAAAAGATTCACCCAAAAGGAAACCAATTCATCTCCCGGATCTTCCACTTCTAGTGATGTAAAACATTTTCTGATGGTATTACCTGGGTTGAAACAGTTTGGTTTAATTGGGAAACCAAAGCACATCAATGATAGTGACAAGGTCACGGTGTGAAGGTCACCGGCCCATAGTCGAAAGCTCTTTCCTTTTACTGGGGCCAGAATTCCTGCAGTGCACAAGAGCCCTCATTATCGAGCACTGGACGAGAACTGTGGGGAAACTGGCCTTTCGATAGTACTGTGTGACAATTTCCCAACGTCAATGTACAGGGTCATTTCTGAAAGGACTTACTGCTGTCTCCTGTTTTTGACCCCAGGGAATTTTCCTATATGACAGGAGCTCTGAAGATGAATTAGTGCTGAACTGCACAGCTTTGATGAACTGAGGGATTTTGATTAATGCATCCCATCCTCTTGTTTTTATAACTTGGTGCCTTGGTATCATGTGTATATGTAAGTTATAGAACGCTAGATGTTCAGCTGGAAGAGCTCAGCATTTTGCTAACTGCTGTCACCGGATTTATGCCCAGATTTTCAATGCTGGGCCATATCTGGGCTTTAGCATTGAATATCTGGACATTCGTGGCTGGACAGAGGCGGGACTGGTGGTTGGGAGGCGGGGATAGTGCTGGGCAGACTTATACGGTCTGTGCCAGAGCCGGTGGTGGGAGGAGGGGATAGTGCTGGGCAGACTTACACGGTCTGTGCCCTGAAAAGGACAGGTACAAATCAAGGTAAGGTATACACAAAAAGTAGCACATATGAGTTTATCTTGTTGGGCAGACTGGATGGACCATGCAGGTCTTTTTCTGCCATCATCTACTATGTTACTATGTTTACTAAGAACTGTAGGTGCCTATGTGCATACAGTATGCGTTAAGTTAGAACTACTGCCTGCCTACCATGTGCCTCAGGCGGTAATTCTAATTTTGACGCGTGACAGGAAATAATTTCCATTTTCTACCTTGTGGCACTAACCGGGCGGCAGTGTATGCATGCTGACGATTACTGCCCAGTTAATGCGCGAGACCTTACCGTCAAGTCAGTGGGTGGCAGTAAGGTCTCAGGCCCAAAATGGACACGCATTGATTTTTGAAAGTGCCAAACCCCTTCGCGAAAAACTGCATTGGCTTCCCACCAAGGTACGTATTGCCTTCAAGGTTTGCACTCTTGTCCACAGGATTATGTACGGTGAAGTTCCTGGATACATGTTGGACCTCATAAAACTACCACCCAGAAACAGTACCAGCCTATCCCGAACTTATTTAAATCTGCATTATCCAGGCTGCGATGGACTTAGATATAAGTCAACTTATGCATCCAGCTCTTCTTACATAAGTACACAACTGTGGAACGCTTTGCCCCAAACCGTGAGATCTATCCATAACCATCTTAACTTCAGGAAACTACATCAAAAAAGATGTCAGGAAGTATTTTTTCACGGAGAGGGTGGTGGATGCTTGGAATGCCCTCCCGCGGGAGGTGGTGGAGATGAAAACGGTAACGGAATTCAAACATGCGTGGGATAAACATAAAGGAATCCTGTGCAGAAGGAATGGATCCTCAGAAGCTTAGCTGAAAATGGGTGGCGGAGCAGGTGGGGGGAAGAGGGGTTGGTGGTTGGGAGGAGAGGATAGTGGAGGGCAGACTTATACGGTCTGTACCAGAGCCGGTGATGGGAGACGGGACTGGTGGTTGGGAGGCGGGAAATACTGCTGGGCAGACTTAAATGGTCTGTGCCCTGAAAAAGACAGGTACAAATTCAAGATATGAGTTTATCTTGGGCAGACTAGATGGACCATGCAGGTCTTTTTCTGCTGTCATCTACTATGTTACTATGTATGTTACTGAAAACCAACCTGTTTAAGAAGGCCTAACCCCCCTGACCCAAATTAACTTTCTACCTCCTGCGACACAGCAAAATATGGACCGTACTAGACTTGTATCACCACCCCCTCTTTATTACTTTGTTGCATTATTCTTATGTTTCTTACATATTTACTACTGTACTATGTATTTGTATTATTGAACCGGAGCCTACCTCTACGGTATTGTGTAAGCCACATTGAGCCTGCAACTAAGTGGGAAAATGTGGGATATAAATGTGTTAAATAAATAAACAAATTAATTTTGCTAGACATCCATTTTCAGCAAAAAGGCCTTTTTTGCAGGTGAGCTGAAAAATGGACCTGCGCACATCCAATAGATGCGCCTACACCAGCGCAGGCCATTTCTCGGCGTGCCTTAGTGAAAGGACCCCATAGCCGGTTAACTGAGATATTCAGTACTTAAATGGCTGTGGTGAACCACATGAAGAAAGGACTGTGCTTCATTTGCTCCTATTTATGTGGTTATCTTAACCAGTTAAGTGCTGACTCCGCCCCAGTAGCATCTATGGAGGAGGGTGAACAGTGGAGTGCCGCAGGGATCTGTACTGGGACTGGTGCTATTTAACATATTAATAAATGATATGGAAATTGGGACGACGAGTGAGGTGATTAAATTTTCAGATGATACAAAACTATTCAAGGTTGTTAAAACACGTGCGGATTGTGAAATATTGCAGGAAGACCTTAGGAAATTGGAAGACTGGGCATCCAAACAGCAGATGAAATTTAATGTGGACAAATGCAAGGTGATGCACATTGGAAAGAATAATCCGAATCATAGTTACCTGATGCTAAGGTCCACCTTGGGGATCAGCGCTCATTGTAGATAATTATTTGTCACATTTGTATCCCACATTTTCCCACCTTTTTCGCAGGCTCAATGTGGCTTACATATAACCGCTAACGGCGTTAGCCGATTCCGGTCTGAACAAATACATGGTATGAATGAATACAAAGTGATATTGTGGTAGAATGAGGTACATATATGGTAGGTTCAATTGGGGGGAACTTAGAGAGGGAAAGGGGAAAGGAAGAAGAGTCAGGTAATGTCCGCTACGGTCTTTGGTTACACATTGTGTCGCAAGTGGCCAAGTATTTTTATGTTGGGTCGGTGGGGTATGCGCTTCTGAACAGGTCTGTCTTTAGTGCTTTCCGAAAATTTAGATAGTCGAGTGTAGTTTTTACTGCTTTTGGCAATGCGTTCCATAGTTGTGTATGAGAAGAGACTGGAAGACCAGAATATGTATACTCTTGAGGAAAGAAGACACAGGGAAGATATGATACAGATGTTTAAATACTTGAAACGTATTAATATAAAAACAATATTTTCCACAGAAGGGAACATGGTAAAACTAGAGGACATGAATTGAGATTGCAGTCTTCTCCTCTTCCCCCACTTTCTGTCTCTGTTGACAAAGCCCTCATCCTCCCCGTCTCTTCAGCCCGCAATCTCGGAGTCATTTTTGACTCCTCCCTCTCCTTCTCTGCCCATATCCAGCAGACAACTAAGACCTGTCGCTTCTTCCTCTATAATATTAGCAAAATTTGCCCATTCCTCTCTGAACAGACCACCCAAACCCTCGTCCACTCACTTGTTACCTCTCGTCTTGACTATTGCAACCTTCTCCTCGCTGGCCTCCCGCTTAGACACCTATCCCCCCTTCAATCTGTCCAAAATTCCGCCGCACGTCTTATCTACCACGTGAACTGATACTCTCATATCACCCCTCTCCTCAAGTCGCTTCACTGGCTCCCAATCCGCTACCGTATACAGTTCAAGCTTCTCCTATTGACCTTCAAGTGCACTCAATCTGCTGCCCCCCATTACCTCTCCACCCTCCTCTCCCCGTATGTTCCCACCCGTAACCTCCGCTCTCAGGACAAATCACTCCTATCTGTACCCTTCTCCACCACCGCTAACTCCAGACTCCACCCCTTCTGCCTCGCATCACCTTATGCCTGGAACCGACTTCCCGAGCCCATACGCCATGCGCCCTCACTGCCCATTTTCAAGTCCTTACTCAAGGCCCATCTCTTCTCCCTTGCTTTTGGTGCCTAACCACATTCCCATTCCTGATACCTACACTGACTACATAGTTTTTACCTTTAGATTGTAAGCTCTCTTGAGCAGGGACTGTCCTTCCCCATGTTTAAACTTGTACAGCGCTGCGTAACCCTGGCAGCGCTATAGAAATGCTAAGTAGTAGTAGTAGTAGTAGTAGTAGACTTAGGAGTAATGTCAGGAAATTCTTTTGGAGACACGTGTAAAATTTATGCTGAAATCTTCTGCTCAGTGTGCGGTGGTGGACAAAACAGAATGCTAGGAATTATTAGGAAAGGGATGGTGAATAAGACCGAAAATACTATAATGCCTTTGTATCGCTCCATGGTGTATCTACGCCTTAAGTATTGCGTTCAGTTCTGGTCGCAGTATCTTAAAAAAGATATAGCGGAATTAGAAACGGTTCAAAGAACAGCAACCAAAATGACAAAGGGGATGGAACACCTCTAGTTTGAGGAAAGGCTAAAGAGGTTAGGGCTTTTCAGCTTGGAAAAGAAACTGATGAGGGGAGATATGTTTGAGGTCTACAAAATCCTGAGTGGTGTAGAACGAGTAGAAGTATATCGATTTTTTACTCGTTCCAAAAGTACAAAGACTAGGGGACAGTCGAGGAAGTTACATGGCCCGATATTCAGACTGTGGGACTTAGCCGGACTTTACTCCCAGAGTCAGCGCTGAGCCCGGATATGCAATGCTGGGTCATTTCCGGTGACCGGCATTGAATATCTGGGTGTTCTTGGCCGGTTTCAACTTAACCGGCCAAGATGATATTCAGCGCTAGCCGGTTAAGTTGAAACCGGCCAAAGATAGACCTGCTATTTCAGTGGCCAAATTTGGCTGCCAAACTTAGCTGAATATTAGCGGATAGCCGGTTATATTTCACGATAAAACCGGTTATCTGCTAAGCGCTAACAGTTAATATGAACTCTACCATGAACGAACTCTAACGCAATACCACTCTATCTACAATTCCGAATATGAACTCTTTATACTTGACTGCTTAACCTACTATCGCAATCATGACCCTTAATGTAATACCACTTGTATCTCTCACTCCGGAAATGGCGATCGCCATGACGGAACAATGTAAGCCACAATGAACCTGCAAATAGGTGGGAAAATGTGGGATATCAATGCAACAAATAAATATTCAGTGGGAGATAATTGGCGGTCTCCTGCTCAATAGTGCTGGATAGCCAGTGAAGTGCCATTTAACTGGCCAGGAGCTGTTCCTGGCTGGGTAAATGTTTTTAAATATCATAAGAACATAAGTGTTGCCATATTGGGACACACCGAAGGTCAGTCAAGCCCAATATCCCGTTTCCAACAGTGGTAAAATCCCCCAAAAAGTACAATCCTTTTATGCTGCTTATCCTAGAAAGAAGCGGTGGATTTTCCCCAAGTCCATTTTAATAATGGTCTATGAACTTTTCCTTTAGAAAGCCAACCAAACCTTTTTTAAACCCCGCTAAGCTAACTGCTTTTACCAGTTGGTCAAGAGTGGATTTTAGAACCAATTGGTACTTTGTACACCCTTGAAGCAGCCCTTGGTGAAACATGAGTCAGTTTTTATGTGTAATTGTTTTATTCTCACTTGTTTGAAAATATTAAATGCTGGTTATTTTAAGTTTAGTTTGGTTCCAATTTTTGGATAGCCTGTCTTTTATATTCCCACCTTTTTTGTTTTTATCTTGGTGAAACATGGCCATGTCAGGCATCTATTTTTGGCGATCTCCTGCTCAATAGTGCTGGATAGCGAGTGAAGTGCCATTTAACTGGCCAGGAGCTGTTCCTGGCTGGGTAAATGTTTTTAAATCTCATAAGAACATAAGTGTTGCCATATTGGGACACACCGAAGGTCAGTCAAGCCCAATATCCCGTTTCCAACAGTGGTAAAATCCCCCAAAAAGTACAGTCCTTTTATGCTGCTTATCCTAGAAATAAGCGGTGGATTTTCCCCAAGTCCATTTTAATAATGGTCTATGAACTTTTCCTTTAGAAAGCCAACCAAACCTTTTTTAAACCCCGCTAAGCTAACTGCTTTTACCAGTTGGTCAAGGGTGGATTTTAGCACCAGTTGGTACTGTGTACACCCCTGAAGCAGCCCTTGGTGAAACATGGCCAGGCCAGGCATCTATTTTTAAACAAACTGCAGGAAGCGTCGTGAATAAATAGAATTTTTTCCTCTTCATCGGCTTACGACAACTTGCATGGTAAGATCAAAAATGGACATGCAAGATTATAGGATTAAGGGGACTATGAACTGCATACATAACAAGATGTAATATCATTTCAGCTTAGCTTATTTTCCATTTCTCACATTTAACTCTCTTCATTCCTTCTAATGCAAAGCTCAGTTGAACAGCAGAAGGATATAATAAGAAATAGTATATTTCCTGTTGCCGGATTTTTGTGTCTCCTGCTGTACCATGAGACCCTCTAAGGCATATATCACATCCCAGTTAACACATGGCAATTTTTTTAATGAGTGATACTAGGCACAAGTCCTTTCGATTGAAATAATGTCTCCATTATTACTATAGAAAGTGCTGGTGGTTTTACCTCTCTCTCAGACAAATAAAACGAAAAGAAATCTTCCAAAATGTTAGCGCCTTAGGTTGCTGTGATGAATGAGGAATGCCGTGGCATGTAATGAGTTCTTTCGGTATTCAACGATGATTGATATTTCTGCAACTCTAATGAGCTATAAACATGAAATAGGCCTCATTAGCTCAGAACACCATGACATTGTTCTCAGTATATATTGTTTTGATACTTTTACCCCAAAGAAACAGTGTTTCTAAATACCGGCATTGAAATTGCTATTCTATTTTAACTTTTTCAGTACGCAGCTTAACTAACAGCGTCTGTCTGTGTGTGATGAACAAATTCACTCTTCCCACGTTGAGGGTAGGTCTTACGACGGCGGGCTATAAATTTTAAGGGGCTTCGACGTTAGCTTCAGAACCTTTAGTACAAGAACAGTGCTGGGCGGTCTGTGCCCCGAGAATGGCAAGGACAAATCAAACTCGGGTATACATATAAAGTATCTTGTTGGGCAGACTGGATGGACCGTATGGTCTTTATCTGCCGTCATTTACTATGTTACTATGTTACTCTTTGGGGTTCTACATGGAATGTTGCTACTAATTGGGATTCCGGAATCTTGTAACTCTTTAGGATTCCAGAATCTTCAGAACTTTTAGTACAAGAGACTTCTACGGTCTGTGCCCCGAGAATGGCAAGGACAAATCAAACTCGGGTATACATATAAAGTATCTTGTTGGGCAGACTGGATGGACCGTATGGTCTTTATCTGCCGTCATTTACTATGTTACTATGTTACTCTTTGGGGTTCTACATGGAATGTTGCTACTAATTGGGATTCCGGAATCTTGTAACTCTTTAGGATTCCAGAATCTTCAGAACTTTTAGTACAAGAGACTTCTACGGTCTGTGCCCCGAGAATGGCAAGGACAAATCAAACTCGGGTATACATATAAAGTATCTTGTTGGGCAGACTGGATGGACCGTATGGTCTTTATCTGCCGTCATTTACTATGTTACTATGTTACTCTTTGGGGTTCTACATGGAATGTTGCTACTAATTGGGATTCCGGAATCTTGTAACTCTTTAGGATTCCAGAATCTTCAGAACTTTTAGTACAAGAGACTTCTACGGTCTGTGCCCCGAGAATGGCAAGGACAAATCAAACTCGGGTATACATATAAAGTATCTTGTTGGGCAGACTGGATGGACCGTATGGTCTTTATCTGCCGTCATTTACTATGTTACTATGTTACTCTTTGGGGTTCTACATGGAATGTTGCTACTAATTGGGATTCCGGAATCTTGTAACTCTTTAGGATTCCAGAATCTTCAGAACTTTTAGTACAAGAGACTTCTACGGTCTGTGCCCCGAGAATGGCAAGGACTAATCAAACTCGGGTATACATATAAAGTATCTTGTTGGGCAGACTGGATGGACCGTATGGTCTTTATCTGCCGTCATTTACTATGTTACTATGTTACTCTTTGGGGTTCTACATGGAATGTTGCTACTAATTGGGATTCCGGAATCTTGTAACTCTTTAGGATTCCAGAATCTTCAGAACTTTTAGTACAAGAGACTTCTACGGTCTGTGCCCCGAGAATGGCAAGGACTAATCAAACTCGGGTATACATATAAAGTATCTTGTTGGGCAGACTGGATGGACCGTATGGTCTTTATCTGCCGTCATTTACTATGTTACTATGTTACTCTTTGGGGTTCTACATGGAATGTTGCTACTAATTGGGATTCCGGAATCTTGTAACTCTTTAGGATTCCAGAATCTTCAGAACTTTTAGTACAAGAGACTTCTACGGTCTGTGCCCCGAGAATGGCAAGGACAAATCAAACTCGGGTATACATATAAAGTATCTTGTTGGGCAGACTGGATGGACCGTATGGTCTTTATCTGCCGTCATTTACTATGTTACTATGTTACTCTTTGGGGTTCTACATGGAATGTTGCTACTAATTGGGATTCCGGAATCTTGTAACTCTTTAGGATTCCAGAATCTTCAGAACTTTTAGTACAAGAGACTTCTACGGTCTGTGCCCCGAGAATGGCAAGGACAAATCAAACTCGGGTATACATATAAAGTATCTTGTTGGGCAGACTGGATGGACCGTATGGTCTTTATCTGCCGTCATTTACTATGTTACTATGTTACTCTTTGGGGTTCTACATGGAATGTTGCTACTAATTGGGATTCCGGAATCTTGTAACTCTTTAGGATTCCAGAATCTTCAGAACTTTTAGTACAAGAGACTTCTACGGTCTGTGCCCCGAGAATGGCAAGGACTAATCAAACTCGGGTATACATATAAAGTATCTTGTTGGGCAGACTGGATGGACCGTATGGTCTTTATCTGCCGTCATTTACTATGTTACTATGTTACTCTTTGGGGTTCTACATGGAATGTTGCTACTAATTGGGATTCCGGAATCTTGTAACTCTTTAGGATTCCAGAATCTTCAGAACTTTTAGTACAAGAGACTTCTACGGTCTGTGCCCCGAGAATGGCAAGGACAAATCAAACTCGGGTATACATATAAAGTATCTTGTTGGGCAGACTGGATGGACCGTATGGTCTTTATCTGCCGTCATTTACTATGTTACTATGTTACTCTTTGGGGTTCTACATGGAATGTTGCTACTAATTGGGATTCCGGAATCTTGTAACTCTTTAGGATTCCAGAATCTTCAGAACTTTTAGTACAAGAGACTTCTACGGTCTGTGCCCTGAGAATGGCAAGGACTAATCAAACTCGGGTATACATATAAAGTATCTTGTTGGGCAGACTGGATGGACCGTATGGTCTTTATCTGCCGTCATTTACTATGTTACTATGTTACTCTTTGGGGTTCTACATGGAATGTTGCTACTAATTGGGATTCCAAAATCTTCAGAACTTGAACAGTGCTGGGCAGACTTCTACCGTCTGTGCCCTGAGAATGGCAAGGACAAATCAAACTCTGGTATACATATAAAGTATCACATAGCATATAAAATGAGTTTATCTTCTGGGTAGACTGGATGGACCGTACAGGTCTTTATCTGCCGTCATTTACTGTGTTACTAGGGGCCCCTTTTACCAAGCTGCGGGAAGAAGGGCCCTGCGCGCGCACCACAGTGGGTAAAAAGCCCCCAGACACACATGGCCATGCGGTGAGAGAACTGAGGTGCTAACCCGCTATGGGCCCCTTTTACCAAGCTGCAACAAGAGGGGGCCTGTGCTGGGGTCAGTGCATGTTTTTGATGTGCGCCGAGGCCCTCTTTCACCTTAGCAGGTAAAAGGTAGGTCTTTCCTTTTTTAAAGAAACGGCCACGTGGCAAGTGAAGTACTTGCCACATGGCCATTTCAGGGGGATCCCTTACCGCCACCCATTGAGGCGGGATTTGCAGGATGTCAGAAACAGAACGAAGCCTTCGCGGGAAGAAGAGGACCTCCTCTGCTGGCGGGGATTGGGGTCCCCCACCAGCAAAGGTAGGCGACGGCGGGGGAGGGTCGTCGGCAGGGATCCTCAAAGTTGGCAGTGGGGGGGGGGGGCGATAATGGCTGGGGGTGGGTCGGCAGCGCCGAGGGGGGCTAAAATGTGCCCCCTCACCTCTGGACCCCCCTCCCGCCGAAGTCTGGCTACGCCCCTGCTGTCAGTTAACATCAATAATTGTTCACACCTTGTTAACTAATTGTGCATGCATGTGCTCCATGCGCCCAAATTTGAGCATCAAACTTTGGGCAGCCTCTATAGAATCCAAGGGTTAGCGTTCAGTTGCAAGGGGGCACCCATGTGGGAGGTGTATGGGCATGTCATTGGTATGCCACCAAGGGATGCATCCAACTTCTAGGATTCAGTCAGTTGTAGCTCAAGGTGAGTTCCATTCAGGTACTCTGGATATTTCTCTGTCCCAGGAGGGCTCACAATCTGAGTTTGTACCTGAGGCAATGGAGGGTTAAGTGACTTGCCCGAGATCACAAGGAGCAGCAGTGGGATTTGAACTGGCCACCTCTGGATTGCAAGACCAGTGCTCTAACCACTAGGCCGCTCCTCCACTAGCAACATTCCATGTAGAATCTTCAATAGTAGCAACATTCCATATATTTATTTAGATTTTGCTCACACCTTTTTCAGTAGTAGCTCAAGGTGAGTTACATTCAGGTACAATGGATATTTCGCTGTCCCAGGAGGGCTCACAATCTTGTTTGTACCTGAGGCAATGGAGGGTTAAGTGACTTGCCCAAGATCACAAGGAGCAGCAGTGGGATTTGAACTGGCCACCTCTGGATTGCAAGACTGGTGCTCTAACCACTAGGCCACTCCTCCACTACACTGTAATGCATAGGCACATCCAAGTGCCATCAAAGAATTGGCACAAAACCTGCCCAATTGGTACCAATTTATGAAATTTCTCCCAATCTGTATACTGGCTGAATATCACCGCTATAAATATTTTGTTCCTACATTTGCTCAAGTCCATCCATCCATCCATCCCTTTACTACATGGATTGTGTTGAGCTGGTTAGAGGGATTTTCTGCCCTACACTATCCATATAGCATTTGAAAATACATGGGTAGGGAAATGTGCAGCCCCATTTTTAATAGACTATAGGAATCAGAATGGCCATATTGAGGTTGCAACATGTCCAATTCTGGTAGTATTTTAGAAAAAGGAATTTCCGATGTACAGCCTCTTCTGAAATATATGCAGGGAATGAATGTGTTTGCACTGGTTATGGTTATGTCAGATCTAAGCAACCATTTTACATTTACTGATGCCTCAAATTACTATCAACATAGGCAACTTGGCAACAAACAAGTCTATGTTGATATTTCCGTACATACAGTAGATGTGTATGTGCTGACATACTGACATGTACATGTGCTATTTTAGAAAAGCTCACAAGAATATCCATGGGTCAGACCAGTGGTCCATCTTGTCCAGTAATCTGCTTCCAGTGGTGGCCAATCCAGGTCACAAATACCTGGCAGAAACCCAAATAGTAACACCATTCCATGCTACCAATCCCAGGGCTTCCCCCATTTCCCCCTTCATTACCAAGAGCCTTGAAAACTTCGAACGACCACCTAAACTTCCAGAAAACACTGAAAACTAACCAGTTTAAAAAGGCATACCCTACCGATCCAACATAAATGCCTGATCTCTGCAACAAAACTAAAGAACGTAATGAACATAACACAACTCTTCCGTTGTACGATTCCCTAGTGTGGCTGTGCCACATGAACTTTATCTTACCACAACATCACTTTGTATTTGTTCACACCGGAGCCTGCAAAGGCCTCTCCAGTACTATGTAAGCCATATTGAGCCTACAAATAGGTGGGGAAATGTGGGATACAAATGAAACAAATAAATAAATAAATATTTATTTGTGAATCTCCGGATTATATGCTTAATCTGATTGACTTTCCTACCAGAAACAATGTCTGAATCTTCGCGAAACTACCTCAACCTGCATTATCCCAATTGCAAAGGAATCAAGTACAAAACCTATTATGGATCTAACTTCTCCTTCCTAGGCAGCCAACTCTGGAATGCCCTCCCCAGACCTATCCGATCTATCCATGACTACCTACCCTTTCGGAAAGCACTAAAAACCCATTTATTCAAGCAAGCCTATCCACATGACCCTGATTAATCTTATGAACCCATCTACCTATCACACACCCATATGATAACGACATTGACCCAGACTACATACTACTACTACTTAACATTTCTAGAGCACTACTAGGGTTACGCAGCGCTGTACAAATTAACGAATAAGGACGGTCCCTGCTCAGAAGAGCTTACAATCTAAAGGACCTTGCTCCCCTCTCCATTGCCTATCTCTACCTACTCATCTCTGCTATTATTCTGGTATACTTAACTTTTACCCTCTCTAACAATATTCTGTATTCCTATTACTATGTAAGCCGCATTGAACCTGCTTTGAGTGGGAAAGCGCGGGATACAAATGTAATAAATAAATAAATAATAAAATGTCCGTCACAATAACAGACTATTAAGTATAGAGGCTGCAATTATTTTGCACTATCAATTCTTGGGGGAAAATAAACCTCGGGGAATTAAGGGAACAATCTCTCCTAACCCTTCTTGTAGAGCATTAGCCAAAACCTTTATATACCCAAGAGCAGCTGTAAATCCCAGCGCTGATCTTTGTAACCTTACGCATGCATTCCCCTTCTGAAATGGGCAATAGGAATACGTGCATATTTTTTTGACTCTGTCTAGCCCCACCCAAGCCTTGCCTCCTTGCCATATGGACATAGTTCAGATTTACATAAATCCTGATGATCTAAAATACTACTACTACTACTACTTAACATTTCTAGAGCGCTACTAGGATTACGCAGCGCTGTACAAATTAACAAATAAGGGCAGTCCCTGCTCAGAAGAGCTTACAATCTAAAGGACGAAATGTCAAGTTGGGGTAGTTAAGATTTCCTGAGAAGAGGTGTAGCGATTAGGTGCCGAAGGCGACATTGAAGAGGTGGGCTTTGAGCAATGATTTGAAGATGGGTAGGGAGGGGGCCCGGCGTATGGGCTCAGGGAGTTTGTTCCAAAGCAAGGGGTGAAGCGAGGCAGAAAGGGCGAAGCCTAGAGTTGGCGGTGGTGGAGAAGGGTACTGAAAGGAGGGATTTGTCTAGAGAGCGGAGGTTACGGGTGGGGACATAAGGGGAGATGAGAGTAGAGAGGTAAGGAGGGGCTGCAGATCGAGTGCATTTGTAGGTGAGTAGGAGAAGCTTGAACTGTATGCGGTATCTGATCGGAAGCCCGTGAAGTGACTTGAGGAGAGGGGTGATATGAGTATATCGGTTGAGGCGGAAGATAAGACGTGCGGCCGAGTTCTGGATGGACAAGGGGGGATAGATGGCTAAGTGGGAGGCCGGTGAGGAGTAGGTTGCAGTAGTCAAGGCGAGAGGTAATGAGAGAGTGGATGAGAGCTCGAGTGGTGTGCTCGGAGAGGAGGGGGCGAATTTTGCTAATGTTATAGAGGAAGAAGCGACAGGTCTTGGCTATCTGCTGGATATGCGCAGAGAAGGAGAGGGAGGAGTCGAAGATGACACCAAGGTTGCGGGCAGATGAGACGGGGACGATGAGGGTGTTATCAACTGAGATAGAGAGTGAAGGGAGAGGAGAAGTGGGTTTGGGTGGGAACACAATAAGTTCCATCTTGGCCATGTTCAGTTTCAGGTGACGGTTGGACATCCAGGCAGCAATGTCAGATAAGCAGGCCGATACTTTTTCCTGGGTTTCCGCAGTGATTTCTGCGGGGTATGTATTTAAATGCCGATATTTACATATGCAAATTGTAAATAGAGCTTCTAAAATGGGCTCTACATTTACCAAGCAGTAAACATGTAAAATCCTCTGAAAATTGACTTCATTTTTCTTTGAATATCCTGCGACAAATAGAAGATGAAATCTTACTTTGTACATGACTGAGTGAATTGCAGAAACCCCTCAGGACGGTTATTCATTTTCTGCAAGTAATGCTCATACTTGGCAGGAGACTTGTAACTCTGATTTAAATAATTAAACCTGAGTGATAGATTTTGTCTACCAACCAAACGGTATTAGACTTTGATTCAGGCTCTGAATATTGAAAAATAGAAGCATAGAAAACAGGGGCGTAGCCAGACTTTGGCGGGAGGGGGGGTCCAGAGCCCGAGGTGAGGGGGCACATTATAGCCCCCCCCCCCCCGGCGCCGCCGACCCCCCCAGCCATTATCAACCCCCCCGCCGCCGCCAACTTTGACGACCCCTGCCAACGACCCTCTTGACCCCCCTCCCGCCGACAACCCTCCCCTGCCGTCGCCTACCTTTGCTGGCGGGGGACCCCAATCCCCACCAGCCGAGGTCCTCTTCTTCCCGCGAAGGCTTCGTTCTGTTTCTGACGTCCTGGCTGATCTGCAAGGCTTCATTCTGTTTCTATGAGTCTGACGTCCTGCACGTACAAAGGTAGCCGACGGCAGGGGAGGGTTGGTGGCTGAAGGGGGGTCGAGAGGGTCGTCGGCAGGGGAGTCCAGGGCCAAATCTACGGGGGCCCAGGCCCCCCTGGCCCCACGTAGCTACGCCACTGATAGAAAATAACGGCAGATGAAGAGCAGACGGTCTATTATGTCTGCTGTAAAGTGGGTCCTCCACTTCCGCTCCGGGGTTGTAACCAGAAGTCCTGTTCAGCTCACAGGGTTCCGGTGCAGTACAACACTTTCATCAAGACTCAGTTCCACAAAGCACAATCAAAATCCAGTTTCAAACTCAGCTCAAGCACAGTTCAAAAGCTCCAGAAAAGTTCTGAGAGGAGTTCCCTTCTCCCCTTTCTAGGGAGTGGCTTAGGGCAGTCCTCCCCCCCCCCCCCCAATTCTCTTTCCCTCATGTAATTCCAACAGTTCCACACAAAAAGTTCAAACAAGAAAAAACAATGATGAAATCACCTTTCCTTCTTCTGCCACTTCAGTGACCCTCCCACTTCACAGTAACAAACTCCTGTGGCCTCCCAGAACTGCCTTTAAGTGCTGGAAAGGTTGGCTTTTGTCTCTTCCCATTCCATGTTGGCTTGGTCCTCTAAGCAAGGAAGTTCTGGAGGCAGGGTCCTTTCCCTCCTCCACGTACTCAGAGCTGCCAAGAGGGGGGGCAGGGGGGGGCAAAATTCCCCGGGCCCGGGCCTCCAAGGGGGGCCCGGCGCTGGAGTTAGGCCACTGGCACTGCAGTCCCCGGTCTTACCTGCCTGCCTCCTCGGCTCCGGGCCCCCTTCATTCAAAGCGGCAGTCGCGTCTCTTCTGGCCTTCCCTCCCTGTGTCCCGCCCTCGCGGAAACTGGAAGTTACATTAGACGAGGGCAGGACACAGGGAGGGAAGGCCAGAAGAGACGTGATCTGCGACTGCCGCTTTGAATGAAGGGGGCCTGGAGCCGAGGAGGCAGGCAGGTGAGAACGGGGACTGCAGTGGCGGGGGGAGAGATGGGGGCGGCAGTGGGGGGGGGCAGAGGCGGGGCAGCCGGGGGGGCGGAGGCGGGGCGGCCTTGCCGTGGACCCAGCCTAGTCTCTCGGCGGCCCTGAACATACTCCATAGACTCGTATAGCTGTGAGCCGATGTTCTCCCCTCCCTGACTTCTGAGAGCTTTCAGGAGATCTGCCCTCACAGCTGGGATGAATTATATATTGCTTACGCAACCAAGGAAATTGGGCTTCTTGACTGCTGCTCCCTCTGCTGGTAGGTTGGGGTAACTGGCCCCCTTTTCCTGGAGTTACTCCCATTCCTGCTAATGTTAGAAGTCCCTTCCATGTTTTTGGGACCACCCCTCTCTTTCGGTCTCATAGGGGATTCTGGGTGTGGTAGTTCTGGGGTTGGCTGCTTCTGTCTAAGGCCTCGTTCACCTGCCTTATCACTTCCCATCCGTACCATTGGTTGAGTTCTATAGCCATGGTTTTGTAACCCTTGAGTCTCACACCCTTTGCCGAGTGCCACCCATATGCCACACTCAAAACTACAGCCTCTGGCTTTAGGGTTCTTGGGACAAGACCAGGGGATACTGGGAAGCCTTTGGCCCAGAAATCACTCATCCCTTTCACTTTCCATTATAAGCTATACACAGTACAGCCCAGATGTTGATGCTACTACTACTACTATTTAGCATTTCTATAGCGCTACAAGGCGTACGCAGCGCTGCACAAACATAGAAGAAAGACAGTCCCTGCTCAAAGAGCTATGTAATAAAAGTGAGCCAAGTATAGGACAATCAAGCCATTGTGACATCACTGATGAGGTTGGCTCTTATTGGTGGCCTGAGGCACTATGACATCACAATATTAGCTCTGGTTACAAGAGACTACTACTACTACTACTACTATTTAGCATTTCTATAGCGCTACAAGGCGTACGCAGCGCTGCACAAACATAGAAGAAAGACAGTCCCTGCTCAAAGAGCTTACAATCTAATAGACAAAAAATAAAGTAAGCAAATCAAATCAATTAATGTGTACAGGAAGGAGGAGAGGAGGGTAGGTGGAGGCGAGTGGTTACAAGTGGTTATGAGTCAAAAGCTTTCAGTCTAGATTCAAAGGTGGCCAAGGATGGGGCAAGACGTAGGGGCTCAGGAAGTTTATTCCATGCTGATCCACCAAAGGTTAAAAATAAATGAAAATAACATAGGTTGCAGAGCACAAAAGTTCTATTCACTCCAGTGTCCACCACCCATCACTAAGGCAGAAAATGTCCAACTTCTGTTTAGGCCCAAATCCTCTCCAGATCTCAAGGTCATGATCTCGACCCTGAGAGCTTCCCAAGGGCTTTCCTTTATATTACTTTAAAAAGATCTTATAACCCACAGTTACTGTTCGGGTTCCAAGCAGCTAACAATAAATGCAACTAGGTAGTAACTAGGAATTACATTGAAATAAAAATAGAATGACAATTAAAAGACACCTCCTGGACTCAACTCTAAGGAGCCTCCCTCTTATTCCTCGATGTCTCTCCCTTTTCAAAGACTCTGTGGTGCGGCGGTTTGTCCAGTCAAAGCAAATTCTTTTCTTGACTGCTTTGTTTATACGGTTATAATTTTCTCCCTTTTTGGCGGGGGGGGGGGGGGGGGGGGGGGGGGAGGGAGGGGGTCATGCAACTCCCACTCTATTTCTTTGTATGTTTCTATGAAACCTCTCAGGCCTGAAAGTACCTTGAGTAACACAAAAATCTTATCTTAGGGCACTAGAATACTAACCACATTAATGGATTCACTTCACTTTCCACCGAGAACTATTTCCCTAGATGCACTGCTTCCACTGCATGCAAATCTGTCTCATGAATAATCACTGTGGATAGCGTGAAAACCTGACTGGCTGGTGTGCCACCAGGACCACGTTTGGGAACCGCTGCCCTAGATTAATCCTACCCACCCCCCTTTCACACTCATTCTATGACACCTCTTTCCAGAGACTTCTTTCTGTTGAAATAGGCCCACCTCCCATTTATTTGTATCCTGGAGGTATTTAAGGGGGTCTTTTGCTAAGGCACGCTTACGTTTTTGGCACACACTAAATGTTAGAGACACCCGTAGGAATGCATTGGCATCTCTAACGTTTAGCACACGCCCAATTTTAGCGTGCGCCAAAAACGTGAGCGCGCCTTAGTAAAAGAACCCCTAAATGTCTCTATCCTCAGACGTTGGAACCTGGCACACAGCACACCACCTAGGACATCATTGTATGATTGGCAGAGGGCTGCCCTTGTTCCCCTCGGAAGGGATTCGCCAACTACCCCTATACTTAAGCTTCATTTCCTTGGTACAGTAGTCATTTATCTGCAGCTTTGCGGTTTATGAGTTCCAGTCCCTCCTCTTCTTGAACTAGTTTCTCCTCTTCTACTTCCAAGGTTGCATACCAGCTCTTTAAGTGAAGATGAGTCCGAGGTCTAGATTCTACTGGTTTTGATAATCTGGGGCCAATATTTAGACTGTGTGAAAAAGCCTGGCTAACTCCCACAGGGTCGGCCAGGTTATTCAATGCTGGACCGTTTTCTGCATTTTGGCTGGCTTAAACTTTACCTGGCTAAGTTGATATTTGGAGATAGCCAGTTAGCTATTTAAGTAGCTCAATGTGCTTATAATAGGGAAGGGAAATGGGACTTGATATAGTGCCTTTCTGTGGTTTTTGCAACTACATTCAAGGCGGTTTACATAGTATATACAGGTACTTATTTGTACCTGGGGCAATGGAGGGTTTAGTGATTTGCCCAGAGTCACAAGGAGCTTCACTGGGAATCAAACTCAGTTCCCCAGGATCAAAGTCCACTGCACTAACCACTAGGCTACTCCTCCACTTTGGCTAGAAAACAGAGAGTAGGGTTAAATGGTCAGTATTCTCAATGGAGAAGGGTAGATAGTGAGGTTCCTCAGGGGTCTGTGCTGGGACCGCTGCTTTTTAACATATTTATAAATGACCTAGAGATGGGAGTAACCAGTGAGGTAATTAAATTTGCTGATGACACAAAGTTATTCAAAGTCGTTAAATCGCGGGAGGATTGTTAAAAATTACAAGAGGATTGTAAGCTCCTTTGAGCAGGGACTGTCCTTCTATGTTAAATTGTACAGCGCTGCGTAACCCTAGTAGCGCTTTAGAAATGTCAAGTAGTAGTAGTAGTACCTTACGAGACTGGGAGACTGGGCGTCTAAATGGCAGATGACGTTTAATGTGAGCAAGTGCAAAGTGATGCATGTGGGAAAGAGGAACCCGAATTATAGCTACGTCATGCAAGGTTCCACGTTAGGAGTCACGGACCAAGAAAGGGATGTAGGTGTCGTCGTTGATGATACGTTGAAACCTTCTGCTCAGTGTGCTGCTGCGGCTAAGAAAGCAAATAGAATGTTACGTATTATTAGGAAAGGAATGGAAAACAAAAATGAGGATGTTATAATGCCTTTGTATCGCTCCATGGTGTGACTGCACCTCGAATATTGTGTTCAATTCTGGTCGCCACATCTCAAAAAAGATATAGTGGAATTAGAAAAGGTGCAGAGAAGGGTGACGAAAACGATAAAGGGGATGGGATGGCTTCCCTATGAGGAAAGGCTAAAGCGGCTAGGGCTCTTCAGCTTGGAGAAAAGGCGGCTGAGGGGAGATATGATAGAGGTCTATAAAATAATGAGTGGAGTTGAATGGGTAGATGTGAAGCATCTGTTCACGCTTTCCAAAAATACTAGGACTAGGGGGCATGCGATGAAGCTACAATGTAATAAATTTAAAACGAATCGCAGAAAATATTTCTTCACTCAACGTGTAATTAAACTCTGGAATTCGTTGCCAGAGAATGTGGTAAAGGCGGTTATTAAATGGACTTGGGGAAAATCCACTATTTCTGGGATAAGCAGTATAAAATGTTTTGTACATTTTTGGGATCTTGCCGGGTATTTGTGACCTGGATTGGCCACTGTTGGAAACAGGATGCTGGGCTCGATGGACCTTTGGTCTTTCCCAGTATGGCAATTCGTATGCACTTATGCTATATGGTGAATATTTTTGTATAGACGGCTATATTGTGTGATATAGCCAGTTATCTCCTAGCAGCCCCTAACCGAGAATATTCAACAGAGGATAACCAGCTATCCCCAACAGAATATCGCCAGATAGCCGGTTAAGTGCCATTGAACCAATCAGGTGCCATTTCTGGCTGGTTAAATAGTTTTCAATATTGGGAGGTCTGTGTCCAGTTGTCACCTTGCAGTCCAGTTTCATCTTCCCTTCTGCTGGACATTTCCATTTTAAATTCCTGAAGCAGCATTTCATGGATGCAGTCCTAGTTGTCAAGGATGCCTCTCAGCCTCATCATCTCCTCTCTCAGCTCTGCCACCTGTTTCTGGAAGGAGTTGACTTGAAGGCATCTTTCATACCATTGTAGATCCAGATATCTGCCTGAAAAGAAGCAAACGTTCTAACAAAGGCAACAGCTTGATAAAACGGGCCCAATGTAACTTAGATCAGTTCCTTATATCTTGATTAACTATACAATAAACTTGCCTTTAGTTTAGCCACCCATTTATTTATCCCAACTGATTCTGTACCACCCATCTTGTCCCCATCTATAAATCTGCACTTGGCCCCTCAGCTATATGGTAAACTGTTGCGATTGTGTGCTTATTAAATATTCCATCACTATTATGCTTACAACATATTATATCTCTGTTGTTTGTATTTCAGTGCTGTTAAATGTAACGTGGAGGGGCATAATCGAAAGGGAAGCCTAAGTTTTGTTGAGGATGTCCTCGCAAAACGTCCCGGTGGAGGGGCGGGGAAACCTGTATTATCTCTTGTTTGTCCTGTTTCTCTGTCCTAATTAGATTGTAAGCTCTGTTGAGCAGGGACTGTCTCTTCGTGTTCAAGTGTACAGCGCTGTGTACGTCTAGTAGCGCTTTAGAAGTGATAAGTAGTAGTAGTAGTAGTATCATAACAAGATGGATGTCCATATTTCGTTTCGATAACACGGTTGGGGACGACTAAATCTTGAAATTTAGGACGTCCTTAGAGATGGTTGTTTCTGATTTTCGGTGATAATGGAAACCAAGGACACCCATCTCAGAAACGACCAAATGCAAGCCCTTTGGTCGTGGGAGGAGCCAGCATTCGTAGTGCACTGGTCCCCCTGACATGCCAGGACACCAACTGGGCACCCTAGGGGGCACTACAGTGGACTTCAGAAAAAGCTCCCAGGCACATAGCTCCCTTACCTTGTGTTCTGAGCCCCCCAACCCCCTCCCAAAACCCACTACCCACAGCTGTACATCACTACGATGTCCCATACAGGTGAAGGGGGCACCTAGATGTGGGTACAGTGGGTTTGTGGTGGGTTTTGGAGGGCTCGCTGTTTCCTCCACAAATGTAACAGGTAGGGAGGGGGATGGGCTTGGGTCCGCCTGCCTGAAGTGCACTGCACCCACTAAAACTGCTCCAGGGACCTGCATACTGCTGTGATAGACCTGAGTATGACATCTGAGGCTGGCAAAAATATTTTGAAAGATGTTTTTTGAGGGTGGGAGGGGGTTAGTGATTACTGTGGAAGTAAGGGTCAACCCCGATTCCCTCCGGTGGTCATCTGGTCATTTCGACCACCTTTTTGTGCCTTGGTTGTAAGAAAAACAGGACCAGGTAAAATCGTCCAAGTGCTCGTCAGGGACACCCTTTTTTTCCATTATGGGTCAGGGACATCCATTTGTTAGGCATGCCCAAGTCCCGCCTTCGCTATGCCTCCGATATGCCCCCTTGAACTTTGGCTGTCCCTGCAACAGAAAGCAGTTGGGGATGCCCAAAATCGGCTTACTGTTTTTGTCTCCAATGTGTATAGTTTTGATCCTGTTTTATGGTGGTCTTATTATTAGGTTTCAATTTGCTGTATTTATGTTTATGCTTGTACATTGTTATGCTGTTAAAATTGTAAGTTTGATGTTAAACTGGACCTATTGTGTACCACCTTGGGTGAATCTCTTCACAAAGGCGGTTAATAAATCCAAATAAATAAATAAATGCCACAGTCTGGGTCCTTTTACAAATACGTGTTAAAATAAGCACATGTTAAATGCTAGAGTCACCCATAGGAATATATGGGTGTCTCTAGCATTTAGTGCATGCTAAAAACGCTAGTCGCCTTTGTAAAAGACCCCCTCGGCATTAAAAAAAATGCTTATGTTGTTGTTACATTTGTACCCCACGCTTTCCCACTCATGGCAGGCTCAATGCGGCTTACATGGGGCAATGGAGGGTTAAGTGACTTGCCCAGAGTCACAAGGAGCTGCCTGTGCCTGAAGTGGGAATCAAACTCAGTTCCTCAGTTCCCCAGGACCAAAGTCCACCACCCTAACCACTAAGCCACTCCTCCACTGTTGCTACTATTTGAGATTCTACATGGAATGTTGCTATTCCACTAGAAGTCGGCCCTTGCAGATCACCAATGTGGCCGCGCAGGCTTCTACATGGAATGTTGCTAGTGGAATAGCAACATTCCATGTAGAATCTCCAATAGTAGCAACATTCCATGTAGAATCTCCAATAGTATCTATTTTATTTTTGTTACATTTGTACCCCGCGGTTTCCCACTCATGGCAGGCTCAATTTGGCTTACATGGGGCAATGGAGGGTTAAGTGACTTGCCAAGAGTCACAAGGAGCTGCCTGTGCCTGAAGTGGGAATTGAACTCAGTTCCCCAGGACCAAAGTCCAGCACCCTAACCACTAGGCCACTCCTCTACTTACTGTTCTGGCCTACCATTGATCCCACTGTTTCTAGTCTGGTATTTAAGATGGGTCTCGTCTGGTCATATTGCTCCCCCCCCCCAAAAAAAAAAAAATCCTTTTTCTCTGCACTGTCACACTTCAGCATGGTGAGGAGAGAAGACGGAGGAGTAAAAGCATTACAAGGTAGTTAATTGCTATTCATAGTCTGTCAATAAATGTAATTATAACTCTTATCGGCTTTCTAACCTCCCTCTTTGCTGTGGCTCACTTCACTGAAAAAGAGAGAGCACGCTGAGCGCATGGGGCAAGTAAAAATGTACACAGAAACCGTCTCCAGTGAATATTTAGCTTTACTGAGGACAAACAACAGAAGAGAAAGGAAAACAAGATCTAACTGCAGTGTTCATCCAGCACCAGACAATTTACAGCTGGTATCATTACCAATATTCGTTGCTGGGTTTAATGTGTTGTATGATAAAGTGGGAAAGCACTATGTATGTGATTCGTTTTCAATAGAAATCAAACAAAATAAAACATGGAAAAGAAAATAAGACGATACCTTTTTTATTGGACATAACTTAATACATTTCTTGATTAGCTTTCGAAGGTTGCCCTTCTTCGTCAGATCGGAAATAAGCAAATGTGGTAGCAGATAGTATATATAAGAGAAACATCAAAGCATTACTTTGACAGTCTGACAGGGTGGGAGGATGGGGGTGGGTCAGAGGTATGCATGGGGACATCAAAGCATTTCATTGATATTCAAACAGGATGGGTGTTGGTAGGTGAGAGGAGGGTAATAAACAGAGAAATAAACAGAGAAATACAACTTTAAGGTTTATAATGGGCTAGAAAACCCAGATCCTTTTTAAGTCCTGTCTGTTGGGTGTCAAAATATTCAATCATTCTGACTTCAAAGGTCTTACATTCCTGTATTGTTTGATTCGTTTTAAAGACTGCCTTTCTGTTTACAAAATGTCTAAGCAATTTGCATACAGGTGTTTGGCCATCATAGGAGCTGTCCACACAGTGGTGCTGAAAAGAGATAGTACATAGTTATTGAGCTGTATGTAGATGTACACCTGTATATAATACAATCATTCTTCATAATAAAAACTGAAGATTGCTAGCATCTTCTCTGGCCCATGTAACAGATGTTAATATCAACCCCTCCCTCCTTCATTATCCATAAGGAAAATTATCAAAATCGCTACAGAAAATTAATTAATTACGCACTACCAAATGTCATAAAAACAATGCACGACTTAACAATCTTCCGAAAACTACTAAAAAACCAACCTGTTCAAAAAAGCATACCACAAGGATCCATCCTAAACACTAGACAACGAAACTCTACCATACTCTCTACACATGATTGCTTCAGCCACTCTGTTACTAATGAACGTTAACGCACTACCATTCTATTTCTCATGTTGAAATGAACTTTCTACATTTGATTGTTTAACTTACCCTATAAGTTACTGTCTAACTCACTCTATAATTTACTCTATCATGTATGAACTTTGTATTTCTCACTCCGGAAATGGCGATCGCCACAACGGCATAATGTAAGCCACATTGAGCCTGCAAATAGGTGGGAAAATGTGGGATACAAATGCAACAAATAAATAAATAAATAATGACACCTTCGTTCAGAACATGTACTGTGTCTGTACCCATAGCCATGAACTTTGTGCATTCTGGGCTGTGCAACACAGAAGTAAAAAAAAAACCCTTAGTCCCTTCACATGGTGGTGGCTTGTGAAAATTAAAGGGCCCACTGGCCACGCAACATGTGTGGGAATTGGATTTAAATGATGCATTGTCGGATGTCCAGTGGTCGCGTCTTTGGTCGACCGGCCCCCGGGCATCATTGTCGGCTGCAATAACTCAATCCCTCTTCTTCATGTATCACAGGGCCCTCTGGACACCTAGAAAGAGTAAACTGTCTGGGTCCTCTAGTTGTGATTTGTGTTGGTCCTGTAAAAACAAAACTGGAACTCTCACACACCTACTGTTGGAATGTCCACCTCTTGTAACATTTTGGTCAGATGTTTGGGAAAAATTGGAAAAGATTTTTGGTTTCCAAGAATCTTTTTTTACCTAAATATGTGATATGGAAATCTGTTTGTATATCATTTCTCTACACGGACAATGATAAGTTATTGTATGACTTTTTGGTTTCAGTTGCGCTGAAACTGGTCATTTCGCACTGGAAGGATAATTCCCATGTGAATGTGGTGGTGTGGTGGAATTGGATTCTGCTTTATAAAAAATATGAGCAATCTGCAGTACTCTCCCTGTCTGGACACAAATCAGCTATCCGCAAATGGAAGTCTTTAGACCTTTTTCTATCCAATAAGGACTAATTTTAGGGTTAGAACTCAGCACTCTGTACCATATTGTGTGTTTTGTTCTGTTCTGTTGCATTTTCTGTGGTGTATTGTTATGATTTAATAAACTTATTATAAAAAAAAAAAAGGGCCCACTGGCTTGAATTAGGAACCCCTTCTGGATGCCCTATGATCCATAATGGCCCCAGTAAATTTACCTTCCCTGAGCTCCAACATGGAACTGGAATGTATAAAAGCCTCCCCCAAAGCCCCACCTCTTTTGCTAGTACAGCACATGTCCTTATTGGGAAATGTGACCCTTACGTGAACACAACCTATGCCCACCTTCACTAGCAAATGAAGATCACTCCTTCCACATCCTCCCCTGGACTCCTAAGAGTGAGTTGCGGTTCTAGTGGAAGACATGTTGGTGGGGGGGGGGGGGGCTGAGACTCGTCTACCTAAGGGGTGGGGCTTTGGGAAGGACTTTTATTCATTCTAGCAGCAGTAGACCATTAACGCAAAATTTACATAAACTTTCACATGCAATGGACTTTCCCTCTCCTCTGCGCAGCTGTTGGTAATAAAGCAAGGAAACCTATGAGCTGCTCTATCCACATTGTCGTTCTTTATAATTGGTAACATTTTTATTTGATCTCGCTTATATTTTCAAACATACCGACTCTGCAGCATACGGATGCACACAGCGGAAGTATTGAGTAATTAGTTCTAAATTGTAAATCATCGTGGCATTTGGAGGGGCTGGTTTTAAGGCCACTTCTATTTGTGCAGAGATGTTTTCATCTAGTAAAGGGCCATCGAAACAGGCATCATGTTATGAGAATCATGTCTTAACAATCAGACTTACTATTTATAAGTACAATTAAAAAAAAAACCCCAAACATTAATTAGGTTGAGACCTGGGAGCATTTAACATCTTTTTTTTTTCCTGTGCCTACATCAAAAAAAAGGGTGGCATGTGGGAACTTGCTCCTTTTGTTTTGTGGATTGCAGTGGTATATTATATCAATTATGTGGTACTTGCTGGTGAATCAGTTCTATTCTATAATTGAGCAAGTAAGACTTCCTCACATATATTGTTCCTCGCACAAATTGTTCAACATTATACTTTTTTTGCATTGCAATTTTTTATATCACTTCAGATGCTCGGCTTTCACAACCTGAATTTTTCAAGATGGATGCCGGGCCAGCTTCCTCATTAGTCTAAAAAACCTCCGGTATGGATCTTTGCTGTATTTCTTATTTAATTACGATGTATTATTAGAGTTATTAATTAAACTTATACTAGGGCACTTATCTCGAGTGTGGCTTTCACAACTTGGGTTCGCTCTAGTATAATTGAATTAATCTAAATTAATCTAGTATAAGTTTAATTAATAATGTCTTTACCGCTAGGTCAATAGGTGGAGGTAAGGTCTCAGACTCAAAATGGATGTGCGGAAATGTTCATTTTCACGTCCATTTTCGGCAAAAATTTTAAAAAGGCATTTTTTTACAGATGCACTGAGAAATGGATGGGTGCGCGGCCAAAACCCACGCCTACACTTCCGCAAGCCATTTTTCAGCGTGCCTTAGTAAAAGGACCCCTTAGTGCTTTTCTTTGTTTTTGATTTCTATCCAGTCTGCCCATCCCAGTGGCGTAGCCACAGGTGGGCCTGGGTGGGCCAGGGCCCGTCCACTTAGGGTTCAGGCCCACCCAACAGTAGCACATGTTTAGTGGTATCTGGTGGGGATCCCAAGCTCCACCAGCTGAAGACTTCCCCCTGATGGTAATGAAAACGCTACTCTCCATGATACCGGCACCTGTGCATGCTCAGTTTTCAGCGCATGCCTGCTGCAGACTGCCAAGGTGGATAGAAGCGTTTTCCCACCAGCTGAGATATTTTTTTTTGGGGGGGGGAGGTGGGGAGAAGACTTGGTGCCCACCCACTTTTTGCCTAGACCCACCCAAAATCTGTTGTCTGGCTACGCCCCTGACATCCGTGCCATCTACTCTCCCTATCACTCCCTTAGAGATTCTATGTACTTGTCCCAGGCTTTCTTGAATTCAGTTAGCTTCTCTGCACTGTCCAATACCTTTACAATTTTGATAGTGAATGATGTGACTTATGAAAGTATTTTTTTAAATGATTATACTGTGATCATGGCAAGGTGCAGCTCCCAGCTGAGCTGTGAACACGATCCCAGGATTGGTCAGACTCCACGTATAAAATCTGATCAGTTCTACATTTGATTTCCAGCTAAGCCTTGTACAAGATTCAGAAAAAGCCTTTATTTCATCAATGGCAGCTTTTTAAGGCACATTTCACGTTGCCAGTTTTCACAGTGTAATTTAATGACATGGGGTGGGAATACTTCACACTCTTTCCCTCAGGACTTTCAGCGCTGTTCAGATTTATTTTTTTTTCTTGTCATGCTGCCGATTTCAGGCGTGTGCAGTCTGTCAACTTATTTAGCAGCAAAGAGACAAACCACACGACTCCACTACCTAAAAACCAAGGCAAAAAAATCAGCAAGAAAACTATTAAAGAGAGGGCAATTTTCAAAGCCCTTCAACCTGTCATGATAGCAATTTACTTTGGTAAACTGGACTGTCTGAAAATTGTCCACATTTGCTCAGTTACAAGTACATATTGACTTCCATAGAAATTTTTCTTCACCCAACGCACAACTAACTCTGGAATTCGTTGCCAGAGAACGTGGTGAAGGCGGTTAGCTTGGCAGAGT
Source organism: Microcaecilia unicolor (assembly GCF_901765095.1). Classification (NCBI taxonomy): domain Eukaryota; kingdom Metazoa; phylum Chordata; class Amphibia; order Gymnophiona; family Siphonopidae; genus Microcaecilia; species Microcaecilia unicolor. The sequence continues at coordinate 367,630,814 of NC_044034.1, forward strand.
TTAAAAAGGGGTTAGATGGTTTCCTAAAGAACAAGTCCATAAACCACTACTAAATGGACTTGGGAAAGATCCACAATTCCAGGAATAACATGTATACAATGTTCGTACGTTTGGGAAGCTTGCCAGGTGCCCTTGGCCAGGATTGGCTGCTGTCGTGGACAGGATGTTGGGCTCGATGGACCCTTGGTCTTCTCCCAGTGTGGCATTACTTATGTACTTATATGTACTCACAACCAGGTTAAAAATGCACGTTCTGGGGTATAGGGGCATTTAGGTTGGGGAGAAAAGCAGCATGTATACATGGGATTTTGAAAAGTGTGCATGCTACTTTAAACCCTTCAACTGCCTGCACAAAAATTGCAGGTATGAAGCTCACAGATCCTCCCTAGATCCTGCATTTTACATCACTCAACAGGCTATTTTTTAAAAAAATGTCCTATAACGGGGGGAAAATCTTTAAAGAAATGAAGACAGGGAAAACTTCGCGCCTTCTGTCTCGCTGCACCCTACGCCTGGAATAAACTTCCTGAGCCCCTACGTCTTGCCCCATCCTTGGCCACCTTTAAATCTAGACTAAAAGCCCACCTCTTTAACATTGCTTTTGACTCGTAACCACTTGTAACCACTCGCCTCCACCTACCCTCCTCTCTTCCTTCCCGTTCACATTAATTGATTTGATTTGCTTACTTTATTTATTTTTTGTCTATTAGATTGTAAGCTCTTAGAGCAGGGACTGTCTTTCTTCTATGTTTGTGCAGCGCTGCGTACGCCTTGTAGCGCTATAGAAATGCTAAATAGTAGTAGTAGTAGTAGTCTCTTGTAACCAGAGCTAATATTGTGATGTCATAATGCCTCAGGCCACCAATAAGAGCCAACCTCATCAGTGATGTCACAATGGCTTGATTGACCTATACTTGGCTCACTTTTATTACATAGCTCTTTGAGCAGGGACTGTCTTTCTTCTATGTTTGTGCAGCGCTGCGTACGCCTTGTAGTGCTATAGAAATGCTAAATAGTAGTAGTAGTAGAAATATAAAGCCAGCAGTAGCTCTATATTTTGTCTTCCGATACCAGTATAGCTTCCTCTACGAAACTACACTAGCGTTTTTGTGTGCCAGGGGGTTTCTGGATGACATTCTTGAAGCATCTGGAAAAACCCAAGAGTTGACAGTGATTGAGAATACCGAAGACCATTATTGCTACACACACAGATGTTTAATGACTTTGCTGCTGAAGTTCAAGTTCATTAAATCACATCTAGTTGGGCCCCAAGACTCAGGCTAGGATAGCGTTTGCAAAAAGTGAAAAGCTGTTATGTTTGTGTTCACGATCGAAAATCTTGACAATCATTTATTGGCATGTATAAGAATTTTCTAAATTGGATCCTATTATATGCACTCAGATCCACACCTCTAATCCGCAAATGAACCGTTTCCGGAGATGGGAAGGTGGTAGAACTAGAGGACATGAATTGAGGTTGGAGGGGGGCAGATTCAGGAGTAATGTCAGGAAGTATTTTTTCACGGAGAGGGTGGTGGATATGTGGAATGCCGTCCCGCGGGAGGTGGTGGAGATCAAAACGGTAATGGAATTCAAACATGCGTGGGATAAACACAAAGGAATCCTGTTTAGAAGGAATGGTTCCACGGAATCTTAGGGGAGATTGGGTGGCGACGCTGGTAATTGGGAAACAAAACGGGAGCTGGGCAGACTTCTACGGTCTACGCCCTGGTCATAACTGAATAGATAGGGATGGGCTGGAGTGTAAATTTTATGGGGCTTCGACGTTAGCTTCAGAACTTACTACAAGAACAGTGCCGGGCAGACTTCTACGGTCTGTGCCTTGAGAAAGGCAAGGACAAATCAAACTCGGGTATAAAGTATCGCATACCATGTAAAATGAGTTTATCTTGTTGGGCAGACTGGATGGACCGTAAGGTCTTTATCTGCCATCATTTACTATGTTACTATCCTGCTTATTTTCAAACAAGAAGGTCAGCCATCTTCCGACACAAATCGGGAGATGGCCGGCGATCTCCTGAAGCTGGCCAAATCGGTATAATCGAAAGCCAATTTTGGCCGGCTTCAACTGCTTTCCATCGCAGAGCCGGCCAAAGTTAAAGGGGGCATTTCGGTGGGGTATGGAAGGCGGGACAGGGGTGTGGTCACGAGATGGCCGGCTTCAGACGATAATGGAAAAGAGAAGGCCGGCTCTGACGAGCATTTGGCCGGCTTCACTTGGTCCATTTATTTTTAGGACCAAGCCTCCAAAAAGTGCCCCAAATGACCAGATGACCACCAGAAGGAATCGGGGATGACCTCCCCTTACTCCCCCAGTGGTCACCAACCCCCTCCCACCCAAAAAAATAAATAAATAAAATTCATTTTTTTGCCAGCTTCTATGCCAGCCTGAAATGTCATACCCAGCTCCATGACAGCAGTATGCAGATCCCTGGAGCAGTTTTTAATGGATGCAGTGCACTTCAGGCAGGTGGACCCAGGCCCATCCCCCCCCCCCACCTGTTACACTTGTGGTGGTAAATGTGAGCCCTCCAAACCCCCCAAAACCCACTGTACCCACATGTAGGTGCCCCCCTTCACCTATAAGGGCTATGGTAATGGTGTACAATTGTGGGGAGTGGGTTTTGGGGGGGATTTGGGGGGCTCAGCACCCAAGGTAAAGGAGCTATGCACCTGGGAGCTAAGTCCACTGCAGTGCCCACTAGGGTGCCCGGTTGGTGTCATGGCACGTGAGGGGGACCAGTGCACTACAAATGCTGGCTCCTCCCACGACCAAGTGCCTTGGATTTGGCCGGGTTTGAGATCGCCGGCATGAGTTTCCATTATGGGCAAAAACCGATGCCGGCCATCTCAAACCCAGCCATCTCTGACATTTGGCCGGCCCCAACCGTATTATCGAAACGAAAGATGGCCGGCCATGTTTTTCGATAATACGATTCGGGACTGCTCTTTCCGGCGCCGGCCAAATAGATGGCCCTCCTCGTCTCCCATGTTCCTTATGTAATTACCAATTGTATCTTTTACTCTGGAATGGCGATAGCCATGACAGAACAATGTAAGCCACATTGAGCCTGCAAATGGGTGGGAAAATGTGGGATACAAATGCGACAAATAAATAAAGAGAAAAATTGGTTACAGAACTTTGCAGCTATTCTCACAAGTTCATGATTGGATGAGAGACTGAAGCTGTGCGAATCAGCAGCGCGCCATCAAGAGCCGTTCCTGAGCCAGTGTCAAATGTTTTTCCGCTCGTGTTTCGCCAACGTGTCCTTCTTTGATTCTTTAGTTGTGAAAATGCTATTTGGATTCCAGGCAGCAAGTTGCACCTGCAAACATTAGAGAGAAGGTTTTTCTATTTCCAGGACTTGAATAACAAAAAGAGCCTTGCATCCAGAACTGCTAACTCCAATTCATTCTCGGAAACAGCAAGGAACTGATAAATTTAGCTCTTTTGGAGAAACAGATCATCTATTGAAAAGACACTGGAAGCCTGAAGGACGCTTTAATAGCCTGCTTTTAAAAAGTCATTTTTAAATACTTTATCTGGAATTCTAAATTGCTTTTGCAAATCCTTCTTAATTTTTTTTTGTTGTGCAAAGATGTGGGAGCATTACTTGCAGAATACAAACACAAAAATTAACAGGCTGAGTTTTTCAAAAGACAGCCACGGACTGGTACAAACGAGAGCCATGGACGATTTCAACAGCACTGCACTCTAATGGACATCGATCCATGGATGCCAATTACTATGGTAATACCTTAACCATAGAAATAGACCTGGATCTCACCTATACAATTTCCTAGAAATCAATACATGGAGTGGTAACATCTTTGAACATGTCTGTCTGCTACTCGCTGCATTAATGCCCTGCCAGTATTCAAAAATGCTAGAAGCTCCCCTCCCCAATTTGTTAAGCAGAACACAGACATTGAAACTTAATGGATCAGTTTTCGGTGGCCGGCCGCTGTGTTTTAAAAATAAATGCGGCCGATATTCAGCATGAGTTAACTGGCCAGAAATGGCCAAGTCGCTAATTCGCATCTCGGTGGATAACCGGTCATTTTCAGTGTGTGACAAAGCTAGCACTCGGGGCCCCACAGAGAAGCAGCTAATCCCCGAACTACGGTTCCCAGAAGCCCTTGCAAGCAGGAGAGAGGAGGGTAGCCCCAAAAGGGTGGAATGGATTTCCAACCCCAGCAGGGGGAGCAGTGGCTCAGTGCTAGGGGAGCCAGTTACTCCCTTCCCCACTAGAGGGAGAAGGGGAGGTGGAGCTCAGTCCCTTAGCTGCATCGCCAGTATATAATTCCCTCCAGCTGTGAGAGATTTCCGGGTGGCGCCCAGCCACCAGGAGGGAGAGGAAACTGAGAGAGAAGCTGCCATGGAGCAGGTGGAGGATGGAAAGGGCCTGCCACTGGAGCTTCCCTGGGGGGGGGGGGGGGGGAGAGTAAGCTGCCATGGAGTGTGAGAATATAAATGTAGCCCTGTCCAGCACATGAAGGCAGTGTGAGAGGCCACAGGAGTGTGGTGCTGTGAGGTAGGAGGAAAGCTGCCAGTCCTGTTTGGTACAGGGTCCTCCTGGGTGCTGTGAAGAGGACAGGGGCATTAAGTTGTGGTTTCCTTTCAAGAGACTATTTGTGAAAGGGTTGAATTATTGGGATGTATAGAACAGCAGGCTGAACTTTGACTGAGCCCTTCTGAGGGAGAGGGGAAGGTAGTGCAAAGGAAGTGGGCCTGAACTGTTAAGGAACTGAATGTTGGCTGGAGTTTGGAACCCGGCCTGAACCCTGTTTGTTAACTGCATTTCAATTTTGAGAGTGGAACTGAATTGAGAATAAAGCACTTTGGTCCTAAGTCCGTATGGCAGTCTGGTTCTTTGCTGGAAACCTGTGAGCCTAACAGGGCTGCCGGCCCCAACCCAGAGTGGAGGAAGCGGGACCCCTTTACAAGTGGCATTTATTTATTGCATTTGTATCCCACATTTTCCCACCTATTTTCGGGCTCAATGTGGCTTACAGAGTTTTGTTATGACATAGTCATTCCAGGATGTCAGATACAATTCGTAATGTACAAAGATTGAGAAGGGTAGTGAAAGGAGGGTGTTAGGCAGGATAGTATGGAAGGTGGACTTTAAAAGCTGGGTATGCTGGTAGGTAGTTTTGTAGGTTATGGGTTCTCTTTGTAGGCCTTGTGAAGAGATGTGTCTTCAAAGATTTGCGGAAGTTAGTTAATTCGTCAATAGTTTTCAGGGCTGTAGGTAATGCGTTCCACAACTGTGTGCTCATGTAACAGAAGGTGGTGGCGTGTGTCAGCTTGTATTTTAGTCCTTTACAGCTGGGAAAGTGCAGATTGAGAAATTTGCGAGCTGATCTTATGGCATTTCTGGGAGGCAGGTCCACAAGGTTTAGCATGTAGATTGGGGCATCTGCGTGAATGATTTTGTGTACAATCATGCAGATCTTGAACGCAATGCGTTCCTTGAGTGGGAGCCAGTGAAGTTTCTCTCTTAGGGGTTTTGCACTTTCATATTTAGTTTTTCCAAATACGAGTCTGGCGGCGGTGTTCTGGGCTGTTTGGAGTTTTTTGATAGTTTGTTCTTTGCAGCCCGCGTATAGTGCGTTGCAGTAGTCCAGATGACTTATTACCACTGACTGTACTAGGGTACGGAAGATGGATCTCGGGAAGAAAGGTTTTACTCTTTTGAGTTTCCACATGGAGTGGAACATCTTTTTCGTCGTGTTCTTCACGTGGGCATCGAGTGTGAGGTTTCGATCAATGGTAACTCCAAGAATTTTCAGACTTTGTGAGACGGGTAGAGAACAGTATGGTGTGGTTATGGTGGAGTATTTGTTTGTGTTGTGTGGTGAGGTGAGGTGAGGTGAGTACAAGACATTGTGTTTTTTCTGCGTTGAGTTTTAATTGGATGCTGAAAATGCCTGGTTAGTGCTGAAAATAAAGTCGGCAATACTGTGGGCGTGACTGGTTAAGTTCCCATATTCAGAACTTAACTGGCCAAGCTTAGCGGCCAAATAAGGCCGTATAAAAAGCAGGCCTATCATTACCCACTAAGCCATGAACAGTTAAGTCTGAATATCGACTTAGCCAGCACTGAAAAACCTGGATATTCAATGACTGTCATTGGAAAGCATTGCCCGCTGCCAGTTGAATATTGGGCAGAGTGTGGTTCAGTGCTGCTAAACAGCAGGGGCAGACTGAGTGGTCTGGGCCCCCGGGCACTGAGGACCATTGCCCCCCCCCCGGTTCTGCAGCCTCCCTCTCCCCCTGCCGCTGACCTTTTCCTTTGTCCTGCAACTACATCGTCCATCTGCTGCTGACACTAGAACTTCCCTCTGCCACGGCCCACACTTGTGGAAGTGATATCAGAAGGGGACGGGCAGTGACAGAAGGAAGTTCCAGCCTGCGAAGGGGAGGGTTGGGGACTGGAGCGCAGAGGGGGGTGGGGGCAGACAGGACATACTGGTCCTAGTATCGGAGGAGAGAGAAGGACGTCGCACATTGAGCACATATATTATTATTAGCATTTGTATAGCGCTACCAGACGCACACAGCGCTGAACACCTGACACAAAGAGACAGTCCCTGCTCAAAAGAGCTTACAATCTAAATAATACAGACAGACAAGACAGTTACGGGTGAGGGAAGTAATGGGTGAGAAGGAAGGAAGGAAGGGACAAGGGGAGGGCAATTGAGTAGTGGCTAGGAGCTAAAAAGCAGCAGAAAAGGTGGGTTTTCAGCATAGATTTGAAAACAGGTAGAGATGGAGCTAGACGTATAGGTCCAGGAAGTCTATTCCAGGCATAAGGTGCCGCGAGAGAAAAGGAGCGAAGCCTGGATGTAGCAGTGGAGGAGAAGGGGGATGACAGAGATTTGTCCAGTGAGCGGAGTTCATGGGGAGGAATGTAGGGAGAGATGAGAGTGGAGAGGTAATGGGGGGCTGCAGAGTGGATGCATTTAAAGGTCAGTACGAGAAGTTTAAACTGAATGCGGAAGCGGACAGGGAGCCAGTGAAGTGACTTGAGGAGTGGGCTAGTGTGGGTATAACGATTCTGGCGGAAAATAAGTCGTGACGCAGAATTTTGGACAGATTGGAGAGGAGAGAGATGGCTGAGCGGAAGACCAGTGAGAAGTCCAAACATGGAAGGGAAGCACTGAGACCCCCCACAGCCCTGGGCCCTTGGGCACTGCCCAGTTGTCTGTGAAGTTAGTCCACCCCTGCTATACAGATAGCCTAGGGGTGGGCAGCCTTTATACACAGAGGGTCCCATGAATGTCACTACTACACCCAGAGGGTCCCATGAATGTCATTACTATCCAGAGCTTTTTTTTTGAGGGGGTACTTGGGGGTACTGAATACTGGCACCTTTTCCATTGTCTAGGTCCCCAAGTTTTAATGAAAGAGCTCAGGCTCTACACACCAATTCTGGCTTGTCATAGATTCTGTGACTGGTTGCAGGGGTCCTGGCTATTGTGGGGTGGGTCCCTCAGTGATCATCCCACTCCTGAAGGGTGGCCTAGCATTTGAGTACCGGCACCTCTTTTGCTAGAACAAATGCACTGGATAAAGGGACCCACGTGTGGGTGATCAGGCCATTGTGACATCATTGATGAGGTTGGCTGTTAGCCATTGGTGGAATGAGGCATTATGACATCACATTATCAAAAGTGAGCCAAGTATAGAACAATCAAGCTAATTACAGGGGTTAACAGTAAAATAACGTCTTAACAATAGCTCATGTTGATAAGCCCCCTAAATGAAAGAAAATAGAGATGCCTGTAGAAATCAAAATCACTGCTACATGTGATAAAAGCAGGGCTTTTTTTGAGGGGGTACTTGGGGGTACTGAGTACCGGCATCTTTTTCATTGTCTGCTAAAATTGACCCATGGACCCCAAGTTTTAATGAAAGAGCTCAGGCTCTACACACCAATTCTGCCTTGTCATAGATTCTGTGACTGGTTGCAGGGGTCCTGGCTATTGTGGGGTGGGTCCCTCAGTGATCACCCCACCCTGAAGGGTGGCCTGGCATTTGAGTACCAGCACCTTTTCCATTGTCTGCTAAAATTGACCCATGATCCCCAAGTTTTAATGAAAGAGCTCAGGCTCTACACACCAAGTCTACCTTGTCATAGATTCTGTGACTGGTTGCAGGGGTCCTGGCTATTGTGGGGTGGGTCCCTCAGTGATCACCCTACCCCTGAAGGGTGACCTGGCATTTGAGTACCGGCACCTTTTTTGCTAGAACAAATGCACTGGTACTATCTCTAGCGGGCTGCAACATTGCGCAATGTTAGAACCGGAAATGCTAGTACCTTGAATTCTCGTCTTGCTTTCATGGGTAGCCAGTGTAGCTTGATGAGAAATGGTATAGCCATGATCAGACCAGCGACCAGCCACCTTAGGGTTCTTTTGGGTTGATGTAGGTAGGATACAGAAAGTGAAAGTGCCTTGGTGCTTTGTAGCTTTTACTATATGAGATGTGGGGTAAGGAATAATATATTGTAGAGGAATATTTTCGAGTTATTCCCCAAGTTTTCCACGTCATCACTGTGACCCCTGACGCAGGTGCTAGTCACCGAAACACGGCCCGTGTCGGGTCTTTTTGTCAAGGCTCATTCATTAAAGAACTGTATTCCATTTTTAAAGGCCCGGGGTGCTGGGTTTTTTTTTTTTTTTTTGGCCTTAAAAATCAGTGCCATAAAACCACGCAGTTAGCGTGATTTTATAAGTTAGGCTTATAGAATTCGCTCATGCACCATTCTTGCAACTAAAATTTTGCCGTACCCATTTAGGTCATCTAAAACCAGGCTTAAAAACCTGCGCCCAACTCAGGTGCAGATTGGGTGTATTCCATAATAGTGCGCATAGTTTTTCGAAACACCCAAAACATGCCCATTCCATGCCCATGGGCATGCCTCCTTTTTGGCTGCGTGCTTTAGAATTTATGTGCATCATGTGATAGACTATACCTAGAAAGTTGTGCCTGTAATTTCTAATTAAGGCCAATTAGTGTGGCTAATTGGTTGTTAAGTACCAATTCATCGCTGATTGGCTTGTTAAGTTGTGCGTGTAGTTTGGCCATGTGGCCAAATTAGTGTGCGTAACTTAAGGCGTCATATACAGAAGTTGGGGGTTAGCGCACAGATGCAAAGGGTGTGTACGCATGGGCGAGGCTTCCCCTTAAGTGTGCATCTTACAGAATGTTGTATTTAGATTCTAAAGTGCTGCATTCAAGCTATTGATATGGCATAAATGGATGTATCTAATTGTAGTTGTGTATATGCTGAATTCACTAATATTCTGTAACGGAATCCTGGTGCCTGTCTTTGGTCCCCAGTTATAGAATTAGGGGGTTTAATCGGCCAGAAATGGCTCCTGGTTTGTTAAAGGGTCCTGTTACTAAGGTGTGCTGAAAAATGGCTCTCGGAAGTGTAGGTACAAAATGGATGGAAAATGGATGTGTGGAAAAATGAAAATTGCCACGCGTCCATTTTGTGGACTAAGTGGTAAAGTCTCACGCGGTAACTGGGCGGTAATGACCTACACGGAGTCAAATGCCACTTGGCGCGCACCCAATACGCGTGTCTGAAAATAAAATTTTTCAGACACACGTATCGGACGTGTACCAAAAATGAAACTACCACAAGAGCCACGTGGTAGCCAGGCAGTAACTCCATTCTGGCACATGTTGGGCGCGCGTAGACAAGCGTCAGAACAACTTGTGGAGTATAAAAAAATCTTGAAAAGGAAAAAGCCTCATGGGCAGATAATCTAAAGCAAACGTGGGTGCTAGAGGCCATCACTGCCATACTGGTGCCTGCGTTTTCTACCACCCCATGATCAGAGTCCCTGAGCGCATGAAACAATGAGCTTGCGGGCTCTGAAAGCAACTACAGGGCTCTTAGTGCAAGTAGCATGCAAATGCGTACTAAACATATTCCTCCCCAATGATCAGCAAGTAGCAGGCCAAATATTGGCGCACTGTCCGTGGCAAACCCTATGCCAGCTCAGAGGTGGTGTTAGTGTTTGCAGACCATTGGGGAGGAATGGTGAGCCCTGGCCAGCTTACATTTGCATGCTAGAAGGCCCCCCATTCTCCCCAATACAACCCTCCTGCAGAAGCAGTGAAACGGGGGCTGGAGGTCCAGCGGAGGTCCAGCGGAGGCCAGAGGTCCTGTTCAGGGGGGGCTGGAGATCTGGTGGGTCTCCAGCCCCCTAACCCCTACTCAAAATCCTCCCATAAAAAGTCTTGGTGGCCCAGTGGGCTGCAAATCAAACTCCCTCCTCTTCCAGCAGTGACTCCTTGAAAATGGCGGCGACCATCCCTGCCCAATGCATCCTGGGATGCACTGGGTGGGGCTTCACACTTTATAAGGGAGAAAACTCTCTCCTCCAACAAAGGTATGAGGGTGGGAAAGAGGGCCACTAGACCACCAGATTTTCGGGTGGGGGGTTGATTTGCAGCCCACTGGGTCACCAGGGCTTTTGGGGGGGATGTGAGGGGGTTAGGGGGGGTTGGAGACCCACCGGATCTCCATCCCCCCCTGAACTTGTGTCGGGGGGGGGGGGGTTGGTTGGGGGACTGGAGCCCCTGTGTCACTGTCTGGGGGTGGGAGTTCAGTGGGGGCACAGGGCCATGCTGTTTGGGGTCTGGTGGTCCCACGGACCTCCAGCTCCTGTGTTTGACATGTCTGGGCTTTTGACAGCCAAGACTTGTCAGACAAGTGTGGGAAGACGTGCTCAGGCACAATCCTCCCATGCTTTACTCTATGATCGGAAATAATAGCGTGCATAAATTTGCATGCTATGACCTCTGATCATAGGGGTTGTAAAGCCCCCGCTCTGTTCCAGCCCTATTTTTAGAGCGCTGTTTGGAACAGTGCGGGGCTTTCGATCATCTGGGAATCAGTGCCTTCTCCTCCACCCGTTGCAAAAAGCTTACAGGGTGAAAAGGATTTTAACATGGGTAAACATTCATCATATTCCCTTTCAAAAGGAGTATTTATGTAATTTCTGGATCAACAAACTTAAATGTGACAAAAGAAAAACAGTCTAACAACTTAGCTGTCAAAGAACGGCTCTGCCCAGTCTGCTGTGTCCTGCCCTCTCTGATGCAACTTCCTGATGCGAGGGCCAGACGCGGTAGAGGGAAGTCCCTGAAGTGCCTGTGTGAATCTTGGATGGCCCGAAACTGTAAGCTGCAAGCACCGCTGCGGCGGTGGGGGAAGAAGCAGGAAGTGGCAGATGCCGGACCTGCGGGAGAGGAAAGTAGGAGCGATGCGCCATGGCATCCCTGAGAGTTCGCTGCGGTGCACCAGGGTGCTGCGTCACACAGTTTGGGAACCACTCCCATACACACTCTCCATGGGCTAGGCTTCCTCCCACCTAGGGTTACCATATTTTATCCCCCGAAAAGGAAGGCACATGCCTCGCCCCACCACACACCCCGCCCGCCCCCTTTCACACCCCACCCCGCCCCTTTCACGCCCTCGCTCCATCCCGTCACATTTTCCACTCCCCCCTGTCACACACCCCGTCACCCCCTCCCCTTACCTTACTACTGCCCTAGTGGTCTAGTGACCTCTTCGGGACAGGAAAGAGCCCCCTTTTTCCTGCCCAGAGCGCTGCCCTGCATGCATCCTTCCTGTTGCAGATCTCGGCGCCGATTCAAAATGGCCGCCGAGAGTTGAAGTCTCGTGAGCTGAATCGGCGCCGAGTTCCACTCCCCCCTGTCACACACCCCGTCACCCCCTCCCCTTACCTTACTACTGCCCTAGTGGTCTAGTGACCTCTTCGGGACAGGAAAGAGCCCCCTTTTTCCTGCCCAGAGCGCTGCCCTGCATGCATCCTTCCTGTTGCAGATCTCGGCGCCGATTCAAAATGGCCGCCGAGAGTTGAAGTCTCGTGAGCTGAATCGGCGCCGAGTTCCACTCCCCCCTGTCACACACCCCGTCACCCCCTCCCCTTACCTTACTACTGCCCTAGTGGTCTAGTGACCTCTTCGGGACAGGAAAGAGCCCCCTTTTTCCTGCCCAGAGCGCTGCCCTGCATGCATCCTTCCTGTTGCAGATCTCGGCGCCGATTCAAAATGGCCGCCGAGAGTTGAAGTCTCGTGAGCTGAATCGGCGCCGAGTTCCACTCCCCCCTGTCACACACCCCGTCACCCCCTCCCCTTACCTTACTACTGCCCTAGTGGTCTAGTGACCTCTTCGGGACAGGAAAGAGCCCCCTTTTTCCTGCCCAGAGCGCTGCCCTGCATGCATCCTTCCTGTTGCAGATCTCGGCGCCGATTCAAAATGGCCGCCGAGAGTTGAAGTCTCGTGAGCTGAATCGGCGCCGAGTTCCACTCCCCCCTGTCACACACCCCGTCACCCCCTCCCCTTACCTTACTACTGCCCTAGTGGTCTAGTGACCTCTTCGGGACAGGAAAGAGCCCCCTTTTTCCTGCCCAGAGCGCTGCCCTGCATGCATCCTTCCTGTTGCAGATCTCGGCGCCGATTAAAAATGGCCGCCGAGAGTTGAAGTCTCGTGAGCTGAATCGGCGCCGAGATCAGCAACAGGAAGGAAGCATGCAGGGCAGCGCTCTGGGCAGGAAAAAGGGGGCTCTTTCCTGCTCCGAAGGCGGAAGAGGTCACTAGACCACCAGGGCATTAGTAAGTAAGGGGAGGGGAGGCTAGCAATCTGCCCGTTAGGCCGGATTTCTGGACAAACGAGCAAGCTGGCAGGCGGGCCGTGCCCGTCCACCAGCCTGCCAGTTTGTCCAGAAATCCGGACAAATGGGCAGATTGGCAAAACCCGCCCGGTTGCCCGGACATGTCCTCAAAAAGAGGACATGTCCGGGTAAATCCGTACATATGGTAACCCTACTCCCACCCAGGGACCTCCCAGTCACTCCCTCCACCCCCCCCCCCCAGGGACTCTCTACCAGGGCTCACCCCTTCAGTAATCCCAACTTAACAAGGTTATAGAATAGCGTTTACCGCTGGGAACTGCGACTACTTACACCAATGAAAACCTAGTGTAAATCCCCGCGTGCATATTAAGCGCAGATTCCCCTAATTCTAGAACAACACACATAAATTGTAGGAATGCCCCCAAGCAGCCCACACTCCTCCTGTGGCCACGCCCCCTTTTCAGATCCGTGCATTAGAATTTTACGCACGCAACTCAAAAGTGCCCTATAAAGAATCCAAATGATAATCTCCCCAGGTTTTAAACTGGGCCCCTCTTAGCTTCATGAATTTTATTTTCAGCTCAGGCAAGTCATATCTTGCAAACACAATGATGCATAAAACAGTTACATTGGAGCGTGGATCAGTAAATAATGTATTTTCCTTCGACACGCAGGGCATGAGTGCCGTAAGACAGAATTAATTCTGTATGACTGATGAAGTTCACGTGACTGGTGGGAGCTGCGGTGCACATGTGGGAACGGCTTTTGTTTCAAGGCAAGAAAGAAAGAAGCAAATATTAGCAAAGTGAAAGGGGCAGAGGAAAATAGCAGTCACGTGTCTTGGAGAGGGGAAGGGTGAAGTGCTGTCATCATGTTTTGGGAAGCAAGGGAGGTGCCTGAGGTTTTTAGCTAGTACTGCACATTGCCACTGTATCTTGTGAAAAAGTATCCCAGTGAAAGGTTATTTCTTCCCTGATTCTTCTCCATCCTAAATGTCATGAAATAGCGAAGGTACTTACCTGTAGCAGGTGTTCTCTGAGGACAGCAGGCTTTATATTCTCACAAGTGGGTGATGCTGACCCGCTTCGCCCGCGTTACCTACTTTTGTGAGAATTATAAGCCTGCTTGTCCTCAGAGAAAGCGAAGGTACTTACCTGTAGCAGGTGTTCTCTGAGGACAGCAGGCTTTATATTCTCACAAGTAGGTGACGCCGACTCACGTCGACCGTGCGACGCTGGTCGGCGTCACTTACTTGTGAGAATTATAAGCCTGCTTGCCCTCAGAGAAAGCGAATGTACTTACCTGTACCAGGTGTTCTCTGAGGACATAAGGCTTTATATTCTCACAAGTGGGTGACGCCGACCCACGTCGCCCATGTTACCTACTTTTGTGAGAATTATAAGCCTGCTTGTCCTCAGAGAAAGCGGAGGTACTTACCTGTAGCAGGTGTTCTCTGAGGACAGCAGGCTTTATATTCTCATAAGTGGGTGATGCCGACCTGCGTCGCCCGAGCAATGCGAGTCGGCATCACCCACTTGTGAGAATTATAAGCCTGCTTGCCCTCAGAGAAAGCGAATGTACTTACCTGTATCAGGTGTTCTCTGAGGACAGCAGGCTTTATATTCTCACAAGTGGGTGATGCTGACCCGCTTTGCCCGCGTTACCTACTTTTGTGAGAATTATAAGCCTGCTTGTCCTCAGAGAAAGCGAAGGTACTTACCTGTAGCAGGTGTTCTCTGAGGACAGCAGGCTTTATATTCTCATAAGTGGGTGATGCCGACTTGCGTCGCCTGAGCAATGCGAGTCGGCATCACCCACTTGTGAGAATTATAAGCCTGCTTGCCCTCAGAGAAAGCGAATGTACTTACCTGTATCAGGTGTTTTCTGAGGACATAAAGCTTTATATTCTCACAAGTGGGTGATGCCGACCTGCGTCGCCCGAGCAATGCGAGTCGGCATCACCCACTTGTGAGAATTATAAGCCTGCTTGTCCTCAGACAATTTGAACTTTCTTTTCCTAAGAGAAATACAGCCTCAAATCTCCCTTTCTTTCTTTTTATAATGTCGATTTGGTTGAATGCAGTTAGCTTTCTTGGTGCGTGCGTGGTTAATTAGCACATTATGCATTTTCTAAACTCATCCAGGAAAATCAGAAAAAGAAGACCCCGGCTGCTCAAGAGGGAGCGGCAGAGGAATAGACCGGGAGAAAGCTCTGACAGAGATGTAGATAAGGCACACTTGCTGAAATAAAACTGTCATAGTGAGGAGAGAAGAATACTTACTCACTGAAAATACAATCGATCTAAGGAGTTGCCTCTTTAAGATCAGGTCCAGCGCGTTTTATTTGATAACATTGGGCCTATTGAGAACCTGCTGGTGGAAGTAAGAGCTTTGTTGGAGCAACTGATCTCAGGGTACGTTGAAAAGGAGCAATTACCAGGAACAGCGACAGGGATGAAGGTTACAGTTCTTTTAGAATAAACACGAAGATGTGGAAATAAGAATGTACACCAGGAACTTTTCCTGAATCAACCTGTTAAGGCAAGCGTGAAAAAAAATTGTAATGAACTCTGACAGGGAAATTTCTCTAGATTCTGAGAATGCAGAAATATAAGGGGCCCTTTTACAAAGGCGCACTGAAAAATGGCCTGCGGTAGTGTAGACGCGTGTTTTGGGCGCGCACAGAATCATTTTTCAGCGCACCTGTAAAACAAAATGCGTTTTTAACATTTTTGCCAAAAATGGATGTGCGGGCAAAATGAAAATTGCAGTGCATCCATTTTGGGTCTGAGACCTTACCGCCAGCCATTGACCGGGCGGTAACAGTCTACGCGTGTAAAATGCTGATTACCATCTGATTACCACCCGTGCGCCAGAAAATAAAATATTTTCTGGCGTGCATAGCGAACATAGTAACAGTAGATAACGGCAGAGAAAGACCCGTACGGTCCATCCAGTCTGCTGAGGAGGAAGGAGGTGTTTTAGAGAGCTCTGCTGACTTCCAGTGGAAAGGGAGTGAGACCTAGCTCCCTCCCCAAAGATGAGGAGGGTCCCTGGGGAGAAGGCCTCAGGAAAGTCCCAGGCTATGGGGCCTCCTGGGGCCCGGGACCAGAAGGCCGAAAGGAGTGGCTCTCTCCCTGGTTTGACTACCGGGAGAAGGGAAAGGAGTCCAGTGGACCGAAGGGAGAAGCAGCCCAGTGGAGGCCACCAGAGCATTTCCCCCTCCATGGCCCAGCTTGCGGAAGGTAAGCGAGAAGACAGTGGAGGGGGGAGGAAGATAGTACAGGCCCCAGAAGGGCGCTTCCAAGGAAGGGAGAAGGAAGAGGCGATGGAAGTTTGCCAGAAGCCTTTGCTGGAGGCAGCTGAGAGTGAGAATGAGGAGAGTGGATCGTCAGATGAGGAGTTCCTTGAAGTGAGCTATGACCCTGATGATCCAGCAAGTAGTGTGGTAAATATTGTAAGACGAATTAAGCTGGTGGAAAAAGAAGTAGTGGAGCTAGGAAAACGTCTGAAAATGGCAAGAACTATGTGTAAATTTGCCCCAGCGGAGCACAGACAAATGTATGTTAAAGAGGAAGCCCGGATATCAAAGTTGTTGGGGAAAAAAGAACACTTGTTGAACTGTTTAAAAAAGGGCTCTGTGAATCCTTTGAGGGAGCTCTATGTTAACCGAGAAAGGATGGCTTCAATACCACAGTCTGGGGGTTCAGGAACACTACAGTTGCAGCAAGCTTCAGTGTCTTCAGCAGCATTAGACTCAAAAGAGTTGTCTGGGTTCAGAGGTGACCCCACTTTAAAATACATGAGACAGTTGGCAACACAGTCTAGAGCACTTACCCAGCAGCCAGAGGATAAGGAGGCAGCGGCAGGACATGGCTCTGAGGTGGGGGCTGGAGTAGAGATCCTACCTGTGGAGGGGAGGACAGAACTCAGTAACTTCTCAAAACTCCAGATAATGGAGGCAGCAGAGGGAGACGCAGGTAGCAGCCTGTTTTCTACAGAGGTGGTGGTCGAAGTCTCAGAGGGCTTACCTGCAGTTGTGCAAACGGCAGAGACAGTTGCCGTGAAGGAAGCCCTGTTGGAAAAGGGTCAGCAGAGGCAGACTCCGGTATTTTGGCCGGGTCTGCAATGACTGAAGTGGAAACCGAAGCAGCATGGCATCTGGAGAAGCCCCGCCCACGAAGTCCGGGAGCAGGGGAGGTCTTCCCTGAGCATGGAGTAGCTGGCGGTTTACAGGAGAGGGGTCGGAGAGAGAGGAATAGGAGCGGGCAGCAGCTGGGAGCTCATTTGACCAGCTGTCCATTACAAGAGGTGAAATCGGGGGGTGCTAACAGCCAGCCTGTGGCGGAATCAGGAACAGACAAGCCATGCCCCCGGGAAGCGCCAGCCATTGGGAGAACGCAGGAGGGACTGCACCAGAAGCAAGGGGGAAGTAACCCGATTGTTGAGAGACTTTCGTTGACTACAGAAGTGGACATGGCAAGTCTAACAGATGTGCAGCGGGTGGTGGAGCAGACCTGCCAGCAGGACGGCTGGGAGCGAGGAGCCAAGGGGAGCGGCGGAGTTCCGGAGGCTTCGCCCCTGGTGCCGGAGGTTGGAGGGAGTTCGGGGGCAGAGCGAGCAGGGAGTCTGGTATCGCCAGCTGCAGACCTGACTGGGCAGGTGCCAGAGTATCGCCAGGAGACAGAGGAGAGGAGGCGATTAGCCCAGAGGCTGGAGCCTGCAGTGGCAGGGACGAGCAGGGACGTTCCAGGAAGTGGTGATGGGCAGGACAATCAGTTGGAGGCAGCCCAAGCCGCAGAACTGACTATGGACGTTGCTGGATGTTTGTCTGAGAGGGAAGGGGACGGGGGACAACGGGAGGGGGAGGGGGCGGTGGATATTGAGGAAGGGAGAGGGATGAGGGGAGGGGCAGAGGGACAGAAGGGGGGGGAGGCAGAGGGAAGGGCTGGAACAAGTGTGGAGGGGGGGGCGGTGGGGGCTGGGGTCCAAGTCCTTTGCGGCAGTAGTCCAGGGAGGGGGAAGGAGGGAGGGGGGGAGATCGGGTGGTTTTGAGGGCCCAGGGAGGGGTTGGGGGGGAGCGGGGACAGGGGGTGGACAGCTGCCTAAGCGGCGAAATGTGGTACAGCTCAAATGGATAGGGGAGGGGGCAATGCCCTCCAGGGATCGGGTCTTGAGGCTGGTGATGGGGATGGGGTTTATACCCGAGGACTTTTACGCGTGTATACACCCCATCAACATCCCAGAATATGACTTGAGCTTCATGACCCAGAGGGGGATGGAAATATTCTGGGAAAGGTACGAGGGGGTGAGGGGAAAGGGGGAGTGGCGGGACCTCAGGGCCATTCCAGTCAGCAAGCCGGACCTGGTGCAGATCACCCTGCTCGTGAGAAATGAGTCTATCTCTGGGGCAGATTTAGCCTACTGGCTACAGAGGTACGCGGAGCTGAGATCCCCACTTACAAAGTTACCGGATCCAAGCAGGGTTTGGGCAGGAGGTTGGGGAGCCCTGGTCAAATTGAGACAGGAGAGCCATGTGGTCCAGCACATTCCTTCGGCTGCCTTTATCGGTCGTGACAGGATACTGTGCTTTTACAAGGGGCAGCCGCGGCAGTGCTTCAGATGTGGTTCGTTTAGGCACTTCAGCATGTCATGCCCAGTGGTAAAGTGTGGAAGATGCGGGGATCAGCATGCCACAGAGGACTGCACCGCGATCAGGTGCAACCTCTGCGGCGGGTTAGGCCATGCATATCGGAACTGCCCTAGGGCGGCCCATAACGAGTGGGATATGTGGGGGAAGGGACGGGGAGGGGGGGGTAATGGAGGAGGGGATAGGGCAGAGGGTGATAGGCAGGGAGGGGCAAGGGGGGGAGAAGGAGGGGATGCAGGAGGGGGGGCGGCAGGGGGCTGGGTCAGGAGTGGAGCAGGGGGGAGAGGGGGAGTGGGTACAAGTGCCACAGAGGAAAGGGAAGTTTCGGAGGGGGGGGGAAAGTAGGGGTGGGCAGGGAGGGGTCGCTGCAGGGGAAGAGGGGGGGGAACAGATTTCAGGTGTTGGAGGAGGAGGAGGAGGATAGGGAGGTTGGGAGGGAGGAGGAAGAACAGGGGGAAGGAGAAGAGGTGGAGTTAATGGAGGAAGAGGGGGCGGCAGGGGGGATTGGAGAGGGCAAACGGAAATATGAGGAAGCACTGGAGGAGGGTACTGGTGGTAGGAAGAAGGGCGGGAAGGCTCTGGGGGGAGGGGGAGGGGTGAGGGAGGAGGAAGAGGGAAGGGAGGGAGGGAGGGGAAAGGGGAGTAAGAGGAAAGCTGAGGGGGCCGGGCAGGTGGTGAAGGCCCAAGTGCAGGCTTGGGGGGACAGAGTGGAGCTAGAGGAGGATCTGGAGGACTTGGAGGACTTGGGGGAGGTGGAGGACTCAGAGGAGGAGGTAGGGGGCGGGGGTGAAGAGGGGAGAGGGAGGGATCAGGGGGTGGGTCCGGATAGAGCAAAGAAGAAAGGAAGGAAGAAAGGGGGAGGGGGGGGTAAGGTGCAGACAGGACGGCTGCGGGGGGGGGGAGGGGGATCTGGCAGGGGATGATGTAGACCGCATAGCAGAGGACCTGCTTCAGGGTAAGAAGGGGGTATCCCAGGAGATAAGGAAAGAAGTTGGGAGTGAGCAGACCCGTGACTCGCAATGAGGATGACAGGCTTAGTGTTGACATTTGCCACGCTGAATGTGGCCAGCATCGCCTCTCCGAAGAAGCAGGGTTTAGCGTATGACTGGTTCGCGAGGGTCCAAGCAGATTGCTTCCTGCTCCAGGAGACTCGGCTGCGGTCCATTGAGGTGATCAGGCGGGCAAGGCGGGCCTGGAAGTGGGGTCCCTCGGTGTGGGGGTTGGCGGGGGAGAGGTATGGTGGGGTGGGGATCTTATTTAAGTCCCACCGGGTGAATATTCAGCGAGTGGTGGAGCTGGGGGTGGGGAGATGTCTTGTTGTGGATGCGATTTGGGAGGATAGAGCACTGAGGGTGGTGAATGTGTACGGGCCCCAAAGCAAGAAGGAAAGGGTGCTCCTCTTTGGGAAGATCAAGCCCTACCTATACACTTCGCGCCAAGTAGTCTGGGGGGGGAGATTTTAACACCATATTGCGGAAAAAGGATAGTGGGGGACGATCGGTACAGGTGGGCTATGACGGGGTGAGGCTGGCAGGGATCATGCGGGAGGCGGAGCTGGTAGACGCGCATGTGGCCTTCTGTGAGGAACAGGAGGGGTTCACGTTCTTTCGAGGGCAGTGTAAAAGTAGAATTGATAGATTCCTGGTAAAGAAGGGGGTTTGTCTGGGGGGTCCACGAACCGTGGACGTGGACTTTTCAGACCACCACATGGTCCTCCTTCAGGTGGGGGGGGCGGCAGCGCAGAGGCCAGGGAGGGGGTTATGGCGACTAAATTTAAAGTGGTTAGGTAGCGAGCAGGTGCGGGAGGAGTACCGCCGGTTTTTGGAAGATCAGGTGTCAGTGCAGGGGGCATTTCAGTCATTGGGGGAGTGGTGGGATACAGTGAAAAGACGAACGCGGGGATTCTTTCTCAGACAGGCGAGAAGGGAGGGGAGGGAAAGGACAAAGTTGGGCATGGCAATAAAGAAAAAGAGGGACACATTGATTTCACAAGGGGGGAGGGAGGAAGAAATACATGATCTCCAAGCACTCCTGGAGCAGGTACAGTACAACCGCTACACCTCCTTGGTGTATGAGCGGGACTTCGGGAAAATGTGTAGCCCGGACCCCTTCGCATGCTGCCGGGAGCGGAGGGCGCGCAGGGTGGTGGAGGGGGTGCGGGATGCACAGGGGGTCCTGCAGGACACCAGGGAGGGGATTCTGGGGGCAGTGAGGGACCACTTTGCGGCGTTCCTTTCAGCCCAGCAGATTGATATGGAGCAGATGGAGTGTTATGTGGAAGGAACCCCGGGGATAGGTCACGGGGGACCCCAGCTTCAGGCCCTCTTGAACCCGTGGACAGAACAGGAGGTGGAGGAAGCCATCGGGGCGCTCCACAGGAAGACCTCGCCGGGGCCGGATGGGCTAACAACTGAGTTCTACCAGGCCTTTAAGGAGCAGCTGGTGCCGATCCTGGTGAGGGTATGGGGGGCAGCCCAGTTGGAGGGTTCCTTGCCTAGTTCCTTGACAGAGGCGGCTCTTATCCTACTAAGTAAGGGGAAGGACCCGGCGATGCTGGCCAACTGGCGGCCTATAGCACTGCTTAATACGGATCGAAAAATCTTTGCGCGAATGCTATTCCAGAGAATGAGGCAGGTGTCTGGGGATTTGCTAGCAGCCTCGCAAGCATGTGGGGTTAAAGGGAGAGGGGTCTTGGAAGCTGCAGCGTGGGTGCGGGAGGGGGTAGAACGCAGTAGAGTGGGAGGGCATGGTAGGCTGTTGGTAACACTCGACCAGGAAAAAGCGTTTGATAGAGTGCAGTGGGGTGTCCTATGGAGCATTCTGGGGCGCTATGGGTTTCCGAAGGGTTGGATAGAGCAATTACAGCTACTCTATCGGCATGCGGGGTGTTTTCCCCTGGTTAACGGGTGGAGAGGGCAGGGGTTTGAGGTAGGGGCAGGGGTCCGACAGGGGTGCCCACTCAGCCCGCTGTTGTATGCATACGCCATCGACCCTTTTATAAGACGGCTGGAGAAGGGGGGGGCGGAGGGGCTGGAAGGGGTGGAGGTGGGGGACAATAACCAGTTAAGGGTCGTGGCGTATGCAGATGACGTTACAGTGTGGGTAGCGGACCGGAGGGAGGGAGGTAGATTGCAGAACCTGATCCAGGAATACTCGCAGGCAACAGCGTCGCAGGTCAATTTTCAAAAGTCCAATAGCCTGTGGGTTGGGGATCAGGGGCTGCAATTTGAGTTGGGAGGTAGGTTTCCTACAGCTGTGGAACGTATACGGGTCTTGGGAATATACTTCGAGAAGGGGGATTATAGGCTCTACAACTGGGATAGGTGTCTCCAAGAAGTGAAGGGGAGGGTGGATAGATGGAAGGGGTGGAAAATGACCATGGGGGAGCGGGTACAGCTCATCAAGGCACACTTAGTTCCTTTGTTTCTGTTCGTCAGTTACATCTGCCTGCTGCCGGAGAGCCGGTACACGGCCTTGTATGGGGTGTTCTTCCGGCTGCTCTGGGGCAACAGGACGAATCCGGTAAAACGGAATGTTACCTATCTGCCTAGGAGGGAGGGGGGGGTGGGCATGATAAACCCAGTCCTGTTTTTCAGCGCTTTGTTCCTGCAGTTCAATCTGGGGAGGGCGGTAGGGCGGGAGCCACCGGGGTGGGCTAGGAGTGTCCTGCAGTGGTGGCCGAGATATTGGGACCTATGGCGGGAGGGGGGGAGGGTAGTGGCACTGCGAAGGGGGGCTCCGGGGGGGGTGAGTTATTGCAAGACCCTAGTGAAATTGGTGAGGGTGTGGGGGCTGACGGTGGGGGAGGTGAAGGCAGGACAACGGGGGCTCTGGACGGACAGAGTACGGGCGCAGGTGTTCTCAGCTCCTCTGGCGCTGAGGGACGCGCCGGCCCCACGGATGCAGCAGGGGTTACGGTTGATTGCTTCGAACCGCATCCCGGTGAAGTATAAAGACCTGGCGTGGCTGTCCTTTCACGGTAGACTGTACGTCCGAGGAAATTTGAAATATCGCAATGTGCGGGATAGAGGGTGCCCACGGGAGGAATGTGCTGGAACTGAAGAGACGATGGAGCATTTCCTGGTGAGGTGCCCATTTACAGTCCAGGTCTCTGACCGGGTTTCCTCGTTGCTGCAGATCCCCAGTTTCCGCAACTACAGCTATGCGGACTGGGTGTATGGCCCAGAGGGTGGAGAGGGACGCGGGGATCCGGTAACACGCTTTCTGATTTCGGTGATATTGCGGTACTGCCTCTGGATGGCGCGCTGCAGGGTGTCCCTGTACCAGGAGGTCCGGCCGGCGGAGGTAGTCAGCTGGGATGTGGTAAGGGCGGTGCAGGAAGCGGCGAAGTGGGAAAGGGTGGAAAAAGGGGTGGGGGTGGCTTCGAGGTGGTGGAGACACGTGAGGCTTAAGCCGCCATGAGGGGACATGCTTCCCAGGGGATTGTGTGCCAGTTGTCTGAAGGGGTTGTGGGGGGTCGGGGGGGGGGGGGGTTGATCCATTGTATTATTGAGGAGGGGGTGTACATAGATAGGCAGACCATGTCTAGCTAGGAGCCTGGGGTTTGATTTGCATGTCCGGTTTTTTTCTTTGGTCTTTCTAATAAACAGTTTCCACTGTACTATTGAGGAGGGGGAGGGGGTGTACATAGATAGGAGGACCGTGTATAGCTAGGGGCTTGTTTTTGATTTGTATGTTATTTGTTTTTAGTTTTTTCCAATAAAAAGAGTTTTCCAGTCTGCCCAACAAGATAAACTCATATGTTTTACTTTATGTGTATACCTGACCTTGATTTGTATCTGCCATTTTCAGGGCACAGAGCGTAGAAATCTTGCCCAGCACTAGCCCCGCCTCCCCCCACCGGCTCTGCCACCCAATCTCGGCTAAGCTTCTGAGGATCCATTCCTTCCGAACAGGATTCCTTTACGTTTATCCCACGCATTTTTGAATAATTACATTACCGTTTTCATCTCCACCACTCTCTCCGTGAAAAAATACTTCCTGACATTTTTCTTGAGTCTGCCCCCCTTCTATCTCAATCCATGTCCTCTAGTTCTACCGCCTTCCCATCTCCGGAAAAGGTTCGTTTGCAGATTAATACTTTTCAAATATTTGAACGTCTGTATCATATCACCCCTGTTTCTCCTTTCCTCCAGGGTATACATGTTCAGGTCAGCAAGTCTCTCCTCATACACGCATCAAAAATGAAATTACCACAAGGGTCTCGCGGTAGCTGGGCGGTAACTCAAAATTGATGGGTGTTGGGTGCACTTCATGGCACCTACGCGGCTTAGTAAAAGGGACCCTAAATATTTGCTTGCATTTATTATGCATTTATTTAAAACATTTCTGCACCTCCTTCCCAGCATGCCGGCCAAAATAGCTTGCAACATATGAAGCAGGATTCTGTGTAGGTTCCCTAGAGCAGAAAAAGAACATTCAGGTATAGTGTTCAATTCTGGTCGCCGCATCTCAAGAAAGATATAGTAGAATTGGAAAAGGTGCAGCGAAGGGCGACTAAAATGATAGCGGGGATGGGACGACTTCCCTATGAAGAAAGACTAAGGAGGCTAGGGCTATTCAGCTTGGAGAAGAGACGGCTGAGGGGAGACATGATAGAGGTATATAAAATAATGAGTGGAGTGGAACAGGTGGATGTGAAGCGTCTGTTCACGCTTTCCAAAAATACTAGGACTAGGGGGCATGCGATGAAACTACAGTGTAGTAAATTTAAAACAAATCGGAGAAAATGTTTCTTCACCCAACGTGTAATTAAACTCCGGAATTCGTTGCCGGAGAATGTGGTGAAGGCGGTTAGCTTGGCAGAGTTTTAAAATGGGTTGGACGGTTTCCTAAAGGACAAGTCCATAGGCCGGCTAAAGTTAAAGGGGGCGTGTCGGCAGGGTACAGAAGGTGGGACGGGGGCGTGGTTACGGCCGATAATGGAAAAAAGAAGGCCGGCTCTGACGAGCACTTGGCCAGCTTCACTTGGTCCATTTATTTTTAGGACCAAGCCTCCAAAAAGTGCCCCAACTGACCAGATGACCACTGGAGGGAATCGGGGATCACGCCCCCTTACACCCCCAGTGGTCACCAACCCCCTCCCACCCAAAAAATAAAATTCATTTTTTTGCCAGCCTGAAATGTCATACCCAGCTCCATGACAGCAGTATGTAGGTCCCTGGAGCAGCTTTTTGTGGGTGCAGTGCACTTCAGGCAGGTGGACCCAGGCCCATCCCCCTACCTGTTACACTTGTGGTGGTAAATGTGAGCCCTCCAACCCCTCCCCAAAACCCACTGTACCCACATGTAGGTGCCCCCCTTCATCCCTAAGGGCTATGGTAGTGGTGTATAGTTGTGGGGAGTGGGTTTTTTGGGGGGGGGATTTGGGGGGCTCAGCAAATAGGTGGAAAAAAGTGGGATACAAATGCAACAAATAAACAAGGTAAGGGAGCTATGCACCTGGGGCCTCCTAGGGTGCCCAGTTGGTGTCCTGGCATGTGAGGGGGACCAGTGCGCTACAAATGCTGGCTCCTCCCATGACCACATGCCTTGGATTTGGCCGGGTTTGAGATTGCCGCCATTAGTTTCCATTATCGCTGAAAGCCAATGCCGGCCATCTCTAAAGCCGGTCCAAATGTTGAGTTTTGGCCGGCTCCGACCGTATTATCAGAACGAAAGATGGCCGGCTATCTTGTTTCGATAATACGATCGGGACGCCGCTTTCATGGGCCGGCCATATAGATGGCCGGCCCCGTTCAATTATGCCCCTCCTTACCACCAGCCATTGACCTAGCAGTAAGGTCTCACGCGGTAACCGGGCGGTAATGGTCTACACACATAAAATGCCGATGACCGCCCATTTACCACTCGTGCGCCAAACAATAAAAATATTTTCCCGGCACACGTAGTGGATGTGCGAGAAAAATGAAATTACTGCAAGGGCTAAGTGGTAGCCGGGCGGTAAGTCGAAATTGATGCATGTTGGGCACACGTAGTAGAGAATGACACGTGGATGGGGAACCGCGGTAATGGGGACAGAGCTCACGGAGACGGGGCGGGGACAGATCCCACGAAGATGGGGCGGGGATGGGGATAGAGCCCACAGGGACGGGGACAAAACTTTGTCTCCATGTCATTTTCTAGTTGGAAGGGTAGAGGCTGGTGGTGGGGAGGAGGAGGGTTATTATAGCTGCTCATTGTTATTATTGTTTTCTATTTGCAATTTATACAGAACAGTTGCACGGCATGTTGTTCCTTATTATACTTTAATAAAAAGATTTAACTATAAAATCATAAGTGTTCAAGGCTTCTGTAGATGAGGACAGAGCACATGGGGACGGGACGGGGCGGGGGAGGAGACAGAACCCACGGGGACGGGGCGGGGACAAACTTTGTCCCCATGTCATTCTCTACTGCGTAGGGTCCCTTAATTTGTGCTATAAAACGGAGATCACGTTATGAGGATTCTGCACCAAGGAGAGTCATCCATGAATTGCTCTATCGGTCATATGACTTCTGCAATATTTGGCCAGAGGGATCTTGGCAGGGAAGCCAGCGTTGTGGTCAGGAGTGGCAGACAATCATTCCATGTTAAGCAGAATAGCCATGGCACCAGCAGACCAATGACTCTCACATACTTTATGGCTGACAACTTTACTTAGTTCTGCCCAAGTGTTTCTAGAGTTAGAGGCTCAAGATTCTTCATCCATCACAGAGAGCAACAGCGTAAAAAAAAAATCAATCAATCAATGCATCTGTTTGTCCAAATGTAATTTCTTCTCCATTCTGAAACATTCCTTGTCTGTCCGTCAATGAGCAGGTGTGCTTTATCGTCTTACTGTTCTGTTGGGTTATAAACCAAGAAGAAATAGGCAGAATAATCTACTCATATGGAGCATTGCATGCCAGCTGTTGGTCTTTTCTTTTTTTCCAATAAAAACAGAACACCAGGGCGTTATTAGCAGCTATGAAGACTGTAGGATTTAGGGTCAAGCTTTATTTGTTTTAAAAGTCCCCTCCATTTAGGTACCTCAGGGACCCTTAGGCTCTATGCGCATGCAGCGCTGCACCCAAACGAGACTACCGCCAGGCCAGCACGCCCTCCTGGTGGTAATTTCAGACTTGGCACATGCCCATAACGTGTGGATGAATGATTTATTTACTAGGAGAAAAGGCCCGTTTCTGAAACCAATGAAACGGGCGCTAGCAAGGTATTGCCTTTCTGCAACTAATGTTTTGAAAGGGATTGTTAGGATAAATGTGTTCTCACCCTCCCTCCCTCCGAGTTCCAGGGCCGTTCCCTCCCTCCGTCCCTCCGAGTTCCAGGGTCGTCCCCTCCGTCCCAGTTCCAGGGTCCCCCCTCCAAGTTCCAGGGTCCCCCCTCCCTCCCTCCCTCCAAGTTCCAGGGTCCCCCCCCTCCCAGTTCCAGGGTCCCCCCTCCCTCCCTCCAAGTTCCAGGGTCCCCCCTCCCTCCCAGTTCCAGGGTCCCCCCCTCCAAGTTCCAGGGTCCCCCCTCCCAGTTCCAGGGTCCTCCCTGCTTCCCTCCGAGTTCCAGGGTTCCCCCTCCCTCCCAGTTCCAGGGTCCCCCCCTCCAAGTTCCAGGGTCCCCCCTCCCTCCAAGTTCCAGGGTCCCCCCTCCCTCCCTCCCTCCGTTCCAGGGTCCCCCCTCCCAGTTCCAGGGTCCTCCCCGCTTCCCTCCGAGTTCCAGGGTCCCCCCCTCCAAGTTCCAGGGTCCCCCTCCCTCCCTCCAAGTCCCAGGGTCCCCCCTCCCAGTTCCAGGGTCCTCCCCGCTTCCCTCCGTTCCAGGGTCCCCCTCCCTCCCAGTTCCAGGGTCCCCCCCTCCACGTTCCAGGGTCCCCCTCCCTCCCTTCCTCCCTCCCAGTTCCAGGGTCCCCCCCTCCAAGTTCCAGGGTCCCCCCTCCCTCCCTCCCTCCAAGTTCCAGGGTCCCCCCGCTTCCCTCTGAGTTCCAGGGTCTCCCTCCCTCCCAGTTCCAGGGTCCCCCCCTCCAAGTTCCAGGGTCCCCCTCCCTCCCTCCCTCCAAGTTCCAGGGTCCCCCCTCCCAGTTCCAGGGTCCCCCCCTCCAAGTTCCAGGGTCCCCCCTCCCAGTTCCAGGGTCCTCCCCGCTTCCCTCCGAGTTCCAGGGTCCCCCCCCCCTCCAAGTTCCAGGGTCCCCCTCCAAGTTCCAGGGTCCTCCTCCCAGTTCCAGGGTCCTCCCCGCTTCCCTCCGAGTTCCAGGGTCCTCCCCCCCCTCCCGAGTTCCAGGTTCCTGCCCCCCTCCCTCCCTCCCTAGTTGTGTGTTGGAGGACGTTTGTTAGGGAGGCTGCAAGTTGATTTCTGGGTGTGTGTTTGCAGCGCCATTATGATGCAGTACTCTTGTGGGTGTGTGTAACTTGGAGGGAGGTTGGTTGAGGTGCCGGGGACGTTGGGACAGTGGGTAGTTTTGTCTCGGAGGGCGTTTGTTAGGGAGGCTGCAACTGTGTTTCTGGGTGTCTGTTTGCGCCGTCACATACCGAGAGCAGGAGCATGGGCATCCAAATAGTATTCTCCTTCCAGCGATGTTCCTCGTCTCCGTGCTGCAGATAAAGTGAGCGGTTCTGCTGCTCATTGTCCTCCCTTGTTCCCATGCAGTTGCTCGTGATTGGTTCGTCATGCGTCTGAGGTCTCCTTCCGTTGCCTGGCAAAGGTTTGGCGATTCCTTCATTGTCAGCTGGTGATACTCCTTCCTTTTTTCATGCAGGTCATTCCAGTAGGTTTGTGATGCGTCTGACGTCACGTTTCATGGCGTAGCAACGGGTGAGCGATGCGATTCGGTGAGTGTCAGTGCTCTGCCCTCAACGTCATCACGTTGTGACGCGAGGGCGGGGCAGACACTCATGGGCAAACAGCGATCTACACAACTACAAACTTAGAACTTGGAGGCTTCCGGCTTCATTAGAACGTTGGAGGTGCATTTTATATAGAGAGATTTCCTCCTACGCATGCCAGCCCTGGCGGTAATTGGCACTTGGCGCGTGCCGACCGGCCACTGAGTGCGTAGCACGTGAGCCTTTACCGCTAGATCAATGGGTGGCGTTAATGAAAGATGGACGCCCATCTTGTTTCAATAATACGGGTTTCCTCGCCGCTTTGCCGGGACATTCTGCAAGGACGTCCTCAGGAAAACTTGGGCGCCCCATTCGATTATGCCCCTCTATATCATCTACATTAAATATTTCGGATTCTTTTTCTTACAAGATGGCCATATTAGGCTCCCTGGCAATACAATCTCCACTGGATGAATATCAAGCATAATTATTGGTCAAACTTCTTCACCTAGCCTTAAGAACACTTTTCTTCTGCTGGAAAGACTTATCTAAAGTAACTTATTTGACATGGTGGAACTCATTGTGTTCACTAGCTAAATATGAATATGCAGCTGCTGAAAAATTTAATTCACTTCTTAAATATAAGAAAATATGGGCTCCTTTGCAAGACCAACTGCACAATACTATGTCACAGAATTGAAATATCTGTATTTAACATAGTAACATAGTAGATGACGGCAGAAAAAGACCTGCACGGTCCATCCAGTCTGCCCAACAAGATAAACTCATATGTGCCACTTTTTGTGTATACCTTACCTTGATTTGTACCTGTCCTTTTCCGGGCACAGACCGTATAAGTCTGCCCAGCACTATCCCCACCTCCCAACCACCAGCCCCACCTCTCACCACTGGTTCTGGCACAGACCGTATAAGTCTGCCCAGCACTATCCCCGCCTCCCAACCACCAGCCCCGCCTCCCACCACCGGCTCTGGCACAGACTGTATAAGTCTGCCCAGCACTATCCCAGCCTCCCAACCACCAGCCCCGCCTCCCACCACCGGTTCTGGCACAGACCGTATAAGTCTGCCCAGCACTATCCCCGCCTCCCAACCACCAGCCCCGCCTCCCACCACCGGTTCTGGCACAGACTGTATAAGTCTGCCCAGCACTATCCCCGCCTCCCAACCACCAGCCCCGCCTCCCACCACCGGCTCTGGCACAGACTGTATAAGTCTGCCCAGCACTATCCCAGCCTCCCAACCACCAGCCCCGCCTCCCACCACCGGTTCTGGCACAGACCGTATAAGTCTGCCCAGCACTATCCCCGCCTCCCAACCTGTGAATATTATGATGTAATAATAATCATTGTTCACTGATTTCCTCAGACATGTATATTGATGCTTAGTTATAGTCTTTTTCTTTCCTCACTGACTAACCTGCTTAGTCATTTGTTAATATTGTCATCTTGCATTTGTTGTTGTAGTTTCTCTTTAAAAAGAAATACAAATATTGGAACAACAACAAAAAAAAACTTACTAGGACTAGGGGGCATGCGATGAAGCTACAAAGTAGTAAATTTAAAACGAACCAGAGAAAATGTTTCTTCACTCAACGTGTAATTCAACTCTGGAATTCGTTGCCAGAAAATGTGGTAAAGGCAGTTAGTTTAGCAGAGTTTAAAAAAAGGTTTGGATGGCTTCCTAAAGGAATAGTCCACAGACCGTTATTAAATTGGACTTAGGGAAAGTCCTCTATTTCTGGGATAAGCAGCATAAAATGTTTTGTTCTTTTTGGGGATCTTGCTAGGTGTTTGTGACCTGGATTGGCCACTGTTGGAAAAAGGATACTGGGCTTGATGGACCTTTGGTCTGTCCCAGTGTGACAATACGTATGCACTTAAGTTGCAGTAAGTGCCTGCTAGCTACTGCTTATTGCGGTTGGACTTCTTCAGGACTTGCACACTATCTAATATAATAATTCGCACCTCCAACGTTCTGAAGCTGACTCCGTGGCAGCGTGGCAGTGAAGCCATGTAGTGTTCATAGGGTTCGTAATCGCACTCCCGATCACTGCCCCGCCCTCGAAGGAACTCTGTATAGTTGCCAGGGAAAGAAACTCGACGTCAGAAGGAGAAGGGACCAACCACAGGCAATCGCAATCGCTCTCGGTTTCTGCAAACAGGAAATGAGGGTGGGACCAGAGGAACAGCTGAAACCACAGCCTGTCTGAAGCGGCGTCTGTACTTGCTGCACTTCAGGGTTGGCGGACGAGCAGGAGGTAAAACGTTTTAAACAGCACACGTCCTCCTTGCACTTGCAGGCCACAGACACAGAGGGAGGGAGGCGCTGGGCAGCGGAAATCGGAGAGGGGGGGGGCGTGGATAGAGGGGGGTCCTGAGACGAGAGAGAGAGAGAGGGAGGGAGAGAGGGTGGGGGGTCCTGAGACGAGAGACAGGGGAGAGCGGGAGGGGGGTCAGAGGAGGAGGGGGGTTGGGAGGGGGGTCGGGAGGGGGAGGAGGAAGGAGGGAGAAGAGGGGGGAGGGGGAGGAGAGAGGGGAAGGGGGAAGGAGAAGAGGGGGTGTGGGAGGGGGGAGGGGGTGATGGGGAGGGGGTGAGGGGAGGAGGAGGGGGGAGGGGGGAACAGGAGGGGGGAGGGGGCCCTGGAACCTTGCTAGCGCCCGTATCCTCTCTGTTCGAAACGGGCCTCTTTTCCTAGTCTTCATATAATGCACTTATCTGAGTAAGCCCTCTATGGACATGTGTGCACGATGCATGCAACTGCCGTCTATCTTTTGCTAAATCTTGACTTAGCAGGCTAGTAAATTGCAAGTCCCACCGAGAGAGATGGTAGGATGTCTTTTGCTGTCTGTGTACTAGTAGCGTAATTCAACTGCTGGAAAGTAATGTTTTCTTTTTGAGGTCTAGAAAAAATAATCAGGGCTTCCTAGTAGGCATTTGGGATTTCTGCTTCATAGCATCTATCATTTTTGTTGTTCTATCCCAGGCACCTCGATGTGGCACTGATGTTTCCATGGTGAACAGCGGCTTGAAACCAGGGGGTGAATTAGCACAAGTTGAAAAGTTTGTCGATGGCTGACTCTGCTCAGAAGTTTCAAACTGGTGCTAAGTCAGTCCCTTTGAGCGCCTGTCACCCTGTGTCCAATAGGTGCCAATCTTTTTATGTATAGGTGGAGAGTTCAGAATCCCTATTTTTAATTTATGCATTTACACCTAGAAAACCTGATTTTAGACAGCCAAGATTTACATATGTAAATCTGAACTGTGTGCGTACACCAAGTGGGCTAGAGCAGGGTCAAACATTATCCATGCATTCCCCTTTAGAGAAGGAGGATCTCCGACATTCGCCTGTTACCGGGAACGTCTAGGTTTTATAAAAATGCTCATTTTGGGCAGTCCTCTACAGGAGGGGTTAGGGGATGTGGCTAATAAATCTCTCTATATAAAAAGCAACACCAACGTTCTATGAAGCCTCCAGCCGGAAGTGTGAAGGGGGCGAGATATCCGGTTTCCCTATGAGTGTCTGCCCCGCCCTCTCTGTAACACAGTCAGTGAAGGAAAACAGCAGAGCACGAAATCAAATCGCTGGCTCTGTAACAGTGAAAGAGGGGGGAGGGGAGAGAGGCCAGAGGGCAGGGACACACACACTCCCACATGCACACAGAAGAAAACATTGCTAGCCCCCGTTTCATTTGCATCAGAAACGGGGCTTTTTTACTAGTAAATCAATAAATCCTATGTTTTCCACCACAAAATCGATAGTGCTGCATGATAGTGGGCTCTGGAAATACACGTGTAGGTTTATGGTTTGACAGACATACATGTCTACGTGTCAGAGCAGTTGCATGTATTTCTTCTGAAATACCAACATAACGTGTAAGTTGCCATATTGCTTCCGCTTAAGTTTTAAATGCTGGCACCCCACACAGCCAACATCTCCATTCATGCATGTCTTTTAGGCAAGGCTCTACACTGGCAGATCCTTTTCTAAGATACTGCTGGAATCGGACACATCCTGACCCGGCTGCCTCAATTCCAATTTGTACATTCTGTCTAAATTGTGCCCTGTAATCTTTACTTCCTGGAGCTCCGCCTTCTTTCACTGTGTAGACATCCCTTAGGCTCTCTGATTGGGGGGTAGTATTAGAATTCAGTATTTATTCAATTTCCCCAGCATGTACATCCATACACGAAAGCACTAGGAAAACATGGCACCGATTTTCATGCAATTGTATAAAGTCTTTTGCACATACAAACAAAGCATGTTTTGCATAATTGTGCAGAAGATTTCCAACAGAGTGGACACCCCAGAGGGAGTGGAAAACATGAAAAAAGATCTGAAGAAGCTAGAAGAATGGTCTAACGTTTGGCAATTAAAATTCAATGCGAAGAAATGCAAAGTGATGCACTTAGGGAGTAGAAATCCAAGGGAGACGTATGTGTTAGGCGGGGAGAGTCTGATAGGCACGGACGGGGAGAGGGATCTTGGGGTGATAGTATCTGAGGACCTGAAGGCGACGAAACAGTGCGACAAGGCGGTGGCAGTAGCTAGAAGATTGCTAGGCTGTATAGAGAGAGGAGTGACCAGCAGAAGAAAGGAGGTTTTAATGCCCCTGTATAAGACGTTGGTGAGGCCCCACCTGGAGTACTGTGTTCAGTTTTGGAGGCCGTACCTTGTGAAGGATGTTAAAAAAATGGAAGCGGTGCAAAGAAAAGCTACGAGAATGGTATGGCATTTGCGTTCCAAGACGTATGACCAAAGACTTGCTGACCTGAACATGTATACCCTGGAGGAAAGGAGGAACAGGGGTGATATGATACAGACGTTCAAATATTTGAAAGGTATTAATCCACAAACAAACCTTTTCCGGAGATGGGAAGGCGGTAGAACGAGAGGACATGAAATGAGATTGAAGGGGGGCAGACTCAGGAAAGATGTCAGGAAGTATTTTTTCACGGAGAGGGTGGTAGACACTTGGAATGCCCTCCCGCGGGAGGTGGTGGAGATGAAAACGGTAACGGAGTTCAAACATGCGTGGGATATGCATAGAGGAATCCTGTGCAGAAGGAATGGATCCTCAGAAGCTTAGCTGAAAGTGCTAATGAGAGTTATGTGCACTTTTATGTGATTTATGCATGGTCATTGCTGGAGATGTAGTTTGGGCAGAGGTTTGATGTGTTACACAGATGTATTTTATAGGATTCTTTTCCTACCATGCTGGGTGGGTGTGATGGGCTGTGTGTCCCCTTGTTTTTGGGGGGGAGGGGTGGTGGCTTGCTCCCCCCCCCCTAAACCAATAGGTCAACCACCTGGGTTTGGAGATAGTCCCAAGGCCCACACATGGTTAGGGCGAAGAGCTGGGACCTCTATGTGGGAGGTAGTAGCTGATCAGGGTAAGTTACATGGGAGGTGATGGGGGAAACTAACCCTTCTGGGATTGGTTTTGAATTCCTTGAACACTGGAAGAAAGTAGCAAGCGTCCAGTAACTAATGTAGGATCTTCATTTGCATAAGATTTGCATAGGCAAGTTAGACTATGGATATTCCTTTCTAATACACTTGATGTTAATTGGCACCAATTAGGATTTGCGTGTACAACTAGCTGTGCGCTAGTCTATAACACTGGGTGCCCAAATCCCGTAGCGTGCATCCCAAAGTAGATGCGGCTATGGGAGGGGCACGGGCGAGTCGGGACATTTGAAAAATGTGCACGCTGTGTTATAGAATACTGGGGAAGCGCGCCCACGTTTAGCACCAGGAATTACACTGGTTTCAGCAGGTGTAAATCCTGGAGCCCAAATCTGGGCATGAGAATTGGCGCTCGGTCTGGAGCGACCTTTCTAGAATATCACTGAGTGCCAGTCTAGATGGGGTGACAGAAAGAGGGTCTCCGGCCCTCCAATGTGATTGGTGCCCAGTAATTACAGTCGGGACAGAGCCTGTGAGTCAGAAAACGTTCAACGACTTTGCCCCCTCCTCTCGTAGGGCTTCCTGCTACCCACGCACAGCAGGGGCGTAGCCAGATGGTCAAATTTGGGTGGGCCTGAGCCCAAGGTGGGTGGGCATGGAATTCACATCCCCCCAATCCCCCTCTGGTTTGCTCCTCTCTCCACCCTTCCCTGCCCACAGACCCCAAATATTAAATACTTGAGCAGGTGGGGATCCCCAAACCCTGCTTCCTGAAGATTTCCTCCTCCTCCTCGAGGCAGCCGGCAGCACTTGCCTCCAACTAATGCTGCTACCGGCTTGTCGTGCATGCTCAGTGCTTATGCATGTGCAAAAACTGAGCATGTGCAGAAGGGCCGGTCTCCAGGCAAGTGCCGTTGGCTGACATTTGGAAGAGCGCTGGTGCCCAAGGAGAGAAAATCTTCAGCTGGCAAGGTTTGGGGATCCCCACCAGCCACAGCAAGACTGTCACAATTTTGGGTGGGCCTGAGTCCAAAGTGGGTGGGCCCTGGCCCACCCAGGCCCACCTGTGGCTATGCCACTGACACACAGTACCGAGGCCTGTGATTGCGCCCCAAAACACAGCCCCCCCCCCCCCCGTTCTGACCAGTGCCATCAGTGCTGCTGCTTCTACCTTCCTGCTTTTGACAAATGTAGGAGAGATGAAGAGGGTGAGGGAAGGGAGGAGAGCGGAGGTCGGCTATTTTTTTCATCATCGGGGGGGGGGGGGAGTCGTGTGAATTTTTATGTGTTACAATGGGGCCCTATTGGATAAAAGTTTTGGGAAGCACACCTGAAAACTCTCCTCTTACTAAGTAGAACAAAGATTAACCTTGAGCAAAGTACAGAAGACGCCTCTTCTCTGGGTTGATATATTATTGGCGTGGAGGCCCTGTTTTGCACAGTACTTCCAACATGATCAATACTTTTAGAACTAGGCAGGCTTTTGTTGCTGTGTTTTTTTTTTTGCCATTATGCTCATAATGATGCATGATTTATTTTTTATCCAGCACCCTCGGCAAATCAATTTTAAAGAAATGTGATCTTGCTGTCTGATAGATCCTCTAGACTGGAGGGTGAAATGATGAAATGTGAAGTTTTTCACTGTCCAAAATTAATTTCTAGCAAACTGAGTTACATTTCTGAACATCAGAACATTATTTTGTGTGTGTGTGTGTGTTGTACATAATTTGGCAATTATGTTACATTAGTCACATTCTGGGGTCCGTTTACTAAGGTGCGCTGAAAAATGGCCTGCGGTAGTGTAGACACGTGTTTCGGCTGCGCGCAGAATCATTTTCCAGCGCACCTGCAAAAAAAATGCCTTTTAAAATTTTTTTTGCTGAAAATAGACGTGCGGCAAAATGAAAATTGCCGCGCATCCATCTGAGCCCTTACCGCCAGCCATTGACCTAGCGGTAAAATGTCACACGGTAACCAGGCGGTAATGACCTACCTGCGCCAAATGCCACTTGGTGTGCGTAGCTGACGCGCCACAGAAACTAAAAAAAAACATTTTTCGGGCACACGTAGCGGATGCGTGCCAAAAATGAAAGTACCGCAAGGACCATGCGGTAGCCGTGCAGTAACTACATATTGGCATGCGTTGGGCGAGCGTAGACGCTTACGCAGCTTAGTAAAAGGGCCCCTCTAGTTGTTGATTCATCTGCCAAAGGAAGAGAAGGGACTTTGGATTTAGATCACACTTTTTTTCAGAAGTAGCTCAAGGTGAGTTACATTCAGGCACAGAAGCATTTCTCTGTCCCTGGAGGGCTCACAGTCTAAAAGTACAATTCTACAACTGGCCACCCCCCCCCCCTCTACATGCCCCTTGCATGTTTCCAAGAAAACAGCAGAATAATCGATCTGCAAACTCCAAGATGGAAACCAAACGAAGCAGATATATATGTGGAAAACTATTATTTTATTTTCATTTGTTTTTATACTTGTTCTAATTGTTATATGATTGTTTGTTTTGTAGCCCCTGATGCAGCCCAGTGGGGCGAAACCCGGCTACACACCCTCCTCCCACTCCCCTACCTCTACCATCCTCCTCCCTTACCCACCTTACCTACCCTCATCTAAAACGATCACCTCTTTATCTACTATATTACAGCCATATCCTTTCTATGTTACTTTGTAAACCTGATATTCTATGTAAGCCACATTGAACCTGCTAATGTGGGAAAACGCGGGGTATAAATGTTACAAATAATAATAATAAAACAACACTTAGGGACTTTATTGAGGCTAGGAAAAGAATTAAAACACTTACCCTAGCCTCATTTTTCCTGAATTATCCGTGCAAATGTGTCTTAAAATATGAAGGTTTAAAATATATTTTTTTGAACCAGAACAGTTAAGAGTATTCATAGATTCTAGGAAACATTAGTTTAAATGGTAAACAGCCAATGGATAAATGTAAAATATAGAAGGATAGAAAATGCGTGTGAAGTCTGTACCTTATATTCTTTCTTTTTTCTTTTCTTTTTCCGCCCCCTTCATTTTTTATTTTCTCATTTGTGATTTAAAGAAGGCATTTAAATAATGATTGCTATTATATTACCTATGGATGATGTAATCCTAAAGATAATTCTTGTCTGCTTTTCTGTAACAAGATTCTCTTGTAATGAATATATTTGAAATTGTAAACAAAGAATTAAAAAAAACCAAACACTTACCTGGTAAGATTCCGGGTCTTCAATCCTGACATAACATTTTGATCAGTGAATCCTGAAAAATACCATAAACCCATAAAAGAATCAGTCCTTTAAAAGGGAAGTTAAGAGGTAGAAAAGTTGCAACTTTGAGCAAAAGGGTAAAGCAGTATAAAAAAAAAATACTTACCTGATAAAGGTTTTTGGTAATGGTTGATATTGTGAAAGTTACAAAAATTCAGCAGGGGAACTTCATTGCATTCCAGAAAAACACTGACAAGGTAGGTTTTGCTGTTGGAAAAAAATACTGTTGTAGTTAGTATTGTTGAATAATAAGTACATGTTTGTGCAATTCTTTATCACAACACTTTAGATTTGATTATGCCCTTTAAACAAATAGAGCACTTTGACTAAATTTTAAAACAGCTGCATGTTTTAACCTCTGATTTTAAGCTTTTTAAAGTTAGACTATTTATTAAAAATATTTTCGTGCAATAAATTTTTGACAAATGAGAAAGCTGACTCAATGTTTATTATTTAACTAGTAAAAAAGGCCCGTTTCTGACAAAAATGAAACAGGCGCTAGCAAGGTTTTCCTTGGCTCCCCTGCAGCCACCCATGTCCAGTGACCCTCCTCTCCCCTGCGCCCATTGCAGCCACCCATGTCCAGCGACCCCCTGCCCCCCTGCAGCCACCCATGTCCAGCGACCCCCTGCCCCCCTGCAGCCACCCATGTCCAGCGACCCTCCTCTCTCCCCTGCCCCCCCTCCAGCCACCCATGTCCAGCAACCCTCCTCTCTCCCCTGCCCCCCCTCCAGCCACCCATGTCCTGCGTCCCTCCTCTGGACATGGATCAGCTGTGACGCATGTTTTTTTTTCCCCCGGGTTCTGAAGTTGACATCATAATGGCTACGGTGATGTCAGCCTGATCCACGGTGCCTAGCAGACCAACTCGGAATGAGCCACGATCCCAGGCAGCAAGTCAGAACGTTGGAGGTGAGAATTATTATATAGGATTAATGGAAACTGTAAAAGTCTCAGGTTCAACACATTTAGGGGGTCTTTTATTAAAGGTTAGCTTGAGTTATCAGCAGCAGGTCCCGTTTTATTCCTATGGGCCCCGCTGCAGATAACTCAAACTAATCTTTAGTAAAAGACCCCCTTAATGCTTCCTCGGTTTTATTGTGGCACCTCTAAGTTGTTAATTATCAGGGGACCCAACACTATGATAAAAATTTAAATATAACTGTAATAACATCTATCAACCACTAGGGGCATTACATGTGCCTGAACCTACCTAACACTGAGCTCCTGTGGGTGTTTAACACAAGGGTCACATACCTTACATCAAAATATCTTTTGGGAGATATAAACTCCGCCTTAAAATCACAAAATCAAAAACCTTTGGATACAGCTAGATTCAACATTTATGCTGATCCCTCAAATCCAAGCAACCTTTAGAAGCTACAACTATCATCAGTGACAAATCACGCTGCCTCTCTTCATACTTCGAGAAGGTAAGTCTTGTCTTAGTGGTTCGTGCCATTATTCCGTCAAAACTGTATTACTGTAATGTACATTGATCTGACTACAAAAGGGTTTGCAATTCAATCAGAATGTCGGCATGTCACATCTGCTCCTCAGGGGATACTGACTCCTCTTTTATTTATACTTCTTTCGCACTCTTCTAAGCATGTTGAGCACTCTAAATTTGCTTAGAAGAGAGCAAAAGAATCAAACATATAAACGGCGAGTGACCGTACTCACTCGCAAATGCGCAGTAGAGACTTCCCTCTCTGCCCCGCTCCCGCTTCTATACGTGATGATGGGGGTGGGACAGAGAGGGAAGTCTCTACTGGCATGCTGCAGACGTCGGAACCGCTCCCCCTCCCCCGGAGTTGCCGCCGTCCCTCCACCCGGCCCGAGCAGCACTGTAAACTTACATCAGCACGCAGCAGCAGGCACATCAGCAAAGCTGCTGTCGGGCTTCCTTCTCTGACTTTGTCCCGCCCTCGCCGATGTTACGTCACACGAGGGCGGGACACAGGCAGAGAAGGAAGCCCGCCCCGACGGCAGCTTTGCTGATGTGCCTGCTGCTGCGTGCTGATGTAAGTTTACAGTGCTGCTCGGGCCGGGTGGAGGGGCGGCGGTGGCGGCGGCGACTCCGGGGGGGGGGGGGGCTCGGACCCCCCATTCCAAAAGTAGCCCGTTTTCAAGGGCTCAATGGCTAGTTATACATAAAAGAGGCGTCGGTACCCCCTGAAGCAGCAGATGTGACTGTGCGAAACAGAAGCCGATGTCGGTGTTTGCTGGCTATGACAACGTAAGTTTTTATAAAATTTTAAAACTGAAAATTAAAAAAAAAATTGAAATTATTAGAATAAAAGAAGGGAAGGTTTTTGCCTATGATTGATGCCAGCAGGCTACTAAGTTTTAAGATTTGCATTTCTGAGGCTTTTCCTTTCGATTTTTGTCTACTAGATCATGTTGATCATAAGTTAAGAGGAGTGTTTTGTGGATCGACTAGTGATAAACTTCCTTCTTCTTTAAGTGATTTGTGATATCATTAGTGACCAAATATTCAAAACTTTTGGCTTATGCTTATGATATTCTTTTGAAGCCTCTTTATCCAACCTATTTCCCAATTCTCTGATCTGTCTGGTTACAAAATTAACTGGAACAAAACAGAGCTTATGCCTATGAATAACAGTTGTGTTCCTTTCTCCCTCATTGACACCCCCCTGAAATGGGTTTCATCCTCCATTAAATACTTGGGAATATACTTAGACAGAGACTTACCACTAAAGTAAAAAATTAATATGGACAATTTTTTTTAACTAAAGTAAAGGAATCCATCTCTCAATGGTCATAAGTACATAAGCACTGCCACGCTGGGAAAAGACCAAAGGTCCATCAAGCCCAGCACTCTGTCTCCGACAGCGGCCAATCCAGGCCCCAACAACCTGGCAAAATCCCAAAATTTAATAACGATCAATGGACTTTTCCTTCAGGAATCTGTCCAGACCCCCTTTAAACTTAGCAAGGCCAGCTGCCGTCACTACCTTCTCTGGCAATGAGTTCCAGAGTCTAACCACGCGCTGAGTAAAGAAAAACTTTCTCCAATTTGTTTTAAATCTACCACATTCTAATTTCATCGTGTCCCCTAGTTCTATTATTGTTAGAAAGCGTAAACAAACGCTTCACATCTGTCCACTCTACCCCACTCAAAATTTTGTAGACCTCTATCATAACACCCCTCAGCCACCTTTTCTCCAGGCTAAAGAGTCTTAGGCTTCTTAACCGCTCCTCATAAGGTAGTTGTCCCATCCCTTGTATCATTTTCGTTGCCCTTCTCTGCACCTTCTCCAATTCCTTTATATCTTTTTTGAGATGAGGCGACCAGAACTGAACACAATACTCCAGGTGCGGTCGCACCATGGAGCGATATAACGGCATTATAACATCCTCATGCTTGTTTTCTATCCCTTTTCTAATAATACTCAACATTCTTTTCGACTTCTTGGCCGCCGCAGCACATTGAGCGGAAGATTTCAATGTCCTATCCACGATGACTCCCAGATCCCTTTCTCGGTCTGTAACTCCTAAAGCAGAACCTTGCATGACATAGCCGTAATTCGGGTTCCTCCTTCCCACGTGCATCACTTTGCACTTGTCAACGTTGAACTTCATCTGCCATTTGGACACCCAATCCCCCAGTCTCACGAGGTCCTCTTGTAATCTTTCACACTCCTCCTGCAACGAGACGACCCTGGATAACTTTGTGTCATCTGCGAATTTAATTACCTCACTAGTTACTCCCATCTCAAGGTCATTTATAAATATGTTAAAAAGCAGCGGTCCCAGCATAGACCCCTGGTCCCCTCCAGCCTTCTCCTGGTGGAGTTAATTCAATTCTATAAAGATGATAGTTGTCCCAAAAATCACATATATCCTTAGTGTCAGGGTCTGGAATAGATCTCATCATTGGATCCTCTCTCTCCCACGCTGGGTTAATTTTGAATCCCTCTTATTTAAACCCCTGCCATTGAACAAAATCATTGGTATGCTTCTGGCTAAAACTTGTTTTTGATAATCCTATTGTCAGGACCACATTTACGTTGCTTAAATTATTTTTATTCAGTTTGGAACAATCCTTCAATACTAATTGACAAGGAACCAGTATCATGGTCTAGCTGGCAATCCTTAAACATATGGGACTTAGAAGCATTTATCAACCCCCAGCCTCATGTCAGAAAACACTTCACTGAAATGCAATCTGCATATCAGATCAGTGCCTGTGTATTTTTCCAATGACTCCAGCAAAGATCAACCTTAAGGAAAGGTGTTCTTCCACTTGCAGAACTGTCATCTCCTCTGTGCCTGATTTATTCAATATCAGCCCCAAATTACATAACACTGGCCACGTGGCCTCATATTTATACAATTTTTTAAAGTTTTACTCATCACCTAATCACTTTGGCCTGCATAAAACTTGGGAGGAGGACATTTTGTATGCTGGATGCCGCAATTCCATTCTGAAAAAACTCCAGACTGCACAAAACACGGCTGCAAGGCTAATACTATTTATTTATTTATTACATTTGTATCCCGCGCTTTCCCGCTCATCACAGGCTCAATACTAGGCAAATCACGCTTTGATCATGCTCAACCTCTTCCCCATTATTTATTTATTTATTGCACTTGTATCCCACATTTTCCCACCTACTTGCAGGCTCAATGTGGCTTACAAAGTCCTGTTATGGCATCGCCATTCCAGGGTAGAAGATACAATTGGTGGTACAAAAGATCAAGGATGACAAAAAGGAACTAAGCAAACAGTTATAGAAAGAAAACTTTCAGAATAAGAGTGGAGTGTTGAAGTGTTATGATGGTAAGCCTTGTTGAAGAGAGAGGTTTTCAGAGATTTGCGAAAGTTAGTTATTTCGTTAATTGCAGACCGTATTACCTTCAAAACCTGCTCATTGACTCACAAGATACTATATGGGGAGGCCCCTACCTACAGTGGGGGAAATAAGTATTTGATCCCTTGCTGATTTTGTAAGTTTGCCCACTGACAAAGACATGAGCAGCCCATAATTGAAGGGTAGGTTATTGGTAACAGTGAGAGATAGCACATCACAAATTAAATCCGGAAAATCACATTGTGGAAAGTATATGAATTTATTTGCATTCTGCAGAGGGAAATAAGTATTTAATCCCTCTGGCAAACAAGACCTAATACTTGGTGGCAAAACCCTTGTTGGCAAGCACAGCGGTCAGACGTCTTCTGTAGTTGATGATGAGGTTTGCACACATGTCAGGAGGAATTTTGGTCCACTCCTCTTTGCAGATCATCTCTAAATCATTAAGAGTTCTGGGCTGTCGCTTGGCAACTCGCAGCTTCAGCTCCCTCCATAAGTTTTCAATGGGATTAAGGTCTGGTGACTGGCTAGGCCACTCCATGACCCTAATGTGCTTCTTCCTGAGCCACTCCTTTGTTGCCTTGGCTGTATGTTTTGGGTCATTGTCGTGCTGGAAGACCCAGCCACGACCCATTTTTAAGGCCCTGGCGGAGGGAAGGAGGTTGTCACTCAGAATTGTACGGTACATGGCCCCATCCATTCTCCCATTGATGCGGTGAAGTAGTCATGTGCCCTTAGCAGAGAAACACCCCCAAAACATAACATTTCCACCTCCATGCTTGACAGTGGGGACGGTGTTCTTTGGGTCATAGGCAGCATTTCTCTTCCTCCAAACACGGCGAGTTGAGTTCATGCCAAAGAGCTCAATTTTTGTCTCATCTGACCACAGCACCTTCTCCCAATCACTCTCGGCATCATCCAGGTGTTCACTGGCAAACTTCAGACGGGCCGTCACATGTGCCTTCCGGAGCAGGGGGACCTTGCGGGCACTGCAGGATTGCAATCCGTTATGTCGTAATGTGTTACCAATGGTTTTCGTGGTGACAGTGGTCCCAGCTGCCTTGAGATCATTGACAAGTTCCCCCCTTGTAGTTGTAGGCTGATTTCTAACCTTCCTCATGATCGAGGATACCCCACAAGGTGAGATTTTGCATGGAGCCCCAGATCTTTGTCGATTGACAGTCATTTTGTACTTCTTCCATTTTCTTACTATGGCACCAACAGTTGTCTCCTTCTCGCCCAGCGTCTTACTGATGGTTTTGTAGCCCATTCCAGCCTTGTGCAGGTGTATGATCTTGTCCCTGACATCCTTAGACAGCTCCTTGCTCTTGGCCATTTTGTAGAGGTTAGAGTCTGACTGATTCACTGAGTCTGTGGACAGGTGTCTTTCATACAGGTGACCATTGCCGACAGCTGTCTGTCATGCAGGTAACGAGTTGATTTGGAGCATCTACCTGGTCTGTAGGGGCCAGATCTCTTACTGGTTGGTGGGGGATCAAATACTTATTTCCCTCTGCAGAATGCAAATAAATTCATATACTTTCCACAATGTGATTTTCCGGATTTAATTTGTGATGTGCTATCTCTCACTGTTACCAATAACCTTCCCTTCAATTATGGGCTGCTCATGTCTTTGTCAGTGGGCAAACTTACAAAATCAGCAAGGGATCAAATACTTATTTCCCCCACTGTACATGTCAGATTTGATAGATCTACCTTCAACAAATGCATCGGTGACCGCTCTCAATCCTACCTTAATCTACATTATCCAATCTGCAAGTCTGTAAAATATAAACTGCTCTTTTCATCTTCTTTCTCCTACGTTAGCCCAAAATCTTGGAACGCTCTACCTAGGCATCTAAAAG
The DNA here is from genome assembly GCF_901765095.1 of Microcaecilia unicolor. Classification (NCBI taxonomy): domain Eukaryota; kingdom Metazoa; phylum Chordata; class Amphibia; order Gymnophiona; family Siphonopidae; genus Microcaecilia; species Microcaecilia unicolor. The sequence continues at coordinate 367,674,389 of NC_044034.1, forward strand.
TGATTGACGACCACCAGCTGTTCAAGAAATCCTTAAAAACATTTTTATTCGAGAAGGCTTATCCCCCACTTAATGCTAATCTTCCTCATGTTGACTATACCCATTTAGCCACCGACTACTTCCACCTAGTAAAGCATCTTTGTATTATCCTCTTGTTCTTTCCAGACCTTCTCACTTTTGTGTCACTACCCTCCATGCATTGTAATCCTTTGTAATTTTGTAAGCCACATTGTGCTCGCTTTAGTGGGAAAATGTGGGGTATAAATGTACCAAAAATAAATAAATATCAGACAACAACTGGGAAACTGTCTTGACCTCCATATTCAAATCCAACAGTACAATCCATATATTTTTTCATACATAGGGCACATTGGACCCCACTTCGATCTTATTATATTGACCCCTCATATTTCAAACTTTGCTGGTCTTGCAATCAATTGTTAGGCACATATAAACATGTGTTGTTTGAATGCCCTCCGATTCAGTGTTTTTGGTCTGAAGTGTGGGAAACTATTTGTACCATATCTAATCTCTCACAACCTTTATCTTTCAAATACTTACTTCTTAATGGTGTTTGTTTTCCAAGGGGTCATTTTACAAAGCTGCGGTAAAACGTGGACTGTGGTAGTGTGGACTCATCTTTTAGGCGTGCACTGGGCCTTTTTTCACCGTGGCTGGGAAAAAAGGCTATTCTTTAACGGACTGGGAAATGGATGTGTGCTAAAATTAAATCTAGCGCGTGCCTATTTACGGCCTGAGCCATGTTAAATCTTCTGCCCTTCCCAACCCAATAGAACGTTCCACACACTCTTACAGTTAGGGAGAGAAGAAGTGAAGGCCACGCAGAGATGAGAAAATATTCTTTTTTTATTACTTACCAAGCAAGAATACAGACTATCGTTTCTTTTCTCATGAGAGAGTTACAACAAAGCTACACAGGAGTGCTATCTCTGAGTACTTCTCCAATTTGGTCTTGATCACCTATCACATTTTATACTCTTCTACCGTTACACAGCTCTAACATTTCGTTAGCATTGGTTTCGACCACAATGTAGATGATTATTAGTTTCGGCCACATTCATCATGATTATTAGAAAGGGCTAAAGCCATTGGAGCCGACTCTGTGGGTGCTTGAGCACCCCCAATATTGAGAAAAGTCCTTGTATGTGTCCAGGGAGGGGTTATTTCCATTGGGCTTAGCACCCCCAATAATTTTGAAAAGTTGGCTCCTATGGCTAAAGCAACATCATTCTAATCAGCATGTTCCATCTCGCCAGCAATCATTTATCTATGTTCCAGCCAGAAGCGGAGCCAGGTTGACGGCGCGGGGGGAAGCGAAAGCGGCGCAAGAGCAAACTTCTGCCGGAGCTCAATGCAACAAGACAAGAGAAAAATAGGCGCCGGCAGAAGTCCGTTTGGGGGAGCGGCCGCTCCCCTGGCGCCCCACCTAGCTACGCCACTGGTTCCAGCCCTGATAACAGAAAAAGCCCCTAGACTACATTCTTTAGTAAACACCTTGCATGGGAAATTGCTTCATGTTCTCTTTTCTGTAAGCCTGTCGCAAGACCTCGCGAGCCTCTGGGTTACACAGAGGACAGAGTTATTAGGTCAGGCTGACAGCTTCAGGCCTCTGAACCCGTTTTTGGAGAGGCCTAGTCTGGTTCATTATATACAGCCATTACTGCCACCCATTGACCTAGTGATAAGGGATAACATGCTACACACATGGTAACCATGCAGGGTGCGCTGCCGATCAGCACTGGGAATGCCCCCACGGTAGAAAATTATTTTCTATCACGGGATTTGGCACACTCCAAAGTCGGAATTACCACTGGCTGCACATACTACCCCGGCGGTAGTACCAATTTGGCACATGCAACCCGCGTGTTAGCCCTCCCACGGCTTTGTAAAAGGGCCCCGGAATATTTGAACTGAGAATGATTGTAACTTGCTCACTGTTTTGCTTGACCTTGCGTTAAAAATCAGTATTTGTGTCCTGGCAATCTCTTAATTTAGTACTTCATGATCACTGGTGGAATCCATAGGCGGTCGGTGGCCCAACTGTTTGGGGAGGCTAAAGGGGGCTGGGCTAGGGGTGGGGCCAGGGGTGGAGCTTAAATCCATAATTGTCTGATAACACGCAGAAAAAATAAATAAATAAAAATAAAAGTCACAATTCATACCTTTTATTAAATTTAGATATTAGATATGTATCATATGTCAAAGAATAAAGTGGTTGCTCAAAGCATATTCTAACCACAATCGCTCAACTGCAAAACACTATGCACAACTTTGTGCAAAAACACACTCAGAACCTTACTGTACCATAAATATTACACTGGGCAGAACCTAATACACCAATATACCACCCATACGGAAAATGCAGACCGTCAACAATATGAAACAAGGAATCATAATATCATGATACATGTAGAGCCACAAAACACCCTAATTCATGTTTAATGTGGGATAAAATGCCATAAATAAGTAAATAAATATAAACTTTTAATGTTGAGCACCTGATTCTCAAAGTGGACATATTCCAAACACTATAATGAAAATAAAATGATCTTTTCTACCTTTGTTGTCTGGTGACTTTTTCTGATCATGCTGGCCCAGCATCCATTCTGCTGCTATCTGTCCTCAGTGCAGGTCAGGAAGTCATCCTCCTTAAATATCTCCCTGGCAACCCAGGACACCTCCAGCCAACCCCCCCTGCTTTCCCAGCAGTAAGGTAAACAAACCATAAACCAATTTCTACAACTGCAGCTCCTGCTGTGAGGATGGAAGTAAATCAACAATTTAATCCCCTCAGAGCAGCTGGACTCCACCCTTCCGCCTCATCTACCCTCCAATTGCTCACTTACCCTTGCTCATACCTCTCCTACTCCCCTCATCCCTGCATTTCTACATTCCTATTTCTTTTATTACTCTGATAATACTTAACATTTCTCTCCACCAATACTTTGTAATCCCAATTACTATGTAAGCCGCATTGAACCTGCTTTGAGTGGGAAAGCGCGGGGTACAAATGTAATAATAAATAAATAAATAATCTTTTTATTACTTTTTATTCTTTAATTTTTTAGGGCTGCATTTTGATTACAAATTTAATTGCACGATTAAAGGTATGTTATTTATTTATATTTTTTCCTAGCGCAGCTCCTTGTGACTCTGGGCAAGTCGCTTAACCCTCCATTGCTCAGAGTCACAAGGAGCTGCAGTGGGAGAAAAAAAACATAACATACCTTTAATCGCGCGATTACAAATGTTAATTGAAAAGCAGCCCGAATTTGAATATTTTCTTCTTCTGAAATTATCTATTGGAGGCACTCAATGATAGAAACTGCCCCCCAGTTTTGCCCAAGATCACAAGGAACTGCAGTGGGATTTGGGCCAGGCTCCCCTGCTCTCAGCCCACTGCTCCAACCATTAGGCTACTCCTCCACTCATTAATCCTGGCAGCTGAATGTTAGACTACAATGCGTTACCTGCTAAAAGATATGTATGTGATTTCTTATAACATAATTACTGAATTCAGTGGCACAACATAGAACAATAAACCAGGTAATCTATGAGATTTGTAGTTACACTCTTCTAATTAAACTAATTTAAACTGCTTCACCGGCAACTCCTACGCTCAGTTGTTTTTTTTCTACTTTAAATTTAATCACTATTGTTCACCGGGGTCTTAATTAGGCCTGAACAAAGTAGGTAATCCTTCATCTCTTCTGAAAGCTCATTCTTACAGTTAATACTCCAGAGGATTCCTCCATCAGGTAATGCTGGAAAATTCAATCTTCCCTAAGCGTATGGGCTAAGAAGTTGGCGCTCGTAAATTGCATAACACCAAAATAAAAATCCTTAACCTCCACTCTGGGTCTCCTGAATACAGCTACATCTCTTTGGGTGCGTTCTCTGACAACGAATGAAGCAGTAATGTGACGGGAACAGGTACTGAATATCTCACTTTACAAAAGCTTTCGAAGTCCATATTTTAAAGTTTTTTGTATGTCTTTACGTTGGTAAGTTGTACATTGTGTACGTGAAAGTGTAAACCTCCAAGAACTGCTGGATTGAGCGGTATAGAAGAAATTGAAATAAATAAATAAAAATAAATATTCAAATGGATTATCTAGGCTCGCTAACGTTGTCCAAGTATAGAAACATTAAAAAAGCCATGCTGGGTCAGACCAAAGGCTCACCAACATCAGTATACTGTTCCTCACAATGACCAATCAAAGTCACAAGTAACTGGAAGAATCCCAAAATGTAGACAGTTTCCATCTACTTAACTCCAAAGATATGCAGTAGCATTCCTCATGTCTAGCTACGTCATGCAAGGTTCTACGTTAGGAGTTACTGACCAAAAAAAGGGATCTAGGTGTCATCGTTGATGATACATTGAAACCTTCTGCTCAGTGTGAATGTTAGGTATTATTAGGAAAGGAATGGAAAACAAAATTAGGATGTGATAATGCCTTTGTATCGCTCCATGGTGCGACCACACCTCGAATATTATGTTCAATTCTGGTCGCCGCATCTCAAAAAAGATATAGTGGAATTGGAAAAGGTGCAGAGAAGGGTGACGAAAATGATAAAGGGAATGAGGAAAGGCTAAAGTGGCTAGGACTCTTCAGCTTGGAGAAAAGGTGGCTAGAAGTCTGTAAAATAATTAGTGGAGTTGAACGGGTAGACATGAAGCATCTGTTTACGCTTTCCAAAAATACTAGGACTAGGGGGCATGTGATGAAGCTACAAAGTAGTAAATTTAATACGAATCTGAGAAACTTTTTCTTCACTCAACGTGTAATTAAACTCTGGAATGCATTGCCAAAGAATGTGGTAAAGGCAATTAGCTTAGTAGAGTTTAAATAAGGATTGGATGGCTTCCTAAAGGAAAAGTCCATAGACCATTATTAAATTGGACTTGGGGAAAATCCATTATTTCTAGGATAAGCAGCATAAAATGTATTGAACTTTTTGGGGATCTTGCCAGATATTTGTGACCTGGATTGGCCACTGTTGGAAACAGGATGCTGGGCTTGATGGACCTTTTGGCTGTCCCAGTATGGCAATACTTATGTACTTATGTACCATAATGGTGCTTTGTGGATGTTTCCTTCAGGAACTTCTCCAAAACGTTTAAAATCAGGATAACTGCTTTTACCACGTCTACACATCCCCCTACGATGAATTCCAGAGCTTAATTGTGTATTGAGTGAAGACATATTTTCTCCTGCTTTATTTATTTATTTCAATATACTACTGACTAGCGGTCAAGGTGGCCATTTTGAAACCTGGAACCAAATGGGGTGGGACTGGAGGTGTGGTCTGTTCCTTCCCATGTTGCTAGGCTACCAGATAAGTACTGATGCTGTAGTTCTCCTCAATGTCCTCCCTTCAGTTATTAAGTCAAATTTGATCAGGTTCTGATTCGTGTTGCCAAGTGACCCGACACCATTACCTCTAACATCAAATCCTGCATTGCGCTAAGGGTTACGTTTAAAATATGTCCCCTTTTTGTGGATAGACAGATCTGGATGGGCTGAAGTGGGCTTCATTGGCAACTCTAGTAGTTGGGGAACTAAGGCCAATGCTGGGCAAACGTCTACAGTCTGTACCCCCAAAATGGCAAGGACAGATCGAGATCAAGTATGCATATGTTTTACCACATCATATCATATGCTAGGAGTTTAGCCTGTTGCAGCCTGGATGGACCGTGCAGGTCTTTATCTGTCATCATGTACTATGTTACCCAGATAGGATTCAGACAGGTACCAGAGTGGAACTGGATGTCATGGTACATGTGGGTACCAGCAATATAAGAAGGTGTGGGAGGGAGGTTCTGGAAGTCAAATTTAGGCTTTTGGGTACAAAGCTGAAATCCGGACCCTCCAGGATATTTTTCGTCCAGATTCTCAAAGCATGACTAAGATGATGGTGCAGGGAAGGGAAGGGGGCTTCAGGTGATGCATGAGGTCCTCCACCTTCTCACAAGGCAGGCAGGTTACCATGCACTTCTCATTATCATCATCTCAGAGCATGTGGATTTGCACTCAGCTCGAGGCCGGGCCCATGATCCAGTGCAACTACTTCAGGTTTCCCACTGTTCCCCAGAAACGTCCCCTGAGGGGGTGCACTTTATTCACCTTGGCTGGACTTATAGGAACAGAAGGGTTTATTTTGAAACAGTGATAAAACAAAACGTGCTGAAGGCAGAGAACGTCTCATTCTCAGGCACTTAAAAACGTGCCCTCTCCTCCACTTTCAAGGCTTCAAATGAGAAAGACAGAACTGAAATTCTGCAATCCTTAAAAAGACTAGAGGCTTGTTTGTTCTTTAGGAAATCACAATCTTTGTTTTATGGGGAAAAGATATGGATGTACCCGGATGTTACTAAAAGAACTCAGGAAAAGAGAAGAGGTTTTTTTGGCCCTTAGGAAAGAAGCCCTAGCTGTAGGTGCTTCTTTCTATTTGAGTTACCCCTGCAAATGTGTAGTAAAATACCTAGGGCTTAAACATATCTTTCGCCAACCTGAACAATTAAGTGCTTTTCTCAATCAAAAAAAGTTGGGACAGCTTAATTCCAGCGTTAAGTAAGATTGAGTATTAAAAAAAAGGAAGAGGGTCAGGTTAATGTGTGTTATGCTATAGACTTAAGAATGTTTTTTCTTTTATTTCTTCTTTAAATTCTCTCCTGAACTCGTGACTCCTCTCCCCAATTTTGTGGTCTAAAGAGGGCATTAACAATTTTTCTTTAATTTAGTCCAAGACTGATAATGTATATGCCTGTATTACCTAATCAGGTATTCTTAGTTGTTGAAAAATGATGAAAAACAAAGACTAGAGGCTTTAAGTACATAAGTAATTCCACACTGGGAAAAGACCAAGGGTCCATCGAGCCCAGCATCCTGTCCACGACAGCGGCCAATCCAGGCCAAGGGCACCTGGTGAGCTTCCCAAACGTACAAACATTCTATACAATCAAGCCATTGTGACATCACTAATGAGGTTGGCTCTTATTGGTGGAATGAGCCACTATGACATCACAATAGGTTAAATCACTGCTCTATGTAATAAAAGTGAGCCAAGTAGAGGACATAAGTACATAAGTAATGCCACACTGGGAAAAGACCAAGGGTCCATCGAGCCCAGCATCCTGTCCACGACAGCGGCCAATCCAGGCCAAGGGCACCTGGTGAGCTTCCCAAACGTACAAACATTCTATACAATCAAGCCATTGTGACATCACTAATGAGGTTGGCTCTTATTGGTAGAATGAGCCACTATGACATCACAATAGGTTAAATCACTGCTCTATGTAATAAAAGTGAGCCAAGTAGAGGACATAAGTACATAAGTAATGCCACACTGGGAAAAGACCAAGGGTCCATCGAGCCCAGCATCCTGTCCACGACAGCGGCCAATCCAGGCCAAGGGCACCTGGTGAGCTTCCCAAACGTACAAACATTCTATACAATCAAGCCATTGTGACATCACTAATGAGGTTGGCTCTTATTGGTGGAATGAGCCACTATGACATCACAATAGGTTAAATCACTGCTCTATGTAATAAAAGTGAGCCAAGTAGAGGACATAAGTACATAAGTAATGCCACACTGGGAAAAGACCAAGGGTCCATCGAGCCCAGCATCCTGTCCACGACAGCGGCCAATCCAGGCCAAGGGCACCTGGTGAGCTTCCCAAACGTACAAACATTCTATACAATCAAGCCATTGTGACATCACTAATGAGGTTGGCTCTTATTGGTAGAATGAGCCACTATGACATCACAATAGGTTAAATCACTGCTCTATGTAATAAAAGTGAGCCAAGTAGAGGACATAAGTACATAAGTAATGCCACACTGGGAAAAGACCAAGGGTCCATCGAGCCCAGCATCCTGTCCACGACAGCGGCCAATCCAGGCCAAGGGCACCTGGTGAGCTTCCCAAACGTACAAACATTCTATACAATCAAGCCATTGTGACATCACTAATGAGGTTGGCTCTTATTGGTGGAATGAGCCACTATGACATCACAATAGGTTAAATCACTGCTCTATGTAATAAAAGTGAGCCAAGTAGAGGACATAAGTACATAAGTAATGCCACACTGGGAAAAGACCAAGGGTCCATCGAGCCCAGCATCCTGTCCACGACAGCGGCCAATCCAGGTCAAGGGCACCTGGCGAGCTTCTCAAACGTACAAACATTCTATACATGTTATTCCCGGAATTGTGGATTTTTCCCAAGTCCATTTATGTTCTTGTAGTTAATTGTCTGCCTTATTTAGGGGCCCTTTTGCAAAGGTGTAGGAAGGCTAATGCACGCACAGCGTGTGCCAAAACAGCACTACCGCCCAACTAGAGCATGAGCCGGGCGGTAATTCCAAATTTGGCATGCGCCAAACCAGGCGATAGAAAATAATTTTCTGTTTTCTACTGCAGGCTGCTTACCCGGAGGTAAACAGCGGTTGGTGTGTGCTGAATGCTTACGCATGGTGGCGCATGAGACCTTACTGCTAGGTCAGTAGGAGGGGCATAATCAAACGGGGGCGCCCATCTCTAAGGACGGCCCCGTAAAGGGGCGTCCCCGACCGTATTATCGAAACAAGATGGGCGGCCATCTTTCGTTTCGATAATACGGTCAGGAACGCTAAACTCTCAACATTTGGATCAACTTTAGAGATGGCCAACCTTGGTTTTCGCCGATAATGGAAACTAAGGATGCCCATCTGAAAAACGGCTAAATCCAAGGCATTTGGTCGTGGGAGGAGCCAGCATTTGTAGTACACTGGTCCCCCTCACATGCCAAGACACCAACCAGGCACCCTAGGGGGCACTGCAGTGGACTTCAGAAATTCCTCCCAGGTGCATAGCTCCCTTACCTTGTGTGCTGAGCCCCCCAATTCCCCCCCCCAGGTCCGCCTGCCTGAAGTACACTGCACCCTCTATAACTGCTCCAGGGACCTGTATAGTGCTACTACTACTACTACTACTACTACTATTTAGCATTTCTATAGCGCTACAAGGCGTACGCAGCGCTGCACAAACATAGAAGAAAGACGATGGACCTGAGTATGGCATTTTAAGGCTGGCATAGAGGCTGGCAAAAAAGTATTTTTAACCTGTTTTTTTATGGTGGGAGGGGGTTAGTGACCACTGGGGGAGTAAGGGGAGGTCATCCCCGATTCCCTCCGGTGGTCATCTGCTCAGTTCGGGCATCTTTTCACGGCTTGGTCATGAAAAAAAAAATGGACCAAGTGAAGTCGGCCAAGCAGTAACTGAAACCTTGGCCAAAGTCGGGCCATGGGTAGTCATAACGAACAACTGGATAGCTGGAAAGCTAAGTCTTTTTCAAAATTACTTAAAGAGTGACTTGATTTACCTTACTTGAAGAGCTATAACAAAGTAATGAGCCAGGAGGTTTTTTGCCAGTGATGAGTCCGCAGGCCTCCCTAAAGTTAGTTCATTAACAAAAGGAGTGCCCTAGCGGTTTGTTTGAGGCTTTTTCCTCCGTTTAATACTTATCTTTGCATATGTAGGTATCTCGTATTGATTGGTTATTAGAACCAAATCGATATCCTACTAGTTTCACTACAATACATAGATCTAAATATGGAAGCCCCCCCCACACAAACATAACCCCTCCCCCCCAAAAAAAACAACAACATATTAGTAGCCACTTTCCTCAAATGCATGTGAGTATTTTCATCTGGGCTCCAAAGCCTTTACTCTAGCAGAGGTTTCTAGTTCCAGTTCGCCTAAATCTTCCTCAAGCTGTCTGAGCAGGGGAACAGGATTCTACACCCCTCCCTCTTGGGCTACATCACCTTTTGCTTATGGGTCCCCAAGAACACATCAGGCATGCCTTCTCCTTTGGTTGCTGGGAAACTGCTAAGTCATAGACCTTTTCCCATTGCTAGGGGAGCTGAATGCCCTTCAGGGACCATCTCATAGTTCCTACCCCAGCCTGTATTGAACTCCTGCCCTTAGGTACTTTCTTATAGTTCTTTTCCGCTGGGTCATAAGAATCCCTGCTCTCAGCATTGAACTTGCCCCGCTTGCCTGGTACCAGATAAGCATTTCTACTATATGGTAAGAATTCTCTCCTGCTTCTTACTGGGGTTCTGAACATGGTATGCTGTTTAGGGGAATGTGGATCCCGTATCCCTTCCTTCTCAGCACCCTCCCCCTCCCCATGGGTGATGTGCTTGTCATACCACCCACCACCCAGTTATTTAAATTTCTAATGATAGAATTGCCAACTGCAAGGATGGTCCTAACCCTGCTCTCCTGGGCATAGGAGACTTGGAGGCATATTTTCAAAGCACTTAGCCTCCCAAAGTTCCATAGAAACCTATGGAACTTAGCCTCCCAAAGTGCTTTGAAAATATGCCTCTTGGTGGTGTAAGTTGACGTTGCATTACCTATAGAAAATGTTATAGCTTACAGGAACACTTTCTGGCCCACCAAAGAGAGCGTCAAGTAAACTTGTTTCTTCATAGACTGGACTTAGGACCTTACTTCTGTGTCCCTGTAGGCCTCCTCTCTAAACCTGTCTCTAGAGATCAGACTCGTTCTCTGAGAGGCAGGAGCTCTTTGTAGTGAGTGCACACATACAACCTTTCACCAACTGGTATATAATCATATTTATGGTGCTCTATGCAAAACACTAGATAGTTCTCATCTTGCTGCTGGACGTCTGTCTGTATTCTAATATCGTTGAGGTGTTAGTTATTTAAAGCTGCTAAGAGAACAGGGATGCCTAGTCTTCTGTTAAAGTCCTTCAAACTTGCAAAAGGGAATAGAATTAATTTATTAGGTCTAGCTTACTCCCTTTTTAATCGAAATCCCCAATTAATTTCTGTGAAAAATGTTTCCCTTTCTTGTTCTTTAATTAGGGATAGTTTATAAATCAAAGAATGTGCCTGAAGTGGGGAGGAGTTGGGGAGGGAGAAAGGGAACAAACACATCAGGGGGTTCAACATTCAAGTTTTTAATTATACTATATATAGGAATTTAACGTCTAAGGGATTTGTCGTTCAGATATTTTACTGAAGAACAATAGCAAATTACAACACAATGTGCCAGCATTATTTATATGTCTTAATTCCCAAGTACCAGTACGCTTACAGCCGGATTACATATTGATCCAAGAGCTTCTACCTCTGCTAAAATGTATTAAAACAGTTATGCTTTTCAGCTGTAACTCGTTTATATCTATGTGTTAAACACAGCCCATCCAATATTCAAGAGGCTTTAACTGGGCAGGAGAGGTTCCTACCAGGTTAACCCAGCATGCGATATTCAGCGGCGCTTAACTGGTTAGGGTAGGGGCGGACTAGGGGCAGAGCTTGGGCAGATCATCTACTTAGCAAGTTAGTGGTGATTTTCAGTCCGCTAACGGGCTAAGGAGGGGGTCCTTTTACTAAGGTGTGCTGAAAAATAGCGTGCGGTGCTGTAGGCGCATGTTTTGACCGCGCACAGAAACATTTTTCAGCGCACCTGCAAAAAATAAATGCCTTTTAAAAAATTTTTGCCAAAAGTGGATATTTGGCAAAATGAAAATGTCTGTGCGTCCATTTTGGGTCTGAGACCTTGCCGCCAGCCAAATTGACCTAGCGGTAAAGTCTCACGCGGTAACTGGGCGATAATGTCCTAAACACTTTATAACCTTTCCTGTCCCCTATCCCCATTGAACCTGAAACATATGTACCTTATTCGGCCACAATATCACATTGTAACTGTTACTACCGGAATTGGCGAATGCCATCACGGTACCATGTAAGCCACATTGAGCCTGCAAATAGGTGGGAAAATGTGGGATACAAATGCAACAAATAAATAAACCCGTCAAATACCACTTGGTGCATGTCCAATAATAAAAAATTATAAATGAAATTATTGCCCGGGCCACGCAGTAGCTGGGCGGTAACTCTGAACTGACGAACGTTGGGCGCACGTAGGCACCTACATGGCTTAGTAAAAGGACCCCTGAGTGAACGGATAAAGTTAGGGCAGCTGGAAGACTCCTGACACAGGCTTTAGAGTCGAAACATCCTGTGTCGAGTCTTCTAGAACTTAAATAAAGGGTTGTTGGCACCAACCATGATCTGCCCTCGTTTTCCCCACTGTGTTATTTATTTATTTATGAACATTTATACACCACTTTTTTCCACATTAAGCGGACTCAAAGTGGCTTACAATGTACTGGAATCAAATACAATTACATGAGATAGGGTGAAAGGAACAGGGTAGGAAGTAAAAAGGAAAGGGTTAAAGAGTCCAAAATGGGCTGTGGAAGACCAGATGCTGAGATGGATCAGAGTGGCTTGAACAGCTCTCGGCAAGATAATCCATAGGAAGGAACAGACTGTAGGAATCTTGCTTTGATGAAATGCTGGCGCTTGTAATTAGCATCAGTGACTACAGTTGTATTTCTCGCAAATGCCTGAGGTAGATTCCTGAAGCAGAGACGGTGAGGAATGGTGAGAGCAGCCTTCAGCGGGGTGGAAATAATTCCCATCCAGGCAAGTTGAGAAAACCTTGCTGCGAGAAGAAACATCACATTTGGCAGGAAGAGAAGCGAAGTGCTCGAGCAGACCACGACGGCCCTGCTCCACGGGAAAGGTGGCAAGGTCCGCACCACCCATCCGTCTACTACAGCCCCCGATGCAGCGATCCACTCACTATCGGACATCTTCAACAACGGACAGCCGATCGAATAGTGGAAGCCTTACTCAACATCAACCATTCTGCTTTCCCTACGAAACCAAAGGCAGTTTCTTTCCCAAACAAAAAGCCCAAGGGGGTAGAATCGGATAGGTTTCCATAATAAAATTTCAAAGAATCTATGTACATAAGTACATAAGTAATGCCACACTGGGAAAAGACCAAGGGTCCATCGAGCCCAGCATCCTGTCCACGACCGCGGCCAATCCAGGCCAAGGGCACCTGGCAAGCTTCCCAAACGTACAAACATTCTATACATGTTATTCCTGGAATTGTGGATTTTTCCCAAGTCCATTTAGTAGTGGTTTATGGACTTGTCCTTTAGGAAACCGTCTAACCCCTTTTTAAACTCTGCCAAGCTAACCGCCTTCACCACGTTCTCCGGCAACGAATTCCAGAGTTTAATTACGCATTGGGTGAAGAAACATTTTCTCCGATTTGTTTTAAATTTACTACACTGTAGTTTCATCGCCTGCCCCCTAGTCCTAGTATTTTTGGAAAGCGTGAACAGACGCTTCACATCCACCTGTTCCACTCCACTCATTATTTTATATACCTCTATCATGTAAACCCTCCAAAACCCTTGTTCTTATCTACATGACCATAATATATGAGAAGCTGACCCCTCCATGACACCACATTTAAGACAAAGGGGAGAAGGAACATAACCCAGGGCTTGAATCTCGGCGTATTCTTCCGTGGTTTACTTCGGCTTTGCAGTCTTTAAACGTGTCCTTCTGTGAAAGGTAGCTGTTCATTTCCAACTGCTTTGTTCATGTTCATTTAATGTATTTGATTCCGCGATATAACATGGAAGCCTCCCACTCTCATTCCTCTTGTGCAGGGCAGACTTTTACAGTCTACAATCAAGGAGCTGATGCTTAAACAGCGTGGTCTGAAAGGATGGAATAATCGCTTCTCTGAGAATCTAGCTGCTCTTCCTGGAACTAATTAATTAGTAAAGTTTCTGTGCACATTCTGCTTTTTCATGACTTCCCATCACTATTCCTATAGTTTTGCTAGGCTGTTGGTTTCACACACTTAAGCAGTGTTTAGGGATATCGCACTGTGTTTCACAGCGATCCAGTGTCTGTTTCTACTCCATGAGCCCAATATTCAGACCACAGGAAGGAGCCTGGCTAACTCCTGCAGTCGGCGGTCAGCCCGGGTATTAAATGCTGGGCCATTTCTGGTGACCTGCATTGAATATCCAGTTTATTTTTGTCTGGTTTAAACTGACCAAAGATAGGCTTGCTATTTCGGCACCCTAATTTGGCTGTCAAACGTTAGCCAGCAATGTGCTGAATATTAGTGAATAGCTGGTTATATTGTTCGATATTACAGGTTATCCGCTAAGCGTTAACTGGTAATATTCAGTGGGAGATAACTGGGGATCTCTCAAATGAATATTACTGGATAGCTGGTTAAATGCCGTTTAACCGGCCAGGAGCTGTTCCTGGTTTAGGGAATTGAGAATTGATATACCGCCTTCCTGGGGTTTTGCAACTACATTCAAAGCGGTTTAGATAGTATATACAGATACTTATTTGAATCTGGGGCGATGGAGGGTTAAGTGACTTGCCCAGAGTCGCAACAAGCATCAGTGGAAATTGAACCCAGTTCCCCAGGCTCAAAGTCCGCTGGACTAACCACTTAGCTACTCCTCCACCCAGAACCTGGAAGATGCGCAGTAAGAAGGTTGTCTTATAACAGAACCTGGGTAGCCAGATTCTCTTGTAGAATATTGGCTTAATCTGGTATCGCAGTTCCTAAAATTTATGTACCCACGATTACATCGCCTATAGACCTGACGTAACTGCAGGTATGTAAATGTGGAAAAGATGTACCTAATTTACAGCATTCTATAAGTTATGTGCATACCTGTGAGCTCTGCTCATATCCTCCCTTGCTCCACCCATGTACGTGGCCCCCTTGCATTTCTGCACTATGGGGGTCAATATTCAAAGCGATTTAAATGGCCATATATTGTTTCTCCAGCACTGTTCCCTCAAAGCTGAGCGGGAGTCCTCCACCTACACCCCTACCAGTGAGTGGCGCTGTTTCACTATCACATTTTCAATAGTGAAGGACAGGCGAGCTCTACAGGACTCCAAGGAACCTACCTGTCTCTAGTCATTGAAAACACAATATTGAAACACCGCCCCCCGCTGGTAGCAATGCAGTAGGAGGTCTCTCTCTCTCAGCTTGCAGGGAACAGTTTTGTGCAGGGCTAACTAGATATATTCAGCAGAACTTAACCAGATAGTTCCTTTGCCACAACTGGCTACTTTGTGGGCAGTACGGGGTGGGGTGGGGTTGGAGTCATCACTTATCTGGTTGAGTTCCGATATTGAGCATTTAACCAGATAATTTAACTGGATAAGTAGGACTGCATAAAACAGGGTCCAATTTATTTTTAATTATTTTGCAACATTTGTATCCCGCATTTTCCCACTTATTAGCAGGCTCAATGTGACTTACAAAATACCGTAATGGTGAACGCCAAATACAGTAGGTATTAAACAAATACAATTAGAAAAAGGGTCAGGTAAGGTAGGGGTAAATGGGTACAATAAGGGACAAGGAAATAAGAAATAAAATATTCACTGCAGTTCCTGCTTGTCCTCAGAGAAAGAATAATAGAAGTCAGTAACATCCAAAATTATAGCTACGTCTTGCAAGGTTCCGCGTTAGGAGTTACGGATCAAGAAAGGGATCTGGGTGTCGTCGTCGATGATACGCTGAAACCTTCTGCTCAGTGTGCTGCTGCGGCTAGGAAAGCGAATAGAATGTTGGGTGTTATTAGGAAGGGTATGGAGTCCAGGTGTGCGGATGTTATAATGCCGTTGTATCGCTCCATGGTGCGACCGCACCTGGAGTATTGTGTTCAGTACTGGTCTCCGTATCTCAAAAAGATATAGTAGAATTGGAAAAGGTACAGCGAAGGGCGACGAAAATGATAGTGGGGATGGGGCGACTTTCCTATGAAGAGAGGCTGAGAAGGCTAGGGCTTTTCAGCTTGGAGAAGAGACGGCTGAGGGGAGATATGATAGAAGTGTATAAAATAATGAGTGGAATGGATCGGGTGGATGTGAAGTGACTGTTCACGCTATCCAAAAATACTAGGACTAGAGGGCATGAGTTGAAGCTACAGTGTGGTAAATTTAAAACGAATCGGAGAAAATTTTTCTTCACCCAACGTGTAATTAGACTCTGGAATTCGTTGCCGGAGAACGTGGTACGGGCGGTTAGCTTGACGGAGTTTAAAAAGGGGTTAGATAGATTCCTAAAGGACAAGTCCATAGACCGCTATTAAATGGACTTGGAAAAATTCCGCATTTTTAGGTATAACTTGTCTGGAATGTTTTTACGTTTGGGGAGCGTGCCAGGTGCCCTTGACCTGGATTGGCCACTGTCGGTGACAGGATGCTGGGCTAGATGGACCTTTGGTCTTTCCCAGTATGGCACTACTTATGTACTTATGTACTTATGCAATGTATTGTAGAGTTGAGGCACTTACATAGAATCAATAGGGTAGGCCTTGCAAAACAGATCGGTCTTTTAAAACTCTCTTGGAGTTTTGATGATCTTGCACTGTTTTCACACTCTTTGGTAGTGCATTCCACATTTGAGTACTTAAGTATGAAAAATTGGATCCATAGGTTGATTTGTATCTGAGTCCAATACAGCTTGGATAGTGAAGTTCAGATAAGTACGTGATGAACTGATTCTATTTCTAGCTGGAAGATCTATTAAATCAATCATATATCCTGGGGCCTCACCGTAGATTATCTCGTGGACCAGAGAGCAAATCTTGAAAGTAATGCGGACGGTCCTTGATAGGGAGCCAGTGTCATTTCAATCGAAGAGGTTTAGCGCTATCTAATCTTTTTTTGTTGAATATCAGTCTGGCAGCTGTGTTTTGGGCTGTCTGAAGTTTTTTTCATAGGCTGTACTTTACAACCCGCATATATTCCATTGCAATCATTTGTGTGGCTCATTGATTGTGTCAAGTTACGGAATATATCCCTCGGAAAGTACGGTCTTATGCGTTTAAGTTTCCACATAGAATAGAACATCTTCTTTATTCTGGCATTGGCTCTCTAGTGTAAGATGGCTATCCATAATAACTCCTAATAATAATAACTTTATCTCTATCTTTATCCAGTTTAACTTATCTGGTTAAGTTCTGAATATCACACTTTCCAACCGGGTATTTGATGCCAGTGTCTGGATATGACCTGGGATATTGTGGTGGCAGCCAAAAAATAAAAATGCTGACCACCGCCGGGCGAACACTGACCCACTATGTAAGTTAGGTGCACCCTTACAGACCGTTCTTAGGCATCCTGCAGACGCTTTCACCGGTAAGAACCTAGGAGCCACACAGACTGTACACCAAGTACCAGAGTGGTCCAAGATCCTTGGTTCCTGACCGTCTAAGATCTATGGTTCCTACTACAGAGATAGGTGGGTAAGATGAAAGGCTGAGAGAATTGAAGTTGAGGCAAAACCTCAGATAGTTGGGACTGAGGGCTCGTAATGCCATAGCATCAGTCTGGTTCTGATTGAAATGGGCAGGGCCGCTGAGAGACTGAGCTGGGCCCGGGGTAGGGTGGCTGCCCTCCCCAAGGATTGTTGTCACAGCCACCGCCGCCAGTGGCGTAGGAAGGGGGGGGCGGTGGGGCGGTCCGCCCCGGGTGCACGCCGCTGGGGGGGTGTCGTCTCTGCTTGTTCACTGCTCTCTCTGCCCCAGAACAGCTCCCAGCGACTGCACTCGGGGCAGAGCGAGCCTCCCGCCCGCCCCCCTTGGTAAGACTGCGCTCCTGGGGGGGGGGTTGCGTGCTCCGGGGGGGGTGCAACGTGCTGCACCCCGGGGGGGGGGGCGCAGCAGCGACCCTCCCCGGGTGTCAGCTGCCCTCGCTACGCTTCTGACTGCCGCCACCCCAGGATCGGCGCAGCCACTGCCGCCACCCTCACAGGATCGCTGCCGCCCGCCGCAACTGTAAGTACCTTGGCTGGTGGGGATCCCAAGACTCCGCCAGCAGAAGAGTCTTCCTCCAGTGATGCTGTTCTTCACTCTGCCACGTGGCCTGCCCCTGCTCGGTTTCAAAACAGAGCATGCGCGGCCTGAGGGGAAAAGCAACCCAGGCAATGCGGCAGAGTGAAGAAGGGCAGCGCTGGAGGAAGATCTCTTCCCCCACCAGTCTGCTGTGTCTGCTCCTCCGGGTCCTCTCCAGCCTCCAAGGGAGACCTGGTGCCGGAGTTCTCTCTCTCTCCTGCTCCTGTTGGGATGCGATCATCCGGGTCCCGTCAGGAGCAGGAGAGAGAGAGAGAGGGACCCCGGCACTGGGCCCCCCTTGGAGGCCCGGGGAATTTTGTCCTCTCTACCCCCTCACCCTCTCGGCAGCCCTGGAACTGAGAGCCATTGCCAAAAGGAGCAGGAGGGACAGCATGATACTTTCAGCCTGATTTCCAGACAGCTGAATGGTTTCGCTTGTTGAAAGTTCCCTATCATTTTCGTACTGATAGATATTGACATGCTCTGGGCACCAACATGATCAAAGAACAGATTTGTTTTAATGATCTGAGAAAATAGAAATTTCATGGCAGAAATTGCATAGCAGTGAAAGATAATGGAATGTATCAATGAAAAAATAACAATATTCATTCCGTGACTTCACTACAGAACATGAAACTTGCCTTTTCTTGTCTTAACTAAACACCCTTAGTGAGGTGTCCTCCGTCCTCTTCCTTCTGGCACACTTACAGTAGGTCAGGTAATGCTTAATTCTGAGAGCAGATATTTCACCGAGTTCATCTCTGCACAATGAAGAGCTGTGATTTAAGAAATCCTAGGCATCTATTTACTAAGCTGTATTAGATACCCAGCGTAGCTTTTTATCATGCATTATTAGCGTGGTGCTGCGCTGTTAGTATGTTAATGTGGGGTTATTATCACAGATTAACTGCTAACACTCAAGAGGTGTAGGAGGTAAACCCAACTGCATTCCACGTTAACACATGGTAACAACAATTACTCTGCTATAACTGTACAACTGCCTTACCCCAAATTCCAGAAACGCCCCCTACAGTTAATGCAGAGAATGTCTACTTAACATGGGTAATTGTAAGTTGCTCAGGTTGGGAGATGAGGTGGGCTCCAATTTTGAGGCTATAAAGTCAGCGAACCAACAGTGGAGATGACCAAACGCATCTTAAAAACATTAATAAATACATTTTCATAAAACCATTCAGATAGAGTGTATAACCATAGTGGGGTCTCAACATAAAGGGGTCCTTTTACTAAGCCATGGTAAAAAGTGGCCAGTGGGAGTGTAGGCGTGTGTATTGGGCATGCGTTGGGCTAGTTTTTTTTACTGCGTCTACGAAAAAGGGCTTTTTGAAATGGGATGGGAAAAGGGCATGAGGTAAAACTGAAACCAGCGTGTGCCTAAAACCAGCCTGAGCCCTTAACACCACCCATTGATCTAGTGGTAAGGGTTTATTTATTTATTTCCTCCCATGCTCGTCAAATAGCGCTGGAACAGCACGGGGCTTTACCGCACCGATGATCATGAGGGTACAAGAGAGTGGGGCCTTTCCCTTTGCCTATTCTAAACCCCAGGAAGGCAAAGGTATGTATGGAGAACGGTGTGAGTGAAAGATAAAAGTTCTGGTGCTTTGGAGCTGATTGAGACGGCCAAGGATGGCTGTGTGATAAATGCCGCTGAAGCAGAGGATGTGAAAGCCTGCTGGATTGTTTAGTTATTTTTGTTACATTTGTACCCTGCACTTTCCCACTCATGGCAGGCTCAATGCAGCTTACATGGGACAATGGAGGGTTAAGTGACTTGCCCAGAGTCACAAGGAGCTGCCTGTGCCTGAAGTGGGAATCAAACTCAGTTCCTCAGGACCAAAGTCCACCACCCTAACCACTAGGCCACTCCTCCACTGTTGCTACTATTTGAGATTCTACATGGAATGTTGCTATTCCACTAGCAACATTCCATGTAGAAGTCGGCCCTTGCAGATCACCAATGTGGCCGCGCAGGCTTCTGCATGGAATGTTGCTAGTGGAATAGCAACATTCCATGTAGAATCTCCAATAGTAGCAACATAGAATCTCCAATAGTATCTATTTTATTTTTGTTACATTTGTACCCTGCGCTTTCCCACTCATGGCAGGCTCAATGTGGCTTACATGGGGCAATGGAGGGTTAAGTTACTTGCCCAGAGTCACAAGGAGCTGCCTGTGGCTGAAGTGGGAATCGAACTCAGTTCCCCAGGACCAAAGTCCACCACCCTAACCACTAGTTTACATCCTTAGTTGATGAACTAAGAGAGTGTAGGCACCAGTCAGTTGAAGCCTGATATAAAATCTATGTTTATTATGAGAAATCCTTGCCAGCACCTGGAACTGAACAGGATTTAAAAGGTTTTTTTTTTGCCTTTTTGTAAAATTAATGGAAGTAGAGCTTCCTTTGAGAGAGGAAGCAGTGGACAATTTTGGGATAGTGCTTTTCCTTTCTTTTATTTATTTACTTGTTACATTTGTATCCCACATTTTCCCACCTATTTGCAGGCTCAATGTGGCTTACATAGTACCGTAAAGGCGTTCGCCAAGTCCGGTAGAGAAACAAATACAAAGTGATGTTGTGGTCGAATAAGGTTAATGTGTGATAGACACATTGGGGAATCGTAGAGAGGAAGTGTTATACAGTGTCCATTACAAGCTTTGGTTTCGTTATGTTGCAGGGTTTAGGCACTTACGTTGGGTTGGTAGGGTATGTCTTTTTGAACAGATTGGTTTTTAGTGATTTCCGGAAGTTTAGGTGGTCGTATGTTATTTTCACGGCTTTCGGTAGAGCGTTCTACAGTTGTGTGCTTATGTAGGAGAAGCTGGATGCATAAGTTGATTTGTATTTGAGTCCTTAGCAGCTTCGGTAATGGAGATTGAAATATGTTTGTGTTGATCCAGTTGTGTTTCTGATTGGTAGGTTTATGAGGTCTGTCATGTATCCCGGGGCTTTGCCGTAGATGATTTTATGGACCAGGGTGCAGATTTTGAAAGGAATTCGTTCTTTGATTGGTAGCCAGTGTAGTTTTCCTCAGAGGGGTTTAGCGCTTTCGAATCGCGTTGCTCTGTTAGAATAATGGAACCCTATTACCCCAGTACACTCCTTCCCAGGAACTCAGTTCACTAGGCAAATCTCTCCTAATTGTACCCTTCTCCTCCATCGCTAACTCCAGACTCCGTTCCTTTTATCTTGCTGCACCTTATGCCTGGAATAGACTCCCTGAGCCTTTACATCAAGCTCCATCCCTGGCCGCCTTCAAATCCGGGCTAAAGACCTACCTGTTTGATGCTGCTTTTAATTCCTAACTTGTCACCTACCCGTAACCTTTATCTTGTCTTCCTCTCTTCAATAGTCCCTTTCCCCCTATGTCCTATCTGTCTGTCCTACCCTTTCCCTTATTTGTCCTGTCTGTCTTGATTTAGATTGTAAGCTCTTTTGAGCAGGGTCTGTCTTTTCTTCATGTTCAATTGTGAAGCGCTGCGTACGCCTGGTAGCGCTATAGAAATGATTTATAATAGTAGTACTGTTTATACCGATTGCTCCTTTAACGGTCCTTTTACCAAGCTGCAGGAAAAAGACCCCAGGCACACATGGCCATGTGACAGGGAGTACTTAATGCCACCCATTGAGGTGGTGATAAGGGCTCCGGCGCTAACCCAGCAGTAACCGGGTTGCAGCGATGCCCAATTACCATCGGGTTATCACCACGCAATCCATTTCCTGAGGTTTTCTGTTTCCTCTGGAAACGGTGCGCGCTTCGGGCGTGACTACTGCCAGCAACCGTGTCGGACCGGCGGTAGTCCTGAAAGAGCAAGCGGTAACCCCACATTGGGCTTACTGCCACTCTGTAAAAGTTAGGGGGTTGTTTAACACTCTCATCCTTCCTGTCTCATCAGCTCGTAACCTTGGGGTAATATTCGACTCCTCCCTCTCCTTCTCTGCACATATCAACAGACTGCTAAAACCTGTCGTTTCTTTCTCTATAATATCACCAAAATTCGTCCTTTCCTTTCTGAGCACACTACCAGAACCCTCATCCACACTCTTATCACCTCTCGCTTAGACTATTGCAACTTACTTCTCACAGGTCTCCCACTTAGCCATCTCTCTCCTCTTCAATCTGTTCAAAATTCTGCTGCACGACTAATATTCCGCCAGTGTCGTTATGCTCATATTAGCCCTCTCCTCAGTCACTTCACTGGCTTCCTATCCGTTTCCGCATACAGTTCAAACTCCTCTTATTGACCTATAAGTGCATTCACTCTGCAGCTCCTCAGTAACTCTCCACTCTCATCTCTCCCTACATTCCTCCCCGGGAACTCCGTTCACTGGGTAAATCTCTCTTATCTGCACCCTTCTTCTCCACTGCTAACTCCAGACTCCATTCCTTTTATCTTGCTGCACCATATGCCTGGATTAGACTTCCTGAGGCGGTACATCAAGCTCCATCTCTGGTCGTCTTCAAATGTAAGCTAAAAGCCCACCTTTTTGATGCTGCTTTTAACTCCTAACCCTCATTCACTTTGTTCAGAACCCTTATTTTATCATCCTCACTTTAATATTCCCTTATCTCTTGTTTGGCCTGTTTGTCTGTCCTAATTAGATTGTAAGCTCTGTCGAGCAGGGACTGTCTCTTCATGTTCAAGTGTACAGTGCTGTGTACGTCTAGT
Source organism: Microcaecilia unicolor (assembly GCF_901765095.1). NCBI lineage: Eukaryota > Metazoa > Chordata > Amphibia > Gymnophiona > Siphonopidae > Microcaecilia > Microcaecilia unicolor. The sequence continues at coordinate 367,696,879 of NC_044034.1, forward strand.
AGCGCTATAGAAATGATAAGTAGTAGTAGTTGTTTACTAAAGCTTATCTTGAGTCATCTGCAGCAGGGCCCATAGCAATAAAATGTGCCCTCTTTGTAAAAGGGGCCCTCAAAGTGGTTTACATAGTATATACAGGTACTTATTTGTACCTGGGGCAATGGAGGGTTAAGTGACTTGCCCAGAGTCACAAAGAGCTGCAGTGGGAATCGAACCCAGTTCCCCAGGATCAAAGCGTTCTGCACTAACCACTAGGCTGGGATTCCGGAATCTTGCTATTCTTGGGGTTTTACATGAAATGCTGCTACTTTTTGAGATTCTGCACGTAATCTTGTCACTCTTTAGTATTCCGGAATCTTTCTATTCTTTGGGGTTCTACATGGAATGTTGCTACTCTTTGAGATTCTGCATGGAATCTTGTCACTCTTTAGGATTCCGGAATCTTGCTATTCTTTGGGGTTCTACATGGAATGTTGCTAAATCTTTGAGATCGTGATTGTGCCTGGAATCTTGTTAATGGGACTTGATATACTGCCTTTCTGTGGTTTGCATAGTATATGCAGGTACTTATTTTGTACCTGGGGCAAAGGAGGGTTAAGTGACTTGCCCATAGTCACAAGGAGCTGCAGTAGAAAACAAACCCAGTTCCCTAGGATCAAAGTCCACTTCACTAACCACTAGGCTACTCCTCCACTCGTGGTCCAGGTAGGAATTGCTGTACATTGTTGTCTGTTTGACAAAGCTTCATCTAGATCCCATGTCCTGTTTCTGAGTGGATATATAGAAGAACAGGACATATTGTGTGTAGCATCGTCTATCACCTGTCAGACCCTGCCAGTTTCCAACACCCAGGGTGACATCTCTGTTTCACATTAAATAGCCTGTGAATAATCTCTCTGCCATCCATATATTTGACTGATTTCTTTAAGAACCTAATTATATGTGCTTCTGCAATGTCTTGCGGATGTGAGTTGCAGGAGTTAATGCAGCATTGTGAGATACAATATTTCCTTTTTTTCCCTCTTTTTATCCTTATAAGCTGCTAATTTTATTATGTGCCTCCTCATTCTTATATCTTGAAACAGAGTGGATGATAGGTTCCTTTATTAGATAATTAATTATCTTACAGTAATTGCAAAAACTTATTTTCCATCCTTTAGAAAAGAAAATGCGTATACACCTTGGAAATACTCAACCAGTAGGTGCAATAATTGCCGTTAGATACACATAAATGATTGTGTTTTGTTTTTTTATACTGAGCAAAATACATAAATTTATTATAGCTGTAATGGTAAAGCTCAATTTAAGTGACTGAAGCAACGATGTCTGCAGCAGAAGCAGAGTAAATCTCTCACACCAGGCTGAGATTTGAAAAAAAGATAGAGGTCGATATTCATAGAAACAGAGAAAAATGTAGGCAGATAAAGACAGTCTGGGCCTATGAAGAAAGACTAAGGAGGCTAGGGCTATTCAGCTTGGAGAAGAGACGGCTGAGGGGAGACATGATAGAGGTATATAAAATAATGAGTGGAGTGGAACAGGTGGATGTGAAGCGTCGGTTCACGCTTTCCAAAAATACTAAGACTAGGGGGCATGCGATGAAACTACAGTGTAGTAAATTTAAAACAAATTGGAGAAAAGTTTTCTTCACCCAACGTGTAATTAAACTCTGGAATTCATTGCCGGAAAATGTGGTGAAGGCGGTTAGCTTAGCAGAGTTTAAAAAGGGGTTGGACGGTTTCCTAAAGGACAAGTCCATAAACCGCTACTAAACGGATTTGGAAAAATCCAGAATTCCAGGAATAACATGTATAGAATGTTTGTACGTTTGGGAAGCTCACCAGGTGCCCTTGGCCTGGATTGGCCGCTGTCATGGACAAGATGCTGGGCTCGATGGACCCTTGGTCTTTTCCCAGTATGGCATTACTTATGTACTTATATCCAGTCTGCCTGTTATCAGGGGCATAGCCAGACTTCGGTGGAAGTGGGGTCCAGAGCCAGAGGTGAAGGGGCACATTTTGGACCCCCTCCGGTGCTGCCCCCCCCCCCCCGCCACCACTGCCACCACCAACAACTTTGACCTGCCCCCTGCCAACGACCCTCTCGACCCCCCCCCCTCCCTCCGTCAACCCGACGTAGCCTACTTTTGCTGGCGGGAAACCCCAACCCCCGCCAGCCGAGGTCCTCTTCTTCTGGTGCAAGGCTTCGTTCTGTTTCTGAGTCTGATGTCCTTTCACAAAACAGGAAGTTGCATCAGACGGGGGGCAGGATCGTTCAGGGAGGAAGTCCCAGAGCGGGCTGCAGGCAGCCTATGAGCACTGCGGCTGTTGCCACTGTACCTGCCCAAGTGAAGCCGAGAGGATTTTAAGGTGGGGGGGGGGGGGGCTGGGTCTGACAGGGGATGCATACACTACAAGGCACCTACCTCAAATATGCCATTGCTCCTCTATGATTACATAGTAACATAGTAGATGACGGCAGAAAAAGACCTGCACGGTCCATCCAGTCTGCCCAACAAGACAACTCATATTTGCTGCTTTTTGTGTATACCCTACTTTGATTTGTACCTGTGCTCTTCAGGTCACAGACCATACAAGTCTGCCCAGCACTATCCCCGCCTCCCACCACCGGCTCTGGCACAGACCATACAAGTCTGCCCAGCACTATCCCCGCCTCCCAACCACCAGCCCTGCCTCCCAACCACCGGCTCTGGCACAGACCGTACAAGTCTGCCCAGCACTATCCCCGCCTCCCACCACCGGCTCTGGCACAGACCATACAAGTCTGCCCAGCACTATCCCCGCCTCCCAACCACCAGCCCCCCCTCCCAACCACCGGCTCTGGCACAGACCGTACAAGTCTGTCCAGCACTATCCCCGCCTCCCAACCACCAGCCCCGCCTCCCGATCTTGACTAAGCTCCTGAGGATCCATTCCTCAGGAGCTTAGTCAAGATCGGGAGGCGGGGCTGGTGTTGGGAGGCGGGGATTGTGCTGGACAGAATTGCACTAACCCTACCTAAGAAAAGGCAACATTGCAAATATTCCAGAACAACAGAACACCTCGAACTGGAAAAAAACAGAAAAATTGTACACAGAATCTATGTGTTGCAAGAATCTTTCTCTGCCATGAAAACAGAGACCACCAACTATCTAGACAAAAAAATGAAAAACCCTAGAAACTGTTTTGTGAGCAGTGGAACACTGAAAAAAGAGAAACGGAAAGACATTTTCACCTCTATAGAACAAGAAATTCACATTGCCAAAGCTGCCCACTCAATCTCTAAATATCAGAAATAAATGTTTGTGTACCATTTTGATCTTCCTCTTGGATTGGTCGTAATCTCTTCTACTTCTTCTTGCTGACTTTATCCTAAGTCATACTGGCACAGACCGAAGATCCATCAAGCCCAGTATCCTGTTTCCAAAATTGGCCAATCCAGGTCACAAGTACGTGTCAAGATCTCAAAACAGTACAATACACTTTATGCTGCTTATTCTAGAAATAAGCAGTGGATTTTCCTCAAGTCCATTTTAATAATGGTCTATGGACTTTTCCTTTAGGAAGCCATCCAAACCATTTTTAAACCCTGCTAAGCTAACTGCTTTTACTACATTCTCTGCAACCAATCCAGAGTTTAATTACACGTTGAGTGAAGAAATATTTTCTCCGATTCGTTTTAAATTTACAACATTGTTGCTTCATTGCCGTCCCATAGTCCTAGTATTTTTTGAAAGAGTAAACTAGTGATTCACGTCTACCCATTCCACTCACTCATTATTTAAGACCTCTATCATATCTCCCTCAGCTGTCCTTTCTCCAAGCTGAAGAGCCCTAGCCGCCCTTTTAGCCTTTCCTCATAGGGAAGTCGTCCCATCCCCTTTATCAATTTGAATTGCCCTCTGTGTATTTTTTCTAATTCCACTATATCTTTTTTGAGATGCAATGACCAGAATTGCACACAATATTCGAGGTGTGGTCGCACCATGGAGCGAAACAAAAGCATTATAATGTCCTCATTTTTGTTTTCCATTCCTTTCCTAATAATACCTAACTTAGCCGCCGCCGCACACTGAGCAGAGGGTTTCAATATATCATCAACAATGATGCCTAGATCCCTTTCCTGGCCGGTGACTGCTACTGTTGAAACTTGCATTACGTAACTATAATTTGGGTTCCTCTTTTCCACATGCATCACTTTGCACTTGCTCACATTAAACGTCATCTGCCATTTAGACGCCCAGTCTCCCAGTCTCGTAAGGTCCTCTTGTAATTTTTCACAATCCTCTTTCGATTTAACAACTTTGAATAATTTTGTTCGTCAGCAAATTTAATTACCTCACTAGTTACTCACATCTCTAGTTCATTTATAAATAGTTAAAAAGTAGAGGTCCCAACACAGATCCCTGGGGAACCCCACTAACTACCCTTCTCCATTGAGAATACTGACCATTTAACCCTACTCTCTGTTTTCTATCGTTAACCAGTTTTTAATCCACAATAGAACACTACCTCCTATCCCATGACTCTCCAATTTCCTCTGGAGTCTTTCATGAGGTACTTTGTCAAACACCTTTGAAAATCCAGATACCAATATCAACCGGCTCACCTTTACCCACATGTTTGTTCACCCCCTTTAAAAAAATGTAATAGACTGGTGAGGCAAGATCTCCCTTCACTAAATTTTGATCTTTATTAGAGTCTCTACCATTTTGCCCGGCACCGACATCAGGCTCATCGGTCTATAATTTCCCAAATCACCTCTGGAACCTTTTTAAAAAATCGGTGTTACATTGGCCACCCTCCAATCTTCCGGTACCAAGCTTGATTTTAAAGATAAATTAAGGTAATCAATAGAAATAAAAGAAAATAAAACATGGAAAGAAATAAGATGATACCTTTTTTGTTGGACATAACTTAATACATTTCTGATTAGCTTTCGAAGGTTGCCCTTCTTCCTCAGATCGGAAATAAGCAAATGTTGGTAGATGACAGTAATATGAGCGAAACATCAAAGCATTTCAGTGACAGTCTAACAGTCACTCATCCCCTAGTAGCAACATTCCATGTAGAACCCCAAAGAGTAACATAGTAAATGACGGCAGATAAAGAGCTGAACGGTCCATCCAGTCTGCCCAACAAGATAAACTCATGGTTTATCACTTTATGTGATACTTTATACCCGAGTTTGATTTGTCCTTGCCATTCTCAGGACACAGACCGTAGAAGTCTGCCCAGCACTGTTCTTGTACTAAAAGTTCTGAAGATTCTGGAATCCTAAAGAGGTACAAGATTCCGGAATCCCAATTAGTAGCAACATTCCATGTAGAACCCCAAAGAGTAACATTGTAACATAATAATGACAGCAGAGAAAGACCTGAACGGTCCATCCAGTCTGCCCAACAAGATAAACGTACTGAAATAAAAGAATCATATTACTTGATAGCTCTTCTCTTATCAAGTAATATGATTCTTTTATTTCAGTACATGCTGAGCTCCTCTGGAGCTATCTTCTGTTCTCTTATATTGATTTTTTTTTTCTCCCCATTTTGAGATTGGCAGGTCCGCATCCTGTGCAGGTCGTGGGCTGTATACTTTGTGGTTTTCTGTATAAATATGGTAGCTCTATTAAATCAAACTGGACAGGTAATTACCTCCCTTTCTTAGCTCTTGTTTCAGGGTTCTAAACTCAGAAATGTCCCTGCGATTCCCCTGAAAGAGAACAGTGTGTTTTTTCCAAGCACAGGGAAGTAGGACAGACAGCAGCAGTAATTGAACAGTCATGAAACCAGGGACCCTGCGCCTCTTCTTTTCCCACTGGGTAAATGGGAGCATTACCTTTTGGGCAGCTGCAGCTCACTGCTTCTCTACATTGCAGGGGCGTAGCTAGGTGGAGCCATGGGAGCGTGGGCCCCAGCAGATTTAGACCTGGCCCCCCTGCTTTCCCCCCCCCCCCCCCGCCGCTCACCCTCCTCCATTCGACTCCCCCTCCCGCCAACCCTCCCCCGTCGCCGTCAGGCACCTTTGCTGGCGGGGGTCCCCAACCCCCGCCAGCTGAAGTCCTCTTCAGCGCCGGTCCTCCGGCGCGTTGCTGATCTGGATTCTGTTTTCTGTGAGTCCTGACATCCTGCATATCGGAACGTGCAGGAAATCAGGACTCACAGAAACAGAATTCAGATCAGCGAACACACCAGACTCGGAGACTGGCGCTGAAGGGGACTTCGGTTGGTGGGGGTTGGGGACCCCGCCAGCAAAGATACCTGGCGGTGGCAGGGGAGGGTTTGGCAGCGGCGGCAGGAGGGGGGGTCGAAAGGGACGGGGAAGGGGCAGTGGCGCCGGGAGGAGGTCAAAAGTGGTGGTGGTGGTGGGGGGGGGGGGGTCAGCGGCGCCGGGGGGGGGGGCTAAAATGCGCCCCCCCCCCTCGGGCTCTGGACCCCCCCCCCGCCAAAGTCTGGCTCCGCCCCTGCTACATTGCACATCCAGAAGAGACAAGATCACCACCTCATCAAGGAAGCCACACTTCTACTGAAGCACAAATGTTCTAGATATTTTTCCCATGTAAAATCAGATGATTTTGACTAACACGCATCGTTTTTATTTACCAACACTTTCGTTCCACCTGGGGGCATAGTCACAGGTGGCCCTGGATCTCTCCACTTTTGCCTGAAGCCCACACAGCAGCTGAGCACAACATCCATGTATTTGGCGGGGATCCCCTAGCCCTGGCAGCTGATGAAATCCAGAGCCCCTCCCCCTCTCCCCAGCCATGTAGTGCAGCAAACCAGAGTGGCGTTTAGCGTAAGCACTGTGAGCTACTGATGCCAGCCCTGCGAGCATGCAAATTTTCTTACAGAAGTACAATTTAAATGCAATGAAAAAACTAGACATGATGCATTCTGTAGAACACACTGGAAAGATAAACAAATATACAGGTCAATCAGGCCGCTGATTACGCATTGGCCATGTTCCTATGATAATTTTATTGAAAACCAGTTGAAGGGGTGATCTTTTAAGCATGATAACCGGGGCACATGGCACCCCTTCCAGTGCGAAATAGTGATATTCATACGTAAAAGTGTATCGACATCACCGCAAATAATTGTTATAACTGGTGCCCGTGGAAGTGATTTCACTGGTCGTTACAGGAAAAGTGGTAGACATGTTCTGTCATCTTGATTTGCTTGGAAGGGTCCTTTCCTACTGGTTGTCAAATATCAATATTTATGTGAGGATTGCAGTACAAATAATGCTCCTGCCGGTCTTTGTCATGAAGTGTTCAGCGTGAGCAGCGTTTCTATCACTGAGCACATCTGCACGACGGTGGCCTTATTATGCACTACTGCACGGCTGTTGACACGAGCGTTGACGTTAATAGGAAATGAACGGGATGCCGATATTAGCATTGGCTAATTCCAGGTTCTTGTTAGTTTCTGCATTAGAACTGATGTCGCTAGAGAAGTAAATAAGGAGAGGAAGGCACGCATTAGAAGCTAGGAGATTGTCTCATTTAACCAGCACGTTAACATTCATGAGACCTCTCCATCGTAGAGAATTAACTGCGTTGCTCTGTAATCAGCTTAGAAAGGACACAACACTCGTTTAATCATACCAAGTGTCACGGCTGGCATTTGACTCGTATCACGTCGATTCCCTGAAGATCACAGCCGGCTTTATTTCGTGGAAGAGCTTCAGCTCAGACGGCGCTATAAATAGTCCCCTAAAGCTAGACTTTCTAAGCAAACTGCTCAGTGCTTTCAGGCATCACAGCGCTTGTATGTTTAGGATGACAAAGCCAAAAAACCAGTGAAAAAAGAGAACAGAATGCATTCAGAACTGCAAGGTTCAAACTAGCAAACCGTCTGTCATGAAAAGAGGTGAACTTATGATACTGGGGACGTAGAATCTGCAGGATTTTAAAGATGCAACGCATACAACTTTAAATATTCCCAACTACTCCCTCCCCGTTTCGGATAGCTTAAAAGTACTCGGCGTCGCAATTGATCGGAACTTGGCCCTGGAAACCCAAGTAAATTGCACCACAAAGAAAATGCTTTTTTTTTTTTGTTACATTTGTACCCCGCACTTTCCCACTCATGGCAGGCTTGATGCAGCTTACATGGGGCAATGGAGGGTTAAGTGACTTGCCCAGAGTCACAAGGAGCTGCCTGTGCCTGAAGTGGGAATCCAACTCAGTTCCTCAGGACCAAAGTCCACCACCCTAAACCACTAGGGACACTCCTCCACTGTTGCTACTATTTGAGATTCTACATTGAATGTTGCTATATGTAGAAGTCGGCCCTTGCAGATCACCCATGTGGCCGCGCAGGCTTCTACATGGAATGTTGCTAGTGGAATAGCAACATTCCATGTAGAATCTCCAATAATATCTATTTGATTTTTGTTACATTTGTACCCTGCGCTTTCCCACTCATGGCAGGCTCAATGTGGCTTACATGGGGCAATGGAGGGTTAAGTGACTTGGCCAGAGTCACAAGGAGCTGCCTGTGCCTGAAGTGGGAATCAAACTCAGTCCCTCAGGACCAAAGTCCACCACCCTAACCAGTAGGCCACTGTGGAAACTTAGACGTATTAAACCTTTATCCCCCCAGAGATGTTTTCCGCAAATTAATACAACCAATGGTTTTGAGTCGTTTAGATTACTGCAACGGAATCTATGCAGGTTGTAGAGATCAGATAATCAAGAGCAGTGGCGTAGCTAGGGTAGTTGACACCCGGGGCCCGGTCATTTTTAACCCCCCCCCCCCCCCCAAATCCAGTACTAGGCATACAGAGAATACAAAACATCAGGACCTATAGAGCAATTCTACCATACCATAAGCAATAATTTGTACGAGTCACACAAGGAAAGGAAAGCATCTTAAACACTACAGTGAACACTAGAACATCAATTCACCTACTGTAAAACGAAAACAGACAGATTAGTACAGATCGTCGATCCTGCACAGTCAATGCCAACCGAAAGCCATGTCTTTTTCACAACACAGATACACCCTAATCCACTATAGAATAAGTAATCATAAACTTTCCATTTAGACAAAAATTAACTGAACCCCCCATGCCAGACTCTGCATACAATGCAACGCCACAGAAACAGAAAATGTCCCCTAGTACTGTGCAAAATATAAAGACAGCAGATGTAAATTTGAAAAAAACTAACAAATACCAATCACCACTTTACAAATTAACAAATAGAAATAAAACAAATACAGAAAATAAAATGCCATTTTAATGGACTAATACATTAGCTTCCAGAGGCCAAAATCTCCTTCCTCAGGTCAGTACAGTATAGTGCTGTTACAGTATCCTATCCTGACCTGAGGAAGGGGGTTTTGTCTCTGAAAGTTAGTCAAAATGTATTAAAATTAGTCCAATAAAAAGATTACCGTATTTACATGTTAAAGCAAAAAAATAAAAATATGTATTTTATTTACAGTTTGTTGTCTCTGGTTTCTGCTTTCCTCATCTTTTCACAGTCTTCCTTCCATCCAGCATCTGTCTTCGCTCTCTCTCTCTCTGCCCTCCAGTGTTCTGCCCTCTCTAATGTCCCTTCCATCACACTGTCTGCCCTCTCTCTCCCTTCCATCCACTGTCTTGCCCTCTCTCTTCCCTTCCATCCACTGTCTGCCCTCTATTCTTCTGCCCCTTCCATCCACCATCTGCCCCAGTCTGCCCTCTTCTCTCTCCCCCTTCCACCCACCATCTGCCCTTTCTCTCTGCCCCTTCAATCCGTCTGCCTTCCCTCTCCATCCATCCAGGGTCTCCCATCTATCCAGGGTCTGCCCTCCCTCACACTCCCCCCTTCCATCCAGGGTCTGTCCCCTCTCTCTCTCTGCCCCCTCTTTTCAGCCCCGAGTTCCAGCCCCAGCCCTCAATCTCCCACCTGCCCCGCTTTTCAGCCCCACTATCCCACCAGTCCCCAGCCCTTTTCTTCCATTAGTCCGGAGCTTCAGCCCCCAGCCACTTCTCCCTATCCCCTTTTCAGCCCCCAGTTCAGCCCCCTTCATCCACGCCTTGCATCCCCCCTTTTCAGCCCCAGACCCATTCTCCCACCTGCCTCTTGTCAGACCCCAGTTCCAGCTTCAGACCCCTTCTCCCATCTGAGCACTCCACTCTGAGCACCCCCCCCCTCCCCCATCCCCTTCTTCCCTCTGAGCATCCCTCTGAGCTCTCCCACCCCTTCCCCAATCCCCTCCGAGCACCCATCTGGGCTCCCCCCCCCTCCCCAATCCTCTTCTCCCCTCTAAACCCCATCCCTTCTCCCATCTGAGCACTCCCCTTCTCCCCTCTGAGCTCCCCCTCTCCCATCTGATGTGCCCACCCCGACCCGGTCCCGTCCCCCCTCGTGGAGAGCCATCAGAGCCCTCGTCTCCTGCCATCACCCTTTGTTTTTTTTTAAATCCATTGCAGCGACGCAGGCAGCGCTTCGCGTCTGCCCTGCGTGTGCTGTGAAGAGAAAAATCACCTCGCTAGCATCGGGCTTTCCCGCGTTGTGTCCCGCCCTCAAGGAAATAGGAAGTTACCTCAGAAGAGGGCGGGACACAACGTAGGAAGGCCCGACTGCCAGCGAGGTGATTTTTTCTCTTCACAGCACACGCAGGGCAGACGCGAAGCGCTGCCTGCGTCGTTGACAATGGATTAAAAAAAAAAACGAAGGGTGAAGGCAGGAGACGAGGGCTGTCCGGAGCACCCCTCCACCCGGGGCGGACCGCCCCCTCCGTCCCGCCCTTCCTACGCCACTGATCAAGAGACTTCAGACCGCCCAGAATACAGCAGCGAGACTGATTTTTGGTAAATCAAAATTCGAATCTGCCAAACCCCTTCGTGAAAAAAAAACTACATTGGCTCCCCATTAAGGAACGTATTGCCTTCGAGGTCTGCACCTTGATTCACAGGATTATTTTATAGAGAAGTTCCTGGATACATGCTTAATCTAATTGACCTTCCACCCAGAAACAGTTCCAGGTCTTCCCGATCCTACTACAATTTACATTGTCCAGACCGCAACTGCCTCAATACAAGTCTACCTACGCATCCAGCTTCTCCTTCATAGGAACACAGCTATGGAATGCACGACCCAAAATATTAAAATCAACTCAGAACCGTCTAAATTTCAGGAAATTACTGAAGACCACCCTGTTTAAGAAGGCCTACTTCCTGACTCAACCTAATTTACCTCTTCTTTGCTATAGCAAAATCCATCTCTGTTTTTCTACACGTTACCTATACGTTCAGTATTTTACTATTACACTGCTTAATTGTATTTTACTGAACTGTAGTTTGCCCTACGGTCTTGTGTAAGCCACAGTGAGCCTACTACTAGTTGGAAAATGTGGGGTATAAATGTGTTAAAAATAAATAAATAAATAAACGCGAACTGTTCTACCACAAAGCAAGTAACTCGTAATGAGATGCTGGTGGTATATTGGCCTTTTGAACGATAAGTTACCGGGACTTTTTGAAGTTCTGTGACGTGCGTATCCCTTTGTTAGCATGCCTAACGTTTAGGTGTCCACAGTTATATTAGCCCCATAGACTTGACGTCATTGTGAACAGCTAAACGCAGAAGCAGGTCCCTCCCCTGTGTACACCCCTTTTGTATTTACGCACTGAGAGGCCCTTGTACTAAGTCGCGTAGGTGCCTACGCACGCCCAACATGCGTCAGTTTGGAATTACTGCCCGGCTACCGCATGGCCCGGGCGGTAATTTCGTTTTTTATGCACGTCCACTACGCACAACTGAAAATACTTTTATTATTTTGGAGCGCAGCGCTAACCGGGCGGTAAAAGAGGCATTCAATGTGCGTAGATCATTACCACCTGGTGTAATGCGTGAGAACCTATGTCCATGGCTGGCGGTAAGATCTCAGACTCAGATGGGCGCGGGCTAATTTTCATTTTGCCGCTCGTCCATTTTCTGCCAAAATTTTTATTTTTAAAATTTTTTCCCACATTTTCAAGGTTACACACTTGATCAGGAAAGTGTTAATACAGTTATCAAATTGACAAAACAGTCATTGAAAAAAATATATATATAAACATTTTTCAACACTCAAGTCCACTATAATACTGATCCAAGATTTTCAAAAAGACAGGAAAGAATAATAGAAATAAAGAAAATATCCTATATAATAGAATGCACCTCCACCATTCTGAAGCTGACTGCATGGCTGAGGCATTCCTGCTCTCTGTATCCATCTCCTGAATTGACATCACCTACTTCCGGGTTCCTCACAAGCAGAAGTGACCAACCACACGAGGTTTCTGGGCTTCAGAATGTTGGAGGTGCATTCTATTAAATAGGATTGGTCAGTTCCTTGAAGCACAGCCAGAGGCTCAGCGTCCTACACAGTAACACTCAGACACCAGAGAGAGGGAGGGGGAGGGGGCTTGACACCAGAGGGGGGGGGGAGGTAATCTCTGTCACACCACACTCTCTCTCACACACTCTCTCTCTCTCACAGTCAATGTCTTTCTCTCTCTCACTCTCACACATAGTAACATATAGTACCATAGTAGATGACGGCAGAAAAAAGACCTGCACGGTCCATCCAGTCTGCCCAACAAGATAAACTCATATGTGCTACTTTTTGTGTATACCTTACCTTGATTTGTATCTGTCATTTTCAGGGCACAGACCGCACACACTGTCTCTCACACACTCTATGTCTCATACTGTATCACATTCACTCTCTATGTGTCACACACAGTCACTCACACACTCTCTTGGTCTCATACACTCAGTCTCACAGAGAGTTTGTGTCTCACACACACTCTCTTCTCGCACACACTGTATCTGTGTGAAACCACATGCTCTCTCTCTCACACTGTGTCTCACATACGCACTTGCACACACTCTCATTCTCAACACACACACACTCTCTCTATCTCACAGACACACTCGCACCCAGACTCACTCTCTCTCTCTCTCTCACACACACTCGCACATTCACTCTCTCTCTCTCTCACACACAGTCACTCTCACATACACTCTCAAACACACACACTCCGAGGAAAACCTTGCTAGCGCCCGTTTCATTTGTGTCAGAAACGGGCCTTTTTTACTAGTTATTTAGGTTGTGCTGCACCTAGAGGGGACAGAGAAATTAATTTAACTTGAACCTCCAGCTGTTTAGATGTTATGAAAGATGACAATTGCAGAGGGTCCATAAAGACATATTTAGATGACTCGTATCGTATGATACGTTTACAGGGAAACCTCAGATGAAAAATGCCTCCTAACCGGAGAACTGCAGGCTTTAGTAACAAAAATTGTTTCCGGCGCTTCTGGGTTTCTTTTGCAACCTCAGGAAACATGTTAATTCTCAATCCCATAAATAATTTATCTTTGTTCTTGAAAAACAGTCGAAAAAGTCACTGTTTTTTCCGGTATTAAAACAACCGTTGCTATTAATGTTGCAGGTTGTACCTGGTCTATTTCAGAAGTCTCCAGAAATGCTGTTAAATCCAAAGAATCTTTATTTTCTTGAGGTGAATCCTTTTGAGGGACGTAGTAAACCTGATTAAATTGGAGGTAAATTAGACTCAGGAATCTCTAAAATTTCTCGGAGGTATCCCTTATCATATTCGTCGGCTTTACCATTTAATTTTAGGAAAGTTTATAAGTCTTATATGTTATTTCTCATATAATTTTCATAGAATCTCCGTTTTCCTTCCTAAGTTAGTAATATCTTTTATCCAGGGGCGTAGCCAGACAGCAGATTTTGGGTGGGCCTAGGCAAGAAGTGGTGGGCAACCAAGTGTTCACCACACCAAATAAATAGCTGGTGGAAAAATACTTTCCACATTGGCAGCCTGCAGCAGACATGCACTGAAAACTGAGCATGCATAGGTGCCAGTATCGTGGAGAGCAGCATTTTCATTACCATCAAGGGGAAGTCTTCAGCTGGCAGAGACTGGGATCCCCACCCAGCTACTGCTAAACGATACTACTGTTGGGTGGGCCCGAGCCCTATATGGGGTGGCCCCGGCCCACCCAGGCCCACCTTTGGCTACGCCACTGCTTTTATCATTGCTGACTGCAAATTGTCCATATCCGTAACTTTTTTCTCAGCAACTTCTATTTTTTCATTCAAGGATTTAACCTCTGATTCTAATAATTTTTGGTCTAATTTAGATACTTTCTCTCCGATAAGGTTTATTCGGCCAAAATTTTTAAAAAAGGCATTTTTTTTACAGGTACGCTGGAAAATGGATCTGCGCGCGTCTAAAACATGCGCTTACACTAGTGCAGGCCATTTTTCAGCACACCTTAGTTAAAGGATCCCCGAGTCCTTATAGTAAGCTGTGGTAAGTGCTAGTGAAGGGCTTACCATGCTGAGGATTCCTGCGGTAAATCCCAATGTAGGAACCACTCGCTAAAAAATGTCTGAAGTTTTCTTGGAGGGGGGCCTGTCTGGGGGGGGGGGGGTACAGAGAGTGGGTGTGACAGCAGGAATCAGTGCAGCCACGTTACCGCACGCTAACTGCTTAGCATGGGATTAGCACGTGAGCCCTTACTGTCTACATAATTGGTGGCGGTAAGGACTCATTGCGCCAATTTTTGTTAATGGCCGCACACTAATGGCAACATTAGCGTTTTGACCCATCTACATTTACGCACAATCTTGGTGCTTAAGCACCGTTCTATAAACTGCACCTAAATTTACATAAGTACATAAGTATTGCCATACTGGGAAAGACCAAAGGTCCATCGAGCCCAGCATCCTGTTTCCAACAGTGGCCAATCCAGGTCACAAATACCTGGCAAGATCCCCAAAAAAGTACAAAACATTCTATACTGCTTATCCCAGAAATAGTGGATTTCTATGGACTTTTTCTTTAGGAAGCCGTCCCAAACCTTTTTAAAACTCCGCTAAGCTAACCGCCTTTACCACATTCTCTGGCAACGAATTCCAGAGTTTAATTACACGTTGAGTGAAGAAATATTTTCTCCGATTTGTTTTACATTTACTACATCGCATGCCCCCTAGTCCTAGTATTTTTGGAAAGCATGAACAACGCGTCACAGCTACCCGTTCAACTCCACTCATTATTTTATAGCATTACACAAACTGCGACCTGTTAATGACAAGGGACGAGTTAACCTACCCAACTTTTTAAAGCATTCATCTTGCATCAAGGAATATCATGGTACAATAATCATTCTAACTCATTGGCTCCTCCCTTACCTGATCTGGAACGAGAGCTAGAGAAAACCCAACACACTTGAATCTTTCATCTCTACTACAGTGGGAAAAATGTTGAGAACAAATTCCATACTCCTGCCCACATGGAAGGTCCTTTCGCATCTTAATAAGACAGCTACAATATCAATTAATAGCACCGTTTATGTTTCCCTTCTGGAACAACCCCATAATAAGGATGAATAACTCTCCTTTAGTTTGGGTGGATTGGATATCCAGAGGAATATACTGTATTAAAGATGTTATGTCAGATGGGAGGGGCAGAAGGGGGCTGTGCTCTTGCCCCCCCGACAACCACCAGTAGACCACCAGGGCTGCAGGTAGGCCTGGGGGGGCCTGCCTTGACAGCAGGGGCAGGGGGCTTCCTGGGGGGGGGGGACTTCTTATTGCCAAGGCCTGGGGGAGGGAAGGAGAGGCATCGTCGGAGTGGGAGGGGCTCCGTTTTTTTTAATTATGCGGGTGCCAGCAATATTCAGTGTTGGCAGCCATATAGCGAAGTGGCTCATGTATGTAAATCACTATGGTTGTATCCACAAATCCTTGATCCTTTACCCTTTAATTCATAGGTTAGTGTATATTAGCCAGCTTATTTTCGAAGGAGATCGCCGACAATCTTCTGACACAAAATCGGGAGATAGCCGGCCATCTCTTGAAGCCGGCGAAATTGGTATCATGGAAAGCCGATTTTGGACGGCTCCAACTGCTTTCCGTCGCAGAGCTGGCCAAAGTTAAAGGGGACGTTTCAGAAGGGTATGGGAGGTTGGACGGATGCGGGACGGGGGCGTTGTTAAGACATGGCCGGCTTCAGCTGATAATGGAAAAAAGAAGGCCGGCTCTGAGGAGCATTTCGCCGGCTTCACTTGGTCCATTTATTTTTAGGACCAAGTCTCAAAAAAGTGCCCCAATTGACCAGATGACCACCGGAGGGAATCGGGGATCACCTCCCTTTACTCCCCAGTGGTCACCAACCCCCTCCCACCCCCCCAAAATTTTTTTTTGCCAGCCTCTATGCCAGCTTCAAGTGTCATACCCAGCTCCATGACAGCAGTATGCAGGTCCATGGAGCAGTTTTAGGGGGTGCAGTGCACTTTAGGCAGGCAGACCCAGGCCCATCCCCCCCTACCTGTTACACTTGTGGTGGTAAATGGGAGCCCTCCAACCCCCCCCCCCCCCGAATCCCACTGTACCCACATGTAGGTGCTATGGTAATGGTGTAGAGTTGTGGGGAGTGGGCTTTGGGGGGGATTTGGAGGGCTCAGCACCCAAGGTAAGGGAGCTATGCACATGGAAGCAATTTTTGAAGTCCACTGTAGTGCCCCCTAGGGTGCCCAGTTGGTGTCTTGGCATGTGAGGGGGACCAGTGCACTACAATGCTGGCCCCTCCCACGACCAAATGCCTTGGATTTGGCCGGGTTTGAGATGGCCACCATTAGTTTCCATTATCGGCGAAAAACGATGCTGGCCATCTCAAACCCGGCCATCTCTGACATTTGGCCGGCCCCAACCGTATTATTGAAATGAAAGTTGGCCAGCCATATTTTTCGATAATACGGTTCGGGACCGCCTTTTGAGGCGCCGGCCATATAGATGGCTGGCGCCGTTTGATTATGCCCCTCCACATCACCTTAGTATGTACTAAATTTATTAAAGTGCACTAATGAGCAGCACTAAGACATACACATTTCTAGTGTTTATTTTATTGTAAAGTAGAATTTCTTTCTTCAAGACAGTAATTTCTTTGATAGTGAACTAGGACTAGGGGTCATGCGATGAAGCTACAATGTAGTAAATTTAAAACGAATCAGAAAAAACTTTTTCTTTACTGAACATCTAATTGAACTCTGGAATTCGTTGCCAGAAAATGTGGTAAAGGTGGTTAGCTTAGCAGAGTTAAAAAAAAAAAAGGTTTGGATGGCTTCCTAAAGGGAAACGTCCATAGACCATTATTAAATTGGACTTGGGGAAAATCCACTATTCTAGGATAAGCAGTATGAAATGTTTTGTACTTTTTTGGGGATCTTGCCAGGTATTTGTGACCTGGATTGGCCACTGTTGGAAACAGGATGCTGGGCTTGATGGACCTTTGGTCTGTCCCAGTATGGCAACACTTATGTACTTATGTATCTGACTCTGCTGTGAGTAGTATATTAAGCTGGCCTGTGCCTATCCCATCCCATTGCACTAAGTTGCACAGCATGGCTGATACGGCTCAGTCTAGATTACAGTGAGACGCTTTGAAATGAACACCTATAGTTTTATGAAAACAACACAAAAAGACACCGCTATTTAATTCTCCAGGGATCTCGCTGGCCAGCTTGTAATAAGCGCAAGAAGGGATATCAGCTTGATGCAGTTGTGCTGGTAAATATAGATATGTTCTCTGCCAAGGAAAAAAAAGAAAGTATATTCACTCTTTTCTAGGTTTGATTTCTCCTGCTTAGATTCAGTCAACTGCACTGGAATCACAAAAATACAGCTCACTAAAGGGTGGAATGCCTTTCAATTTGCTTTGCGGCTACTAAAATGGTCAGTGGTCTACGTCATAACCCTCCAGTTCCATAAAAATCACCAAAAATTGAAGAATGAGCCAATTAGTGCCATAATTGGCTTCTTAACAAGTAATTCTAGGCACTAATTAGATTTAATTGGCACTTAAGTACGTAAATGTAGGTGCGGGATCTGCGCCTAAAATTTATGCACGATTGGAAAAAGTGGGCGAAGAAATGGTAGGGTCACAGGCATAATGGGGGTGTTCCCAGTGGCGTACCAAGGGGGGGCGGTGGGGGCGGTCCGCCCCGGGTGCACGCCACTGGGGGGTGCCGCACGCCTGTCGGCTCTTTGTTTTCATGCTCCCTTTGCCCTGGAACAGGTTACTTCCTGTTGTGGGTCAGAGGGAGCATGAAAACGAAGAGCCGGCAGGCGCGCGGCACCCCTCCCAGCGGCGTGCACCCGGGGGAGGGGTTCTTTCGCTGGGGGATCGGGGATTCTTTTGCCAGGGGGGGGGCGTTGCGCTGTTCTGGGGGGGCGTTGCACCCAGGGGGCGGGGCGCATTGGCGATCCGCCCCGGGTATCAGCCCCCTAGGAACGCCACTGGGTGTTCCTAACATTAATTCACATTGTTATTGCATATCAGGGAAGTGTACCTAACTTGGAGGGGCATAATCGAACTGGGTACAGAAATACAAAAGAGATGTGCCGGATAGGAGGGGAGAGATTGATAAACTCGGCTCAGGAGAGAGACCTCGGGGTGATGGTGTCTGAAGATCTCAAGGTGAGGAAACAGTGGCTACAGCCAGAAAGGGAAAGGGAAATGGGACTTGATATACTGCCTTTCTGAGGTTTTTTTTGCAACTACATTCAAAGCAGTTTACATATATTCAGGTATTTATTTTGTACCAGGGCAATGGAGGGTTAAGTGACTTGCCCAGAGTCACAAGGAGCTGCCTGTGCCTGAAGTGGGAATCAAACTCAGTTCCTCAGGACCAAAGTCCACCACCCTAACCACTAGGCCACTCCTCCACTGTTGCTACTATTTGAGATTCTACATGGAATGTTGCTGTTCCACTAGCAACATTCCATGTAGAAGTCGGCCCTTGCAGATCACCAATGTGGCCGCGAAAGCTTCTGCTTCTGTGAGTCTGACGTCCTGCACGTATGTGCAGGACGTCAGACCCACAGAAACAGAAGCCTGCGCAGCCTTGTACATGGAATGTTGCTAGTGGAATAGCAACATTCCATGTAGAATCTCCAATAGTATCTATTTTATTTTTGTTACATTTGTACCCTGCGCTTTCCCTCTCATGGCAGGCTCAATGCGGCTTACATGGGGCAATGGAGGGTTAAGTGACTTGCCCAGAGTCACAAGGAGCTGCCTGTGCCTGAAGTGGGAATCATACTCAGTTCCCCAGGACCAAAGTCCACCACCCTAACCACTAGGCCACTCCTCCACTGTTGCTACTATTTGAGATTCTACATGGAATGTTGCTATTCCACTAGCAACATTCCATGTAGAAGTTGGCCCTTGCAGATCACCAATGTGGCCGCGCAGGCTTCTGCTTCTGTGAGTCTGACGTCCTGCACGTACGTGCAGAACATCAGACTCACAGAAACAGAAGCCTGCGCAGCCTTGTACATGGAATGTTGCTAGTGGAATAGCAACATTCCATGTAGAATCTCCAATAGTAGCAACATTCCATGTAGAATGTCCAATAGTTGCAACATTCCATGTAGAATCTCCAATAGTAGCAACATTCCATGTAGAATCTCCAATAGTATCTATTTTATATTTGTTACATTTGTACCCTGCGCTTTCCCACTCATGGCAGGCTCAATGCGGCTTACATGGGGCAATGGAGGGTTAAGTCACTTGCCCAGAGTCACAAGGAGCTGTCTGTGCCGGGAATTGAACTCAGTTCCCCAGGACCAAAGTCCACCACCCTAACCACTAGGCCACTCCTCCACAGATTGAAGGCACATGTCTTCCAATCCAATTTATTTATTTGCTGCATTTGTATCCCACATTTTCCCACCTATTTTCAGGCTCACTGTGGCTTACATTATGTCACAATGACGATCACCATTAACAGAATGAGAACATAGTAACATAGGGGCTCATTTTCAAAGCACTTAGCCTTCCAAAGTTCCATAGGTTTCAAATATTTGAACGTCTGTATCATAGCACCCCTGTTTCTACTTTCCTCCAGAGTATACATGTTTAGTTCAGCAAGTCTCTCCTCATACGTCTTGTAACGCAAATCCCATACCATTCTCGTAGCTTTTCTTTGCACCGCTTCAATTCTTTTTATATCCTTAGCAAGATACGGCCTCCAAAACTGAACACAATACTCCAGGTGGGGCCTCACCAACGACTTATACAGGGGCATCAACACCCCCTTTCTTCTGCTGGTCACACCTCTCTCTATACAGCCTAACATCCTCCTAGCTATGGTCACCGCCTTGTCACACTGTTTTGTCGCCTTCAGATCCTCAGATACTATCACCCCAAGATCCCTCTCCCTCTACATGTCAGACTCTCACCGCCTAACACATACGTCTCCCGTGGATTTCTATTGTGGAGGAGTGGCCTAGTGGTTAGTGCAGTGGATTTTGATCCTGGGGAACTGGGTTCGATTCCCACTGCAGCGCCTTGTGACTCTGGGCAAGTCACTTAACCCTCCATTGCCCCAGGCACAAAATAAGTACCTGTATATATGTAAACCACTTTGAATGCAGTTGCAAAATACCACAGAAAGGCGGTATATCAAGCCCCATTTCCCTTTCCCTAAGTGCATCATTTTGCATTTCTTCGCATTGAATTTTAATTGCCAAACCTTAGACCATTCTTCTAGCTTCCTCAGATCTTTTTTCATGTTTTCCACTCCCTCCCGGGTGTCCACTCTGTTACAGATCTTAGTATCATCCGCAAATAGGCAAACTTTACCTTCTAACCCTTCGGCAATGTCACTCACAAATATATTGAACAGAATCGGCCCCAGCACCGATCCTTGAGGCACTCCACTACTCACCTTTCCCTCCTCCGAGCGAACTCCATTCACCACCACCCTCTGGCGTCTGTCCGTCAACCAGTTCCTAATCCAGTTCACCACTTCGGGTCCTATCTTCAGCCCGTCCAGTTTATTTAAGAGCCTCCTGTGGGGAACCGTGTCAAAAGCTTTGCTGAAATCTAAGTAGATTACGTCCATAGCTCGTCCCCGATTCAATTCTCCTGTCACCCAATCAAAGAACTCAAAGAAGTTCGGCATATTGTTACAATTAAGGTGCGAAGAATGTCAGGGTAAATAAATAAATAATACATTGCATATAAGTAAGAGCAGGATAAGAATATAATGTTCAATAATGATGATGTGATTAAAGTAATCAAATTATAAGAGATCAATATTGTTTCTTCGTGGGATTCTGTTGTTCATCCACCTCGGTGGATTACCCATGTACTACTACTACTACTACTTAACATTTCTAAAGCGCTACTAGGGTTACGCAGCGCTGTACAATTTAACATAGAGGGACAGTCCCTGCTCAAAGAGCTTACAATCTAATAGACAAGTGAACGGTCGGTCCGATAGGGGCGGTCAAATTGGGGCAGTCTGGATTCACTGAACGGTAAGGGTTAGGTGCCGAACGCAGCATTGAAGAGGTGGGCTTGAAGACGGGCAGGGAGGGGTCTTGGCGTAAGGGCTCAGGAAGGTTGTTCCAAGCATAGGGTGAGGCGAGGCAGAAGGAGCGGAGCCTGGAGTTGGCGGTGGTGGAGAAGGGTACTGAGAGGAGGGATTTGTCCTGTGAACGGAGGTTACGGGCGGGAACGTAAGGGGAGATGAGGGTAGAGAGGTAGTGAGGGGCAGCAGACTGAGTACATTTGTAGGTAAGAAGGAGAAGCTTGAATTGAATGCGGTATCTGATTGGAAGCCAGTGAAGTGACCTGAGGAGAGGGGTGATATGAGTATATCGGTTCTGGCGGAATATAAGACGTGCAGCAGAGTTCTGATATGATGCCTGTATGCAGAGACTAAAACTAAAGATTTTTTTTGAAAAAAAGTCAAGTGTTGACACTCTAAAGCTCTTCTCATTCAGCTGTCGAGTACCACCACAGAGACTATAGTGACATAACATGAAGAGTTTCCTCAACTTTTTCACATTTTTAATTTTTATTCTTTTATTCCTACTCACGCAATATCAAGAAGACTGAAACACTTCTCCACAAAATCAAGGTCATTGTAACTTGCATTTTCTTTCCTTTACTGACAGGAAAAAACCCCCCGAACAAACCTGTTAATAGGGAAAAACAAAGAAGGAGCTTAAATGCTAGAGACAGAAAGCAGAAATAGTAATGTAAATTGTAGAAGGAAATCTAAGATGTCACCTTCATTATTCAGTAAATCCAGAGGGAAGCGAGCAGCGTTGCAACCTGTACTATCCCCTTATTGAAAAGTGAGAATTCTCTGGGTACTATTATTACATTATATTACCGTGTTTCCCCGAAAATAAGACACTGTCTTATATTAAATTTTGCTCCCCAAGACCTGCTAGGTCTTATTTTTAGGGGAGGCCTTATTTTTCGGGGAAACATCGGGTCGCCCCCCCCCCCCCCACCTGAGATCGCCGGCTCCCCCCCGCCCTCAGTCGCTCCCGGAACTAACCTCTTAAACGCTTCCTTTCACCATTCATCTTTGCACTCGCTGCAAGCAGCAGGGCAGGCCACTCCTTCCTTCCATGTCCCGCCCTCGCCTGACGTAACGTAACGTCAGGCGAGGGCGGGACACGGAAGGAAGGAGTGGCCAGCCCTGCTGCTTGCGGCGAGTGCGAAGGTGAAAGGAAGCGTTTAAGAGGTTAGTTCCGGGAGCGATTGAGGGCGGGGGGAGCTGCCGATCGAGGGGGGGAGCCGGCGATCTCGGGTGGGGGGGGGGGGGGGGTGACCCCGATGTTTCCCCGAAAAATAAGGCCCCCCCTGCTAGGTCTTATTTTCGGGGGAGGCCTTATATTTTCAAATTGCAGCAAGACCTCTACTAGGTCTTACTTTCGGAGGATGTCCTATTTTCGGGGAAACACGGTATATTGCATTTCTATTCCACTAATACTGGAAGGTTCTATTCAGCTGACACTTTGGGTTAAATTCTCTATAAAGCTGAGGGGAAGGGAAGGCGGTCGTCACTGGCTTCCGATCAGATACCGCGTACAGTTCAAGCTTCTCCTTCTCACCTACAAATGCACTCGGTCCGCAGCCCCTCATTACCTCTCCACCCTCATCTCCCCTTACGTTCCCGCCCGAAACCTCCGCTCACAGGACAAATCCCTCCTCTCAGTACCCTTCTCCACCACCGCCAACTCCAGGCTCCGCCCATTCTGCCTCGCCTCACCCTATGCGTGGAGTCAACTTCCTGAGCCCCTACGCCAAGCCCCCTCCCTACCCATCTTCAAATCCTTGCTCAAAGCCCACCTTCGGCACCTAACCTTTATACCTCTCAAGAAATCTAGACTGCCCCAATTTGACTGCCCCTACCTGACTGACTGTACATTTGTCCATTAGATTGTAAGCAGGGACTGTCCTTCTATGTTGAATTGTACAGCGCTGCGTAAACCTAGTAGCGCTTTAGAAATGTTAAATAGTAGTAGTAGTTTTAAGGAGTACAAAAATATCATCACAATACATGTTGCAGCCCACTGAGTCTAACCTTTTTTTTTAACGACATCTCTAAAAGACAGCATTAAATATACAGGTACACGAAAAAGCGACAAGTGTTATCTTTGTAGAGAAATTCATTCCCTCTTCTAAGTGTTTGTCATCAGTGCTGCAGCCCCCTCCCCCCCCCCCCCCCCGGTGCTATATAACAGTATCCACAAAGCACCCCATGATCCCTTCCTGACAAATATCTATGTACTATGATGGTGGAGTGTGGAGGCTGGGGGATGTATTGCTCAGAAATCAAAATAATTCGTGCAAGAAACTTGAAAAAGAAATGGAATTAAAGTTAGTGTTTCTACGTGCAAACAATGGGATGTTCAGGCAAGAACGTTAAAAAAAAAATCCCCAAAAGATATAGTGGAATTAGAAAAGGTGCAGAGAAGGGCGACGAAAATGATAAAGGGGATGGGACGACTTCCCTATAAGGCTAAAGCGGCTAGGGCTTTTCAGCTTGGAGAAAAGGCGGCTGAGGGGAGATATGATAGAGGTCTATAAAATAATGATTGGAGTGGAACGTGAAGCGACTGTTTACGCTTCCCAAAAACACTAGGACTAGGGGACATACGATGAAGCTACAAAGTAGTAAATTTAAAACGAATCAGAGAAACTTTTTCTTCACTCAACGTGGAATTCAACTCTGGAATTCATTGCCAGAAAATGTGGTAAAGGCAGTTAGCATAGCAGAGTTTAAAAAAAAAGGTTTGGAAACGTCCATAGACCATTATTAAATGGACTTGGAGATAATCCACTATTTCTGGGATAAGCAGCATAAAATGTTTTGTACTTTTTTGGAATCTTGCCAGGTACTTGTGACCTGGATTGGCCACTGTTGGAAACAGGATTCTGGGCTTGGTAGACCTTTGGTCTGTCTCAGTATGGCAATACTTGTATACTTATTATGTAAAAGCATTGTTAGGAGTCACTGCCCACGAAAAGGATTTAGGCATCATATCGATGGTACGTTGAAACCCTCTGCTCAGTGTACAGTGGTGGCTAAGAAAGCAAATAGAATATTAGGAATTATTAAGAAAGGAATGGAGAACAAAATACCTTTGTATCACTCCATGGCAGTGGTGTACTGGAGCCGGCTCGCTCCGGTTCGCAAGAGCCGCTTGTTAAATTTTGACAGCTCTTGCGAGCCGGTTGTTGTTTGGGGCGAGCCGGATCCATTGCAGGAGGTAAGCATGGCAGGAGGGCGCCATGCTTACCTCCCCTCCCACTCCCAAACATGTCCAGCGATTGCCCTTCGCCCCCACTGTCCCCTCCCGCTCCCATCCATCTTTTTTAAATACCTCCTCGCCGTTGAAGTGCCGCATTAAAGCCCTGCTGCTACTGCCCAAGCTTTTCCTCCATTTGCTGTAGTTCACGTGAACTTCGTGCCCTTAGTCCCGCCTTCTGACGTCATACGTCAGAAGGCGGGACTAAGGGCACGAAGTTCACGCGAACTGCAGCAAACAGGGAGGGAAAGCTAGAGACGGGCAGCAGGACTTTAACGCGGCGCTTTAACGGCGAGGAGGTATTTAAAAAAGATGGATGGGAGCGGGAGGGGACAGTGGGGGCGAAGGAGGTGTGCAATTTTGGTCATCTTATCTCAAAAAAGATATAGTGGAATTAGAAAAGGTACAGAGAAGGGTGATGAAAGCGATAAAGGGGATGGGACGACTTCCCTATGAGGAAAGGCTAAAGCGACTAGGGCTCTTCAGCTTGGAGAAGAGACGGCTGAGGTCTAAAAAATACTGATTTGAATGGAACGGGTAGACATAAATCGCTTCTTCATTCTTTCCAAAAATGCAAAAACTAGGGGGCACAAAATGAAATTACTAAGTAATACATTTAAATCAAACCGGAGAAAATATTTTTTCACTCAGCGCGTAATTAAACCCAGGGTTTAAAAAAGGTTTGGACAAATTCCTGAAAAAAAAGTTCATAAACCATTATTATGATGGACTTGGGAAAATCCAGTGCTTATTCCTGGAATAGGCAGCATAAAATCTGTTTTACTGTTCTCGGATCTTGCCGGGTACTTGTGACCTGGATTGGCCACTGTTGGAAACTACTACTATTTATCATTTCTATAGCGCTTCTAGACGTACACAGCCCCACCTTACACAGTCACTGAGCCTCGATGCATAATGGAAAGGTCCCCCAGTTTTTATCGATTTAACTTATTTATTTGGGGGGATTTATTAACCACCTTTAGGAAGAGATTCATCAAAGGTGATACACATCAGGGACAGCTTGACATAAAACTTACAATTTTGTTAACAGCATAACAATAGTCAAAAACCCAAATAAGCATAAATATGACCAATGAGGTAAGCTTGGCGACAAGCAAGCCATACTGGGTCAGACCAATGGTCTATTTAGGCCAGTATCCTGTTTCCAAACAGTGACCAATCTAGGTCACAAGTACCTGGCAGAAACCCAAATCGTGGCAACATTCCATGTAGAACCTCAAAGAATAGCAAGATTCTGGAATTCTACAGAGTGACAAGATTCCAAGTAGAACCCCAAAGAACAGCAAGGTTCTGGAATCCTAAAGAGTGACAACATTCCAAGCAGAATCTCAAAGAGTAGTAACATTCCATGTAGAACCCCAAAGAATAGCAAGATTCTGGAATCCTAAAGAGTGGCAAGATTCCATGCAGAATCTCAGAGCGGCAACATTCCATGCTACCAATCCCAGGGCAAACTTAAGGCCCTGTTCACTAAGCAGCGTTATAGACATGTTAACATTTTTAACGCACGTTAACCATGTACGTGCCTACAATATCCCTACAGGTGCCTTCATGGTTAGCGCACGTGCTAAGTGTAGGCATGCTAAAAACACTAACGCACCTTAGTAAACAGGGTTCTTAAAACAATCCTCATGCTTTGAGGGATCTCGCCTCATATTTTCTATACCTTCCAGAGTGTCAACCCTGTTGCAGAATTTTGGTATCATCTACCGAAAGACAGCTATTTAAAACTTTGTTGTTGCCTTCTGCCCAGTTACCACGGGACCCCTTACCACCACCTCAGTGGGAAGCGGTATGTGCTTCCCAACACATGGCCACATGATAAGGGTTATTTTACCGCATGGCCATTTGGGGGGAGGGCATTTTACCCACTGCAGTAAAAAAAGGGCCCTGGCGCATGGGAGAAATGGTCCCTGCCGCTACCGCAGGCCCCTTTTTCCCACAGCTTAGTGAAAGGACCCCTTAGATGCTAATTTTTCTAAAATGATGTCCTTGCCACCATAGTCAATGCATAAACAATCCATTTCTCCACGAACTTTATTTTAGAACAGATCCTGTTTTACATATTACTAACAGCAGATCAGCAATTTCATGCTTGAGTTCTTTGAGTACCCTTGGATGTATGCCATCTGGTCCAGGTGATTTACTCTTTAATTTGTCAATTTGGCTCAGTACATCTTCCTGGTTCACTGAGATTTCTTTAAGGTCCTTCGCACCATCACCCTTAAAAACTATTTCCGGTACAGGCAGACCTCTTACATCTTCTTCCGTAAAGGCAGAAACAAAGAATTCATTCAATTTCTCCGCTATGGCCTTGTCCTCCCTGAGCACCCCTTTTGCTCCTTCGTGATCTAACATTCCCATGGATTCCCTCGCAGGCTTTCTGCTTCTGATGTACCTGAAAAAGTTTCTCTGACAGCATCATCTTCCTTCTCCTATCCCCAGATTCATTCTCCTACCTCCAGCTCCCTATTTCCAGCCCCACCTCAGCATCTATCATCTTCTTCCATCCCCAGCCCCTGCATTAGCACCAGCATCATACCATTTCCCCAGCCCTCAGCCTCCTTGTCCCACGTCCCACAATACCTCATCACCTGCAGGTCAGCTAGCTCTTCCGATACCAGCATGGAAAGTATGAACCTCCAGAGCAGGTACTCCCTGTATCTCACAAGATTCATCATGCTGTGAAGCCTTCATATGCTAAATATGAGAGGGAAGTCTCTCAGAATCGATGGTAGGAAAAATAATGGACTTTCATAACATTGGATTTTGTGGCTGTGTTGTAGTTTCTCTGCTCAACAAATTGAGGTGTTAGGTTAGTGGAGGGTGAGTAAGAATAGGCAGAAAACTGTTGATGGTGACTTAGCTTTGCAGTCTTCATGCAAACAAAACCCCCGTGGTCTCCAGAATTTAGTATTTCAGGAGTCTGCCAGGTGCGTCATCACCCAAGCAAAGAGACGTGAATATTCCTGTTGGATTGGGTCTCTGATGTCCACCTTCAGCCTCCCTGTGAAGTTAAACTTTACCTTAGGGGCAAAATAGAGTGAAAATGACATTATCCAACCTCCATTATCCTAAATGCAGAGGACTCAAATACAAATGGATATATGCGTCCAGCTTTCCCTACATCTGCACGCAGCTGTGGAACTCACTACCAAATGCTATAAAGATTACACACGACCTATTTACTTTCCGGAAACTTCTGGAGACCAACCTATTCAAAAAGACATAATATGAATACTTCACAAAAGACTTAAAATCTAATATGTATCAGGTCAACCCAACATTGACTTCTCCAATCTGGATACTTTAATTTACTTTAATAATTGAATGTTTTAACATCTCCTATTCAATCCTTATGTACCTGCTATGAATCATTTCAGTGTGTTTTTACTAGCAAAAAAGGTGTCGGTACTCAAATGCTAGGCCACCCTTCAGGGGTGAGGTGATCACTGATGGACCCATCCCACAATAGCCAGGCCCCTTGCAACCAGTCACAGAATCTATGACAAGGCAGAATTGGTGTGTAGAGCCTGAGCTCTTTCATTAAAACTTAAGGGTCCATCAGTACCCCCCAAGTACCCCCTCAAAAAAAGCCCTGCTAAAGAGTGACAAGATTCCATGCGGAATTTCAAAGAGTAGCAACATTCCATATAGAACCCCAAAGAATAGCAAGATTCTAGAATCCTAAAGAACAGTATGTTTTTTTCTAGCAAAAAAGGTGCCGGTACTCAAATGCTAGGCCACCCTTCAAGGGTGGGGTGATCACTGAGGAACCCACCCCACAATAGCCAGGCCCCCTGCAACCAGTCACAGAATCTATGACAAGGCAGAATTGGTGTGTAGAGCCTGAGCTCTTTCATTAAAACTTGGGGTCCATCAGTACCCCCCAAGTACCCCCTCAAAAAAAGCCCTGCTAAAGAGTGACAAGATTCCATGCGGAATTTCAAAGAGTAGCAACATTCCATATAGAACCCCAAAGAATAGCAAGATTCTAGAATCCTAAAGAACAGTATGCTTTTTTCTAGCAAAAAAGGTGCCGGTACTCAAATGCTAGGCCACCCTTCAAGGGTGGGGTGATCACTGAGGAACCCACCCCACAATAGCCAGGCCCCCTGCAACCAGTCACAGAATCTATGACAAGGCAGAATTGGTGTGTAGAGCCTGAGCTCTTTCATTAAAACTTGGGGTCCATGGGTCAATTTTAGCAGACAGTGGAAAAGGTGCCGGTACTCAGTACCCCCAAGTACCCCCTCAAAAAAAGCCCTGAATCATTTACTTATTTCTCATAATTCATTCGTTGTTTATTATCATATTTAATCCATGCAATATTTTCATGTACCTTTGATTGTAATACCTTTTTGTATTTCTTATTCCGTTAGTGGTGACTACCATTGCGGCATAATGTAAGCCACATTGAGCCTGCAAATAGGTGGGAAAATGTGGGATACAAATGCAGCAAATAAATAAATAAATAAAATTAGGGCTGACAGCACAGGGTATATGAAAAAAGACTAGAAAAGGTGTCTTTTTTTTCAGCAGTGCTATTCCAGATGAGTCATGAATTTGCCATAGCTGATTTCTTGTTCTTGCATGACTGTGCTGCATCATTAAATGATAAATTGCACAGGGATATTTTTCTGCCATCGTTTTCTCTGTTTTAATTATTAAATGCCAGGGAATCGGGCCTTTCTCAACGGAAAGGCGACTCTGGACCAAGAGGTTTTCGTTCATTCATATAATGCTTAGATCTAAGCGGTTTACTGTTTCATTTTGTAGGTACTGGGGCTGTCCCCAGTGGGTTCATAATCTAAGTAATATATTGCACCACTGTTGTACCTGGGGCAACAGAGGATGAAGTGACTTGCCCAGGGTCACAGGGAGCTGCAGAAAGAATTGAATCAAGTTCCCCAGGCCTGCAACCCACTTCACTAACCATTAAGCTACTCCTCCACTCCACAAAGATGGTGAAAAGAGATAGACTCAGGATCTAATCTAAGGAATTATTTCTTTACCAGAATTTTAATGGATACGTGCAACAGCTTCCTACTGGAGCTGGTAGAGACAGTGGCGTAGCGAGGGCAGCTGCCACCCGGGGCGGTTCGCCGCTGTGCACCCCCCCCCCCGGGTGCAGCATGACACCCCCCCCCGGCGCATCAACCCCTTCCCTCAGCTCATTACATAAGTACATAAGTAATGCCATACTGGGAAAAGACCAAGGGTCCATCGAGCCCAGCATCTTGTCCATGACAGCGGCCAATCCAGGCCAAGGGCACCTGGCAAGCTTCCCAAACGTACAAACATTCTATACATGTTATTCCTGGGATTTTGGATTTTTCCAAGTCCGTTTAGTAGCGGTTTATGGATTAACCCCCCCCCTCGACTCATCACCCAAGCACCCCCCCCCCCGAGTGCATTCTTGCCTGCCGTGTGCACGCTGCTGGGGGGGGGTGTCGGTTCCGCTGGTTCCCTGCACCCTCTGCCCCGGAACAGGAAGTAACCTGTTCCGGGGCAGAGGGAGCAGGGAACCAGAGGAGCCGACACCCCCCCGCCAGCAGCGTGCACCCGGGCGGACCACCCCCACCGCCCCGCCCTTGCTACGCCACTGGGTAGAGACAAGAACAGTACCAGAATTTCAGAAAGCATGTGACAAGTACAGAAGAACTCTTAGGGAGAAGAATGGATTGCAGACGCTTGGACGGGCAGGTTGGAGAGGCCGTTTTGCCTTTTTCTGTCATCGTTTTCTACGTTTTTAGATTTCCATGAAGATGATAGATATTTGTAGTCTGCCCTATCCCTAAAATTAGGTTCAGAATGGATTAACAACAAGAAAAGGATACATTAAACCAAAAAGTACAATAATGTTAATTCTGTCCAACACTAAAATTGTATTAGTGTGATGTCTTCGCACACTTTTTACCTGTGGTCTTTGCGTCAATTTTTCCATTGAAACTTGTCAAATGGACACTTTTTGTGTGGAGGAGAATTTTGCCTTAAAAGTACATAGGAAGATTTGAAAATGTCTTCCAGGTATGTTACATGAATTGAGGTTGAGGGTGGGGGGGGGGGGGGGGGGGGCAGACTCAGGAGTAATGTCAGGAAGTATTTTTTCACAGAGAGGGTGGTGGATATGTGGAATGCCCTTTTTATAAGCCATTTTATAAATTGGAACATCCAATGTATGAACAGCAAAAAAGGAGAGAGAAGGACCTCTGCCTGACAGCACTCTTAGAAGAATGGCCACACAGACCAGTGGCGTAGCCAGGGGTGGGCCCAGGCCCACCTAGTAGCAGCACACCTATGATGTGGCTCACAGGGATCCCCAAGCCCCACCAGTCGAAACTCCCAACAACTGTCCCTCCTGCATACCTTGTAAATAGCAGATCTTCGCCTGCAGCGTGCAGCGATCGATACACACTGCTCGCACCGGCCCCACAGCCTTCCCTCTGATGTATTCCCGCCTATGTGGAAACAGGAAGTTGCATCACAAGGAAGGCTGTGGGGCCAACATGAGCAGTGTGTATTAGTTGCTGCTCGCTGCTGTTGAAAATCTGCTATTTAAAAGGTATGCAGGGGTGGGAGGTATGTCAGGTGAGAGAGGAGGGAGAGACCAAGTCACTTGTGGGAGAAGGTGGAGTTCTGCCCACCCATCTTGGGCCCAGGCCCACCCAAAATTGTGTGTCTGGCTACGCCCCTGATTCACAGACCCCTCTGCAGAGCAGAGGAATAGCCTTGTGCTTAGCGCAGTGGTGGATTTTAAACCAAGGGACTGAGGTTCAAATCACATTTTAACTGTTTTATTTTATAATTATGATCCCTCCACTTCAATAGCCTTCAGGCTTGTAGGTGGCTATAATTTTTGATACAGTAAGTATTTTTCTGATTCTGGAGGGCTCACAATAAAATAATAAAAATAAGAGAGTTAAAGTAAGGTTTAAACTTGGGTCCCTTTCAAAGTCCGCTGCACCAAGTACTAGGCCCTCTCCTTAGATTTGCATCCTGCTTTGCAAAGAAGGCCCATATCACCTGAAGCTATCACATAGCCTGGTATCCCCTTTGAGCTTCACTTTCAGGGGAGAGAGGGGGACAACATCCACTGGGGGATTAGAGAGGTGTCATGCTTTAATCCCTCCAGTGGCCAGCTGCTCAATCAGTGCGTTTTTTTGTACCCTAGACGTGACTGGTTGGTCTAATTTAGGGCGTCCTTCCTTCTTTTTAGACTTGGATGTTTCTTAACATTTGATAATCACTGTTGGACGTCCTGATTTTCCAAAACACGCTCACAACACCCCCCCCCCCCCCCTCACCTTGATATTTCGATATAATGCCCTGTTGGACGTCCCTTTTCTGCATTTGCAAGATTAGGATTTGGAAGTTTCAAGAACATGGGTGTCCATTTGGCCATTTTGAGACATACAAATGCTTCGAAAATAAGCTCCATAGTAAGACAGACAGGGACCTCTCTGTCTGCCCACAATCCTCCAAAGGAGTACCTCTCTGGGCTACCACTGTTCTTCACTGTTCCTGCTCCCAATCTGGGATCCCCTATTTCCCACCTGGAGCACTCCTTCACCTCACGGTTAATGCTGGAATTTGCAGAAACCACCTCTTTGGTCAGCCTTAGTTTCCTGAACCCATCCAGGACTCCCCTCTTTCTCCTCCAGGGGTCCTGGCGGGGATACAGGCAAGCAAAGACGTCACGCACTCCACAACAATAACATTTATCAATTCCTAACTCCTCCGACA
This sequence comes from Microcaecilia unicolor, assembly GCF_901765095.1. Lineage (NCBI taxonomy): Eukaryota > Metazoa > Chordata > Amphibia > Gymnophiona > Siphonopidae > Microcaecilia > Microcaecilia unicolor. Next base: position 367,729,280 of record NC_044034.1, read on the forward strand.
CTGTCACTCAACAACCAGGAACATTTTCCTCTGCAACTTACTCAGGAACACCCCCCCCCCCCTTGGGCTGGATCCTTCACCGCCCACAACTCCAGATCCCTCCCCTCAGAAAACTCTGGAGAGTTCTACATTCTGACACTTAGTAATCCTCATTATAATGGGGGATGACATCTATAATCGCCAACATCAACGGCAGGATTTGCATCTGCTCCTGGGGACATCTAGTTTTATAAAAGTGCTTGCTTTGGGCAGCACTCTACAGGAAGGATCAGCGGAGGTCACCTCCTTAATCCTCCAGTGTCCCCCTCCCTCCAAAATTGATAGTGTAATATCACTGCAGGCTCTGTATCTAAATGGGAGAATCTCGACATGAAGGTTTCCAAAATGACAGACATACAAATCTACTTCGCCTCCAGAATTTCCCCCCAGAAAGTTTTGGCTTGGGTGTGAACTGGACATTTGCAGTAGCATTATTTAGGTAAGTACATAAGAAAATAAGAATATCAATACTAAGCCACATTGAGCCTACAAAGAGGTGAGAAAATGTGGGATACAAATGTAACAAATAAATAAAATAAATACTGGGTCAGACCAATGGTCCGTCTAGCCCAGTATCCTGTTTTCCAAACAGTGACCAAGCCAGGTCACAAGTACCTGGCAGAAACCCAAATAGTAGCAACATTCCATACTACCAGTCCCAGGAAAAGCAGTGGCTTCCCCGTGTCTGTCTCAATAGCAGACTATGGACTTTTCCTCTAGGAACTTGTCCAAACCTTTTCTAAACCCAGATACGCTAACCGCAGTTACTACATCCTCCGGCAAAGAGTTCCAGAGCTTAACTATTTGTTGAGTGAGTGTTGCTGAATATGCCTAGTTAGCCGTGGACATGGGATTTAAACAGCCAGGAGCCCCTATTGGCCATTTAAATTATTTTAAATATTTGTCCATTACTTTTTGAGCTTTCCTTGCAGCTAAAAACATAAATGTAAATATTTTTAATTTGTTATTTTTATTTTATTTGTACACTTGATATCCTTCAAAACTGATCCTGGACTGGCGACTGAATGACCAAGGGAAAAGGCAAGGAGGGTGGGGGGAGGAATAGGATGGAAAGAGGGGTTCTAATCGATTTTTTACTCATTCCCAAAGTACAAAGACTAGGGGACACCCGAGGAAGTAACATGGAAATACTTTTAAAACAAATAGGAGGAAATATTTTTTTCACTCAACGAATAGTTAAGCTCTGGAACCCTTTGCCAGAAGAGGTGGTAACAACAGTTAGTGTATCTGGGTTTAAAAAAGATTTGGACACATTTCTGGAGGAAAAGTCCATAGTCTGCTATTGAGACAGACATAGGAAGCAACTTCTTTCCCTGGGATTTGTAGTATGGAATGTTGCTACTCTGAGATTCTGCATGGAATCTTGCCACCATTTAGGATTCCAGAATCTTGCTATTCTTTGGGATTCTACATGGAATCTTGCTACTCTGAGATTCTGCATGGAATCTTGTTACTCTTTAGGATTCTAGAATCTTGCTGTTCTTTGGGATTCTACATGGAATGTTGCCACTACTTGGGTTTCTGCCAGGTACTTGTGACCTGGCTTGGCCACTGTTTGGAAAACAGGATACTGGGCTAGACTGACCATTGGTCTGACCCAGTATGGCTACTCTTATGTTATGTAGGGTACAGGGCTGAGAGCATAGCCCTTTTGAACATTCCCAATCCAGCAGAGTAAAGCATAAGTCTCTGGTCGATGAGGGGAGTGCAGGTCCCAGTTGTGATACGTCACTTCTATGAACTCCTGTGGCTGTGCTGAATGATTTTTATAGCAGGATTTTTCAGCTTGATTATTCCTTTTCATAGGAAATTGAACCCATGAAAGATGAGCATTTGTGTGCGTGGAAGCATTCCTGGCTTTTGCTGCTACAGAAAGCGTTCACAACTGCCTGATAAGATACCCAAAGTCCAAGATGATGTGCCCTGAAAATCCATCCAGGTCGGCTAAATGACAAGCAGGCCCAAAGCTCTCACCTTCTAATAGTGTCTGCTCAAACGCCAGGATTAAATGGCATAAATGATTGATTACAGCCTCATATCTATCTGCCTCTGAAGGTGGTCATCTTTTATTCATATTAAAATGGACATACATCACTGACAGGCAGCCTGCAGGGAGCAATGCTCCCGTATCTATCCCTTTCATTCCGTTTTGGAAAGGTTTTGTGTGCAAAAGGATCTGTTTTATGTGGCATCAGAATTCCCCGTTTCCTATGCCTGCTGTTGGTCCACAGTAGAGGCTCCCCTTCACCCGGATGGAAGTAAAACCTTAATGAATATATTAAGCAGAGGAGAGCTGAAATGGCATATAACGAGCTGATGAAGCATTTAAAGCAAGGTTAACTCAGGAGCTGCTAGCTGTCAGCTGCGAGAAAAATGAGTTCTTTGCCTGCTCTCTGGCTGCACCGAAAGCTTTAATTTAATGGTGCCCGTTTTGTAAAACATGGTTCTCGTTCTGCGCTCTGGCAGCTCTGAGGGGTTTATCACCAGAGCAGATGGAGAATTCTCGGAGGATATGGTGCACAAGCAGGGCGGGGATTTGAAAACTGTGACCCTCTGATCCTGCCGTGATGCCCTTTCCTGATGTTGTAGCCGGCTCATCCCATGTACCACCCTAAGGATCAGCTGTAGCATTTCGCTGCGACACTGACTGGTGGCCTGGTTTTATGCATTGCACTGCACTGTATACACTCACATGGGTCACTTCAAGAAAGGTTGTCTAAGCAGTGGTTCCCAAGCCTGGTCCTGGAGCCACCCCACAGCCAGTCAGGTTTTCAGGATACCCACAATAAATATTCATGAGAGAGATTTGCATGTAGTGGAGGCCGTGCATGCAAATCTCTCTCGTGAATATTCATTGAGGATATCCTGAAAGCCTGACTGGCTGGGGTGACTCCAGGACCAGGTTTGGGAACCATTTCATATGCCTCATTTTATTTGGACTTTACTCACACCTTTTTCAGTGGTACGTTGAGGTGTGTTATGTTCAGGTACACTGGGTATTTTCCTGTTACAACCTCATTTTGTACCTGTGATGATGGAGGTTAGGTGACTTGCCCAGGATCGCAGGAGGCAGCGGTGGGATTTGAGCTGGCCACCTCTAGATGGCAGGGCTGGTGCCCTAGCCACTAGGCCACTCCTCCACTCCCTTTTAGGGTTGAACAATTATGCCAGCCCAGTGGCTGGTGTACCAGTGGAATGATTGGATGCCATTCCATTCAAACCCTTCCCTTCCAGGTTAGAAACACTTTCAGAGGGGTTTGGAAGAATTGACATAATCCATGCTTTGCATGTTTTCCCAATTTATTAAATGCTTTTCCTTTGCCAATTCAGGAATAATATCAGGAAGTTTTTTTTTCATCTAGAGGGTGGTGGATATTTGGAATGCCCTCCCGCAGCAGGTGGTGGAGATGAAAACCTTTACTGAATTTTTTAAATCGTGGGAGGATTGTGAAAAATTACAAGCGGACCTTACGAGACTGGGAGACTGGGCGTCTAAATGGCAGATGACGTTTAATGTGAGCAAGTGCAAAGTGATGCATGTGGGAAAGAGGAACCCGAATTATAGCTACGTCATGCAAGGTTCCACGTTAGGAGTCACCGACCAAGAAAGGGATGTAGGTGTCGTTGTTGATGATACGTTGAAACCTTCTTCTGCTCAGTGTTCTGATGTGGCTAAGAAAGCAAATAGAATGTTAGGAATTATTAGGAAAGGAATGGAAAACAAAAATGAGGATGTTATAATGCCTTTGTATCGCTCCATGGTGCGACCGCACCTCGAATATTGTGTTCAGTTTTGGTTGCCCCATCTCAAAAAAGATATAGTGGAATTAGAAAAGGTGCAGAGAAGGGCGACGAAAATGGTAAAGGGGATTGGACGACTTCCCTATGAGGAAAGGCTAAAGCGGCTGGGGCTCTTCAGCTTTGAGAAAAGGTGGCTGAGGGGAGATATGATAGAGGCCTTTAAAATAATGAGTGGAGTTTATCTGGAATTCGTTGCCAGAGAATGTGGTAAAGGCAGTTAGCTTAGCGGAGTTTAAAAAAGGTTTGGACGACTTCCTAAAGGAAAAGTCCATAGACCGTTATTAAATGTACTTGGGGAAAATCCACTATTTCTGGTATAAGCAGTATAAAATGTTTTGTACATTTTTGGGATCTTGCCAGGTATTTGTGACCTGGATTGGCCACTGCTGGAAACAGGATGCTGGCTCGATGGACCTTTGGTCTTTCCCAGTATGGCAATACTTATGTACTTAATTTAAAAATGTGTGGGATAAACACTTAGGAATCACGTTTAGAAGGAATTGATCCAAAGAAGCTTAGCAGAGATTAGGTGGCAACACTGGTAATTAGGAAGCAAAGGAAAGCTAGTACCGGGTAGATTTATACGGTCTGTGCCCTGATTGTGGCTGGATAGATTTGGATGGGCCGGAGTGGAGCTTTTCAAGTTTTAGAACAAGGACAGTGCTGGGCAGATTTCTACGATCTTTGCCCTGAAAATAGTGTGGACAAATCAAGATCATATATCACCTCATACCTTATCTAATGAGTTTATTTTCTCAGGCAGACTGGATGGCCACACAAAAAGGGAGAAAATCTCTCAATGTAGGATATCAAATAGATATGGTAATTGCTAAAATCCTCTATAAGAGAATCCAATAATATGTGGAGAATAAGGAAATAGATAAATTAGCTTTGCACTAAATCACTGGTTAACACTCTCCAGCTAGTCAGGTTTTCAGGATATCCACAATGAATAGGGTCCAAGATACATTGTAACGTTTGTGCAACAGGGGCGTAGCCAGACAACACATTTTGGGTGGGCCTAGGCAAGAAGTGGGTGGGCACCAAGTGTTCTCCCCCCTTCTAACCACCACCCAAAATATATTTCAGCTGGCGGGAAAATGCTTCTTTCCACCTTGGCAGTCTGCAGCAGGCATGCGCTGAAAACTGAGCGTGTGCAGGTGCCAGTATTGTGGAGAGTAGCGTTTTTGTTACCATCGGGGCAGTCTTCAGCTGGCCAAGTTTGAGATCCCCATCAGCTACCGCTAAATGTATGCTATTGTTGGGTGGGCCTTGTGATAAACACAGTGTCTGCCCTTACATGAGGAGACTGCCAGAGGGCGCTCTCCCACTGAAATCGGGAAAATGCCCATTCTGGTCACTAGAGGGAGCTCCAGGGATTGAGCTGAGTATTGGCATGTATGGGCCCATAGAGGGAGCTCCAGAGAGATAGCTGCGGGGAGTGAGAAGAGGCTTCTAGGCCAGATCTTTCTGGAACCAGAGGGGCGAGGTTTCAAGAGGTGGGGAGGTTTATTGGACACCTCATAAATAGAGTCCTCTTAGCAGAGGGGGGCGGTTTGCCCGAAAGAGAGGAGTTTCGCCCGAGGGAGAGAAGATGGGAGCCTGGAGGCCGGAACTGTGTGTCCCAGGGCTGAGGAGGAGTGACTGTGTGTCTAAGAGGGAAAGCAGGCTGGAAATCCTGGGGTAAGAAGTCCCTGAAGTATTGGGGTGGGACTTTGTGTCCTCAGTACTGGAAAAGAACTGGGTGTTCAAGGGGAAGGACTGTAGGTCCCCAGTACTGATATTGGAACTGTGAAGGGTTTAAAAAGAACAAACAGCCGTGGGGTGGAGGATAGGACCGTAAGGTTAAGGTGAATAAAGTGTGTCCTATCCAGGGGAGGTGGCTGTTATACCCTGAGACCCAGATGTCCCCAGTAAATGGTCTCAGGGGGGTGAATCACAGTCAAAGAAGAGTTGGAAAGCCAGGTTCCCAAAAGACTGTAACCTAGCTCTAATAAACTGAATTTACATGCAACCAGCTAATTTGCATATTTTTGCAAGCAGAGGAAGCTGTGCTGTCTTCCAGAGAAGGGTGACCAGGGAGCCCCACCAGAGGAACTGGTAAGGTGGGTCGGTTACCAGGAGATACAGCGGGGAGGCCGGGCCAGGACTGAAGGTTAATGAATAGGTCACCCTGAGGGAAAGGGGAGGCCCAAACATAGAGGCCCGAGTCAACGCAGTCATAGAGAAGTCTGGTTTCAAGGTGGTTCCCTGAATCAAAGGACTGGCCAGGTACAGGCAGGAGCCATTAGAGGGCCTCAGCCCACCCAGGCCCACCTGTGGCTACGCCACTGTTGTGCAATACTATAGTATTCTAGTTATTAACATTGTTACAAGGCACTTGATTGGCACATAACTACTATTATTACTATTTAACATTTCTAAAGTGCTACCAGGGTTACGCAGCGCTGTACAATCTAACAAAGAAGGACAGTCCCTGCTCAAAGGAGCTTACAATCTAAAGGACAAAAAGTGCAGTTAATCAAGACTGAGGCAGTCTAGATTTCCTGGATAGAGGTACAATGGTTAGGTGCCGAAAACGACATTGAAGAGGTGGGCTTTGAGCAAGGATTTGAAGATGGGCAGGGAGGGGGTTTGGTGTATGGGCTCAGGGAGTTTATTCCAAGCATAGGGTGAGGTGAGGCAGAAAGGGCGGAGCCTGGAGTTGGTGGTGGTGGAGAAGGGTACTGAGAGGAGGGATTTGTCCTGTGAGCGGAGGTTACGGGTAGGAGCGTACGGGGAGATGAGGGTAGAGAGGTAAGGAGGGGCTGCAGATCGAGTGCATTTGTAGGTTAGTAGGAGAAGCTTGAACTGTATGCGGTATCTGATCGGAAGCCAGTGAAGTGACTTGAGGAGAGGGGTGATATGAGAATATCGATCTAGGCGGAAGATAAGACGGGCAGCAGTGTTCTGAACGGATTGAAGGGGGGATAGATGGTTAAGTGGGAGGCCAGTGAGGAGTAGGTTGCAGTAGTCAAGGCGAGAGGTGATAAGAGCGTGGATGAGAGTTCGGGTGGTGTGCTCGGAGAGGAAGGGGCGAATTTTGCCGATGTTATAGAGAAAGAAGCGACAGGTCTTGGCTGTCTGCTGGATATGGTTCTTATAATTTCAGCATTGCTTGAAAAGTTATCACATACACAAATTGTATTAATATACAATAGCATATTTAAACAAAGAGATACCACATGTCTTTGAAACAACATGCTTATATTTAGGTCAGCACATTTTTCTGGTTTATTCGGTTGAGCTGTTTTTTCAATATATATATACTAGAAGATTCACGACTGCGGTCTTCAGTACATGTGAGTTCATTGGATATTCCGTTTCTTTATCACTATTTTTTTATTTTTTTTAATTTATCTGTTTCTTTTTTTTGAACTATTTATGTTATTGATTCAATCTCAAGTTTGTCATTCATTTTTTGATATTTTCTAGTTGGTTTCATCAAATCTACCATATTTTGACAGTAGAGGATCATTGTGTAGGTGGGTGTCTTGTTTTGCTTAAAATTAGAATTTGGACATATTAAGTAAATATGGCTCCTTATTTATAGTTGATACAAACAGCAGTTCTCTCTCTCTATATATATATGTATATATTTTTGATTGCTTTTCATTATCTTTTTAATTATTTTTAATTATTTATTATATATGTGTGACATATTTGTGGAATGGTTTCTTATTTATTTCTTAATTACATCTTTTTAGTTATTATGTGTGTGAGATATATTTGTGTTATATTTATTTAATGCAAACGTACATCAGTATTATATATTTATAATCATTTATTATACGTGTGGGATATTTGTGTTACATTTATTTCATGTTACATTTACTTTAGGTATTTGATATGCAATATACAAATACATATATATGTAATGTGAGTATAATAATTACTATCCTGCTTATAATCGAATGAGAAAAACGCCCAAGTTCCGACCTAAATCGGGAGATGGACGTTTATCTCACAAAAACGAATAAAGCGGTATAATCGAAAGCCGATTTTTGGACGTTTTCAACTGCAATCCGTCACGGATGCGGACAAAGTTGATGGGGGCGTGTCAGAGGTGTGGCGAAGGCGGAACTGGGGCGTGGTTATCTGCCGAACAGAGATGGGCGCATTTCACCGATAATGGGAAAAAAGTATGCGTTTTTAGCTAGAATTTAGGACACTTTTCCTGGACCCTGTTTTTTCACGAATAAGGCCCCAAAAAGTGCCCTAAATGACCAGATGACCACTGGAGGGAATCGGGGATGACCTCCCCTGACTCCCCCAGTGGTCACTAACCCCCTCCCACCACAAAAAATGATGTTTCACAACTTTTTATTTTCATCCTCAAATGTCATACCCACCTCCCTGGCAGCAGTATGCAGGTCCCTGGAGCAGTTGTTAGGGGGTGCAGTGGACGTCAGGCAGGTGGACCCAGGCCTATCCCCCCCTACCTGTTACAATTGTGCTGCTTAATGCTTAGTCATCCAACCCCCCCAAACCCACTGTACCCACATGTAGGTGCCCCCCTTCACCCCTTAGGGCTATAGTAATGGTGTAGACTTGTGGGCAGTGGGTTTTGAGGGGGATTTGGGGGGCTCAACACACAAGGGAAGGGTGCTATGCACCTGGGAGCTCTTTTACCTTTTTTTTTATTTTTGTAAAAGTGCCCCCTAGGGTGCCCGGTTGGTGTCCTGGCATGTGAGGGGGACCAGTGCACTACGAATCCTGGCCCCTCCCACGAACAAATGCCTTGGATTTATTCGTTTTTGAGCTGGGCGCTTTCATTTTCCATTATCGCTGAAAAACAAAAATGCCCAGATCACACTTCGTTGAATAAAACATGGGCGTCTATTTTTTCCCAAAATACGGTTCGGTCTGCCCCTTCACGGACCCGTTCTTGGAGATAAACGCCCATGGAGATAGGCGTTTTCGTTCAATTATGCCCCTCTATTTGTCATATCTGCATTGTGTTTTAAAACGTCATTTTATGTTTTGTAGCCCATGCTGGGGAAACACGGCCTGTGTCAGGCTGTACTGCATATAATTTTTAATATCTATTGATAAATTTCATTTTTTATAACGATCTGCTTTGTTGATTTTCTATCTACAATGAAAATCCATGAGAGATTTGCATGCAGTGGAGGTGGTACATGGGCACCCCCGCCAATAAAGATACAATTTCTAATGGGGGGAGGAAGGAGAGAGTATAGAGGAATAGGTGGCTCCTCAGTCTACCCCAGGGCCCCCCCCCCCCCAAGAATGCCCCTGCAAAGTGCGCTATCTTCCATTTGCCCTCCCTGCTTCTGGGTCAGCCAAAAGTAAAGGCGTATAATCATTGGAAGCCGATCCGATGTTAATGTCAGATTTTCCTCAAGATAGTTCCTAAAATGATCGTTAGCTGATGTACAGTGATACCTCGGTTTTCGTCGATAATCCGTCCGAAAACAATCGGCGAAAACCGAGGCAAAGACTAATGTAAAGAATAAATGAACATTTAACATGGAATTGTTTGGCCAGACGAGAAACAACGCCACACTGAGCTGGGGAACGCGCGGGTTGCCCTTTGTTTTCGCAAAATTAGCAGCGGGGGTCACGCGGGCACGCCGACGAAATCCGAGACAAATTTTTCGTGAAAAAAATAGACGAAAACCGAAAACGATAACTGAAGTCAACGAAAACCGAGGTATTACTGCATTTGGTAACTGGGATTTTCAACTCTTTCAGGCCTAAAATGAATTGCAGAGAGATCTGATATAAAAGCAGTCTGTACGCTGTTTGTATTTACACCAAATATTGCTGCATGGCCTATATCTGTAGAGAATTCTTGTTCCAGGCTTTTGATTTTTTGCTCCACATCATTCACTCGGAAAACAAGATTATTAATTACAGGAAAAATTGTCCTGGCCAAGTCAGAAAATCGAAAAGCAGGTTGAATCTAAACTCATATTTGCAGGCTTATGTAAGAGAGAGGTAGGTAGCTCATGTTTGCTTCAAGAGTACTATCATTTTATTTATTTATTTATTTATTTATTGTATTTGTATCCCACATTTTCCCACCTATTTGCAGGCTCTACTACTACTACTACTACTACTATTTAGCATTTCTATAGCACTACAAGGCATACGCAGCGCTGCACAAACATAGAAGAAAGACAGTCCCTGCTCAAAGAGCTATGTAATAAAAGTGAGCCAAGTATAGGACAATCAAGCCATTGTGACATCACTGATGAGGTTGGCTCTTATTGGTGGCCTGAGGCATTATGACATCACAATATTAGCTCTGGTTACAAGAGACTACTACTACTACTATTTAGCATTTCTATAGCGCTACAAGGCGTACGCAGCGCTGCACAAACATAGAAGAAAGACAGTCCCTGCTCAAAGAGCTTACAATCTAATAGACAAAAAACAAATAAAGTAAGCAAATCAAATCAATTAATGTGAACGGGAAGGAAGAGAGGAGGGTAGGTGGAGGCGAGTGGTTACAAGTGGTTACGAGTCAAAAGCAATGTTAAAGAGGTGGGCTTTCAGTCTAGATTTAAAGGTGGCCAAGGATGGGGCAAGACGTAGGGGCTCAGGAAGTTTATTCCAGGCGTAGGGTGCAGCGAGACAGAAGGCGCAAAGTCTGGAGTTGGCAGTAGTGGAGAAGGGAACAGATAAGAAGGATTTATCCATGGAGCGGAGTGCACGGGAAGGGGTGTAGGGAAGGACGAGTGTGGAGAGATACTGGGGAGCAGCAGAGTGAGTACATTTATAGGTTAGTAGAAGAAGTTTGAACAGGATGCGAAAACGGATAGGGAGCCAGTGAAGGGTCTTGAGGAGAGGGGTAGTATGAGTAAAGCGACCCTGGCGGAAGACGAGACGGGCAGCAGGCTCAATGTGGCTTACAGTCCTGTTATGGCATTGTCATGTCAGGATATCAGATACAATTAGTGATGTAAAAAGGTTGAGCCAAGGAGAGAGAAAAGAATTAAGCGGATTAAGTTGGATGAGTGTGGGAGGTATACTGTCAAGCTGGGGTGGTTTGGTATGGCTATGGGTTCTCTTTGTAGGCTTTATTGAAGAGATATGTCTTCAGAGATTTACGGAAGTTGGTTATTTCGTCAAGAGTTTTCAAGGCTGCAGGTATTGCATTCCATAACTGCGTGCTCATATAAGAGAAGGTCGTTGCGTGTATCAGCTTGTATTTTAGTCCTTTACAGCTGGGGAAGTGCAGATTAAGAAATTTCCAGGATGATCTTTTGGCATATACCTCCGAGCTCTTTTTAAGGTTACCTGTTTGCTGTTCACCTTTTGCTTCCCCTGCACCACCAAGCTGAACCACAGCAGCTGTCCGGGTACGTCCGCTTCTTCCAATGGGTGCTATACATTCTGGGCTGGTGACATCATCGTTCTCAGGTGCTGGAATGAGGCGTGGGCATCCAGGCTCGGTGAAACCTCATGCCCCAGGAACAGGGCCAGCATTAGGGGGTGGCAAACAGGGCAACTGCCCTGGGTCCCTATACTAAAGGGGCCCCCAAACTTGCCTCAAGCTGAAAAAGGCATAGGCTAAAGGCCAGTTTCCGTCCCCCTCTACTACTACTATTAAACATTTCTATAGCGCTGTACAAATTAACATGAAAAGACAGTCCCTGCTCAACAGAGCTTACAATCTAAATTGGACAGACGAACAGACAGCTAGGGGTGGGGAAATTGCAGTGGTAGGGGTGATAAGTGAGGGTGTTGAGTAAGAGAGTCATGGTTAGGAGTCGAAAGCAGTAGCAAAGAGGTGGGCTTTAAGTCTAGACTTGAAGACAGCCAGAGACTGAGCCTGACGTACTGGCCCCCTCCCCAGCTTCTGCCCTGGGCCCCTGAAAGTCTAGCACCAGCCCTGCCCAGGAACTGCTACTGCTCTCCTTACAGCAGCAAAATCCAGCGGGGACCACTCCTGAGCAATCTCGCTCTCCCCAGTGAGTCTCACAAAGTAATTGATTGGACCAGTGAGATGCTTAGGCAGCCCTTGTTTCTGACCTGTGTCCTCATGCTAACAGAGAGAAGGTAAGAGATGTGCAGTCAACACTTGGCATGCGGTGGCCATCATGGATCCCCCCTAGATCAACTGATACTTTTTTTTTTATAGCTTGTGAACTCAATTTTATTTATTTAGTTATTTATTTATTTAAAAGTTTTATAAACCAACCAAATTGCCCCTCTAATTACTTTTAAAAGGTATCTTGCTGAAATATTTGAAAGGTATTCATCCGCAAATGAACCCTTTCTGGAGACGGGAAGGCGGTAGAACTAGAGGACATGAATTCAGGTTGAAGGGGGGCAGACTCAGGAGTAATGTCAGGAAGTATTTTTTCACGGAGAGGGTGGTGGATACGTGGAATGCCGTCCCGCTGCAGGTGGTAGAAATAAAAACGGTAATTGAATTCAAACGTGCATGGGATAAACACAAAGGAATCCTATTTAGAAGGAATGGTTCCATGGAATCTTAGCGGAGATTGGGTGGCGATGCCGGTAATTGGGGAACAAAACAGGAGGTGGGCAGACTTCTACGGTCTACACCCTGATCATGACTGAATAGGTAGGGATGGGCTGGAGTGTAAATTTTAAGGGGCTTCGACATTAGCTTCAGGACTTAGTACAAGAACAGTACTGGGCAGACTTCTACAGTCTGTGCCCTGAGAATGGCAAGGACAAATCAAACTCAGGTATATATATAAAAGTATCTTGTTGGGCAGACTGGATGGACCGTACAGGTCTTTATCTGCTGTCATTTACTATGTTACTCTTTGGGGTTCTACATGGAATGTTGCTACTAATTGGGATTCCAGAATCTTGTAACTCTTTAGGATTCCAGAATCTTCAGAACTTTTAGTACAAGAACAGTGCTGGGCAGACTTCTACGGTCTGTGCCCTGAGAATGGCAAGGACAAATCAGACTCAGGTATAAAGTGTCACATACCATGTAAAATGAGTTTATCTTGTTGGGCAGACTGGATGGACCATTCAGGTCTTTATCTGCCGTCATTTACTATGTTACTTTTTGGGGTTCTACATGGAATGTTGCTACTAATTAGGATTCCAGAATCTTGTAACTCTTTAGGATTCCAGAATCTTCAGAACTTTTAGTACAAGAACAGTGCTGGGCAGACTTCTACGGTCTGTGCCCTGAGAATGGCAAGGACAAATCAAACTCCGGTATAAAGTATCACATAAAGTGATAAACTACTACTACTATTACTTAACACTTCTAAAGTGCTCCCATGAGTTTATCTTGTTTGGCAGACTGGATGGACCGTTTAGGTCTTTATCTGCCGTCATTTACTATGTTAAAATACCAGAACAATCATACCCACCTGTATCTAGAATATTTTATTTGTTGCCCTATATAAAGAAAACTACATGTCAGGTGATAACAGAGGGGTCTGAAGTACCTTTTGATAACTTGAATTTGACACAGACAATAGAAGATGAAACCATTAGAATGCAGACTGGTACTTTGATTGTAGACTTTGAGCTGCAAAGAGATCGTGATTGGATTTTGAAGATGTTTTTTCGTCATAGACAAGTTTTTCCTGATGTCTCCACACAAACCCAGCGGAGACGTCAAGCTTTTCTGAAATTACGCCCACGTGTTTTGCAGCTAGGGGGTGTATTTTGGCTTAATTTCCCATGCAAACGTGTGATTAAAATTCAGTTAGTTGTTTTTTTTTTTTATCCAGCACATTTAGTGACGTTTTTGGACGCTAAGCTGATCATTACTCCCCCTTGCTTCAGTATTTACTACATCTACTCCTTAAAGTATAACTAGCTTGGACTGGCCTTGTCTGATGTAACTTCCTTGTTCCGTGAGGGTGGGGCACAGTGATGGAAGGCCTGAGGCGATCTGCCGCTTTCACACAGACATGAGGCACTGCTCTGCTGATTTAGAGGGTTTTTTTTTAGAATGCAGGGGGCCCGGTGGCAGACAGAAGGGGGCTGTCGAGGGACCTGAAGGTAGGCAGGTGGAGACTGTGGACTGTGGCGCCAGTGGCCTGGGAGCAGGAGAGGGCGGCGACAGCAGTAGCAATTGGGGGGGGGGGGGGGCCTGGGCCCGGCTCAGTCTCTTGGCGGCCCTGCCTTGAACCCAGGTAGCCTGTTCTCTGTGCATGACAGACAGTAGTGACCTAGGTGTGCGCACAGAGGCCGAGGTGAGACAGAGGCTGCTAAGTACTGCTGTCAGTCTGAATTTTTCATCACAGGAAGCGAGCAGCATGTCAGAGGGAATGGCTTGACTGCATCTGGGATCCAGCGAAGCGTGCTGTAGGTCTGCTGTAAAATTCAGCTCTTCTAGTAACGAAAGCAAAAAAATTCTGAGTGTCCAAGAGGAGTGCAGTATTTAACCCAAACACTGCAGTGATCAGCAGGGCAACGCATTCACATCCAATTCTCTGCTTAAACCTTCAATTTCAGCCCTGATTCGGTAATAATCTCCATCCCTTCCTCATCGTAGGAGTGGAGGAGTGGCCTAGTGGTTAGGGTGGTGGACTTTGGTCCTGGGGAACTGAGTTGGATTCCCACTTCAGGCACAGGCAGCGCCTTGTGACTCTGGGTAAGTCACTTAACCCTCCATTGCCCCATGTAAGCCGCATTGAGCCTGCCATGAGTGGGAAAGCGCAGGGTACAAATGTAACAAAGATAAAATAGATACTATTGGAGATTCTACATGGAATGTTGCTACTATTGGAGATTCTACATGGAATGTTGCTATTCCACTAGCAACATTCCATGTAGAAGGCTGCGCAGGCTTCTGTTTCTGTGAGTCTGACGTCCTGCACGTATGTGCAGGACGTCAGACTCACAGAAGCAGAAGCCTGCGCGGCCACATTGGTGATCTGCAAGGGCCGACTTCTACATGGAATGTTGCTAGTGGAATAGCAACATTCCATGTAGAATCTCAAATAGTAGCAACAGTGGAGGAGTGGCCTAGTGATTAGGGTGGTGGACTTTGGTCCTGGGGAACTAAGGAACTGAGTTTGATTCCCACTTCAGGCACAGGCAGCTCCTTGTGACTCTGGGCAAGTCACTTAACCCTCCATTGCCCCATGTAAGCCGCATTGAGCCTGCCATGAGTGGGAAAGCGCAGGGTACAAATGTAACAAAAATAAAATAGATACTATTGGAGATTCTACATGGAATGTTGCTACTTTTGGAGGTTCTACATGGAATGTTGCTATTCCACTAGCAACATTCCATGTAGAAGGCTGCGCAGGCTTCTGTTTCTGTGAGTCTGACGTCCTGCACATACGTGCAGGACGTCAGACTCACAGAAGCAGAAGCCTGCGCGGCCACATTGGTGATCTGCAAGGGCCGACTTCTAGTGGAATAGCAACATTCCAAGTAGAATCTCAAATAGTAGCAAGAGTGGAGGAGTGGCCTATGGTTAGGTTTTAGGTTGGTGGACTTTGGTCCTGAGGAACTGAGTTGGATTCCCACTTCAGGCACAGGCAGCTCCTTGTGACTCTGGGCAAGTCACTTAACCCTCCATTGCCCCATGTAAGCCGCATTGAGCCTGCCATGAGTGGGAAAGCGCAGGTTAAAATGTAACAAAAATAAAATAGATACTATTGGAGATTCTACATGGAATGTTGCTATTCCACTAGCAACATTCCATGTAGAAGGCTGCGCAGGCTTCTGTTTCTGTGAGTCTGACGTCCTGCACGTATGTGCAGGACATCAGACTCACAGAAGCAGAAGCCTGCACGGCCACATTGGTGATCTGCAAGGGCCGACTTCTACATGGAATGTTGCTAGTGGAATAGCAACATTCCAAGTAAAATCTCCAATAGTAGCAACAGTGGAGGAGTGGCCTAGTGGTTAGGGTGGTGGACTTTGGTCCTGAGGAACTGAGTTGGATTCCCACTTCAGGCACAGGCAGCTCCTTGTGACTCTGGGCAAGTCACTTAACCCTCCATTGCCCCATGTAAGCCGCAATGAGCCTGCCATGAGTGAGAAAGCGTGGGGTACAAATGTAACAAAAATAAATCTCCTGGAGTTCTTTCTTTTCATTTCCTTGTATCTGTTGCTGCACTGCCTTCTATTAATTTATTTTTTTTAAAATCTTTTTGCAATTTCTTCATCACGATCTCGATTGTCTCTCTCTGAACAGAATCTGAAGCCCCTATTGCAAACCATAAACAGAAAAAACCCACGCAGGGCTATAACCTGCCCCAGTGGATTTGATTAAAATAGCCATTGTGCTGATTTTAGAACTGCTTAAGGAAGGACAGTAAACGGACAAGAAAAATGTCATCGTGTCTCTGTATCACTCCGTGTTGCACTGGGCCAGTGTGAGGGCATTTCGCACCGTAGGCAAGCTTCAGCGTTGCCCCCGCTGCCCTCAATTAACCAGCAGGCCCCTAGGATGACAGCTTGAGATTTTGATAAGTAAACTCAACAATCAGGACCATCCTAACACCATCTCAACACTAGAACAATACTGTAACAAAATGCATAACTGGATGTCCGTCTTCTAAGAGTTACAGGGGGTGTTTTACAAGGCGGCAGTAAACCCACTGCGGGCTTACCGCTCGCCAATCTGGAACTACAGCTAGCCCAATGCGACCACCGGCAGTTGTTCAAGCTGGAGCGTGTGCCATTTCTGGCGCTCTAGATATTTTTTTTTCTGTAGCGCAGCGCTAACCCGGCGGTGATTGGGCATGGTCGTGCGTTGCCAGGTTACTGGTGGGTTACAGTAGGAGCCCCTAATGCCACCTGAATGGGTGGCAGTGTGCTCCCTGCCACATGGCCATGCGGTAAAGGTTACCTTACCTTGTGGCCATTTTTTGGGAGCATTTTACCTGCTATGGTAAAAAAGCCCTGGCGTGCGTTAAAAATACCACAGGACCCTTTTCCCCGCAGCTTAGTAAAAGGTTTTCACGGCGACAGTAGTGGATGCTTGGAATGCCCTCCCGCGGGAGGTGGTGGAAATGAAAACGGTAACAGAATTCAAACACGCGTGGGATAAACATAAAGGAATCCTGTTCAGAAGGAATGGATCCTAAGGAGCTTAGCTGAGATTGGGTGGCAGAGTCAGTGGCGGGAGGCGGGGACAGTGCTGGGCAGACTTACACAGTCTGTGCCCTGAAAAGGACAGGTACAAATCAAGGTAAGGTATACACAAAAAGTAGCACATATGAGTTTATCATGTTGGGCAGACTGGATGGACCGTGCAGGTCTTTTTCTGCCGTCATTTACTATGTTACTATGATCCCACAGTTAGGTAAACCCAATTGTTCATGGTTCTTGAGTTTGTGTAGCTGTAAGAACTTAGGAACAGATTCAGAAAATGACATCCAAAGTTAGGTGCTGCTAAGATCCCCGCTAGGCGCCAATGCTTTAAAGATGGCTTAGCGCTAAGCCATCTTTATAGAATAGCGCTTGGGGCTTAAAAAAATCGGCGCTGAAAAAAGAAATCACTATTTTGTAAGTCACGCTTAAAGTTAGGCTCGGTTTACAGAATAGTGCTTACACTCAGAAATCGCACCTAACTAACTTTAGGTGTGGTTATTTGAACCAACCGAAATATGGTGCAAATGTATGCACCTACATTAGGCACGTATCCACATTAATCTTAATGTGCGGTGGTAGCCAAAAAGGCAAACAGGATGCTAGGAATTATTAGGAAAGGGATGGTGATTAAGACTGAAACATGGTAGATGACGGCAGAAAAAGACCTGCACAGTCCATCCAGTCTGCCCAACAAGATAAACTCATGTGTATACCTTACCTTGATTTGTACCTGTCTTTTTCAGGGCACAGACCGTATAAGTCTGCCCAGCACTATTCCCTCCTCCCATCCACCAGCCCTGCCTCCCACCACCAGCTCTCTATCGCTCTGTATCGCTCTGTATCACTCCATAGTGCAACCGCACCTTGAGTATTGCATTCAGTTCTGGTCGCCGTATCTCAAAAAAGATATAGCAGAATTAGAAAGATTCAAAGAAGAGTGACCAAAATGATAAAGGGGATGGAACTCCCCTCGTATGAGGAAAGGCTAAAGAGGTTAGGGCTCTTCAGCTTGGAAAAGAGACGGATGACGGGAGATATGATTGAAGTCTACAAAATCTTGAGTGACGTAGAACCAGTAGAAGTAAATCGATTGTTGTTATACTCATTTCAATCGTGCAAAGACTAGGGGATACTCAAGGAAGTTACATGGAAATAATTTTAAAAGAAATAGGAGGAAATATTTTTCACTCAATAATAGTTAAACTCTGGAACTCTTTGCTGGAGGATGTGGTAACAGCGGTTAGCGTATCTGGGTTTAAAAAAGGTTTGGACAAGTTCCTGGAGGAAAAGACCATAGTCTGCTATTGATGCAGACATGGGGAAGCAACTGCTTGCCCTGGGATTTGTAGTATGGAGTATTGTCATGATTTGGGTTTCTGCCAGGTACTTGTGCCACTGTAGGAAGCAGGATACTGGGCTAGATGGCAGGGGCATAGCCATGGACGAGCCCAGTCAGTTTCCCTCCAGGCCCGCCCAGCCAACGTCCGCCCCGGTTGTCAGCAGGTGGGGCGGGGGGGGGGGGGGGTGCTCTGCTGGCGCTGCAGTCCCCACCTGCCTACCAGCTCCATGTTCAACGAGGAGACGACCCTCGTCTTCCACCCGACACCAAGCCTTTAAAAAAAAAACGGAGAAACACCTCACGTATGCTGTGCGCTGCTGTAAAGCAAGCAGCAAATCGCTTCGTTGCGTCGGCCCTTCCTTCACTGTGTCCCGCCCTCTGATGTAACTTCCTATTTCCGCGAAGGCGGGACACAGTGAAAGAAGGGCCGACGCGACAAAGCGATTTGCTGCTTGCTTTACAGCAGCGCACAGCAGACGCGAGGCATTTCTCCGTTTTTTTTAAAGGCTCTGTGCCGGGTGGAAGACGAGGGTCATCTGCTCGTCGATCATGGAGCTGGTAGGCAGGTGGGAACTGGGTCGTGCAGGGGGGCTCAGATGGGATGTCGGGGGAGAGTGGCCACCCAACCTACCCACTGACCCACCCAAAAATTACATTCTGGCTACGCCACTGCTAGATGGACCATTGGTCCAACACAGTAACATAGTAAATGACAGCAGATAAAGACTTGTACGGTCCATTCAGTCTGCCCAATAAGATAAATTCATTATACATGGTATGCAATACTTTATATGTATACGTGAGTTTGATTTGTCCTTGCCATTTTCAAGGCACAAACCATAGAAGTCTGCCCAGCACTCTTCTTGTAGTAAAAGTTCTGAAGTTAATGTCGAAGCCCCTTAAACTTTACACTCCAGCCCATCCATATCTATTCAGTCATGATCAGGGCACAGACCGTAAAAGTCTGCCAATCACTGTTTTTTTCCCAATTACTGGTGATGCTACCCAATGTTCGCTACGATTCAATGGATCCATTCCTTCTGAACAGGATCCCTTTGTGTTTATTCCACGCAAGTTTGAATTCCATTATCATGTTCATCTCCACCACCTCCCGCGGGAGGGCATTCCACGTATCTACCACCCTTTCCATGAAAAAATACTTCCTGACATTAGTCCTGACTCTGCCCCCCTTCAACCTCAATTCATGTCCTCTAGTTCTACGCCTTCCCAACTCCAGAAAAGGTTTGTTTGTGGATTAATACCTTTCAAATATTTGAACGTCTGTATCATATCACCCCATTTCTCCTTTCCTCTAGGGTATACATGTTCAGGTCAGCAAGTCTCTCCTTGTACGGTTTGCAAAGCAAATCCCATACCATTTTTGTAGCTTTTCTTTGCACCGCTTCCAGACTTTTTACATCTTTAGCAAGATATGGCCTCCAAAACTGAACACAGTACACCAAGTGGGGTCTGGCCAACGACTTGTAGAGGGGCATCAACACCTCCTTTCTTCTGCTGGTTATACCCCTCTCTAAGCAGCCTAGCATCCTTCTGGCCACGGCCGTCGCCTTGTTGCATTGTTTCTTCACCTTCAGATCCTCAGACACCAAGGTCTCTCTCCTGAGTCAAGCTTAGCAATCTCTCCCTGGTCTCCCACTTAGCCATCTCTCTCCTCTTCAATCTGTTCAAAATTCTGCTGCACGACTAATATTCCGCCAGGGTCGTTACGCTCATATTAGCCCTCTCCTCAAGTCATTTCACTGGCTTCCTATCCGTTTCCGCATACAGTTCAAACTCCTCTTATTGACCTATAAGTGCATTCACTCTGCAGCTCCTCAGTACCTCTCCACTCTCATCTCTCCCTACATTCCTCCCCGGGAACTCCGTTCACTGGGTAAATCTCTCGTATCTGCACCCTTCTCCTCCACCGCTAACTCCAGACTCCATTCCTTTTATT
Organism: Microcaecilia unicolor; assembly: GCF_901765095.1. NCBI lineage: Eukaryota > Metazoa > Chordata > Amphibia > Gymnophiona > Siphonopidae > Microcaecilia > Microcaecilia unicolor. Next base: position 367,749,505 of record NC_044034.1, read on the forward strand.
TTGCTGCAACATATGCCTGGAATAGACTTCCTGAGCCGGTACGTCAAGCTCCATCTCTGGCCGTCTTCATATCTAAGCTAAAAGCCCACCTTTTTGATGCTGCTTTTAACTCCTAACCCTTATTCACTTGTTCAGAACCCTTATTTTATCATCCTCACCTTAATATTCCCTTATCTCTTGTTTGTCCTGTTTGTCTGTCCTAATTAGATTGTAAGCTCTGTCGAGCAGGGACTATCTCTTCATGTTCAAGTGTACAGCGCTGCATACGTCTAGTAGTGCTTTAGAAATAAGTAGTAGTAGTAGGAATATCCAGTATCACTGGAGAAGAAATTGAGGTAACCCGAAAAAGGGGAAAAAACAGAAGGTCAGCAGAGGAGCCCCACTCAGCTTGACGGGTGTGTGTTTCTTAGATTGTTATTGTATCTGACTGTTTATATAATAGGTTGCTGTTGGGGAAAGGGGGGATGGAGAGGAAGTGGAGTAGTTTACTGGGGTGAAAGGAGGGGGGTTATCTCATATCCCCATGTTAATCGCTCACTAATAGTGGAATATCAGTGCTGACTGCCGCCGTTAACAGCAATATTCTCCGCCGTTATCTGGATACTTATCCATTTAACCTAGCTTTGTTGACGGGATCCCAAGGGGCATAAGTGTTTGTTCCAGTGCGAAAAAGGTGCCGGTACTCAAATGCCAGGCCACCCTTCAGGGGTGGGGTGATCATTGAGGGGCCCACCCCACAATAGCCAGGCCCCCTGCAACCATTCACAGAATCTATGACAAAGCAGAATTGGTGTGTACAGCCTGAACTCTTTCATTAAAATTTGGGGACCATGGGTTAATTTTAGCAGACAATGGAAAAGGTGACGTACTCAGTACCCCCAAGTACCCCCTCAAAAAAAGCCCCGGTTTGCTCATAAGTCTTCATGGCTAGTATTATTATTATTTGTTACATTTGTATCCCACATTTTCCCACCTTTTGCAGGCTCAATGTGGCTTACATATAACTGTTAACGGTGTTACCGATTACGGTCTGAACAAATACATGGAATGAATGAATACAAAGTGATATTGTGGTAGAATGAGGTACATGTAAGGTAGGTACAGTTGGGGGAACTTAGAGAGGAAAAGGGGGGAGAAGAGTCAGGTAATGTTCGTTACGGTCTTTGGTTGCATTATGTCGCAGGTGAACAGGCATTTTTATGTTGGGTCGGTGGGGTATGCTCTTCTGAACAGGACAGTCTTTAGTGCTTTCCAAAAATTTAGGTGGTCGAGTGTAGTTTTTACAGCCTTTGGCAGTGCGTTCCATAGTTGTGCGCTTAAGTAGGAAAAGCTGGATGCATAGGTGGATTTGTATTTGAGTCCTTTGCTGCTTGGGTAGTGGAGGTTTAGATATGATCGTGCAGATTTTGTGGTGTTTCTGGTTGGCAGGTCGATGAGGTCTGTCATGTATCCCGGTGACTCGCCGTAAATAATTTTATGAACAGTCGTGCAGAGTTTGAAAGTGATACGTCCTTTGATTGGTAGCCAGTGCAGTTTTTCTCGGAGTGGCTTGGAATTGTCAAAACATGTCTTTCTAAATATAAGCCTGGCTGCTGTGTTTTGGGCGGTCTGAAGTTTCTTTATGATTTGATCCTTGCATCCCGCATAGATTCCATTATAGTCAGGACTTTTCCTCTTGAAATTTGCCTAAACCTTAAATCCAGTTTTGCTATTCACCTTGATCGCATCTTCCACTAACAGTTTAATTGGATGTTTTGTTTTGTTACATTTGTACCCCGCGCTTTCCCACTCATGGCAGGCTCAATGCGGCTTACATGGGGCAATGGAGGGTTAAGTGACTTGCCCAGAGTCACAAGGAGCTGCCTGTGCCTGAAGTGGGAATCAAACTCAGTTCCTCAGTTCCCCAGGACCAAAGTCCACCACCCTAACCACTTTAAATGTGTTACCCATTAATTTCAGCTTAGTACTATTTTAAAGAGAAAACAAATTTTCCCTATTTGCTCATTCCATGCCATTCATGATTATATAGACCTCTGTCATATCTCCTCTCTGCTGTCTCTTCTCCAAGCTGAAGAGTCCTAACTTCTTTATCCTGTCTTCATCGGGGAGCTGCTCCATCCCATTTATCAAATTCAAAGAATGGTCTTAACACATGTCGATTACTGCAATGGAGTCCATGCGGGTTGCAGGGAACAAATCCTAAGGAAACTACAGGCTGCTCAGAATACGGCAGCCAGACTTATCTATGGAAAATCTTAAATTTCAAAGCGCAAAACCCCTCCGGGAAAAACTACACTGGCTACCAATCAAGGAACGTATCGCTTTCAAGATTTGTACCTTTGTTCACAGAATACATGGTCTAGCTCCGAGCTATGTGTCTGAACTAATCGACTTACCAATTAGAAACACAATTGAATCAGCCAGAACGTACTTAACTCTTCACTTCCCAAGTTGCAAAAGCCTGAAATATAAATCAACATAGGCGTCAAGTTTCTCTTACATATGCACACAGCTCTGGAATTCTCTAAAAAAAACCGCCTGAAATCTACGAATAATCATCTAGAATTCCGAAAAAACCTAAAAACTCACCTGTTCAAGAAGGCATACCCCACAGTATCTGACATAAACACCGAATAATGAAATATGGCATTTTAATCAGGAAAGGGACAGTTTTCAACCCAGACGCATGATCACACCCTAACATTTTGTCTGAATCACCCCAACCTATTTACCGATACTTCTTTACTGTACTTGTCACTGTAATAGTACCTCTATACTGTATTTGTTCACACCGGAGTCTGTAACCACCTCTCAGGAACTATGTAAGCCACTTTGAGCCTACTAAGTGGGAAAAGGTGGAGGAGTGACCTAGTGGTCAGAGCTCCAGTCTTGCAATCCAGAGGTGGCCGGCTGAAATCCCACTGCTGCTCCTTGTGATCTTGTGCTCTAACCACTATGCCACAACCAGACATTGAGAACAAAAGGGGGTGGGAGGGAAAGCCGCCTCCAAGGAGCAGAAATCAGACCTGATCATCTGAGGAGTTCCTTAAATCCCACCCTCCAAGCTCATTCCAAGGACATGAGCCCACCAACCCCAAGCCAGCATATTCACTTCTTAAGCTGTTTAAAAGTAAACAGCCTTTTATTTTAACTTTAAACTGCTCTCTCCTTAATCTGCTGGCTTGGGAGTGGGGGGCACCCAACCATGGAAGCCAGCTCTGTGGGTGCTTGAGTACTACTACTACTATTTTGCATTTCTATAGCGCTACAATGCGTACACAGCGCTGCACAAACATAGAAGAAAGACAGTCCCTGCTCTAAGAGCTTACAATCTAATAGACAAGAAATAAAGTAAGCATATCAAATCAATTAATGTGTACAGGAAGGAGGAGAGGAGGGTAGGTGGAGGCGAGTGGTTACAAGTAGTTACGAGTCAAAAGCAATGTTAAAGAGGTGGGCTTTCAGTCTAGATTTAAAGGTGGTCAAGGATGGGGCAAGACGTAGGTGCTCAGGAAGTCTATTCCAGGTGTAGGGTGCAGCGAGACAGAAGGCGCGAAGTCTGGAGTTGGCAGTAGCGGAGACGGGAACAGATAAGAAGGATTTATTCATGGAGCGGAGTGCACGGGAAGGGGTGTAGGGAAGGACGAGTATGGAGAGATACTGGGGAGCAGCAGAGTGCGTACATTTATAGGTTAGTAGAAGAAGTTTGAACAGGATGCGAAAACGGATAGGGAGCCAGTGAAGCGACTTGAGGGGAGGGGTAATATGAGTAAAGCGACCCTGGCGGAAGATGAGACGGGCAGCAGAGTTTTGAACCGACTGGAGAGGGGAGAGGTGACTACGTGGGAGGCCAGCAAGAAGCAGATTGCAGTAGTCTAAATGAGAGGTGACAAGGGTGTGGATGAGGGTTTTGGTAGAGTGCTCGGAAAGAAAGGGGCGGATTTTACGGATGTTGTAAAGAAAGAAACGACAGGTCTTGGCAATCTGCTGGATATGAGCAGAGAAGGAGAGAGAAGAGTCAAAGATGACCCCAAGGTTTCGAGCTGAGGAGACAGGGAGAATGAGAGAGTCATCAACAGAAATAGAAAACGGGGGGAGCGGGGAGGTGGGTTTGGGGGAGGGAAATGAGAAGCTCGGTTTTGGTCATGTTTAATTTCAGGTGGCGTTGAGACATCCAGACAGCAATGTCAGACAAGCACGCCCAATACTGAGCAAACTCTTTAAATGTGTTCAGGGAGGGGTCATTTCCATTGGGTTTAGCACCCCCAATCATTGTGAAAAGTTGGCTCCTATGCACCACCCAGCCCACTGTTTCTAGGAGGTTCTTCAGACTAACCCTCAACCCTTGCGTGAATATCTGTGGATAGCTGGGTTTAAAAGAAATGGCAACCGTCGAGTTTAAACATTGAGTATCTGCAAACGGATACGCGGCATCGGTGTTCTGTGTAGTGAATAGATCTGTATCACACAGTAAACACCTTTAAGTCACAGTGAAAAAATATTAGCCCATTCAATAATGCAACACTTAATGTAGGCTTATCTGCCACTATGAATTTAATTTAGTGGGAGAAGCTGTATTGGTAACTTTTTAATGGACTAACTTGGTGCAGTTCTTGACTTTTTTTTTTTATGCAAATATTCCCTTCATCAGGGTTAAAGTCAGAATGAGAAGTCTGCCAAAAGATGATGTTTTGTTTTAAGCAGAGGAAGGAAGTTGTAAGAACATAAAAATAGCCATACTGGGTCAGACCAGTGGTCCATCTAGCAGATTATAGACTTTTCCTCCAGGAACTTGTCCAAACCTTTTTTAAACCCAGAAATCTAGGCAAGGTTTTGATGTTGTTTTTTTATTATTTTTGACGTCGTGTTATTTTTCATGATTTTTATGTATATTTTTAAATGATGTAATTTCCTAGTGATGGCCTGGTGTTCTTATTTTGTAATCCGTACTGATCCAAGAATGGTTGGTTTGTAGTGGAATATAAATTTAATTCTAATTGTAACTTAGCCCAATGAAAATGGGTCGCCTTATTTTTTTTTTTAACCTTTTCAGTCCATATGGTCAAAGCGAACTGCGACAGCAACCCTACTGCTCCCCCTCCCCACTCTTAGAAACGGGATATTTTTGAGTTTCTTAGAAGAGGATAAAGTTTGCAAGGCAACTCTGAGTATGTGTTAGATGGGTAGAGGGGGGGAGGGGAGTTGAGGTGTGAATGACAGCCTAGCTCTATCTAATGCAGAAGATTGTTGGCCATTTCAGTTCTGGATTTTTGTCATGAACAGATGAGGTCTGGAGATTTAATTTTTGATTTCATGAACCAAAGGGGATGAAATTCTCACTGCCTCATATAAGTTATCAGTGCTACGGCTCATATCTGCTAGATTATTCTGCAGCTGAAATATTGCAGAATGATGTGCCTTAAAGCTCTCCTTCGTATCTTTTTTTTCCTGCCATATACCAAACTCAGAAAATGTTATCCTTCCTTTTATTTTAAATGTTTCATTAATGAATATGAAAATAGCTAATAGCTTTCCGGAGGACAGGAGGAGCTGCAGTTTACAGATGCCGTTCTGCTTCCCTGCCTAATAATTAATGTACAGGATCAGGCAGAAATTCACCTTTCCTTACCTTATCTGAGTGTGTTCATTCACTGACCTTTCTGAAGGAAGGTTCCTTGTATGAAACAGAACATGTTACTGTGTTTCCTTCCTCTATAGAGCTGTGTTTTCATTGTAGCATTCTGTAACTGGTATTGAAACAGGGGAATTAGAAAAAGGTACAGAGAAGGGTGACAAAAACGATAAAGGGGATGGGACGAATTCCCTATGAGGAAAGGTTGAAGCGTCTAGGGCTCTTCATCTTGGAGAAAAGACGGCTGAGGGGAGATATGATAGAGGTCTATAGACTGATGAGTGGAGTGGAACGGGTAGACGTGAATCGCTTGTTTACTCTTTCCAAAAATACTAGGACTAGGGGCACGAGATGAGCCTACAAAGTAGTAAATTTATAACGAATCGGAGAAAATATTTCATCACTCAGCGTGTAATTAAACTCTGGAATTTGTTTCCAGAGAATGTAGTAAAAGCAGTTAGCTTAGCAGGGTTTAAAACAGGTTTGGATGGCTTCCTAAAGGAAACGTCCATAGACCATTATTAAAATGGACTTGTGGGAAATCCACTGCTTAGAATTAGAAAAGGTACAGAGAAGGGTGACGGAAATGATAAAAGGGATGGGACGACTTCCCTATGAGGAAAGGTTGAAGCGCCTAGGGCTCTTCAGCTTGGAGAAAAGGTGGATGAGGGGAGATATGATAGAGGTCTTACGTTCCTACCCGTAACCTCCACTCTCAAGACAAAGCCCTCCTTTCAGTACACTTCTCCACCACTGCCAACTCCAGGCTCCGCCCTTTCTGCCTCGCCTCACCCCATGCTTGGAACAAACTCCCTGAGCTCATACGCCAGGCCCCCTCCCTGCCCATCTTCAAATCATTGCTCAAAGCCCACCTCTTCAATGTCGCCTTTGGCACCTAACCACTACACCTCTACTGAGGAAATCTAGACTGCCCCAACTTGACATTTTGTCCTTTAGATTGTAAGCTCCTTTGAGCAGGGACTGTCCTTTTTTGTTAATTTGTACAGCGCTGCGTAACCCTAGTAGCGCTCTAGAAATGTTAAGTAGTAGTAGTAGGTCTATAAAATAATGAGTGGAGTGGAACGGGTAGACGTGAATCGCTTGTTTACTCTTTCCAAAAATACTAGGACTAGGGGCATGCGATGAGCCTACAAAGTAGTAAATTTAAAACGAAGCAGAGAAAATATTTCATCACTCAGCGTGTAATTAAACTCTGGAATTTGTTTCCAGAGAATGTAGTAAAAGCAGTTAGCTTAGCAGGATTTAAAACAGGTTTGGATGGCTTCCTAAAGGTAACGTCCATAGACCATCATTAAAATGGACTTGTGGAAAATCCACTGCTTAGAATTAGAAAAGGTACAGAGAAGGGTGATGGAAATGATAAAAGGGATGGGACGACTTCCCTATGAGGAAAGGTTGAAGCGCCTAGGGCTCTTCAGCTTGGAGAAAAGGTGGATGAGGGGAGATATGATAGAGGTCTATAAAATAATGAGTGGAGTGGAACGGGTAGTCGTGAAGTATCTGTTTACGCTTTCCAAAAATACTAGGACTACGGGGCATGCAATGAAGCTACAAAGTAGTAAATTTAATAGTAATCGGAGAAAGGTTTTCTTCACTCAATGTGTAATTAAACTTTGGAATTCTTTGCCAGAGAATGTGGTAAAGGCGGTTAGCTTAGCGGGGCTTAAAAAAGGTCTGGACGGCTTCCTAAAGGAAAAATTCATAGACCATTATCAAATTGACTTGATTATTACCAGCCAATTAATGGCACTGATTGGCTCATTAATTCATTTGTGCATGCAAATTGTCAATACACACTGATATGCATGTGCAAAATTAGTCACCATCCCCCAAATGCTATAAAAATTGTGCGTGCAATTTATAATTGCCTTTTTAATTAATTAGATTTAATTGTTATGTATGAGTGTATATTCCTGTGCCTATATTTTACGAATGGCCTGAAAAATGGGGCGTGGAAATTGGAGGGTGATGAGTATTTCAGGGCAGATCAAGTGCACTCAATTTGCAGCCCCCCATTACCTCTCTACCCTCCTCTCCCCGTATGTTCCCAACCGTAACCTCCGCTCTCAGGACAAATCACTCCTTTCTGTACCCTTCTCCACCACCGCTAACTCCAGACTCCGCCCCTTCTGCCTCGCATCACCTTATGCCTGGAACAGACTTCCTGAGCCCATACGCCATGCGCCCTCCCTGCCCATTTTCAAGTCCTTACTCAAGGCCCACCTCTTCTCCCTTGCTTTTGGCGCCTAACCACCTTCCCATTCCTGATACCTACACTGACTACATAGTTTTTACCTTTAGATTGTAAGCTCTCTTGAGCAGGGACTGTCCTTCCCCATGTTTAAACTTGTACAGCGCTGCGTAACCCTGGCAGCGCTATAGAAATGCTAAGTAGTAGTAGTAGGCGTGGTTTGACTTACACGTGTAATTGGGGTACCGTGTGTAATTCTAGGCACGGTCATTTGTACCACATTTTCATTGGTGTAAGTGGGGGTTTATGCATGACTCTGGTGTTTAAGCGCTCTTCTATAAACCGTGCCTAACTTTGGGGGGCCCTTTTACAAAGGCACAGGAGAGTCTAGGCGTGTACAGCACACGCCAAATCAGCACTACCACCCAGCTAGCACGTGAGCCGGGCAGTCATTCCGAATTTGGTGTGTGCTGAATCCCGCAGTAGAAAATGATTTTCTATTTTCTACTGTGGGCCGGTTCCCCGGTGGTAAACCTATCTCAGGCAACTACTACTACTTAACATTTGTAAAGCGCTACTAGAGTTACGCAGCGCTGTACAGTTTAACATAGAAGGACAGTCCCTGCTCAAGGAGCTTACAATCTAAAGGACAAATGTACAGTCAGTCAAATAGGGACAGTCAAATTGGGGCAGTCTAGATTTCCTGAATAGAGGCATAAAGGTTAGGTGCCGAAGGCGACATTGAAGAGGTGGGCTTTGAGCAAGGATTTGAAGATGGGTAGGGAGGGGGCTTGGCGCAAGGGCTCAGGAAGTTTATTCCAAGCATAGGGTGAGGCAACCTGAAAATTCTCGGAATGACAATCGACCGTAACCTATCACTATTTATTTATTTATTTTGTTGCATTTATATCCCACATTTTCCCACCTTTTTGCAGGCTCAATGTGGCTTACAGAAAGCCGTAATGGCAATCGCCATATACGGAATGAGAAATACAAGGTATTATCACCTAGTGGTTAGGGTGGTGGACTTTGGTCCTGGGGAACTGAGGAACTGAGTTTGATTCCCACTTCAGGCACAGGCAGCTCCTTGTGACTCTGGGCAAGTCACATAACCCTCCATTGCTCCACATAAGCCGCATTGAGCCTGCCTTGAGTGGGAAAGCGCAGGGTACAAATGTAACAAAAATAAAATAGATACTATTGGAGATTCTACATGGAATGTTGCTACAATTGGAGATTCTACATGGAATGTTGCTATTCCACTAGCAACATTCCATGTAGAAGCCTGCGCGGCCACATTGGTGATCTGCAAGGGCCGACTTCTACATGGAATGTTGCTAGTGGAATAGCAACATTCCATGTAGAATCTCAAATAGTAGCAACAGTGGAGGAGTGGCCTAGTGGTTACAGTGGTGGACTTTGGTCCTGGGGAACTGAGTTCAATTCCCACTTCAGGCACAGGCAGCTCCATGTGACTCTGGGCAAGTCACTTAACCCTCCATTGCCCCATGTAAGCCGCATTGAGCCTGTCATGAGTGGGAAAACGTGGGGTACAAATGTAACTAAAAAAAATTATAACGTTTAGGGTACAAGCAGAATTAAAGTGAGTATATAAACAGGTATAAGATATAAGGGAGTAATGCATAATGTTCAATTGATGACAAAGTAATTGAGGTAAACAAATATAAAAGAGTTCAATGTTATCTTGTTCTGGTAGAGTTTTGAAGTCAGGTCACTTATGAAGGATTATTTTGATAAGTCTTTTTGAACAGGTTGGTCTTTAGTAATTTCTGAAAGGCTATCAAGTCGTGCATTTTTTTTTAATGGCACTAGAGACCCAAGCAAAGTCCACCATAAAGAAAATGTTTTTAGCAATGTGGAAACTTAAACGCGTGAAACCATTCTTTCGGAGGGAAATATTCCGCTGTAATGGAATCTATGCGGGATGCAAAGATCAAATCATAAAGAAACTTCAAAACCGCCCAAAACACAGCAGCCAGGCTTATATTTGGAAAAACGCATTTTGACAGCGCCAAACCACTACGAGAAAAACAGCATTGGCTACCAATCAAAGAACGCATCACTTTCAAAATCTGCACGACTGTTCACAAAATAATTTACGGCGAGGCACCAGGATACATGACAGACCTCATCGACCTGCCAACCAGAAACACTACAAAATCTACACGATCATACCTAAACCTCCACTACCCAAGAAGCAAAGGACTCAAATACAAGTCCATCTATGCAACCAGCTTTTTCTATTTAAGCGCACAACTATGGAACGCACTGCCAGAAGCAGTAGAAACTACGCTCGACCATCTAGACTTCCGGAAAGCACTAAAGACAGACCTGTTCACAAGAGCATACCCCACCGTCTCAACATAAAATACCTGGACACCTACGTCATAATGAAACCAAAGACCTTAATGAACGTTACCTGACTCTTCCTTCCTTCTCCCTCTCTAAGACCCCCCAATCCAACCTACCATACATGTACTCCATCCCACCACAAGATCACTTTGTATTATTCACACCATGTATTTGTTTATACCGGAATCGGCTATCGCCGTTAACAGGACTATGTAAACCACATTGAGCCTGCAAATAGGTGGGAAAATGTGGGATACAAATGTAACAAATAAAATTAATAAAAATAAAAAAACAGCAGTTGGCATGGGCTGGATGCTTACTGCATGGGTGGCACATGAGATCTTACCGCTAGGTCTCAGGGCGAAAATGGACACGTGCTGGTTTCAATTTTAGTGCACGTCCATTTTCTGGCCCCTTAAAAAAGGCCCTTTTTCCTAGATGCGTTAAAAAATGGACCAGCGTGTGCCCAAAAGACGCTCTCGCACTACCGCATGCTACTTCTTACCGTGGCTTAGTAAAAGGACCCCTTTAAGCATGACTTATAGAATAGCGCTTTTTTTCAGCATTCATTTTTTAGGCACCACCCCCCAAATTCTAAATACGGCGCCTCAAGTTACGCACCCAAATCAGCATGCATTGCAATTTGCGTGTGTAGTTTAATTTAATAATGAGCTAATCAGTGCTGATAATTGAATGGTAACAATCAATTATCAACGGTAATTGGAAATAATTAAAATTTGCACTCAGTACTCACTAAGCGCATTCTATAACGTAGTCTGTGTAAACTTTACCGTGCAGATCCCAAGAGGGGGCGTGGAAATGGGAGGAGCATGGGAGGTTCATGGGTGTTCCAAAAATTTACGCGCAGTGTTATAGAATAACCCGCTCTGTGCCTAAAGTTAGGCATGGAAAGTTTCATTGGGGTACTTGACTGCACCTAAATTCTAGTTGCACGGACGGATTTAGGTGTATTTTATAAATTGCGCCTAACTTTAGGTGCACTTTACAGAATACACTTAAGTGTGTTTTCTTTCAACGATTTTTTAGGTGCCATATACAGAATTTGGTCCCATATTTAGGATTCACCCTAAGTGCTGAATATTGGCACTTAATCACGTAAGTGTCGACTCTGCCCTGGACCATCCACAAAATAGCCGGTTTTCACTTTAGCAGTCTATGGTGATATTCACTAACTGGTTAAATGCCATAAGTACATAAGTATTGCCATACTGGGAAAGACCAAAGGTCCAACGAGCCCAGCATCCTGTTTCCAACAGTGGCCAATCCAGGTCAGAAATACCTGGCAAGATCCCAAAAATGTACAAAACATTTTATACTGCTTATCCCAGAAATAGTGGATTTTCCCCAAGTCCATTTAATAACGGTCTATGGACTTTTCCTTTAGGAAGCCGTCCAAACCTTTTTAAAACTCTGCTAAGCTAACCGCCTTTACCACATTCTCTGGCAACGAATTCCAGAGTTTAATTACACGTTAAGTGAAGAAACATTTTCTCCGATTCATTTTAAGTGTACTACATTGTGGCTTCATCGCATGCCCCCTAGTCCTAGTATTTTTGGAAGGCGTGACCAGACGCTTCACATCTACCCGTTCAACTCCACTCATTATTTTATAGACCTCTATCAAATTTCCCCTCAGCCGCCTTTTCTCCAAGCTGAAGAGCCCTAACCGCTTTAGCCTTTCCTCATAGGGAAGTCGTCCCATCCCCTTTATCATTTTCGTCGCCCTTCTCTGCACCTTTTCTAATTCCACTATATCTTTTTTGAGATGCGGCGACCAGAATTAAACACAATATTCGAGGTGCGGTCGCACCATGGAGCGATACAAAGGCATTATAACATCCTCATTTTTGTTTTCCATTCCTTTCCTAATAATACCATTTAATATCAGTGAATAGCTCCACACAGGAGCCGTTTCTGGCTGGTTCAGGTTGCTTTGGATATGGATCCCACAGTATTCATTTCCCTTTTCCACCGCAACGTCACAGAAACATCTCATTTGTTTAATTTACATTCTTCCTCAACCCTAAGGACGCTCTGTCTATTCCAGGCTGTCTAGAATTTCATTACCCCTTTTGCCCTCATTACATCCACTCACCTACAGCAAAAATGTTCTGGGAAATATAAATCCAGGCATTAACGTCTGCTGTCAGTGTCTGCTCCAGCGCACCATCAAAAGGTTAAAATATAGCCAACCTGAGCATCAGACTGAAAAGGACTATAACATTATCTGTGAATCATTTTGTGATGCTGTGATGGAACAGTGTGTTAAGTCTGTAAAATGTATTAGATATTTTCTTGTTTTAATTATGTCCTGAAGTATATTTCTCCTGTTTGTCCAGCAGGTGGTGTTTCTTTGATGTAAAACTGTTATAGGGAACAGGATGTTCTTTTTCTTTGACACAAGCACGAAACAAGTAGCAGTATACCTTTAAAAACGTGTTGACTGGGCTCTGATTGGCCTGGAGTTTGAAATTACCCAGCAGTTGTTGCTGGTTGTAGCTTCAGTTTCAGGCTGGGAAAAGAGAGAGAGAAAGATCTTTGCTGAAACACTGTAAAAAAAACAGTTATAATTGATAACTGGTGAACAGCTATATGCCCTGATCTCCCCAGGCACTTTCTAGGAAGTAAGCAAATGTTTAGTGTTATAATTGATCCATATTTCAGTTACTTACTGCACTATTTTGTTCCACTGTTCGATTTTTTAAAAAAGACAATAAGCAATATTTAGTTTATTGCCTCTCTGTCTGAACTGATAAAGAATCCTGGCGGTTTGTGTGTTGAGTCTGTGAATGCTTTCTGGGAACTGTCAGCAGGGGCGTAGCCAGACCTTACGGTGAGAGGAGGCCAGAGCCCGAAGTTGGGGGCACATTTTGAGTGCTGCCCTGCCGCCACCACCACCCCCACTGCCACGCCTCGCTTCGCCTCACCTCCCCCCCCCTCTGCCACTGCCTCGTGCCTTCTCGCACCCCCCCTCGCCTCGCAAATATCTTTGCTGGTGGGGGTCCCCAACCCCTGCCAGCCGAAGCCTTCCTTCAGCGCCGTCTCCGGCGCAGCCATGTTCCTGCCCTGCTCTTCTTGTTCCTCCTGTCCTATGTACGCTGATGCTCCTTCTCAGTTTCACCTAAAGGAGCATCAGCATGCACAGGACAGGAGGATCAAGAAGAGCAGGGCAGGAACGCGACTGCGCCAGAGAGGGTGCTGAAGAAGGCTTCGGCTGGCAGGGGTTCGGGACTCCCGCCAGCCAAACCAGGGGCCCAGACATAATTTGCAGGGGCCAAGGCCCCCGTGGCCCCTCGTAGCTACGCACCTGACTGTGAGACCACTGGGAGTGTAGCTCCAGTAACCTAGAAATCACGGGATAATTGGAGAGTGGGCGAACTCGCCCAGAGGCAGTTGTGACCCAGTCGGTGGGAAGAGGGTGTTGGTATAGAGTACAATCGGCAGGTGCAGGAGGACCTGAGCTGTGCTGGGGATAGACCCTCTAAGTGGCCACAGGGTAACCCCAGGCGGATGGCTACGCATTTTGTGACAGATGCTAAGCACACATCCTTCATTTGGGGGGGGGGGGGGGGAATCACTGTTTTTTCATCATTTTGTTTTAGTCTACTTTAGAGTGATACTATATATTTATTTATTTATTACATTTGTACCCCACATTTTCCCACCTATTTGTAGGCTCAATGTGGCTTACATAGTACCGTAAAGGCGTTCGCCAAGTCCGGTTGAGAAACCAATACAAGGTTATGCTGTGGTCGAATGAGGAAGATGTGTATCAGATATCATGAGGGTCAAGGGGAGTGGAGATTATGTATTGTCCAGTACGATCCTTGGTATTGCTGTGTTGCCTGGTGTAGGGGTCTACGTTGGATCGGTGGGGTAAGCCTTTTTGAAGAGGTTGGTTTTTAGTGATTTCCTGAAGTTTAGGTGGTCATGGATTGTTTTCAGAGTTTTTGGGAGTGCATTCCATAGTTGTGCGCTTATGTTCAAGCTTCTCCTACTCACCTACAAATGCACTCGATCTGCAGCCCATCCTTACCTCTCTACCCTCATCTCCCCTTACGTCCCTACCCGTAACCTCCGATCTCAAGACAAATCCCTCCTTTCAGTACCCTTCTCCACCACCGACAACTCTAGGCTTCGCTCTTTCTGCCTCGCCTCTCCCCATGCTTGGAACAAACTCCCTGAGCCCATACGCTGGGCTCCCTCCCTACCCATCTTCAAATCATTGCTCAAAGCCCACCTCTTCAATGTCGCCTTTGGCACCTAACCACTACACCTCTACTCAGGAAATCTAGACTACCCCAACTTGACATTTCGTCCTTTAGATTGTAAGCTCCTTTGAGCAGGGACTGTCCTTCTTTGTTAATTTGTACAGCGCTGCGTAACCCTAGTAGCGCTCTAGAAATGTTAAGTAGTAGTAGTATGTAGGAGAAGTTAGATGCATATTTGAGTCCTTTGCAATTTGGGTCATGTAGATTTAAATATGTTCTTGATGATCCAGATTTGTTTCTGGTTGGTAGGTTCTATGAGGTCTATCATGTATCCTATAAACTTATTCTTTCTCTTTGTCTTGATACAATAATTGCTAAATTTGTCTGTTCTAATTTTCTTTTTAATCTACATAATGTTGTCTGTACCGCGATCAGGATGAACTTGGTTCTGATATGATTTTGATTTGCCAACTATTTTCTTGGATACAGTGATTGAATATTGACCCTCCATGGAGACTGAGGCATGGCATGTTCCCTTATGTCAATGCACCCCATGATGGAGGAAGGATCGGTAGTGGGTCAGATTCTCATTATCTGGAAAGTGTATTGCCAGTGTGGGACTCCCACAGCAGCTGAAAGAGGTTGTAAAGCAGAGTAATCTCCTACAGTTTGGCTGAGACAACTTAAGCTGTGACCCAGTGGATCTCAAACCTATCATGGGGAACCCCCAGCCAGCTGGGTTTTCAGGATATCCACAATGAATTTTCATGCAGTGAAGACGGTGCATAGCAGATCTATCTTACGAACATTCATTGTTGATCCCCCCCAGGAGAGTTTGGGACCAATGTTCTGGACTAATAGGGCAGGGTAAGTGAAGGCAGCAGTCCCCGTTATAGAGGTCCTGCTCATGTCTGCAAATTTCCTTCTCTTTCCGGGATTTGCGGCAGCCGGCATGTCCTGTCTGTAAGTCTGAAGTTGGCCGCATGGCGAGCACAATGGGAAGCAAGTCATGAACACTATGGAAGATAATTAAGTGGCCATAAGTGCACCATAAGGAAGCACCAAAAATAGTCTGTACTGGCCGTGGTTTTACTTTACTTCGAAGCAACAAAAAGTGGAGAGGAAAATCCTCACACAAATCAAAGACAATGAAAACGAAAAAGTGAGGACTAATGTTGAGGAAATCCCAAAAACTTTATTAATAATCAGACGACGAGGTGTTTGCAGACTCTGATGTAAACAAATACATAGTGATATTATGGTTAGATAAAGTTCATGTGGCACAGCCACATTATGGAATCGTACAACGGAAGAGTTGTGTTATGTCCATTACGTACTTTAGTTTTGTTGTGTTGCAGAGATCAGGCATTTACGTTGGATCGGTAGGGTATGCCTTTTGAAACAGGTTAGTTTAGGTGGTCGTTCGTAGTTTTCAAGGCTTTTGGTAATGCGTTCCACAGTTGTGTGCTTATGCAGGAGAAACTGGACGCGTAAGTTGATTTGTATTTGAGTCCTTTGCAGCTTGGGTAGTGCAGATTTAGGTACGTTCGTGTTGATTTGTATGCGTTTCTAGTTGGCAGGTCGATCAAGTCTGTCATGTATCCCGGGCTTCACTTAGATAATTTTGTGAACCAGGGTGCAGATTTTGAAAGCAATGCGTTCTTTGATTGGGAGCGAGTGTAGTTTTTCGCGGGGGGGGGGGGGGGGGGGGGGGGGTTGCGCTTTCAAATCGCGTTTTTCCGAAGATAAGCCTAGCTGCCGTATTTTGAGCGGTCTGAAGTTTCTTTAATGTTTGTTCTTTGCATCCCGCATAAATTCCATTGCAGTAGTCTACCTGGCTTAGTACCATTGATTGTATCAGGTTGTGAAATGTTTTCTCTCGGGAAGAATTGTTTCACACGTTTGAGTTTCCACATTGTTTGGAACATTTTCTTTGTTGTGGAGGTCACTTGGCTCTCTAGTGATCACGGTCCAATGTAACGCCGAGGATTTTCAGGCTGTCTGAGATAGGGAGGGTGTTTTCCTACTTGCATAACCGCTGAGGGTGGCCCATGCCGAAGAGTGAGATTTCCCATCCTGATGAGTGAGACTAAAGGCCGATTGAGATTTTTCAGGTGGTGTGTCCAGGGTACAAATCTGTAAAAACAGAAGTATTGTATGTTATAATAATGAAAGCAGTAATACACAGTGGAGGAGTAGCCTAGTGGTTAGGGTGGTGGACTTTGGTCCTGGGGAACTGAGGAACTGAGTTTGATTCCTGGCACAGGCAGCTCCTTGTGACTCTGGGCAAGTCACTTAACCCTCCATTGCCCCATGTAAGCCGCATTGAGCCTGCCATGACTGGGAAAGCGCAGGGTACAAATGTAACAAAAATAAAATAGATACTATTGGAGATTCTACATGGAATGTTGCTACTATTGGACATTCTACATGGAATGTTGCTATTCCACTAGCAACATTCCATGTAGAAGGGCGCACAGGCTTCTGTTTCTGTGAGTCTGACGTCCTGCACATACGTGCAGGACGTCAGACTCACAGAAGCAGAAGCCTGCGCGGCCACATTGGTGATCTGCAAGGGCCGACTTCTAGTGGAAAAGCAACATTCCATGTAGAATCTCAAATAGTAGCAACAGTGGAGGAGTGGCCCAGTGGTTAGGGTGGTGGACTTTGAGTTTGATTCCCACTTCAGGCACAGGCAGCTCCTTGTGACTCTGGGCAAGTCACTTAACCCTCCATTGCCCCATGTAAGCCGCATTGAGCCTGCCATGAGTGGGAAAGCACAGGGTGCAAATGTAATAAAAATGAGAGAAATCTATGTTTGGGGGGGGGGGGGGGGCTTCCTTGAACTGGCTTGGAGACAAGGGGGTCTCTCTAATCATTTCTTTTCTGTATTTCAGACTTCCAATAGCCTCTGCTTGAGCTGCTATTTACTTGTTTTTCAGAACAAGCTTTTCTGCATGCTGCAGTGTGTGATGGGGAGGTGGGTTCTTCTGCACTGCCCCCCCCCCCCAGCTCTCTGTGGTTTGGATCGGGACAGCTCTCTGGAGCCTCTTTGGGCTTCTTCCTGTGTCACAGGAAGCAAATAGTATTTCTGTGTCTTTACACAAAGAAATCAAATTGGAATGAACTAATATTAAACGAAGAAAATCAATACATACAGATCGTTTCTGTTATAATAGCCAATGAAGTAAGAACTGCCCTTTGATTATCCATGTACTTAAAAGACCATAATAGAGGGAAAAACCCTGAGCTCTTATGTAGCTTAAAGCAAAGCTATACATCACTGGAGGAAAAACCATCGCTGTTTGGACTATAGTTACTTGTTAGGTTATTGTAACACAGTGGAGGGGTTTTTTTTTTCCCCTCCTGTGATGTGTTTAAGTTTATGGATGATCAAAGAGCAGGTTCTTATCTCTTTGACTATATTAAGAGAAACAATGTGTATTTCTGTGTTTCTGCCAGGAGACACTAAACACGGTGAAAGCCCACATCTGCAGCTTGCTGAAATATTTTGTGTGTCCTGGCTCTCTAAACAAAACGTTCCCCTTGGTGAAAATTCACAGAACTCACATAGTAACATAGTAGATGACGGCAGAAAAAGACCTGCACGGTCCATCTAGTCTGCCCAACAAGACAACCTACCCTACTTTGATTTGTACCTGTGCTCTTCAGGGCACAGACCGTATAAGTCTGCCCAGCACTATCCCCGCCTCCCAGCACCAGCTCTGGCACAGACCATATAAGTCTGCCCAGCACTATCCCCGCCTCCCACCACCAGCTCTGGCACAGACCGTATAAGTCTGCCCAGCACTATCCCTGCCTCCCACCACCGGCTCTGGCACAGACCGTATAAGTCTGCCCAGCACTATCCCCGCCTCCCAACCATCGGCTCTGGCACAGACCGTACAAGTCTGCCCAGCACTATCTCCACCTCCCAACCACCAGCCCCGCCTCCCGATCTCGACTAAGCTCCTGATGATCCATTCCTTCTGCACAGGATTCCTTTTTGCTTATCCCACGGAAGTGTGTTCAAAGCCCCAGGACACAACCAATGCCTCAATTCTCTCCAGCCCTCGGCTGCTCACTAGTGACCCATTCTGCGTCTCAGCTCCCTGGGGATACGTTTCAGAGACCCCATCCTCTCCATTCCTGCTTATTTTCTGTTTATTTCTGTGGCCCCCAGAACTTTAACTGATCTTCTCTCTCATCATAGGCTTCAATATCTCTGTTCAGCTCCTGGCTGTTGCACGAGGGGTCTGTACAATTGTGTATCCTTCATGCCTCATTTATTTATTAGGGTTTATTTACCAGCTTTTTGAAGGAATTCACTCAAGGCGGTGCACAGCAAGAACAAGTCAAACATAGACAATAGACAACTACAGCAGTAAAGATATTCAAATAACAACACAAATTATGGCGTGGAGGAACATTTTCGATACGATGTTTAAGTCAGACGTTGGACGTTGTCCCAAATCTGAATAGGAAAGAAGGTCATTTTCAAAAATACTGTTTTGGACAAGGTTTTGTGATTTGGACGTTTTGTTTTTTGGTCCATTAAAAAAAAAAATCCAAGTGCAAAATGGATGTAGGAGGAGCCAGCATTTTTAGTAGACTGGTCCCCCTGACATCCCAGGACAGCAATAGGGCACCCTAGGGGGCACTGCAGTGGAATTCATAAAATGCTCCCAGGTACACATCTGACCATTGCTCCATTACCTTGTCTGCTGAGCCCCCCAACCCCCCCCCCCAAACCCATTACCCCCGACTGTACACCACTACCGTATCCCTTACGGGTGAAGGGGGCACCTATATGTGGGTACAGTGGGTTTCTGATGAGTTTTGGAGGGTTTACTCTTTCATCCATAAGTGTAACAGTTAGGGGGGGATGGGCCTGGGTCCGCCTGCCTAAAGTGCACTGCACCCACTAAAACTGCTCCAGGGACCTGAATACTGCTGTCATGCAGCTGGGTATGACATTTGAGGCTGACAGAAGCTGGCAAAACATTTTTTAATTTTTTTTTTTAGGGTGGGAGGGGGTTGGTGACACTGGGAAAGTAAGGGGAGGTCATCCCCGATTCCCTCCGGTGGTCATCTGGTCAGTTTGGGCACCTTTTTGAGGCTTGGTCGTGAAAAAAAATGGACTAAGTAAAGTCAACCAAATGCTCGTCAGGGACGCCCTTCTTTTTTCCATTATCGGCCGAGGACGCCCATCTCTTAAGCACGCCTCAGTCCTGCCTTCGCTACACCTCCGACATGCCCCTGTGAACTTTGGTCGTCCTCGCAACGGACTGCAATTGAGGATGCCCAAAATCAGCTTTCAATTATGCCGATTTGGGCGACCCTGAGAGAAGGACGCCTATCTCCCGATTTGTGTCGGAAGATGGTCGCCCTTCTCTTTCGAAAATGCCCCTGAAAGTAACATAGATACATAGTAGATTTTGACAGATGAAGATCTGTATGGTCCATCCAGTCTGCCCAACAAGATAAACTCTTTGCATAAAGTAAGGTGTGATACTTTCCAGAGACGGGAAGGTGGTAGAACTAGAGTACATGAATTGAGTTTGAAGGGGGCAGACTCAGGAAAAATGGCAGGAAGCATTTTTTTTTTCACGGTGAGGGTGGTAGATACTTGGAATGCCCTCCTGCTGGAGGTGGTGGGATGAAAACAGTAACAGAATTCAAAAATGCATGGGATAAACACAAAGGAATCCTGTATAGGAGGAATGGATCCACAGGTGTTTATCAGAGATGGGGTGGCAACACTGGTATTTGGGAAGCAAAGCCAGTGCCGGGCAGACTTCTACGGTCTGTGTCCTGAGAATGTCAAGGACAAATCAAACTCGGGTATAAAGTATCGCATACCATGTAAAATGAGTTTATTTTGTTGGGCAGACTGGATGGTCTGTACAGGTCGTTATCTGCCGTCATCTACTACTTTACAGTGTTAATAGGATCATGATTTGTCCTTGTTATTTTCAGGGCATAGACCATAGAAGTCTGCCCAGCACTGACCTTGGTCTCCAGCTACTGAAGCTGAATCTGTCCGGCCACAATTGGGGTAGAGACAGTAGAAGTCTGCCCCCAGCTCTGGCTTTGCTTCCTTATTACTGGTGTTGCCATCTAATCACCACAAAATTTGTTGGGTTCCATCATGCCTTCTATACAGGATTCCTTTGTGTTTATCCCACACATATTTGAATTTTTTGAAGGACTTAATTTAAAGAAAGTTCCACTTGAAGTCATAAATACATAAGTATTGCCATACTGGGAAATACCAAAGGTCCATCGAGACAGCATCCTGTTTCCAACAGTGGCCAATCCAGGTCACAAATACCCAGCAAGATCCCAAAAATGTACAAAACATTTTATACTGCTTAGCCCAGAAATAAGCAGTGGATTTTCCCCAAGTCCGTTTAATAACAGTCTATGGACTTTTCCTTTAGGAAGCCGTCCAAACCTTTTTAAAACTCCGCTAAGCTAACCACCTTTACCACATTCTCTGGCAACGAATTCCAGAGTTTAATTACATGTTACTACTACTACTACTTATCATTTCTATAGCGCTACTAGACGTATGCAGTGCTGTACACTTGAACATGAAGAGACAGTCCCTGCTCGACAGAGCTTACAATCTAATTAGGACAGACAAACAGGACAAACAAGAGATAAGGGAATATTAAAGTGAGGATGATAAAATAAGGGTTTTGAACAAGTGAACAAGAGTTATGAATTAAAAGCAGCATCAAAAAGGTGGGCTTTTAACTTAGATTTGAAGACGGCCAGAGATGGAGCTTGTTGTTGAGTGAAGAAAATGTTTCTCCGATTCGTTTTAAATTTACTACATTGTAGCTTCATCGCATGCCCCCTAGTCCTAGTATTTTTGGAAAGTGTGAACAGATGCTTCACATCTACTCGTTCAACTCCACTCATTATTTTATAGACCTCTATCATATCTCCCCTCAGCCGCCTTTTCTCCAAGCTGAAGAGCCCTAGCCGCTTTAGCCTTTCCTCATCTTATCTTAGCTAGGGTAGGAGCAGATAAGCGAGTCCTGCTACATGATGTACGGCCAGTGCCACCCTTGTGTGTGTGTGTAACTAGCAAGTTAGTTACTTCTTCCATTAAAGGCCTAGTTGAAGAGCGAAGCTTTTACCTGGTTCCTGAAGTGTGACTTGCTATCTCTGTATTAGGCCTGATCTGCCTGATCCCTTGCCTCTGTTCGTTCCTTGTAGACTGGACCGCACAGTCCCATTTGATCTCTTTTTGTGCAATGCCCAGATGCAGTAGGTGGTCACTGTAATCTCCGGTCAAGCTATGTCTCGTGGGGTAAGGAGCCTGGGCTGTCTGTACAGCGGTGCCAGTTGGATCCAGCACAGGAAGAAACAACAAGTCAAGCGGAAGATATTCAGAAGGACCAGACTGAAGTCACAGATGTTGACAGTCAAAAACGATGGTTTATGGCTTAAGGATCCAGCATAGGTCCATATCAGTTCCTGTGACTATTCCTTTTTCTGTTTTCCAGATATCCTGCTCAGTGCTCTGTTTTATAATGACATAAGAACATAAGAGTAGCCATACTGGGTCAGACCAATGGTCCATCTAGCCCAGTATCCTGGTTCCAGCAGTGGCCAAGCCAGGTCACATGGTAAAACCCCAAATGTGGCAACACTCCATGCTACCAATCCCAAGGCAAGCAGTTGCTTCCCCATATCTGTCTCAATAGCAAACTATGGACTTTTTCTCCAGGAACCTGTCCAAACCTTTTTTAAACCCAGATACACTAACCACTGACTTGGGCCAGCTTCTCCATTTTTGAAATAAAGCACTGGCAATGCAGGTACAACTGAGGTGTTTTTTTGGACACAGGGATCAGTGACTGGGGGGGGGGGGGGATATGGGGATGGGTTTCCTTTTGCAGCAGCAGCGGCGGGGCAGTCATAAGTTTGGTGCAGAGGTGGGACAGGAGCCAGCTGTTGATAATAAGCATTTCAATAATGAACAAAATTTCGTTCTTTTTTTAAAAATTTCATTACATTTTTGAGGAAAGAGCTAACTCCTAGCTGGACTCCATGTGTTACTAGAGAGGTGATGAAGGGGTTTAGATCAGTGTTGTTTGACCTTTATCGGCTTTGGGTCGAGGACACATACCAAGCACACTGAAAATAAACAGAAAGAGACAAGGACTTATAGTTAGAACATTAAGATTTTATCTTTATTTTTCTTTTTTCCCCAAGTTAGCTAAAGCTGAAGGTCCCTTGGGCTAATGCATTGAGAGATGTCACAGGCACAGTAGCAGAGAAATTGGGACACTGGCAAGGGTGTGCTGGTAAATTAACAGGGGGCTCTCTCTCGCCAGCAAAGTAAAAGAGAATTCAGGAGGGGCCCAAGCCCACATTTTGGGATCCATTTGTTAAAGTAGCCATGGAGAACCGGCTCCCAAAATTCTTAAAAACTTAACAAACGGCTCTCGAGAGCCTGCTCCAGCACACCACTGGACACTGGGGAGGTGAAGACGATGTGCCACATTCTCCAAGAATCCCAAAGACTCAGGGCTCCCAAGCATGGATATCTTTTTTTTTTTTTTTTTTTTTAGTTATTTTTATTAGATTTTAAAAATACAGCAAAAACAGAAAGATAGTTTAACACAGTGGCGATCCTAGCCGGCATGACACCTGGGGCGGATCGCCGATGTGCCCCCCCCCCCCCCCGAGTGCAGCGCGCCCCCCCCCCCCCCGGCGAAATGACCCCCCCTCCGGGTGCATGCTGCTGGGGGGGGTGCCGCGGCAAGCACCTGTCAGCTGACTTCGCTGACTTCGCTAACATCGCTGAAGCTCCCTCTGCCCCGGCCGGAACAGGAAGTAACCTGTTCCGGGGCAGAGGGAGTGGAAGCGAAGTTAGCGAAGTCAGCGAACTCAGCTGACAGGCGCGCGCCGCGGCACCCCCCCAGCGGCGTGCACCCGGGGCGGACCGCCCCCACCGCCCCCCCCTTCGTACGCCACTGGTTTAACAGAATAAAGTAAACAAAGCTGAGTCCAAGTCCTAATGGCAGGCCGTAGTTGAAAGAAAAAGGTCTAAAGATTTCCATTTTTGAAGACCAGTTTTATGTCCCAGAATAGAGTTTACGGCCGACTGCTCGTATCTTTTGTGCAGTAGGATCCAGTTCCGCCAAACCACCACGTTCACTTGAGAACTGTCTTTCCAGTGCGAGATGATCAGTTTCAAAGCAACTGAGACCAAGAAGTCAAACAATAACTTATCATTTTCTGAAAAGAGAAATGAGATGCAAATAGATTTCCAGATTATATATTTGGAAGAAAGAGATTCGTGGAAACCAAAAAATCTCTTTCAATTTTCCCCAGACATCTGACCAAAACATTTCAAGATGAGGACATTCCAACAATAGATGTACCAGAGTTCCTGTTTGGAGATCTAATATCGTAGACAGGTCTGTGAAGAACAGCCAGAGCTGGACATTAAAGGTAGCTCCAGGCCGCGAAATATTAACCATCAGCATGCAATGACAGATGGCAGGCATTTTGCCATAAAATGCATGCGAAGCGCAGCTCTGAATGCAGAATCGGTACAGACTCAGTCTGCAGGCGGTTCGGCGGAGCCCATTACAGAGGAGACACGTTAAAACCTTGTTTGTCACAAGGGTTCCTTACCAATGTGATGATTAAGTAGAGATACCTTTCTTCTTTTTAAATTCTGTAGCTGTCTGTTCACGCACATCCTGTCCTGGGCTGCCACATCGCATTTGCATGCGTTGGGCTCTCTATTGGGTTTCAGTGCTGTGCAGCTAATTCAAATGCACAGCTCGCTTTCCATTCCCTGCATTAACAATAGACTGTACGTTCTCCAACTTTAATCTGGCCTGGGGCACAAGTATATTTAACACTGGGCAGGGGATAGAAATTTGCCTAAGGTTGATCAGACAATGCTTACCAAAGGTTAATGACATATTAAGACATAATATGAAAGTATTTCCATAATCTCTTGGGCTACAAGGAGATTCACTAAAGGTTTCTACTGATCGTACAATATCCATTAAGGCATTTTTTTCTCCTGCTCTGCCTCGGTAAGTAGACGGATACTGCTAGGTGGTCATAAGAGGTGAACCTTGTTGGGCAGCAGGGGCGTAGCCAGACACCCAATTTTGGGTGGGCCTGGGCCCAAGATGGGTGGGCAGAAGAACCTCGCCTCATCTCACAGATGATGTGGTCTCTCCTCTCACCTGCATGCCATATCGTCTCTCAAATATCCTCCCTCTCCCGCATACCTTTTAAATAGCAGATTTTCACTGGCAACAGGCAGCAACTAATACACACTGCTCATGTTGGCCTCACACCCTTCCCTCTGATGCAACTTCCTGTTTCCGCCTAGGCAAGAATACATCAGAGTGAAGACTATGGGGCCAGTGTGAGCAGTATGCATCAGTCACTGCTCACTGCAGGCGAAGATCTGCTATTTACAAGGTATGAAGGAAGGACAGTTGTTGGGAGTTTTCGGCTGGTGGGGCTTGGGGATCCCTGCCAGCCACATTATAGCTATGCTGGTACTGGGTGGGCCTGAGCCCAAAGTGGGTGGGCCTGGGCCCACCCAAGCCCAGCTGGGCAGTGCAGAAGCTGATACAAAATCGACTACAGACAACACGCCCTCCTGCTTAAACTTGGTAAAAACGCTATCAAAAATCCCCAAGGGAGAGACAAAAAATGGAAACTAATAATGAAGAGTCAACCCCTAAGAAAACTGGGGAAAATGAAAGGGAACAACAAGATGTTCATGGAGAATTCTTTAAAGAGCTTTTATTTTTATTTAAGAGTTGAAAGGGGATTCAGTATAGGCTGTGAATACAGCCGAGCAATATTTCAGTGAGTCACACTGCTAAACAGCGGCTCACCTGAACAACTCTACACATCATGGAATATCCTCTGACATCAACCCTCTGTCTACATTTTTATATATATATATATATATATATAAAGTGCATGCCTAAACCCTTATAGAGAAAAATCAATCATTAATATATATAGTAAATTTAAAACGAATCGGAGAAAATGTTTCTTCACTCAACGTGTAATTAAACTCTGGCATTCATTGCCAGAGAATGTGGTAAAGGCGGTTAGCTTAGCGGAGTTTAAAAAAGGTTTGGCCGGCTTCCTAAAGGAAAAGTCCATAGACCGTTATTAATTGGACTTGGGGAAAATCCACTATATCTGGGATAAGCAGTATAAAATGTCAGGTAAAGGGCCGTTACACCCTCGCTGAAGAGGGTGGTCTTGATCTGGGGGTCTTTGGGGAGGTCTTGATCAGGTGGGGCTTTGGGATATGGACTTTAATGGGGGAGTCCGTGGGAGGGGTATTTATTAGGGAGTCTACAGGGGGTACTGATTTGGGGGGAGGCATGATGGGGGTTTAACAGAAACACTTTGTCACCTTTAACATTGGGTCTGGTAGCGTCAGGCTGTGGCTTCCTTCTTCTGTCTGTGGTTATTTTACCATGATTATGAGACCATAATGTGAATCGCATTCAAGCTGCGTTAAGGGGCCAATAAAGTGGCATAAAGCACTAACGCAGCTTGATCCCTCCCCTCCCCCCTCCCCTTAGATTTTCAGCAATAACTCTTGAAATTGAGGAGCTGATTTCCCTGTCTGAAGTGGGGGTAAGGGGTGGGGGGAAGTGACACACACAAGATCCAGTCTTCCTGGACCACACCTTTATCTGTTCTATACCCTGCAAATTATAAAAATAAAATAAAAAAACAAACAAACAAAAACAGTCCTACTTATGTGGCCAGCACCTGATTTGGGCTGCATAAATGCCTTTGAATATTAACCCTAATATCGTCAGCAGGTTTTATATAATTTTGCACAGGGTTTCCACCAGTCTTTAATGTTTATTATTTACAGGCATTGCATTCTATATCATCCTAAGGGTTGGACTTGAGGTTCCACATACAGTTCAAACTCCTCTTATTGACCTACAAGTGCATTCACTCTGCAGCTCCTCAGTACCTCCACTCTCATCTCTCCCTACATTCCCCCCCGGGAACTCCGTTCGCTGGGTAAATCTCTCTTATCTGCACCCTTCTTCTCCAGACTCCGTTCCTTTTATCTTGCTGCACTATATGCCTGGAATAGACTTCCTGAGCCGGTACGTCAAGCTCCATCTCTGGCCGTCTTCAAATCTAAGCTAAAAGCCCACCTTTTTGATGCTGCTTTTAACTCCTAACCCTTACTCACTTGTTCAGTACCCATGTTTTATCAATCCCACCTTAGTAATTACCTTATCTCTTATTTGTCCTGTTTGTCTGTCCTAATTAGATTGTAAGCTCTGTTGAGCAGGGACTGTCTCTTCATGTCCAGTGTACAGCGCTGCAAATGTCTAGTAGCGCTGTAGAAATGATAAGTAGTAGCAGTTCTTAAGATTCCGGAACCTTGCTACTCTTTGGGATTGTGCACACAATCTTGCTACTCTGGGATTCCGGAATCTTGCTACTCTTTGGGATTCTGCACAGAACCTTGCTACTCTTTGTCCTTATCCCTTATTTGTCCTGGTTCTCTGTCTTGATTAGATAGTAAGCTTTCTCGAGCAGGGACTGTCTCTTTAAGTCCGGTGTGCAGTGCTGCGTACGTCTAGTAGCGCTACAGAAATGATAAGTAGTAGTAGAAGGTAGTTCTTGAAGTCCTATCCCAGAACTAAATCTTGCTGAAGAACTAAGAAGATTTGAAAGATAGAATCATCAGGATGAGTGTTGATGGGATTCTTGAATTAAAGCATGCTCTTAGGGATAATAAAAAACTAACACATTATCTGACAGCGTCAATGCATTTGTGTCTGTGAGGTCTTTTGGGGTATTCCTTCTTGATGGGAGGTTGGCCAGGGTTCTGCAATCGCTTTTCCCTTTGTGCTCTTGATGTATTCACTCTACGGAGAATGTAGATGAGATGAATGAAATTAAGCGCTGTCTGAGGGTTCTGTTGAATCACACTCTTTGTTATATTTGATATTAATTGAAACCACAACTGATTTAGCTACTCCATAACAACTTTATTAAAAGAACATTTCTTTAAACTAGCACCCGCTGTATTAATTCACACTGGAGGTTAATTTGGCAAAACCCCTAATTCCTTCAGATCACAAAATAACAGTTGTTTTCTAGTCACTAGACTCTCAGCTTTATCACTTATGCAGCTGTACTTTCTCTAGATCTGTGATGGATGCTTAGCATGGGAGATTCCAGGGCCGTGCCAACACAGTAAGCACGGTAAGCGCCGCAGGGGGGGCGCCTGCGTTCAAGGGCGCCGCGCCGTCGAGCTGTATTTTTAAAAAAAAAAAACCTTACTCCTCTGCTCCATCCCCAATTCCCCGGCGCTTTAAATTTACCTCGCTCTGCCTCCGACGTCTGTGCAGCGTCAGTGAAAGCGCTGCCTGTCTGACGTCTCTCCACCAGCCTTCCCTTCGCTCGTTTGTTCCCTCTGTGTCCCGCCCTCAAGGAAATAACGTTAGAAGAAGGCGGGACACAGAGGGAACAAACGAGCGAAGGGAAGGCTGGTGGAGAGACGTTAGGCAGCGCTTTCACTGACGCTGCGCAGACATCGGAGCCGGAGGCGGAGAAAGGTAAATTTAAAGCACCGGGGAATCTGGGATGGAGCGGAGGAGGCTCAGGCCAAATCCAGCCATTTCCTCCATTGTGCCCCAGACGGCAGCTTGGGGGAGCAGCGCTCGGCTCTTTGGCACCGCCCAGCTCTTCACGTGCCTTGGAGCCAGGCAGGTCCGGGGGGGGGGGGGCGCGATTATGCGCGCTTGCCAACTGATAGTCTGCAGGGGGGCGCCAACTGATGGTCTGCAGGGGGGCGCCAGAGACCCTAGGCACAGCCCTGGGAGATTCAGTAACGCGGGAAGGCTGCGAGCAATGTTTAAGATTGGTGTGTGGTGGTACCTATGTTTTATGCGATGCAATTAATCAAATGATTTTTGAACGTTGCTTTGGGGGAAAGGCTTTTACTGATTTATACATTTTTAAATAAAATAAATACATTTCCTTATTAAGGAATCTGCTAGCATGGATATCTGGCACATATCTGTTCAGGAGGGAGGATAACTGTTTGCTTTTGGGACAAGTTCATTGGTACATTTTGCCCATGGTCTGTCCCATTGGTTTTCCTCTCTACCTTGGATTGCTACTGGTCCCCTTTGTTTTTATTTATTTATTTATTCATTGCATTTGTATCCCACAATTTCCCACCTCTTTGCAGGCTCAATGTGGCTTACAATACATCATGAATAATGGAAATATGTAAGAAAATATACAATTAGTATAACAGAAGGATTTTGGGTAACGTAATAATGATGAAACAAGATAGTAGTTTGACAAGCATATTTTGTTAGGCAGTTCTGGATATATGTGTAGGCGCTCATGTTTGTTGATCATTGTGGTAAGCCTTGTTGAAGAGATGGGTTTTCAGTAGTTTGTGGAAGTTGGTTAGTTCATAGATCGTTTTTTTTTAAGTTCCTTGGCAGCGCGTTCCAGAGTTGTGTGCTCAGGTAGGAAAAGGTTGACGTATGCTTTACTCTTTATTTTAAACCTTTACAGTTGGGGAAGTGAAGATTAAGGAAGGTACAGGACGATTTTCTAGCATTCCTGGGTGGTAAGTCTATTAGGTCTGACATGTAGGCTGGGGCGTCTCCGTGGATGATTTTATGAACTAGGGTGCATATTTTGAACGTGGTGCGTTCTTTGAGTGGGAGCCAGTGTAACTTTTCTCGCAGGGGTATAGCACTTTCATATTTTGTTTTGCCGAATATGAGTCTAGCTGCAGTGTTCCAGCATGTTCCAGCATGATCTTTGAGACCCTCAAACCCTTTACATAGTTGGCTCATTCTGCCAGAGGGGTAGCAACATGTGTTTGGCCAGCCTGAACATCTCTAGCATCTGGGGTAGCAGTCAGCTGGACAGATGGTGTTCACAGTCGAAGTGGCTGTCAGAATCACTGGTTAGCACATGGCAAAGAAACTATGAATGCTGGCTGCCAAGCATCATAAAACGTATTGGGGTATATCTATGACAAAATGTGTCCCAAATGAACCTCAGAAATGTTGTTGCATCTGGCACATCGGTGTTAGCAATTACCAGAGCACTTCTGACAAATGAGTGACTGGATATTCTCATGATCGCTCTGATGATTACTAGGTTGCTCCATGGATCTGGGCTACTGGAAAACTTGAGAAAATTGGGACACCAAAGAACTGACTGGTGCTCAAGTTGATAAAATGGAATAAATCTGCAGCGAGCTATTGAAATATCACATCTATGTAGCCATCCTGACTGAATTTCAACTACTCAGATCTGGTACAAAAGGAATGTATAACCTCAACAACACCATCCATATGTACATGTTTCTACTACTACTACTACTACTACTACTACTATTTATCACTTCTATAGCGCTACAAGGCATACGCAGCGCTGTACACCATACATGAAAAGACAGTCCCTGCTCAAAGAGCTCACAATCTAAAAATGGAATGTTGCTAGTGGAATAGCAACATTCCATGTAGAATCTCAAATAGTAGCAACAGAATCTCCAGTAGTAGAATCATTCCAGAATCTCCAATAGTAGCAACATTCCATGTAGAATCTCAAGTAACAGCAGCATTCCAGAATCTCAAATAGTAACAACATCCCATGTTTCACTGCACTAAATAGGACAGGCAAACAGACAGAACAACTAAGAGGTAAGGGAATTAAAGAGGTGGGGATAAAAGGGTACAGGGCGAGTGAGTAGTGGTTAGGAGTCAAAAGCAGCGTTAAAGAGGTGGGCTTTTAGCCTGGATTTGAAAACGGCCAAAGATGGGGCTAGATGTACAAGCTCGAGAAGTCTATTCCAGGCGTGAGGTGCAGTGAGATAAAAGGAACAGAGTCTGGAATTAGCAGTAGAGGAGAAGGGGACAGACAAGAGGGATTTATCCACAGAACGGAATACCCGAGGAGGGGCGTAGGGAGAGACAAGAGTGGAGAGGTACTGGGGAGTGGTAGAGTGAATGCACTTATAGGTCAGTAAGAGAAATTTGAATTGAATGCGGAAATGGATAGGGAGCCAGTGAAGTGACTTGAGGAGAGAGCCAATGTGAGCAAAGCGATTCTGGCGAAAAATGAGTTACGCAGCAGAGTTTTGGACTGATTGAAGAGGAGAGAGATGGCTAAGTAGGAGGCCGGTGAGAAGCAGGTTGCAGTAATCTAGGCAAGAGGTGATAAGAGTGTGGACAAGGGTTCTGGTGGCATGCTCAGAGAGGAAGGGATGGATTTTGCCGATGTTATAGAGAAAGAAACAACAGGTTTTGCCTCTGCTTGGGTTTCAAACCTTGGTCATTTATTTAATTGGATTTTGCTTACACCTTTTTCAGTAGTAGCTCAAGGTGAGTTACATTTGGGTACTCTGGATATTTCTCTGTCCCTGGAGGGCTCACAATCTTGTACCTGAGGCAATGGAGGGTTAAGTGAGTTGCCCAAGATCACAAGGAGCAGCAGTGGGATTTTAACTGAACAACTCTGGATTGCAAGACTGGTGCTCTAACCACTAGGCCACTCCTCCACCCCAAAGAATCTTGTTACTCTTTGGGGTTCTACATGGAATGTTGCTACACTTTGAAATTCTGCAGGAGGGCTCACAATCTAAGTTTGTACCTGAGGCAATGGAGGGTTAAGTGAGTTGCCCAAGATCACAAGGAGCAGCAGTGGGATTTGAACCAGCCACCTCTTGATTGCAAGACCGGTGCTCTAACCACTAGGCCACTCCTCCACTAGGCATGGATGCCACTACCACACACAGCTGGCACATATATGTCTACTCCTGCATATATTTTAGGGAAGACAGAGCAGCAGATTCTTTTCTACAGCACTACTGGAAATTGTCACGTCCCAACCTGGACATCTCAATTCCACTTTCTATGCTCTGTCTAAAAGAGGACTTAAAATGTAAAGGGTTGATGTTCAATGCTATGTAACCAACCAAAAACAGCTCCTGGCTAGTTAAATCACCTGTTCAGGGCTAATCGGTAATTTTCAGTGGTACTTAACTGGTTAGTGCCGCAAAAATAATTAGTTAGTGTCAAACTGCAAACCGGGGCTGTGCCGGAGGCAGAGTCAACACTTAACTGGCCAGGTTAACCATATAAATAGGACAGTCTTTTTGTGCGTTCCCATCTTTGGGGTCCTTTTACTAAGGTGAGTTAATGAACATAGTAATAGCCGTACTGGGTTAGACCAATGGTCCATCTAGCCCAGTATCCTGTTTTCCAAACAGTGGCCAAGCCAGGTCACAAGTACCTGGCAGAAACCCAAATCGTGGCAACATTCTATGTAGAACCCCAAAGAATAGCAAGACTCTGGAATCCCAAAGAGTGACAAGATTCCATGTAGAATCTCAAAGAGTAGCAACATTCCATGTAGAACCCCAAAGAATAGCAAGACTCTGGAATCCTAAAGAGTGACAACATTCCATGCAGAATCTCAAAGAGTAGCAACATTCCATGTAGAACTCCAAAGAATAGCAAGACTCTGGAATCCTAAAAGGTGACAAGATTCAATGCAGAATCTTAAAGAGTAGCAACATTCCATGTAGAACCCCAAAGAATAGCAAGACTCTGGAATCCCAAAGAGTGACAAGATTCCATGTAGAATCTCAGAGTAGCAACATTCCATGTAGAACCCCAAAGAATAGCAAGACTCTGGAATCCCAAAGAGTGACAAGATTCCATGTAGAATCTCAGAGTAGCAACATTCCATGTAGAACCCCAAAGAATAGCAAGACTCTGGAATCCTAAAGGGTGACAAGATTCCATGCAGAATCTCAAAGAGTAGCAACATTCCATGTAGAACTCCAAAGAATAGCAAGACTCTGGAATCCTAAAGAGTAACAAGATTCTATGCAGAATCTCAAAGAGTAGCAACATTCCATGTAGAACCCCAAAGAATAGCCATATTCTGGAATCCTAAACAAGATTCTATGCAGAATCTCAAAGAGTAGCAACATTCCATGTAGAACCCCAAAGAATAGCAAGACTCTGGAATCCCAAAGAGTGACAAGATTCCATGTAGAATCTCAGAGTAGCAACATTCCATGTAGAACCCCAAAGAATAGCAAGACTCTGGAATCCTAAAGAGTGGCAAGATTCCATTTAGAATCTCAGATAATAGCAAGTTTCCATGCTACCAATCCTAGGGCAAGCAGTGGCTTTCCCCATGTCTAATTCAATAACAGACTATGGACTTTTCCTCCAGGAACTTATCCAAACCTTTTATAAACCCAGATACTAACCGCTGTTACCACCTCCTCTGGCAAAGAGTTCCAGACCTGAACTATTTGTTGAGTGAAAAATATTTCTCCTATTTGAAGTATTTCCATGTAATTTCATTGAGTGTCCTCAAGTCTTTGTACTTTTTGAAAGAGTGAAAAATGGATTCACTTTTATCCATTCTATACCACTCAGGATTTTATAGACATCCATCATAACCCCTCTCAGTCGACTCTTTTCCAAGCTGAAGAGCCCTAACCTCTTTAGCCTTTCCTCATATGTTCCAGTTAATGTCTTCGCAAGAGATGTAGCTAATAACATTGTATTATCTGCCATGCATTCCAAATTTTATTTTGTTTACTAACTCCTGGGAGTTACAACAGAGCTTTTGCAGTTTACCACATGATCACATTGGTCTCCCTTTCCTCTCTTTCAATTGAGGGTTAATTTTTTTATTCAGATCTTACCCTGAAAAGCCAGAGTAGAGCCGTTCTCATATATATATTTTTTTTTGTTACATTTGTACCCCATGCTTTCCCACTCATGGCAGGCTCAATGCGGCTTACATGGGGCAATGGAGGGTTAAGTGACTTGCCCAGAGTCACAAGGAGCTGCCTGTGCCTGAAGTGGGAATCAAACTCAGTTCCTCAGGACCAAAGTCCACCACCCTAACCACTAGGCCACTCCTCCACTGTTGTTATATTTGAGATTGTACATGGAATGTTGCTATTCCGCTAGAAGTCGGCCCTTGCAGATCACCAATGTGGCCGCGCAGGCTTCTGCTTCTGTGAGTCTGATGTCCTGCATGTACGTGCAGGACGTTAGACTCACAGAAAGAGAAGCCTGCGCAGCCTTCTACATGGAATGTTGCTAGTGGAATAGCAACATTCCAGGTTAAACATTCCGTGTAGAATCTCCAATAGTAGCAACATTCCATGTAGAATCTCCAATATTCCATGTAGAATCTCAAATAGTAGCAACATTCCAAGTAGAATCTCCAATAGTATCTATTTTATTTTTGTTACATTTGTACCCTGCGCTTTCCCACTCATGGCAGGCTCAATGCGGCTTACATGGGGCAATGGAGAGTTAAGTGATTTGCCCAGAGTCACAAGGAGCTGCCTGTGCCGGGAATATTCGTGGGCGAGGCATTTAAAATTCCTTCTTTCACCTTCTGACTTTAGGACTTTCTTGCTAACATTGCTATTGTCAAATTTGACTACTGGAACTCTATTTGGATTCCCCCAATTCCTTATTGCCTATTTTGAAACTCATTACTGTGGCCCATATAACCCCTATTACTCCTAATCTGAACGATTTGTCTTGGATATCTGATGCTGGCAGAGAAAGTTCAAAGACACTGAAGGTTACAGAAAGAGAAGGTCCATCCTTTTTGAAAAATTACTCTCTGGCTTGACGTTCCTCTGATACAGGGCTACTGTTAGTTCCTTCTATTAAACACATACATTTGGCCATGACCCATAATCACACCTTTTCAGTTGCCGGCCTGAGGTTATGTAACTCATTACCAGCTGACACACATGGGGAATGTGATTATTTATCCTGCTGTAAAAGGAAGTCAAGGCATTTTTCTTACTTTAAGGTTTTGGGTCCACTGTTTAATTTGTGTTTTGTTTCACCATTACCTCTTCAATTCTGGTCACTGCAGCTCAAAAAAGATACAGTGGAATTAGAAAAGGTGCAGAGAAGGGCGACGAAAATGATAAAGGGGATGGGACGACTTCCCTATGAGGAAAGGCTAAAGCACCTGGGGCTCTTCAGCTTGGAGAAAAGGCGGCTGAGGGGAGATATGATAGAGGTCTATAAAATAATGAGTGGAGTTCAACAGGTAGATGTGAAGAGTCTGTTCACGCTTTCCAAAAATACTAGGACTAGGGGGCATGCGATGAAGCTACAAAGTAGTAAATTTAAAATGTAATTAAACTCTGGAATTCGTTGCCAGAAAATGTGGTCAAGGCGGTTAGCTTATCGGGGTTTAAAAAAGGTCTGGACGACTTCCTAAAGGAAAAGTCCCTAGACCATTATTAAATTGGACTTGGGGGAAATCCACTTTCTGGGATAAGCACCATAAAATGTTTTGCACTTTTTTGGGAATCTTGCCGGGTATTTGTGATCTGGATTGGCCACTGCTGGAAACAGGATGCTGGGCTTGATGGACCGTTGGTCTGTCCCAGTATGGCAATACTTATGTACTTATCTGTACTTATGTATTTGCTTTTTCTGTTTTATGGTTACTTTGTTTTTTATGGCCCACCTTGAATATGAGCATATGGTCCTTGCACGTCAGTCGCATGTGATAGGAGGTGAAAGGCTGATTTGCCGAGGTGGTAGTGTCTGATCATTGCAAGGTGCTGAAACAATGTGACGAGACCAGAAGAGGGGGGGTATAACCTGAGAAAGAAGAAAGCGATAATGCCCTTGTGCAAGTCATTGGTGAGACATCACTGAGTATTGTGTTCACTTTTGGAGGCCGCATCTTACCAAGGAAACAAAATGTCTCAGAGCCAGATGCACTAACTCCACGGAAAAGGCCCTTCCCTTACCGATCCCTTAGCGAATCGGTAAAAAACGGGCATGCATGAAGGAAATCACATGCAAATGAGCTGCTCGCTGTTAGCTCGTTTGCACGCGATTTCCTTCCTAAGGAGGGGAAGCCAGTCGGCCAGCTGAGCATGCACAGAGTCATTTTCAAAATGTACTCCTCTTGAGACACCAGGCTATAGCTCTAGGAGTTAATCTCCCACCTTTTGAGAAACGTAAAAACGAGAATTGTATTTGATTTTTAGAATTGTCAATATAAAGTAGGTTATTTTGTTTAGTGTGAATGAGAGTAAGAGTGAGATGTGAATGTTGGTTTGTGTGAAAGATGTTTTAAAATATGGATGACGTGAGTAGAATTCTGAATTAAACATTTAATAAAGATTGATAAATAAAAACAACGGTTGTTGAAGAGACTGTAAGGTATTTATAGTAACTACACCGTGTACTTAATTACCTTCAACACTTTTTGCTCTCTGTGTTTGAACTAGACTCGGGATAATTATTTTCAGTTCATGCGATAATAATTTACCCTCTTAGTTCAGATGCTAATTTTTGCTGCACAGAGGAGTGTGGTAGCCCTGTTAGTCCACTCTTAAGGTTATCAATAGAAATCAAACAAAATAAAACATGGAAAAGAAAATAAGATGATACCTTTTTTATTGGACATAACTTAATACATTTCTTGATTAGCTTTCGAAGGTTGCCCTTCTTCCTCAGATCGGAAATAAGCAAATGTGCTAGCTGACAGTGTATATAAGTGAAAACATTCAAGCATTACTATGACAGTCTGACAGGGTGGGAGGATGGGGGTGGGTAGGAGGTATGCTTGGGGACATCAAAGCATATCATTGATATTCTAACAGGATGGGTGTGGATAGGTGAGGGGTGGGGTGATCAACAGAGAAATACAGCTTTATGGTTTATAATGGGCTAGGAACCCCAGATCCTTGTTAAGTCCTTTCTGTTGGGTGTTAAAATATTCAATCATTCTGACTTCAAAGGTCTTACTTTCTTGTATGGTTTTAAAGTTACCTTTCAGGATTCTCACTGTGAAGTCACTGGTACAGTGTCCTGGTTCTGTGAAGTGCTGTCCCACCGGGGTGGGGGTCCTACTGGCTGTATTGTTCATGTGATATCTATGTAAATTGAATCTTGTCTTAAGCATCTGGCCTGTTTCTCCAATATAGCATCCTTCGTTAAATTTTTTACACTGAATGATATATACACTGAATGAGAATACTGAAAGGTAACTTCAAAACCATACAAGAACGTAAGACCTTTGAAGTCAGAATGATTGAATATTTTAACACCCAACAGAAAGGACTTAACAAGGACCTGGGGTTCCTAGCCCATTATAAACCATAAAGCTGTATGTCTCTGTTGATCACCCCACCCCTCACCTATCCACACCCATCCTGTTAGAATATCAATGATATGCTTTGATGTCCCCATGCATACTTCCTACCCACCCCCCTCCTCCCACCCTGTCAGACTGTCATAGTAATGCTTGAATGTTTTCACTTATATATACTATCTGCTAACACATTTGCTTATTTCCGATCTGAGGAAGAAGGGCAACCTTCGAAAGCTAATCAAGAAATGTATTAAGTTATGTCCAATAAAAAAGGTATCATCTGATTTTCTTTTCCATGTTTTATTGTGTTGATTTCTATTGCTGCACAGAGAAATCCCTTGGCAAAACTTCACTGTACTCCTAAATTTAAGAGCATAAAAAGTGAGTGGCAACAGGGGCAGATTTAGGGCAGGGAAGAATGAGAGGAGCTTAGCACAGGTTTTCGTCACTACCCCCCTGACTCTATCAAGCACGACTTAAGTTGTGCGCATAAATCCAGTTGTATTCTGGATTTGCGCGTACAATTTAATTCGTTAACAAGCCAATCAGTGTTGATAATTGCCACTTAAGTAATTACTAACACTAATTGGCATTAATTGGAATTTATGCACAGAAATATCTAAGCATATTCTATAACGTGATGTGCATAAATTCTAAGTCGGATAGTTGAAAAGGGAGCAAGGCCATGGGCGGGTCATTGGACTTTCTAAAATCTGTGTGTGTTGTTATAGAATACACTTGGTCCATGCTTAATTTAGGTATCCACAACCTAAGTCAGACAAAGCACATGTACTGCAACAAGTGTATATTGATTATTGAAGGTGTCTCATAACGTCACAAAGACATATTAATGTCAAAATTGCTTTCGAGCTCGCCGGCTAGTGACTTAGTATAATCATAGACCACCTCCTACCAACCAATAGTGCACATACACTGCGTCTTGTACAAATCTAAATCTCTACGTGTCCATCTGTGTACTCAACAACATGTATATTTTTTTCAAAAAAGATTTTTGGTGTGCACTACTGTCAAAAAATTAAATATTGGTGCAGTAAATTTACTGGTAATGCAAAAACCACTTAACTTGATAGCTCTAAGCGTTACTCGCCGTCATCCTGGACTAGAGCTTATCTCCTGGGGGCTGGAACCTGTCACATTGCCAGAGTCCAATATATCCCATGTACATAAAGTCTCCGGTATCACTGTGTGCCCGACAGGACCCTGTTTCGCGGTCAACTGCTTTCTCAAGGGCATATAGTTCTGAAACACAGAGAACAAAAACTTAACCATCGACAACCTAATAGTTTTAGCCTACCTTGAGTATAAAAGCGATAACTTGGCTCACTTCAACAGCAACCGATACCGGTGTACAAGCAGTCAAAAATGGCGCTGGCGTTTTAGTTTAAAAGACTGTATGCCCCGCCCATTGAGGCATACGTCATCATCAGCTGAGCAATTAAAAGAAACAGTTCCATTGGAGATGTGAGTTTAAGCCATACGGCTCTACTGTGTTTAAACGATAAATCCACTGAGTTTCTTTTTGCAATAACAATCTGCTGATGTTGCCACCACGAACATTAGGAATGACATGGTCTATCACCATACACCTTAGAGATTCACTGGGATGTTGTTTTGAAGTACAGTGAAATACCAGTGGAGCTCCGACACTGTTAGTGGATATTCTCGATCTGTGCTCCACCATTCTGGCATTTAGTGACCTATTAGATTTTCCAATATATACCTTGTCACACGGACATCTGATATAATATATGATGTGGGTGGTCTGGCAAGTGGTTTGATGTCTCAGTTGAAAAATCTGACCATTATGGCAAAAACTAGATGTCTCAATAGATAGTGGACAAGTTTTACATCCGCTTTTGTTGCATTTCTTGTGACTACCGTTCACCGTGTCAGCGGAAGCTGCAATAACCGAACAGTCAGCTGGACTTAAGATTTCACTGAGATTGCGTGCATGAGAGAAAGCCATTCTTAATCGGTAATTTTCAAACAGAGGTATGTGCACTATTGGTTGGTAGGAGGTG
Organism: Microcaecilia unicolor; assembly: GCF_901765095.1. Classification (NCBI taxonomy): domain Eukaryota; kingdom Metazoa; phylum Chordata; class Amphibia; order Gymnophiona; family Siphonopidae; genus Microcaecilia; species Microcaecilia unicolor. Next base: position 367,788,208 of record NC_044034.1, read on the forward strand.
GTCTATGATTATACTAAGTCACTAGCCGGCGAGCTCGAAAGCAATTTTGACATTAATATGTCTTTGTGACGTTATGAGACACCTTCAATAATCAATATACACTTGTTGCAGTACGTGTGCTTTGTCTGACTTAGGTTGTGTATTTCTACAAAGGTATTTTTGGATAAAGCAGAGCCGTTTTTTGTTTTATTTTTTGATATTTACATAATTTAGGCATCAGCATTTAACTGCCTGTGACTTAATTTAGTCAGACGGATGGGTGCTCAGTATATTCTATAAACCATGCAGAAATTTAGGCTTTTTCTATAAAGTATGCCTAAATTTAAGCATACTTTATAGACTACGTCTAGGCATATTTCATTTCAGTGGTGATTTTTTTAGGTGTGATATAAGGAATATAGTGGGGTTAACCTGTATGAAGAAGATGGTGTAACTCTGGCCACTTTCTAGGCAGATTTGATGAACCATTGCTGATCTTTCTTTGCCTTCACCTTCGGTCAAAATTCATCGGGCAGCGGTGTGTTTTTTTAGATGCTGGCCACTGCTGGCTAGGTTAGACCCCGATATTAAATGCTGGGGCACATCCGGGCATCAGCACTGAAAATCCAGATCAGTGGCGATACCCAGAAATTAGGTGGCTACAGGGGAAATTCAGTGCCATACTCGCATTGCCAACCGGGCAAATTTATACAGATCTACTTACTCGGTTAGCTATGTGTGCAACGGCCCTGAATGACATCCGGGACCTGCCCATCTCTGTCCTTGGTTAAATCCCTTGTCAATAGCAGACCTTACGCTCCTATAAAGTAAAATGAAAATAACCTAATCATCTTGGGAGTGGAGGAGTAGCCTAGTGGTTAGTGCAGTGGGCTTTGAACCCGGGGAACTGGGTTCGATTCCCACTGCAGCTCCTTGTGACTCTGGGCAAGTCACTTAACCCTCCATTGCCCCTGGTACAAGATAAGTACCTGAATATACGTAAACCGCTTTGAATGTAGTTGCAAAAACCTCAGAAAGGCGGTATATCAAGTCCCAGTTCCCTTTCCCTATTTGAGATTCTACATGGAATGTTGCTACTATTGAGATTCTGTTGCTACTATTTGACATTCCACATGGAATGTTAATGTTGCTATGCTATTCCACTAGCAACGTACGTGCAGGACGTCACACTCCCAGAAACAGAAGCCTGCGTGGCCGCATTGGTGATCTGCAAGGGCAGGCTTCTACATGGAATGTTGCTAATGGAGAAGTAGCTTAGTGGTTAGTGCAGTGGACTTTGATCCTGGGGAACTGAGTTCAATTCCCACTGCAGCTCCTTGTGACATAGGCAAGTCACTTAACCCTCCATTGCCCCTGGTACAAATAGTACCTGAATATAATATGTAAACCGCTTTGAATGTAGTTGCAAAAACCACAGAAAGGCAGTATATCAAGTCCCAGTTCCCTTTCCCTATTTGAGATTCTACATGGAATGTTGCTACTATTGGAGATTCTACATGGAATGTTGCTATTCCACTAGCAACATTCCATGTAGATGCCTGCCACTGCAGATCAGCAACGCGGCCGTGCAGGCTTCTGTTTCTGTGAGTCTGACGTCCTGCACGTACGCTGATTGCTGATTTCCCTTCCCCCCTTTCCCTTATGACATCACAATATCAGAAGTGAGCCAAGTATCAGGCAATCAAGCCATTGTGACATCACTGATGAGGTTGGCTCTTATTGGTGGAATGAGTGGAGGAGTAGCCTAGTGGTTAGTGCAGTGGACTTTGATCCTGGGGAACTGAGTTCAATTCCCACTGCAGTTCCTTGTGACTCGGGCAAGTCACTTAACCCTCCATTGCCCCTGGTACAAATAAGTACCTGAATATATGTAAACCGCTTTGAACGTAGTTGCAAAAACACCTCAGAAAGGCAGTATATCATTTCCATTTCCCTTTAAGTAATTCTAATATTGACTCAATAAAAATGAGAAGATCCTGTAAGAATCCAGCTCTCATCAGAACCAGAGCGGATGCTAGAACTCTGCTTTAGTTTTCAAACACCAGACTGCGTAAAGGGCCCAATTTTATATATGATGCCTAAAATTACCACAAGTTAGACAATCACACCTAAGCGTTTTCTTAATATCGCACTTAGGTGTAGTTAATGTGACTAAATCTACTCACATCCATTTATGCCAATGAAAAGCTGGTGTAAATCCCTGTGCGTAGATTTGATTATTTATTTATTTGTTACATTTGTATCCCACATTTTCCCACCTATTTGTAGGCTCAATGTGGCTTACATAGTACCGAAGAGGCGTTCGCCGACTCCGGTATGAACAAATACAAAGTGATGTTGTGGTAAGATAAGGTTCGTGTGGAACAGACACATTAGGGAATCGTAGAGTGGAAGAGTTGTGTTATGTCCATTACGTACTTTGGTTTCATTGTGTTGCAGAGTTCAGGCATTTAAGTTGGGTCGGTAGGGTATGCCTTTTTAAACAGATTGGTTTTTAGTAATTTCCGGAAGTTTAGGTGGTCATACGTTGTTTTCAAGGCTTTTGGTTATGCGTTCCACAGTTGTGTGCTTATGTAGGAGAAACTGGATGCATAAATTGATTTGTATTTGAGGCCTTTGCAGCTTGGGTTAGGTATGTTCGTGTTGATCCTGTTGTGTTTCTGGTTGGTAGGTCTATGAGGTCTACCATGTATCCCTGGGCTTCACCGTAGATGATTTTGTGCACCAGGGTGCAGATTTTGAAAGCAATATGTTCTTTGATTGGGAGCCAGTGCAGTTTTTCACGGAGGGGTTTTGCGCTTTCAAATCGCGGTTTTCCAAATATGAGCCTGGCTGCCGTGTTTTGTGCGGTCTGAAGTTCTTTAAGGTTTGTTCTTTGCATCCTGCATAAATTCCATTGCAGTAGTCTACGTGGGTTAGTACCATAGATTGTATCAAGTTGTGAAATGTTTCCCTCGGGAAGAATGGTTTCATGCGTTTGAGCTTCCACATTGAGTGGAACATTTTCTTTGTTGTGGATTTCACTTGGCTCTCTAGTGTAAGGTTACGATCTATTGTAACGCCAAGGATTTTCAGGCTGTCTGAGATCGGGAGGGTATGATCTGGGGTGTTTATACTTATGGGGTTGTCTGCGCTGAATTGGAATGAGAGGATGAGACAGTGTGCTTTTTCTTTATTGAGTTTTAGTTGAAATGCATTTGCCTATGAATCCATGATGTTCAGGCTGAGCTTGATTTCGTTGGTGATTTCTGTCAGTTTGGTTTTGTAAGGAATGTATATTGTGACATCGTCTACATAGATTTATTTATTTATTTATTTTTTTGTTACATTTGTACCCTGCGCTTTCCCACTCATGGCAGGCTCTATGCGGCGGGCAATGGAGGGTTAAGTGACTTGCCCAGAGTCACAAGGAGCTGCCTGTGCCGGGAATCGAACTTAGTTCTTCAGTTCCCCAGGACCAAAGTCCACCACCCTAACCACTAGGCCACTCCTCCACTTATCCAACCAAGGCCTTAACCCTTGGTTGGATAAGGACTTGGCTAGTGGAGCCATCATTAGGTTGAAGAGGATCGGTGATAGTGGTGATCCTTGTGGTACTCCACAGTCTGCGTTCCACGGTGATGATATGTTTGAGTTTGATTTCACTTGACATGTTCTAGTGGTTAGGAAACCCTTGATCCAGCTAAGTATATTTCCACCAATCCCGAAGTAATCTAGTAGCCTTAGTAATATATTATGGTTTACCATGTTGAATGCACTAGACATGTCGAATTGGAGGAGGAGGAGGAGAATGCCTTTGCCTGTTGCTATTTCCTGCTTGAATCTGGCTAAGAGAGTAATTAGTACTGTTTCAGTGCTGTGGAGGGGGTGAAATCCTGATCGTGATTCATGTAAAATTGAGAATTTGTTTATATAATCAGTAAGTTGTTTGGTTACCATGCTTTCCATCAGTTTGACTACCAGTGGGATAGATTAACATACTTACAAACAGGGCCGCCGAGAGACTGAGCCGGGCCCGGGGCAAGGCCGCCCCCCTGCCCCCCCCCAAGGATCGCCCCATCCCCAAATCGCTACTGCTGTCGCCTTCCTCTCCTGCTCCCAGGTTGCCGGCGCCGCAGTCCCCAGCCTCCACCTACCTACCCTCAGCTGAGCTCCCTTCTGTCTGTCATTGGACACCCTGCATTAAAAAAAAAATCTCTAAAGCAGCAGCGCAGCGCCTTCTGTGCGAAAGCGGCAGATCACCTCGGGCTGGCCTTCCCTCACTGTGTCCTGCCCTCGCGGAAATAGGAAGTTACATCAGAGGAGGGTGGGACACAGTGAGGGAAGGCCCACCCGAGGCGATCTGCCGCTTTTGCAGAGAAGGCGCTGCACTGCTGCTTTAGAGATTTTTTTTAATGCAGGGTGTCTGATTACAGAAGGAGCTCAGCTGAGGGTAGGCAGGTGGAGACGGGACTGCGGCGCTGGCGGCGGCCTGGAAGCAGGAGAGGGCGAGAGACCCCAGCCCAGGGAATTTTGCCCCCCCGCCGCCCCTCTCGGCAGCCCTGCTTACAAATGTGTTCATATTACACTGAGAGAGCCAAACAATCTTGTTTGCCACCAAACGGTTAATCCTGTCCTGCCGGAAGGAGAGTGAGAGGAGCATTATTTAAGATGGAAAATGAGATCTCTGAAGGACTTTTTTTTTCTTTTTTCGTTTAATTTTTTTTTTTTTTGCGTTCCTCTTCGTGCAGCTGCTGTTGCCTCTGGTTTCAGACATGTTCACTGACGCCAATGGCCAGACTCTTCACCAGAACCTGTTCGGGGTGCTCAATCATACTGTTAAAAATCAAAGGGCTTATGTGGCAAAGGCCTGATCCATCCCTTTGGCAAAAAAAAAAAAAAGCACAATTCAGTTCATCAATCAGTCCCCAAAAATGAAAAGAAAAGCAGAAATCAGCTGGGCAGGTATTTAATGGATTAGTTGACGTGATGGTGATTTGAATTTCTGTCTTTCTTCGACATTTACAGTAACTACACCGTATGCTTAATTACCTTCAACATTTTTTGCTCTCCGCGTTTGAACTAGACTTAGGATAATTATTTTCAATTCATGCGATAATTTATCCTCTTAGTTCAGATGCTAATTTCTGTTCCACAGATGAATCCCTTGACAACAGTAAACATTTTCAGCTCATCGGTTTTGCTGAAGCCCTCCGTTTTTCCCCCGCTGCTGAATGAGTCATCACAATGTCTGTACACAGTTTTTAAGGCTTTAGAAAGAACCATAACATAATTTGCATGTTCATTTTTAGCCGAGATGCAATTTTACTGATAGCTGTTATTGCTTTTTTTTGACTAATACCTCAAGTCAGTTGACACTGCTCGTGTAACACATTTTTACCATGACACAAATCTGCGATGGGTAAATTCGTTTCAAAGAGATTGGTGGACCAAGGGAAGGACTTGATCTTTCCAGGTCAATGCGTGGGATAAACATAAAGGAATCCTGTTCAGAAGGAATGGATCCTCAGGGGCTTAACCGAGATTGGATAGCAGAGCCGGTAGTGGGAGGCGGGGCTGGAGGTTGGGAGGCGGGGATAGTGCTGGGCAGACTTATACGGTCTGTGCCAGAGCCAGTGGTGGGAGGCGGGACTGGAGGTTGGGAGGCGGGGATAGTGCTGGGCAGACTTATACGGTCTGTGCCAGAGCCGGTGGTTGGGAGGCGGGGCTGGTGGTTGGGAGGCGGGGATAGTGCTGGGCAGACTTATACGGTCTATGCCCTGAAGAGCATAGGTAAAAATCAAAGTAGGGTATACACAAAAAATAGCAAACATGAGTTGTCTTGTTGGGCAGACTAGATGGACCGTGCAGGTCTTTTTCTGCCGTCATCTACTATGTTACTATGTAGGTGGAACTAGCTAACGAGGGCAAGGGGAAGATGTTTTAGAAAAAGAGGTAGACTGGGTATGATTTGATTTCATTAAAGCATGGAGGGTGTAGACAACATCAGTACTCATTTGCATTTAAGTACATAAGCACTGCCACGCTGGGAAAAGACCAAAGGTCCATCAAGCCCAGCACTCCGTCTCCGACAGTGGCCAATCCAGGCCCCAAGAACCTGGCAAAATCCTAAAATTTAATAACGATCAATGGACCTTTCCTTAAACAAATTTAAAGGGCGATTGTGTAAGAAGCATCTAAATATGGATATCATCTATACACACCAATGTATAGAATAGGGACATTTATGTGTGTAAATGACTTCACAAATAGGTATTTATGTGTGTAAGTTTTAGGTGCTCTTTTCTTTATTTACTAGTAAAAAAGGCCCGTTTCTGACACAAATGAAACGGGCGCCAGCAAGGTTTTCCTCGGAGTGTGTATGTTTGAGACAGTGTATGTGAGAGTGACTGTGTGTGAGAGAGTGAATGTGCGAGAGTGTGTGTGTGAGAGAGAGAGAGAGAGAGTCTGGGTGCGAGTGTGTGTGTGAGAATGAGAGTGTGTGCAAGTGCGTATGTGAGACACAGTGTGAGAGAGAGAGAGAGTGTGTTTCACACAGATACAGTGTGTGCGAGAGAGAGAGTGTGTGTGAGACACAGACTCTCTGTGAGACTGAGTGTATGAGACCAAGAGAGTGTGTGAGTGACTGTGTAACACATAGAGAGTGAATGTGATACAATGTGAGACATAGAGTGTGTGTGAGAGAGAGAAAGACATTGACTGTAAGAGAGACAGGGTGTGAGAGAGAGAAAGACATTGTGAGAGAGAGTGTGTGTGACAGAGATACCTCCCCCCCTCTGGTGTCAGGACCCCCTCCCTCCCTCTCTCTGGTGTCAGCCCCCCCTCTCTCTCTGGTGTCTGAGCGTTACGGTGCAGGATGCTGAGCTCTGGCTGTGCTTCAAGGAACTGACCAATCCTATTTAATAGAATGCACCTCCAACATTCTGAAGCCGAGAAACCTCGTGCGGTTGGTCACTTCTGCTTGTGACGAACCCCCTCCTCTCCGGACTGAAGCCTGGACAAAGTATCCCACATTTCCCCACCTATTTGTAGGCTCAATGTGGCTTACATAGTACCAGAGAGGCGTTTGGAGACTCCGGTGTAAACAAATACAAAGTGATGTTGTGGTAAGATAAAGTTCATGTGGCCCAGCCACATTAGGGAATCGGAGAATGGAAGAGTTGTGTTATGTCCATTACGGTCTTTAGTTTTGTTGTGTTTTAGAGATCAGGCATTTATGTTGGATTGGTAGGGTACGCCGTTTTAAACAGGTTAGTTTTTAGTGTTTTCCGGAAGTTTAGGTGGTCGTTCGTAGTTTTCAAGGCTTTTGGTAATGCGTTCCACAGTTGTGTGCTGATGTAGGAGAAACTGGACGCGTAAGTTGATTTGTATTTGAGTCCTTTGCAGCTTGGGTAGTGCAGATTTAGGTACGTTCGTGTTGATTCAGATGTGTTTCTAGTTGGTAGGTCGATCAAGTCTGTCATGTATCCCGGAGCTTCACCGTAGATAATTTTGTGAACCAGAGTACAGATTTTGAAAGCAATGCGTTCTTTGATTGGGAGCCAGTGTAGTTTATCAAATACATGCCAAAATCACTTAAGCCCAGATGCACGTGTGTCTATATCCAGGTACGTGGAAGTTCTGCAAGTGGCTCGGTAGGGAAAGCGCCAAGCACATGTGTAGAGCAGTCTTGTGGTACGCGTTATAAGGCGTATGAGGAGAGACTTGCTGACCTGAACATGTATACTCTGGAGGAAAGGAGAAACAGGGGTGATATGATACAGACGTTCAAATATTTGAAAGGTATTAATCCGCAAACAAACCTTTTCCGGAGATGGGAAGGAGGTAGAACGAGAGGACATGAAATGAGATTGAAGGGGGGCAGACTCAAGAAAAATGTCAGGAAGTATTTTTTCACGGAGAGAGTGGTGGATACTTGGAATGCCCTCCCGTGGGAGGTGGTGGAGATGAAAACGGTAACGGAATTCAAAAATGCGTGGGATAAACATAAAGGAATCCTGTTCAGAAGGAATGGATCCTACTACTACTACTTATCACTTCTATAGCGCTACAAGGCATACGCAGTGCTGTACACCATACACAAAAAGACAGTCCCTGCTCAAAGAGCTCACAATCTAAATAAGACAAGACAGGTAAATAGACAGAACTAAGAGGTGAGGGAATTAAAGAGGTGAGGTACAGGGCAAGTGAGTAGTGGATAGGAGTCAAAAGCAGTGTCAAAGAGGTGGGCTTTTAGCCTGGACTTGAAAACGGCCAAAGACGGGGCTAGACGTACAGGCTCGGGAAGTCTATTCCAGGTGTGAGGTGCAGCGAGATAAAAGGAACGGAGTCTGGAATTAGCAGTAGAGGAGAAGGGGACAGACAGGAGAGATTTATCTACAGAGCGGAGTGCCCGAGGGGGGACATTGGGAGAGACAAGATCTGTGAAAATATTCAAGGAGCGGCAACCCGATACAGGCCTGAAAGGCCACCCACCTTGGACCCCGATCTCACCGAGTGCCACGACCACACTCAGCCGAGCGCCAATGCCTCCGATCCACCTGGTCCATGGCAGTGTCTCCACCGTTATGAGTACATACCGTATATACTCAAATACAAAACCTATCTGAGATAACATTTATAAACCGAGATAACATTTTCCCGTCAAAAAAGGATCCTCAGAAGCTTAGCCGAGATTGGGTGACAGAGCCGGTGGTGGGAGCCGGGGCTAGTGCTGGGCAGACTTCTACGGTCTGTGCCCTGAAAATGGCAGATACAAATCAAGGTAAACCTCAAAAAGAGCTTAAATGGATATCTGCATAAAGTTCATACCAAAAAATGATATCCTTGCAAAATACTGATGTCATCAAAAATTGATATTAAGGAGGAAAAAACCTCAAATTGTAAGGGAACACTCTATCGTTGATAACATCAACATTATTGTGTCAAAGAAATTTTCATTTTTATATTGGCTCATGCTCTACGTGAGACAACCCTCCGTCTATTTCTATACATAATTTTGATGCACTTTATTTACAGATTTTACCAGTCAGACACCACGGACCCCGAGGAAGGATTCGAAACTGTGGCCAAAGTTGGGCCGTGGTGGGTCTTGAGCTGACTGCAGATTTAATAAGATAAGTGCATCATTCCGTACTATATGTATAGAAATAGACGGAGGGTTGTCTCACGTAGAGCATGAGCCAATATAAAAATGAAAATTTCTTTGAGACAATAAAGGAGGTTTTTTACCCATGATAAGTGAAGGGACCTCCTTAATGTTGATGTTATCAACGATAGAGTGTTCTCTTACAATTTGAGGTTTTTTCCTCCTTAATATCAATTTTTGATGACATCAGTATTTTGCAAGGATATCATTTTTTGGTTATTTGTATTAGATACAAATCAAGGTCAGGTGTACATATAAAGTAGCACATATGAGTTTATTTTGTTGGGCAGACTGGATGGACCGTGCATGTCTTTGTCTGCCGTCATCTACTATGTTACTATCAATATTGTATGCATGCCCGGGGGAAAAAGGCTACAACCGTGTCATAGGCATGCATTCTATTCGTCCATTTTAACAGTGCTGTTATGTGCGGGACACACACACATATAATACATGTACATGGCATGTTTCACACACACGTGCAGATACTTTTAAAAAATGCAAGCAGACTGCTCCACCAAGAAGTCGCCTTCATGCAACGACAGCGCTAGACCTGCTGGAACATTTCAAACGTTAAAGGTAGGCGCTCCTTTCTGTAGTGTCAGGCGAGTTCCCACCTTGGACAATTTCCCCCAGGGACAATTTCCACTTAAGGGTTTCAATTCCCACCAAGGACCGTCCCCTCCCCCTAGTTGTTTCCGTCCCCTCCCTAGCCTTTTTTTTTTTTTTTTACCGACTGTAACTTCTTTCTTGTATTGGGGCCCATAATTCCTGGTGGTGTTTTTTTTTTTTTTAACATCGTCTGGAACAAGGAGGTTAGAGCAACCTATGGATGTACACAGAGAAAATAGAATAATGGAATTTGTTATAAATCTTAATCGGTGTGTCATTTTGAGGGGCTGAATTAGGTTGAAATCTAGTTTGGGGGTGGGGGGGGCATTACCCCCCCCTGCACGAACTGCATATCTGGAAGGGGAAAGGGATGTGTAAAAGATAATGTTGTGTGTGTGGGGGGGGGGGAGTGGGTATTGCCCCCCCCCCCCAAAAAAAGGGAGGGAGATTATTTGTCCTAGTGTGTTTTGGGGGTTGGAATTGTCCTCCCTGGTGTGATGGGAATTGGTGGGTGGGAACTGTACAGGTGGGAACTGACCTTGAACCCTTTCTGTGTGCTGCATGAAAACGTCTGTGCGTCAGACAGAATGCTACTACTACTACTACTACTATTTAGCATTTCTATAGCGCTACAAGGCATACGCAGCGCTGTACAAACATAGAAGAAAGACAGTCCCTGCTCAAAGAGCTTACAATCTAATAGACAAAAAATAAATAAAGTAAGCAAATCAAATCAATTAATGTGAACGGGAAGGAAGAGAGGAGGGGGTAGGTGGAGGCGAGTGGTTACAAGTGGTTACGAGTCAAAAGCAATGTCAAAGAGGTGGGTTTTCAGTCTAGATTTAAAGGTGGCCAAGGATGGGGCAAGACGTAGGGGCTCAGGAAGTTTATTCCAGGCGTAGGGTGCAGTGAGACAGAAGGCGCGAAGTCTGGAGTTGGCAGTAGTGGAGAAGGGAACAGATAAGAAGGATTTATCCATGGAGCGGAGTGCACGGGAAGGGGTGTAGGGAAGGACGAGTGTGGAGAGATACTGGGGAGCAGCAGAGTGAGTACATTTATAGGTTAGTAGAAGAAGTTTGAACAGGATGCGAAAACGGATAGGGAGCCAGTGAAGGGTCTTGAGGAGAGGGGTAGTATGAGTAAAGCGACCCTGGCGGAAGATGAGACGGGCAGCAGAGTTTTGAACTGACTGGAGAGGGGAGAGGTGACTAAGTGGGAGGCCAGCAAGAAGCAGATTGCAGTAGTCTAAACGAGAGGTGACAAGGGTGTGGATGAGGGTTTTGGTAGAGTGCTCGGAAAGAAAGGGGCGGATTTTACAGATGTTGTAAAGAAAGAAACGACAGGTCTTGGCGGTCTGCTGGATATGAGCAGAGAAGGAGAGAGAAGAGTCAAAGATGACCCCAAGGTTTCGAGCTGAGGAGACAGGGAGAATGAGAGAGCCATCAACAGAAATAGAAAATGGGGGGAGCGGGGAGGTGGGTTTGGGGGGGAAAATGAGAAGCTCGGTTTTGGTCATATTTAATTTCAGGTGGCGTTGAGACATCCAGGCAGCAATGTCAGACAAGCACGCTGAAACTTTGGTTTGGATGCAAGGTGAGATATCAGGGGTAGAAAGGTAGATTTGGGAGTCATCAGCATAGAGGTGGTAGGAAAAGCCATGGGATGAGATTAATGAACCAAGGGAAGAAGTGTAGATAGAAAAGAGGAGGGGACCAAGAACAGAACCCTGGGGTACGCCGACAGGCAGAGGGATAGAAGTAGAAGAGGATCCACCAGAGTGAACACTAAAGGTGCGGAGGGAGAGGTAGGAAGAGAACCAGGAAAGGACAGAGCCCTGGAATCCAAGTGAGGACAGGGTATCGAGAAGTATGCTGTGATCGACAGTGTCAAAAGCAGCGGAAAGATCAAGAAGAATGAGGATGGAATATTGACCTCTGGATTTAGCCAGTAATAGGTCATTGGAGACTTTAGTAAGCGCAGTTTCGGTTGAGTGGAGAGGGCGAAAACCAGATTGTAATGGGTCAAGAATAGCATGTGAGGAGAGAAAATCAAGGCAGCGGCGGTGAACAGCACGCTCAAGTAATTTGGAGAGAAAAGGAAGGAGGGAGATGGGTCGGTAATTAGAGGGACAAGTAGGGTCAAGTGAAGGCTTCTTAAGGAGAGGTGTGACCACAGCATGTTTAAAGGCAGCAGGGACAGTCGCAGTGGAAAGTGAGAGGTTGAGAATGTGACAGATAAAAGGAATAAGAGTAGGAGAGATGGCATTAAGAAGGTGGGTGGGAATGGGATCAGAGGAACAGGTGGTACATTTTGAGGAAGAAAGGAGAAGTGTAGTTTCCTCAATAGTAACTTCAGGAAAGGAGGAAAGGGAATGAGGGGAAGGAGAGAGAGGGGAACGGACTAGTGGAGGGAGAGCTGGTGAGGTAGAGAAAGCAAGGTTTATCTTTTGAACCTTGTTGTGAAAGAATTCAGCAAGGGTCTGAGGAGATAGTGAAGGGGGAGTTGGGGGAGGGGGCACCTTGAGGAGAGAGTTCAATGTGGTGAAGAGAAGTCGAGGATTAGAGCCAAGAGAGTTGGTCAGTTGGATATAATAATCCTGTTTGGCACGTAAAAGAGCAGATTGGAAGGAGGTCAGCATGAACTTAAAGTGTAAGAAATCAGCAAGGGCCCGAGATTTCCGCCAGAGGCGTTCGGCGGAGCGGGGTACAGGAACGTAGGTAGCGGATATTAGAAGTCAGCCAAGGTTGGGGTTTTGTACGCCTTACAGGGCGGGTCATCAAAGGTGCAAGAGTGTCTAAGGCAGAGGATAGAGTATTGTTGTAAGAAGAAACAGCCTCGTTGACAGACGTGGATGGTGCCACAGTAGAGAGGAGGTTTGAAACATGGGAGGATAGAGATGAAGGGTCAATGTCGTGAAGATTCCTAGATAAATTAGATAGGATAGGACGGGACTGGGAGGGAGGAGATTTAAGTGTGAAAGTTATAAGATGGTGATCAGAGAGGGGAAGATCGGAGGCAAGGAAACTAGAGGGTGAACAGTTGGAGGAGAAGATGAGATCAAGACAGTGACCATTTTGATGAGTGGGGGAGGTGGAGCATAGTTGGAGATTAAAGGACGACGTTAAAGCGAGTAACTTGGAAATATAAGAGTTGGAAGGATCATTAGCAGGAATATTAAAGTCACCAAGGATGAGAGAGGGGGAGGAAGGATCATGGAAGAAGGCAAGCCAGGCATCAAAGTCACTGAGAAAGGATGAAAGGGACTTATCAGGGGGACGATAAATGACCGCTATTCGAAGAGGCAGAGGAGAGAAAAGGCGGATAGAGTGGACTTCAAAGGAGGAAAAACAGTGAGATTGAGGTGGAAGAAGGGGTTGAAATCTGGAGGAGGGAGAGAGAAGTAGTCCAACACCGCCCCCACGGCCAGCAGGGCGAGGAGTATGTGAAAATAGATAACCGCCATGGCACAGGGCTGTGACTGAAGCAGAGTCATCAGGGCAGAGCCAGGTTTCTGTTATGGCGAGCAGATGGAGGTGACGCGAGATAAAGAGGTCCTGGATATAGGGGAGTTTGTAATACATTTGCATGGGATTATCGGTAGCTGCTACTGCGAAAGGTAAAACGACGCAGAACCCCTTTGCGTATAACTGTCGGCACCTATCTTTCGGCACATCGATGCTCGCTTTCTAATGGCATCTTGTAGAATGGCATCAGTGCGCTTAAATCTTGATGCAAACCAAACAGAGAGGGTAAACAGCATAGAAAGTACACAAACGAAAAAAGCAACGCTGGGCCTTCAAGACTGAGACAACAGGAGTATTATATTGATAAATGGCCCGACACGGGCCGTGTTTCGGTTAAGATGTAAATTATTTAAAATATAAATGTGTCCAATGCCTCCGAAAACGAACGTGGAAAATCTCTAAAACCAAGCTTGCTTGTCGGAACAACTCTCCTGTATTAGCCTTGTTTTTTTGTGTCGGGTCACCTGTACTATAATAAAAAGCACCTGCAACGTTGTGAAGCTGACTCCGTGGCTTCACTGAAGTGAAGGGTTTGTAAGGTTCGTCAGATTCGTCAGTCTGTCACCATCTCTCTCGGCCCCGCCCTCGAGTCAAAATGTGATGATGTCGAGGGCGGCGGACCTATCACAGGCGCGAGGGCGGGGCCAAGAGAGATGGTGACAGACTGACGAATCTGACGAACCTTACGAACCCTTCACTTCAGTGAAGCCAAGGAGTCAACTTCACAACGTTGCAGGTGCGTTTTATTACACTACACAGCTCCCTAATTTTGCAGTTAAACATCGCAGGGCGGCTGGAGGGGGGGGGGGAGAGGAGGGGGCAATGAAACTGGAACTGGGAGGGAGGGAGAGAGGGGGACAACGACCCTGGAACTGGGTGGGAGGGAGGGAGGGGCGGACCCAGGAACTGGGAGGGAGGGAGGGGGCGGAGCCACCCTGGAACTGGGTGGGAGGGAGGGAGGGGGCAGACCCAGGAACTGGGAGGGAGGGAGGGGGCGGGGCCACCCTGGAACTGGGAGGAAGGGAGGGAGGGGGGGCCACTGGCACACACTCTCATTCTCACACACACACTCTCGCACCCAGTCTCACTCTCTCTGTCACACACACTCACACATTCACTCTCTCTCTATCACACACTCACTCTCACACACACTCTGTAAAACACACACACTCCGAGGAAAACCTTGCTAGCGCCCGTTTCATTTGTGTCAGAAACAGGCCTTTTTTCCTAGTTTATCAATAAAACACTCCTGTTGTCTCAGTCTTGAAGGCCCAGTGTTGCTTTTTTTGTTTGTGTCTTAAATCTTGATGCCAATCTATAGAATTGCAGAGTGTGTTTAATCAATTTAGTTTGTGTTAGCCTATGAATTTATACACGCTAAGTCAATCAGCAGTCATTAAAAAGTAGGAGTGGGCAATTAACACGTTCGTAATGCTATTAACACGGCCATGCATTTTAACGTGGCCTGATTTTTTTTTTTTTAACAGTGATGTGCTGACCCACAACCTGCTCATACTTCTACAGCAGGGCTCCTTTTGTAACATAGTAGATGACGGCAGAAAAAGACCTGCACGGTCCACCCAGTCTGCCCAACAAGATAAATTCACATGTGCCATTTTTTGTGTATACCTTACCTTGATTTGTACCTGTCTTTTTCAGGGCACAGACCGTATAAGTCTGCCCAGCACTATCCCCACCTCCCAACCACCAGCCCCGCCTCCCACCACCGGCTCAGCTTCTGGGGATCCCTTCCTTCTGAGCAGGATTCCTTTATGTTTATCCCATGCATGTTTGAATTCCGTTACCGTTTTCCTCTCCACCACCTCCCGCGAGAGGGCATTCCAAGCATCCACCACTCTCTCCGTGAAAAAATACTTCCTGACATCTTTCCTGAGTCTGCCCCCCTTCAATCTCATTTCATGTCCTCTCATTTTACCGCCTTCCCATCTACGGAAAAGGTTCGTTTGCGGATTAATACCTTTCAAATATTTAAACGTCTGTATCATATCACCCCTGTTTCTCCTTTCCTCCAGGGTATACATGTTCAGGTCAACAAATCTCTCCTCATACGTCTTGTAACAGAAATCCCATACCAATATCGTGGCGTTTCTTTGCACTGCTTCCATTTTTTTAAACATCCTTCACAAGATACGGCCTCCAAAACTGAACACAATACTCCAGGTGTGGCCTCACCAACATCTTATACAGGGGTATTAAAACCTCTTTTCTTCTGCTGGTCACTCCTCTCTCTATACAGCCTAGCAAACTTCTAGCTATGGCCACTGCTTTGTCACACTGTTTCGTCGCCTTCAGATCCTCAGATACTATCACCCCAAGATCCCTCTCCCCGTCCGTGCCTATCAGACTCTCCCCGCCTAACACATACGTCTCCCATGGATTTCTACTCCCTAAGTGCATCACTTTGCATTTCTTTGCATTGAATTTTAACTGCCAAACATTAGACCATTCTTCTAGCTTCCGCAGATCTTTTTTCATGCTTTCCACTCCCTCCAGTGTGTCCACTCTGTTGCATATCTTGGTGTGATCCGCAAAAAGGCAAACTTTACCTTCTAACCCTTCGGCAATATCACTCACAAATATATTGAATAGAATCGGCCCCAGCACCAATCCCTGAGGCACTCGACTACTCACCTTTCTCTCCTCCAAGTGAACTCCATTTACCACCACCCTCTGGCGTCTGCCTGTCAACCAGTTCCTAATCCAGTTCACCACTTCGGGTCCTATCTTCAGCCCGTCTAGTTTATTCAAGAGCCTCCTGTGGGTAACCGTGTCAAAAGCTTTACTGAAATCTAAGTAGATTACGTCCATAGCACATCCTTGATTTAATTCTCCGGTCACCCAGTCAAGGACGTGCTATGGACTTGTCTTTCCTTGGTGCTTCGTATCTTTCCATGCATGGCCCTGCTCTGCAGATATTTCAACCACGGCGGTGCAGGAAGTTGGGGAAGTCTTGTGGACTTGAAACTGCGAGACTTCCCCAACTTCCTGCACCACCTCAAGTTCCTGCAGTGCCCAACCACGCAGGAGGAGACAAGGAGCAATGAGGAAGGTGAAAAGGAACCCTGTAGTAGATGTAAAAGCAAGGAGCGGGTCAGCTTTCAAGGAGCACCAAGGAAGGAGCATGGGAGCAACACTCCAAGTAGAAGTCGGCCCTTGCAGATCACCAATGTGGCCGCGCAGGCTTCTGCTTCTGTGAGTCTGACGTCCTGCACGTACGTGCAGACTCACAGAAACAGAAGCCTGCGCAACCTTGTACATGGAATGTTGCTAGTGGAATAGCAACATTCCATGTAGAATCTCCAATAGTAGCAACATTCCATGTAGAATCTCCAATAGTATCTATTTTATTTTTGTTACATTTCTACCCTGCGCTTTCCCACTCATGGCAGGCTCAATGCGAGTGGGCAATGGAGGGTTAAGTGACTTGCCCAGAGTCACAAGGAGCTGCCTGTGCCGGGGATCGAACTCAGTTCCTCAGTTCCCCAGGACCAAAGTGCACCACCCTAACCACTAGGCCACTCCCCATAAAAGCGCAAATCCCTTAGTCTGGCTTCTGTGATATGTGTGAAAGTCTTTGCATGACATATGCTTAAAATCGTGCTGCACGAACAAAATTCCTTTGGCAGATTCAACCAGCAGGGGAGCAGAGAGGGGATCAGCAACGCCTTTCTCTCTCTCTCTCTCTCTCTTTAGCGCCCCCATGTGTCCAGACTGACTAATAAGCCAGAGATGGTTTCTCTCATTATGTGGTTTGGTGTGTTGCTCAAGGGCACATAAAAGAAAAAGAGAGGACATTTCCCTAAAAATGTAAAATCTTGTAGGACATATCTGAAGAAGTCCAAAAAGAGGACATATTACCATAGGTATGAGGAGAGACTGGTACAGGATTTGCATTCCAAGACGTATGAGGAGAGATTTGTTGACCTGGACATGTATACCCTGGAGGAAAGGAAAAACAGGGGTGATATGATACAGACGTTCAAATATTTGAAAGGTATTAGTCCGCAAACAAACTTTTTCCAGAGATGGGAAGGCGGTAGAACGAGAGGACATGAAATGAGATTGAAGGGGGGCAGACTCAAAAAAGATGTCAGGAAGTATTTCTTCACGGAGAGGGTGGTGGATGCTTGGAATGCCCTCCCGCGGGAGGTGGTGGAGATGAAAACGGTAACGGAATTCAAACATGCGTGGGATAAACATAAAGGAATCCTGTGCAGAAGGAAGGGATCCTCAGGAGCTTAGCCTAGAATGGGTGGCAGAGCTGGTGGTTGGGAGGCGGGGCTAGTGCTGGGCAGACTTATACGGTCTGTGCCGGGGCTGGTGGTTGGGCGGCGGGGATAGTGCTGGGCAGACTTATATGGTCTGTGCCAGAGCTGGTGGTGGGAGGCGGGACTGGTAGTTGGGAGGCGGGGATAGTGCTGGGCAGACTTATAGGGTCTGTGCCAGAGCTGGTGGTTGGGAGGCGGGGTTGGTGGTTGGGAGGCGGGGATAGGGCTGGCCAGACTTATACGGTCTGTGCACTGAAGAGGACAGTACAAATAAAAAAGTAGCACATATGAATTTATCTTCTTGGGCAGACTGGAAAACTCTTTTTATTGGAAAAAACTAAAAACAAATAACATACAAATCAAAAACAAGCCCCTAGCTATACACGGTCCTCCTATCTATGTACACCCCCTCCCCCTCCTCAATAGTACAGTGGAAACTGTTTATTAGAAAGACCAAAGAAAAAAACCGGACATGCAAATCAAACCCCAGGCTCCTAGCTAGACATGGTCTGCCTATCTATGTACACCCCCTCCTCAATAATACAATGGATCAACCCCCCCCCCCGACCCCCCACAACCCCTTCAGACAACTGGCACACAATCCCCTGGGAAGCATGTCCCCTCATGGCGGCTTAAGCCTCACGTGTCTCCACCACCTCGAAGCCACCCCCACCCCTTTTTCTACCCTTTCCCACTTCGCCGCTTCCTGCACCGCCCTTACCACATCCCAGCTGACTACCTCCGCCGGCCGGACCTCCTGGTACAGGGACACCCTGCAGCGCGCCATCCAGAGGCAGTACCGCAATATCACCGAAATCAGAAAGCGTGTTACCGGATCCCCGCGTCCCTCTCCACCCTCTGGGCCATACACCCAGTCCGCATAGCTGTAGTTGCGGAAACTGGGGATCTGCAGCAACGAGGAAACCCGGTCAGAGACCTGGACTGTAAATGGGCACCTCACCAGGAAATGCTCCATCGTCTCTTCAGTTCCAGCACATTCCTCCCGTGGGCACCCTCTATCCCGCACATTGCGATATTTCAAATTTCCTCGGACGTACAGTCTACCGTGAAAGGACAGCCACGCCAGGTCTTTATACTTCACCGGGATGCGGTTCGAAGCAATCAACCGTAACCCCTGCTGCATCCGTGGGGCCGGCGCGTCCCTCAGCGCCAGAGGAGCTGAGAACACCTGCGCCCGTACTCTGTCCATCCAGACCCCCCGTTGTCCTGCCTTCACCTCCCCCACCGTCAGCCCCCACACCCTCACCAATTTCACTAGGGTCTTGCAAGAACTCACCCCCCCCGGAGCCCCCCTTCGCAGTGCCACTACCCTCCCCCCCTCCCGCCATAGGTCCCAATATCTCGGCCACCACTGCAGGACACTCCTAGCCCACCCCGGTGGCTCCCGCCCTACCGCCCTCCCCAGATTGAACTGCAGGAACAAAGCGCTGAAAAACAGGACTGGGTTTATCATGCCCCCCCCCCCCCGCCCTCCTAGGCAGATAGGTAACATTCCGTTTTACCGGATTCGTCCTGTTGCCCCAGAGCAGCCGGAAGAACACCCCATACAAGGCCGTGTACCGGCTCTCCGGCAGCAGGCAGATGTAACTGACGAACAGAAACAAAGGAACTAAGTGTGCCTTGATGAGCTGTACCCGCTCCCCCATGGTCATTTTCCACCCCTTCCATCTATCCACCCTCCCCTTCACTTCTTGGAGACACCTATCCCAGTTGTAGAGCCTATAATCCCCCTTCTCGAAGTATATTCCCAAGACCCGTATACGTTCCACAGCTGTAGGAAACCTACCTCCCAACTCAAATTGCAGCCCCTGATCCCCAACCCACAGGCTATTGGACTTTTGAAAATTGACCTGCGACGCTGTTGCCTGCGAGTATTCCTGGATCAGGTTCTGCAATCTACCTCCCTCCCTCTGGTCCGCTACCCACACTGTAACGTCATCTGCATACGCCACGACCCTTAACTGGTTATTGTCCCCCACCTCCACCCCTTCCAGCCCCTCCGCCCCCCCCTTCTCCAGCCGTCTTATAAAAGGGTCGATGGCGTATGCATACAACAGCGGGCTGAGTGGGCACCCCTGTCGGACCCCTGCCCCTACCTCAAACCCCTGCCCTCTCCACCCGTTAACCAGGGGAAAACACCCCGCATGCCGATAGAGTAGCTGTAATTGCTCTATCCAACCCTTCGGAAACCCATAGCGCTCCAGAATGCTCCATAGGACACCCCACTGCACTCTATCAAACGCTTTTTCCTGGTCGAGTGTTACCAACAGCCTACCATGCCCTCCCACTCTACTGCGTTCTACCCCCTCCCGCACCCACGCTGCAGCTTCCAAGACCCCTCTCCCTTTAACCCCACATGCTTGCGAGGCTGCTAGCAAATCCCCAGACACCTGCCTCATTCTCTGGAATAGCATTCGCGCAAAGATTTTTCGATCCGTATTAAGCAGTGCTATAGGCCGCCAGTTGGCCAGCATCGCCGGGTCCTTCCCCTTACTTAGTAGGATAAGAGCCGCCTCTGTCAAGGAACTAGGCAAGGAACCCTCCAACTGGGCTGCCCCCCATACCCTCACCAGGATCGGCACCAGCTGCTCCTTAAAGGCCTGGTAGAACTCAGTTGTTAGCCCATCCGGCCCCGGCGAGGTCTTCCTGTGGAGCGCCCCGATGGCTTCCTCCACCTCCTGTTCTGTCCACGGGTTCAAGAGGGCCTGAAGCTGGGGTCCCCCGTGACCTATCCCCGGGGTTCCTTCCACATAACACTCCATCTGCTCCATATCAATCTGCTGGGCTGAAAGGAACGCCGCAAAGTGGTCCCTCACTGCCCCCAGAATCCCCTCCTTGGTGTCCTGCAGGACCCCCTGTGCATCCCGCACCCCCTCCATCACCCTGCGCGCCCTCCGCTCCCGGCAGCATGCGAAGGGGTCCGGGCTACACATTTTCCCGAAGTCCCGCTCATACACCAAGGAGGTGTAGCGGTTGTACTGTACCTGCTCCAGGAGTGCTTGGAGATCATGTATTTCTTCCTCCCTCCCCCCTTGTGAAATCAATGTGTCCCTCTTTTTCTTTATTGCCATGCCCAACTTTGTCCTTTCCCTCCCCTCCCTTCTCGCCTGTCTGAGAAAGAATCCCCGCGTTCGTCTTTTCACTGTATCCCACCACTCCCCCAATGACTGAAATGCCCCCTGCACTGACACCTGATCTTCCAAAAACCGGCGGTACTCCTCCCGCACCTGCTCGCTACCTAACCACTTTAAATTTAGTCGCCATAACCCCCTCCCTGGCCTCTGCGCTGCCGCCCCCCCCACCTGAAGGAGGACCATGTGGTGGTCTGAAAAGTCCACGTCCACGGTTCGTGGACCCCCCAGACAAACCCCCTTCTTTACCAGGAATCTATCGATTCTACTTTACACTGCCCTCGAAAGAACGTGAACCCCTCCTGTTCCTCACAGAAGGCCACATGCGCGTCTACCAGCTCCGCCTCCCGCATGATCCCTGCCAGCCTCACCCCGTCATAGCCCACCTGTACCGATCGTCCCCCACTATCCTTTTTCCGCAATATGGTGTTAAAATCTCCCCCCCAGACTACTTGGCGCGAAGTGTATAGGTAGGGCTTGATCTTCCCAAAGAGGAGCACCCTTTCCTTCTTGCTTTGGGGCCCGTACACATTCACCACCCTCAGTGCTCTATCCTCCCAAATCGCATCCACAACAAGACATCTCCCCACCCCCAGCTCCACCACTCGCTGAATATTCACCCGGTGGGACTTAAATAAGATCCCCACCCCACCATACCTCTCCCCCGCCAACCCCCACACCGAGGGACCCCACTTCCAGGCCCGCCTTGCCCGCCTGATCACCTCAATGGACCGCAGCCGAGTCTCCTGGAGCAGGAAGCAATCTGCTTGGAACCTCGCGAACCAGTCATACGCTAAACCCTGCTTCTTCGGAGAGGCGATGCTGGCCACATTCAGCGTGGCAAATGTCAACACTAAGCCTGCCATCCTCATTGCGAGTCACGGGTCTGCTCACTCCCAACTTCTTTCCTTATCTCCTGGGATACCCCCTTTTTACCCTGAAGCAGGTCCTCTGCTATGCGGTCTACATCATCCCCTGCCACATCCCCCTCCCCCCCCCTGCAGCCGTCCTGTCTGCACCTTACCCCCACCTCCCCCTTTCTTCCTTCCTTTCTTCTTTGCTCTATCCGGCCCCACCCCCTGATCCCTCCCTCTCCCCTCTTCACCCCCGCCCCCTACCTCCTCCTCCGAGTCCTCCACCTCCCCCAAGTCCTCCAAGTCCTCCAGATCCTCCTCTAGCTCCACTCTGTCCCCCCAAGCCTGCACTTGGGCCTTCACCACCTGCCCGGCCCCCTCAGCTTTCCTCTTACTCCCCTTTCCCCTCCCTCCCTCCCTTCCCTCTTCCTCCTCCCTCACCCCTCCCCCTCCCCCCAGAGCCTTCCCGCCCTTCTTCCTACCACCAGTACCCTCCTCCAGTGCTTCCTCATATTTCCGTTTGCCCTCCCCAATCCCCCCTGCCGCCCCCTCTTCCTCCATTAACTCCACCTCTTCTCCTTCCCCCTGTTCTTCCTCCTCCCTCCCAACCTCCCTATCCTCCTCCTCCTCCTCCAACACCTGAAATCTGTTCCCCCCCCTCTTCCCCTGCAGCGACCCCTCCCTGCCCACCCCTACTTTCCCCCCCCTCCGAAACTTCCCTTTCCTCTGTGGCACTTGTACCCACTCCCCCTCTCCCCCCTGCTCCACTCCTGAGCCAGCCCCCTGCCGCCCCCCCTCCTGCATCCTCTCCTTCTCCCCCCCTTGCCCCTCCCTGCCTATCACCCCCTGCCCTATCCCCTCCTCCATTACCCCCCCTCCACGTCCCTTCCCCCACATATCCCACTCGTTATGGGCCGCCCTAGGGCAGTTCCGATATGCATGGCCTAACCCGCCGCAGAGGTTGCACCTGATCGCGGTGCAGTCCTCTGTGGCATGCTGATCCCCGCATCTTCCACACTTTACCACTGGGCATGACATGCTGAAGTGCCTAAACGAACCACATCTGAAGCACTGCCGCGGCTGCCCCTTGTAAAAGCACAGTATCCTGTCACGACCGATAAAGGCAGCCGAAGGAATGTGCTGGACCACATGGCTCTCCTGTCTCAATTTGACCAGGGCTCCCCAACCTCCTGCCCAAACCCTGCTTGGATCCGGTAACTTTGCAAGTGGGGATCTCAGCTCCGCGTACCTCTGTAGCCAGTAGGCTAAATCTGCCCCAGAGATAGACTCATTTCTCACGAGCAGGGTGATCTGCACCAGGTCCGGCTTGCTGACTGGAATGGCCCTGAGGTCCCGCCACTCCCCCTTTCCCCTCACCCCCTCGTACCTTTCCCAGAATATTTCCATCCCCCTCTGGGTCATGAAGCTCAAGTCATATTCTGGGATGTTGATGGGGTGTATACACGCGTAAAAGTCCTCGGGTATAAACCCCATCCCCATCACCAGCCTCAAGACCCGATCCCTGGAGGGCATTGCCCCCTCCCCTATCCATTTCAGCTGTACCACATTTCGCCGCTTAGGCAGCTGTCCACCCCCTGTCCCCGCTCCCCCCCAACCCCTCCCTGGGCCCTCAAAACCACCCGATCTCCCCCCCTCCCTCCTTCCCCCTCCCTGGACTACTGCCGCAAAGGACTTGGACCCCAGCCCCCACCGCCCCCCCTCCACACTTGTTCCAGCCCTTCCCTCTGCCTCCCCCCCCTTCTGTCCCTCTGCCCCTCCCCTCATCCCTCTCCCTTCCTCAATATCCACCGCCCCCTCCCCCTCCCGTTGTCCCCCGTCCCCTTCCCTCTCAGACAAACATCCAGCAACGTCCATAGTCAGTTCTGCGGCTTGGGCTGCCTCCAACTGATTGTCCTGCCCATCACCACTTCCTGGAACGTCCCTGCTCGTCCCTGCCACTGCAGGCTCCAGCCTCTGGGCTAATCGCCTCCTCTCCTCTGTCTCCTGGCGATACTCTGGCACCTGCCCAGTCAGGTCTGCAGCTGGCGATACCAGACTCCCTGCTCGCTCTGCCCCCGAACTCCCTCCAACCTCCGGCACCAGGGGCGAAGCCTCCGGAACTCCGCCGCTCCCCTTGGCTCCTCGCTCCCAGCCGTCCTGCTGGCAGGTCTGCTCCACCACCCGCTGCACATCTGTTAGACTTGCCATGTCCACTTCTGTAGTCAACGAAAGTCTCTCAACAATCGGGTTACTTCCCCCTTGCTTCTGGTGCAGTCCCTCCTGCGTTCTCCCAATGGCTGGCGCTTCCCGGGGGCATGGCTTGTCTGTTCCTGATTCCGCCACAGGCTGGCTGTTAGCACCCCCGATTTCACCTCTTGTAATGGACAGCTGGTCAAATGAGCTCCCAGCTGCTGCCCGCTCCTATTCCTCTCTCTCCGACCCCTCTCCTGTAAACCGCCAGCTACTCCATGCTCAGGGAAGACCTCCCCTGCTCCCGGACTTCGTGGGCGGGGCTTCTCCAGATGCCATGCTGCTTCGGTTTCCACTTCAGTCATTGCAGACCCGGCCAAAAATACCGGAGTCTGCCTCTGCTGACCCTTTTCCAACAGGGCCTCCTTCACGGCAACTGTCTCTGCTGTTTGCACAACTGCAGGTAAGCCCTCTGAGACTTCGACCACCACCTCTGTAGAAAACAGGCTGCTACCTGCGTCTCCCTCTGCTGCCTCCATTATCTGGAGTTTTGAAAAGTTACTGAGTTCTGTCCTCCCCTCCACAGGTAGGATCTCTACTCCAGCCCCCACCTCAGAGCCATGTCCTGCCGCTGCCTCCTTATCCTCTGGCTGCTGGGTAAGTGCTCTAGACTGTGTTGCCAACTGTCTCATGTATTTTAAAGTGGGGTCACCTCTGAACCCAGACAACTCTTTTGAGTCTAATGCTGCTGAAGACACTGAAGCTTGCTGCAACTGTAGTGTTCCTGAACCCCCAGACTGAGGTATTGAAGCCATCCTTTCTCGGTTAACAGAGAGCTCCCTCAAAGGATTCACAGAGCCCTTTTTTAAACAGTTCAACAAGTGTTCTTTTTTCCCCAACAACTTTGATATCCGGGCTTCCTCTTTAACATACATTTGTCTGTGCTCCGCTGGGGCAAATTTACACATAGTTCTTGCCATTTTCAGACGTTTTCCTAGCTCCACTACTTCTTTTTCCACCAGCTTAATTCGTCTTACAATATTTACCACACTACTTGCTGGATCATCAGGGTCATAGCTCACTTCAAGGAACTCCTCATCTGACGATCCATTCTCCTCACTCTCACTCTCAGCTGCCTCCAGCAAAGGCTTCTGGCAAACTTCCATCGCCTCTTCCTTCTCCCTTCCTTGGAAGCGCCCTTCTGGGGCCTGTACTATCTTCCTCCCCCCTCCACTGTCTTCTCGCTTACCTTCCGCAAGCTGGGCCATGGAGGGGGAAATGCTCTGGTGGCCTCCACTGGGCTGCTTCTCCCTTCGGTCCACTGGACTCCTTTCCCTTCTCCCGGTAGTCAAACCAGGGAGAGAGCCACTCCTTTCGGCCTTCTGGTCCCGGGCCCCAGGAGGCCCCATAGCCTGGGACTTTCCTGAGGCCTTCTCCCCAGGGACCCTCCTCATCTTTGGGGAGGGAGCTAGGTCTCACTCCCTTTCCACTGGAAGTCAGCAGAGCTCACTAAAACACCTCCTTCCTCCTCAGCAGACTGGATGGACCGTGCAGGTCTTTTTCTGCAGTCATCTACTATGTTTACTAGGTATTCTAGACACCTTCAGAGGACAGGGAGGGGAAGAGGAGATACTGGACACTTTGGGGGATGGTAGGAAGGGAAAGGAAGATGGTCACTTGAGAGGAGAAGAAGGGGAGATGTGGATTGTGTGTGTTTGTGTGTGTGTGTGAGGGGGGGGGGGGGTACATGACTGAAGGTCCGCCTATGGTGTCCGATGCCCTCAGGCCAGTCCCGGCCATGTGATACTGTCCACTCTTGAATGTATTTCTGTCATGCTACTAGGTTTTAGTGAGAATATTCAGCTGTAAAATAGTTTCGAACAGTTAAGGTTTTTCATTCTTATTTGGAAGGTGCACGTCAACAGAAGCTACAAACACGAAACCTAAGGCCCGCTTTCAATCGATCAATAGGGTGAGCATTATATATCTGTGTCACTGATTAACTATGGATTTAAGGATCATGTCCTTCACTGCACTACAGCACCGGCTTCATGAAGTGATTTACTTCGGCACACGGAAAATGCTGACTGGCCGCTACAGAGACTTCATTCTCAGAAATAGCAGCTCATCTGGAAATATCATTAATACATTTATCTGCCAGGTAGAGCGTTGGATGTGACTTACAGTCTGAGGCAACGGAGGTCCTGATACTAAGCTGCCATAAAAATTGGCCTTTGTGTGCCCTTAGGTGGGTCTTTCCCACGTGCTAACCGCAACTGGCTGTTCCTCTCTCTCTTGAGCATTAATGGCCATTAATAAATATTAGCACTTGAGCAGTTACTGTTTTGTAGGCCGTAAGGGCTCATGTACTAACTGATTAACACAGAAATGCCACCTCTACTAAAAAGTAAAATATATTTTAGCTCATGGTTTGCATGCGCAAATCCAAAAATTACCACAGGAAGCCTGAGAGAATTTATTTCTTTGTTACATTTGTATCCCACATTTTCCCACCTATTTGTAGGCTCAATGTGGCTTACATAGTACCGGAGAGGCGTTCGCCGACTCCGGAGTAAACAAATACAAAGTGATGTTGTGGTAGGATAAGGTTCATGTGGTACAGCCACACTAGGGAATCGTATAACGGGAGAGTTGTGTAATGACTACTACAAACTTTAGTGTTGTTGTGTAGAAGAGATCAGGCATTTATGTTGGATCGGTAGGGTATGCCTTTTTAAACAGGTGAGTTTTTAGTGATTTCCTGAAGTGTAAGTGGTCGTACGTAGTTTTCAAGGCTTTTGGTAGTGCGTTCCACAGTTGTGTGCTGATGTAGGAGAAACTGGATGCGTAAGTTGATTTGTATTTGAGTCCTTTGCAGCTTGGGTAGTGCAGATTTAGGTACGTTCGTGTTGATTCAGATGTGTTTCTGGTTGGTAGGTCAATCAAGTCTGTCACGTATCCTGGTTCTTCACCGTAGATAATTTTGTGAACCACAGTGCAGATTTTGAAAGCAATGTGTTCTTTATTGGGAGCCAGTGTAGTTTTTCATGAAGGGGTTTTGCGCTTTCAAATCGCGTTTTTCTGAAAATGAGCCTTGCTGCCATGTTTTGAGCGGTCTGAAGTTTCTAAGGTTTGTTCTTTGCATTCCGCATAAATTCCATTGCCGTAGTCTACATGGCTTAGTACCATTGATTGTATCAGGTTGCGAAATGTTTCCCTCGGGAAGAATTGTTTCAAGCGTTTGAGTTTCCACATTGAGTGGGACATCGAGAATCCCTCAGTAAGCCATTTTGAGCTAGGCTATGTTTACCACAGCTTAGTAAAAGGACCCCTAAGTGGCTTATCTTACCTATCTCCCCTTCAATCTGTCCAAAATTCCGCCACACGTCTTATCTACCGCGTGAACTGATACTCTCATATCACCCCTCTCCTCAAGTCGCTTCACTGGCTCCCAATCCGCTACTGTATACAGTTCAAGCTTCTCCTATTGACCTTCAAGTGCACTCAATCTGCAGCCTCCCATTACCTCTCTACCCTCCTCTCCCCATATGTTCCCACCCGTAACCTCCGCTCTCAGGACAAATCACTCCTTTCTGTACCCTTCTCCACCACCGCTAACTCCAGACTCCGCCCCTTCTGCCTCGCATCACCTTATGCCTGGAACAGACTTCCTGAGCCCTTACGCCATGCACCCTCCCTGCCCATTTTCAAGTCCTTACTCAAGGCCCATCTCTTCTCCCTTGCTTTTGGCGCCTAACCACCTTCCCATTCCTGATACCTACATAGTTTTTACCTTTAGATTGTAAGTTCTCTTGAGCAGGGACTGTCCTTCCCCATGTTTAAACTTGTACAGCGCTGCGTAACCCTGGCAGCGCTATAGAAATGCTAAGTAGTAGTAGTAGTAGTTATCAAAGATTACAAGGAGCTGCAGTAGGATTTGACCCCTGGCTGTCTTGTTGGTTATCAGTCCATTGCTCTAAACATTAGACCAGTGGTCCCCAAACCTGATCCTGGAGGCATCCCAGCCAGTCAGGGTTTCAGGATACCCACAATGACTATTCATGAGAAGGATCTGCACACACTGCCTCCACCTCATGCAAATCTATCTCATGAATATTCATTGTGGATATCCTGAAAACCTGATTGGCTGGGGTGCCTCCAGGATAAGGTTTGGGGACCACTGCGTTACACTATCCTTCAACCATTATGCGTTCTTATTTCCTTAGATTTTTTGTATGGCTTCTGCACTACGTTTATTCTTCTGGGTTGTTTTTTTTGTTGTTGGTCATTTTATTGTTTGATTTGTTTTTGTTACAGTGTTTGAGTATTACTTTTGTCCATTTTACATAATTGTTATGATGTACCTTGCTTAGAGTTGTTTTTGTTACAGTGTTTGAGTATTACTTTTGTCCATTTTACATAATTGTTATGATGTACCTTGCTTAGAGTTGTTTTTCTACAGAAATAACAAAAAGACTCCCCAAATGATGGGACTGTAGGAGATTTTGCTGTTTGACGACTTATCGAGGAACATATATTGAATGATAAATTCTTCGACCCCTGATGCAGGCCAGTCAGGCCGAAACAAGAGTCGTGTCGAGTCTCCCTCATTGTTTTAGAAGAACTTTTCAATAAAGATATTTCTGAACACCATCTGCGAGAGGTCTTCTTGCTGTACTGTTACTCGCTTGGCGTTTTCCCTCTAGTGCAGCATCTTACCTTCTGTTTGTCATTGTGATAGGGCTAAATTCTATGGGCCCTGTTTACTAAGCCGGGCTGTAGGTGCACTAATGTTTTTCGTACATGCTAATGGTAGAGACACCTATATGGGTGTCTCTAGCACAGTGGTGTAGCTACGTGGGGCCACGGGGGCCTGGGCCCCCATTGATTTGGCCCTGGGCCCCCTGCTGACAACCCTCTCGACCCCCCCCCCCTCCCGATGATGACCCTCTCAGCCCCCCTCCCGCCGCCAACCCTCACCCGCTGCCGCCATCGCTGTGGGCTACCTTTGCTGGCGGGGGACCCCAATCCCCACCAGCTGAGATCCTCTTCCCACTAAGGCTTTGT
The DNA here is from genome assembly GCF_901765095.1 of Microcaecilia unicolor. Classification (NCBI taxonomy): domain Eukaryota; kingdom Metazoa; phylum Chordata; class Amphibia; order Gymnophiona; family Siphonopidae; genus Microcaecilia; species Microcaecilia unicolor. The sequence goes on from NC_044034.1 coordinate 367,817,044, forward strand.
TCTGTTTCTGACATCCTGCACGTTGTATGTGTAGGACGTCAGACTCACAGAAACAGAACAAAGCATTCCAGATCAGCCAGCAACGCAAGGCTTCGCTCTGTTTCTGTGAGTCTGACATCGTGTAGGACGTCAGACTCACAGAAACAGAACGAAGCCTTGCAGATCAGCCAGCAACGCAAGGCTTCGCTCTGTTTCTGTGAGTCTGACGTCATGCAGGACGTCAGACTCACAGAAACAGAACGAAGCCTTGCAGATCAGCCAGCAACGCAAGGCTTCGCTCTGTTTTTGTGAGTCTGACGTGCAGCACGTCAGACTAGAACGAAGCCTTGCACGGGATTGGAAAGAAGAGGACCTCGGCTCGACTGGCGGGGGTTGGGGTCCCCCCCCCCCAGCAAAGGTAGGCGACAGCAGGTTGGCGACGGCGGGTTGGCGGCGGGGAGGGGTCAAGAGGGTCATCGGCAGGGGGGGTCAAAGTTGGTGGTGGGGGGGGGGGTTCAGCAATGGTGGAGAGGGGGTTGACGGCGCTGGGGGGAGCTAAAATGTGCCCCCTCACCTCAGGCTCCAGACCCCCCTCTCGCCGAAGTCTGGCTATGCCCCTGTTCTAGCATTAGCACACGTGCTAATTTTTAGCGTGTGCTAAAAATGATAGCACACCTTAATAAACAGGGCCCTATATAGGTTGCCAAAAAAAAAACTGCTACTCTATAAACCGTGTTTAAATTTAGGCGCGGTTTATAGAATAGCGCTTACACCCAGGAATCATGCCTAACTTTAGGTGAGACCATTTGCACCAACTGAAAAATGGTGCAATTCCTCACATGTACATTAAGCGTGGAACCCCCTTATTCTTTAATTACATGCGTAAATTCTAGGAATGCCCGCCCATGACTCTCCCTTTTCCACTCCCCTTTTTTTTGGATTTGCCTGTAAAATTTAGGGCTGGATCCAGTGCCTAAATTTACATGCATACATTTCAATTAAATCAATGAGTGCTGATAATTGCTTATGAACAAGCCAATTATTGGCGCTAATTAAATTGCATGCACAATTTGTAGTGCTTTTTATAGACTCTTCGGGGGATAGAGAGCAGTTCTCTAAATGTGCTCCTAGGACTAGAGGGCTAGAGGGCATGAGTTGAAGCTACAGTGTGGTAAATTTAAAACGAATCGGAGAAAATTTTTCTTCACCCAACGTGTAATTAGACTCTGGAATTCGTTGCCGGAGAACGTGGTACGGGCGGTTAGCTTGACGGAGTTTAAAAAGGGGTTAGATAGATTCCTAAAGGACAAGTCCATAGACCGCTATTAAATGGACTTGGAAAAATTCCACATTTTTAGGTATAACTTGTCTGGAATGTTTTTACGTTTGGGGAGCGTGCCAGGTGCCCTTGACCTGGATTGGCCACTGTCGGTGACAGGATGCTGGGCTAGATGGACCTTTGGTCTTTCCCAGTATGGCACTACTTATGTACTTATGTATTCAAAATATACAGGTAAAAAAAGCTGCTTCTCAAGAATAATATCAAAAGCAAATAGGAGTAATACCAACCTATTAGGCCTTAACCCATTTATCTATGCTGATAAATGGATCTTCAGAAACGTAGCCGAAATTGGGTGGCGGAGCAGGTGGGGGAAGAGAGGTGGGTGGTTGGGAGGCGAGGATAGTGCTGGGCAGACTTATACGGTCTGTGCCAGAGCCGGTGGTGGGAGGCGGGACTGGTGGTTGGGAGGCGGGGATAGTGCTGGGCAGACTTATACGGTCTGTGCCAGAGCCGGTGGTTGGGAGGCGGGGATAGTGCTAGCCAGACTTGTACGGTCTCTGCCAGAGCCGGTGGTGGGAGGTGGGGCTGGTGGTTGGGAGGCGGGGATAGTGCTGGGCAGACTTATACGGTCTGTGCCAGAGCCGGTGGTGGGAGGTGGGGCTGGTGGTTGGGAGGCAGGGATAGTGCTGGGCAGACTTATACGGTCTGTGCCAGATCCGGTGATCGGAGGCGGGACTGGTGGTTGGGAGGCGGGGATAGTGCTGGGCAGACTTATACGGTCTGTGCCAGAGCTGGTGGTGGGAGGCGGGGCTGGTGGTTGGGAGGTGGGGATAGTGCTGGGCAGACTTATACGGTCTGTGCCAGAGCTGGTGATGGGAGGCGGGGCTGGTGGTTGGGAGGCGGGGATAGTGCTGGGCAGACTTTAACGGTCTGTGCCCTGAATAAGGCAGGTACAAATCAAGGTAAGGTATACACATATGTTTGTCTTGTTGGGCAGACTGGATGGACCGTGCAGGTCTTTTTCTGCCGTCATCTATTATGTTACTATGTTACTATGATGACGTTACATTATATATCCCCTACAAACATGATTTGGCAGAACTCACCAACGTAATCAAGCTCGGCTTAAACATCATGAACTCATGGGTAAATGCATTTCAACTAAAACTGAATACAGAAAAAACACACTCTCATCATCTCATCCCAATACAATACGTACAAACCCACAAACATTAACACCCCAGGATACACCCTCCCTATCTCAGACAGCCTGAAAATTCTCGGAGTAACAATCGACCGGAACCTCTCACTAGAGACCCAAGCGAAATCCACCATACAGAAAATGTTTTTCTCAATGTGGAAACTCAAACGCCTGAAACCATTTTTCCCCGAGGGAAATATTTCGTAACCTGATACAATCAATGGGACTAAGCCACACAGACTAATGTAATGGAATCTATGCGGGATGCAAAGATCAAATCATAAAAAAACTTCAGACCGCCCAAAACACAGCAGCCAGGCTTATATTTGAAAAAACACGTTTTGACAGCGCCAAACCACTCCGAGAAAAACTGCATTGGCTACCAATCAAAGAACGTATCACCTTCAAAATCTGCACGACTGTTCATAAAATTATTTACGGTGAGGCACCGGGATACATGACAGACCTCATCGACCTGCCAGCCAGAAACACCACAAAATCTGCACCATCATACCTAAACCTCCACTACCCAAGCAGCAAAGCACTCAAATACAAATCCACCTATGCAACCAGCTTTTCCTACCTAAGCGCACAACTATGGAACGCACTGCCAAAAGCAGTAAAAACTATGCCAGACCACCTTGATTTCCAGAAAGCACTAAAAACAGACCCGTTCAAAAGAGCATACCCCACCAACCCAACGTAAAAATACATGGACACCTGCGACACGATGTAACCAAAGAACGTAATGGACATTACCTGACTCCTCCTCCCTCCCTCCCTTCCTTCCTAAATTCTCCCCAATTGTACCTACCATACATGTACCTTATCTACCACAATCAGGCTTATTTTCAAAAGGGATCGCCGGCGATCTTTCGACACAAATCGGGAGATCGCCGGCGATCTCTCAATCCCAGCCAAATCGGTATTATCGAAAGCCGATTCTGGCCGGCCCCAATTGCTTTTTCATTGCGGCGCAGGCCAACCTTCAAGGGGGCGTGTTGGTAGGGTAGCGAAGGTGGGAAGGGGGCGGGGCTGCGAGATGGCCGGTTTCATCTTATTATGAAAAAAAAAGGCCGGCTCGAACGAGCATTTCGCCGGCTGGACTTGGTCCGTGTATTTTTAGGACCAAGTCCAAAAAAAGAGCCCCAACTGACCAGATGACCACTGGAGGGAAGCGGGGATCACCTCCCCTTACTCCCCCAGTGGTCACCAACCCCCTCTCACACACAAAAAAACAATTAAAACATTTTTTGCCAGCCTGTATGCCAGCCTCAAATGTCATACCCAGCTCCCTGACAGCAGTATGCAGGTCCCTGGAGCAGTTTTTAGTGGGTGCAGTGCACTTCAGGCAGGTGGACCCAGGCCCATACCCCCCCCCCCCCACCTGTTACACTTGTGGTGGTTAATGTTGAGCCCTCCAAAAAACCCCAAAACCCACTGTACCCACATGTAGGTGCCCCCCTTCACCCCTTAGGGCTATGGTAATGGTGTAGACTTGTGGGTAGTGGATTTGGGGGGCTCAGCACACAAGGGAAGGGTGCTATGCACCTGGAAGCTAATTTTGTTTTTTTTTTTTAAGATTTTTAAAGTGCCCCCTAGGGTGCCCGGTTCGTGTCCTGGCATGTCAGGGGGGCCAGTGCACTACAAATGCTGGCCCCTCCCACGGCCAATTGCCTTGCATTTCACCGGGTTTGAGATGGCTGGGTCCGGTTTCCATTATGGCTGAAAATCGGAGCCGGCCATCTCATCTAAACCTGGTGATCCACCGACGATCCTGTTCCAAACCCGGCAAGCGATTTGGCCGGTGCCAAGCATTTTTTGAAAATACGCTTGGCTCCGCCCGCTCACGGAGCCGGCCCCGAAGATGGCCGGCCATCGATTTGGCCGGCACCGTTCGATTATGCCCCTCAATGTCACCTTGTATTCATTCACACCTTGTATTTGTTCAGATCGGAATTGGCTAATGCCGTTAACGGTAATATGTAAGCCACACTGAGCCTGCAAAAAGGTGGGAAAATGTGAGATACAAACGCAACAAATAAATAAATAAAATAAACCTGGCAACATAAAGCAAAAATGACTGTTGGAAATAATACTCGCCAAATCCAAAGGTCACTACTCCATCCTCATCCTCCTCGACCTATCTGCCACTTTTGACACTGTCAATCACAACTTACTTCTTGACACACTGTCCTCCTTTGGGTTCCAGGGCTCTGTCCTCTCCAGGTTCTCCTCTTATCTCTCCCATCGTACCTTCAGAGTACACTCTCATGGTTCGCCCTCCTCCCCTATCCCGCTCTCTGTTGGAGTTCCTCAGGGATCTGTCCTTGGGCCCCTCCTTTTTTCAATCTACACCTCTTCCTTAGGCTCCCTGATCTCACCTCATGGTTTCCACTATCATCTTTATGCTGACGACACCCAGCTTTATCTCTCCACACCAGACATCACCGCGGAAACCCAGACCAAAGTATCGGCCTGCTTATCCGACATTGCTGCCTGGATGTCCAACCGCCACCTGAAACTGAACATGGCCAAGACTGAACTTATTGTTTTCCCACCCAAACCCACTTCTCCTCTCCCTTCACTCTCTATCTCAGTTGATAACACCCTCATCATCCCCGTCTCATCTGCCCACAACCTCGGTGTCATCTTTGACTCCTCCCTCTCCTTCTCTGCGCATATCCAGCAGATAGCCAAGACCTGTCGCTTCTTCCTCTACAACATTAGCAAAATTCGCCCCTTCCTCTCTGAGCACACCACCCGAACTCTCATCCACTCTCTCATTACCTCTCGCCTTGACTACTGCAACTTAGTCCTCACCGGCCTCCCACTTAGCCACCTATCCCCCCTTCAGTCCATCCAGAACTCTGCCGCACGTCTTATCTTCCGCCTTGACCGATATACTCATATCACCCCTTTCCTCAAGTCACTTCACTGGCTTCCGATCAGATACCGCATACAGTTCAAGCTTCTCCTACTCACCTACAAATGCACTCGATCTGCAGCCCCTCCTTACCTCTCTACCCTCATCTCCCCTTACGTCCCTGCCCGTAACCTCCGCTCTCAAGACAAATCCCTCCTTTCAGTACCCTTCTCCACCACCGCCAACTCTAGGCTCCGCCCTTTCTGCCTCGCCTCACCCCATGCTTGGAACAAACTCCCTGAGCCCATACGCCAGGCCCCCTCCCTACCCATCTTCAAATCATTGCTCAAAGCCCACCTCTTCAATGTCGCTTTCGGCACCTAATCACAACACTTCTACTCAGGAAATCTAGACTACCCCAACTTGACATTTCGTGCTTTAGATTGTAAGCTCTTCTGAGCAGGGACCGTCCTTAGTTATTAATTTGTACAGCGCTGCGTAACCCTAGTAGTGCTCTAGAAATGTTAAGTAGTAGTAGTAGTAGTAATTCTTCTCATTTGAAAGTTGTAATTTTTTATTTTTCAATTTTTTTTCAATTTTTATTTTTATTTTTCAAAGGACAGGGAGGCATCAGATAACCAACAAGGCAAGCTATCGGACCTCTTACAGCACACGGCTATTTCAAGTCCAAGCTGTCGTCAATCATTTGCCTCGGTGTCTCTATTACTTTACTCGCCTTGAAAATATAACAAAAGCTGTTATGACAACAGCCTTCAAACCTAAGGAAAAACACAGCGACCACTTAGCTTGTCAAGACATGTGGAGTCGGCGCTGTAGAAATTGAATCAAACACCCTGACCTGCTTCAGGGGAATTTGTGAATAGTCGCTGAAAAGTTTTACTTTCAGTGGCAAAAGAAAACACCATCACGGCAAGAAGCCCTATATTTAAAGAGTGCCAAAAAATGCCTATTTGGAGCCTGTTGTGTAACGAAAATTCTGTAGATAAAAAACAACAAAGCAGTGGAATCAAACGCATTTATTGGAACAATACCCGACGTGGCCACGTTTCGCCCTCAGGCTGCGTCAGGGGTACAAACTATAAAAACAAAACACAAGTATAAAAACATGTATAACCATACATATTAACAATGTCATAAGCATGATTCAACTAATAAAAGGCAATTATTTAAAAAAAAGATTCAACATATATAAAACAATCCTTTAAAAGTTCTAAAAAACATGTGTAGACATACATGATATCATCTGTAAAACAAATATTTATAATTATCATTAAAATCATACATCACATAAAATGTTTTATCAGAACACCTACAATTACTCATATCACATTTATAACTACTGTTTTGTAAGCAGTTGTGTGCCTTTTTGGTTTTTTTTTCTTAACGAAAATTCTGTGCCACTTTTCCTTTACTGAATTCTAGTGTAACAGTGGTAATACAACCCCTACGCCAAGCCCCCTCCCTACCCATCTTCAAATCTCTGCTTAAAACTCACCTCTTCAATGCTGCTTTCGGCACCTAACCTTTCGTGTAATATAGTATGCCCTATCAGATGGACTCTTCACTTGTCTTTTGACTGTACACTTGTCTTTAGATTTACACCTGTCTTTTAGATTGTAAGCTCCTTGAGCAGGGACTGTCCTTCCATGTTTAAATTGTACAGCGCTGCGTAACCCTAGTAGCGCTTTAGAAATGTTAAGTAGTAGTAATATAAGTTAGGCAAGACCTCTCACACCAGCTTTCGAGTTGATGTACTTGCTTGCATCTGGATAGCTCAAAGGCAAGTGTCCATTGTAGTATTCTATAATTTATGCTCGGAACTGTGAGCCCCAGTCAGGGGCGTAGCTATGTGGGGCCACAGGGGCATGGGCCCCCGTAGATTTGGCCCTGGGCCCCCCCGCCGCCAACCCCTTCGATCCCCCCTCCCGCCGCCAACCCTCCCCTGCCACCGCCGGCGTCATCGGGTACCTTGGCTGGCGGGGGTCCCCAACCCCCGCCAGCCAAAGTCCTCTTCTCTGACGCGGCCGCGTTGCTGATCTGCAAGGGCAGGCTTCTGTTTCTGTGAGTCTGACGTCCAGTCATATGGTGCAGCAAGGTAAAAGGAATGGCATCTGGAGTTAGCAGTGGAGGAGAAGGGTGCAGTTAAGAGAGATTTACCCAATGAACGGAGTTCCTGGGGAGGAGTGTAGGGAGAGATGTGGAGAGGAACTGAGGAGCTGCAGAGTGAATGCACTTGTAAGCCAACATTCCCTCATTCCACTTTACTGAATAGGACCTGCTACTGATCCAGAAATTCCAAAATGACTCCTCATAAACAACAAGATATCATGGTCAGCCAAATCAAAAGTCTGTGCCAGAGCCGGTGGTGGGAGGCGGGGCTGGTGGTTGGGAGGCGGGGATAGTGCTGGGCAGACTTATACGGTCTGTGCCCTGAAAAAGACAGGTACAAATCAAGGTAAGGTATACACATATGAGTTTATCATGGGCAGACTAGATGGACCGTGCAGGTCTTTTTCTGCCGTCATCTACTATGTTACTATCACTATTCTGTAAATACCTGCTTAACAAATAGGAAATTAGTCTGCAAAATCCAAACCAGCAAAAAGAAAGGAAGCAGACTGAAACAAACCAAAGTTAGTCCAAAGAAGAATTTATCCACGAAGCAATCACACTGGAGGGCTAATAAACTATATCTGACATGTAGAATCTCCAATAGTATCTATTTTATTTTTGTTACATTTGTACCCTGCGCTTTCCCACTCATGGCAGGCTCAATGCGGCTTACATGGGGCAATGGAGGGTTAAGTGACTTGCCCAGAGTCACAAGGAGCTGCCTGTGCCTGAAGTGGGAATCCAACTCAGTTCCCCAGGACCAAAGTCCACCACCCTAACCACTAGGCCACTCCTCCACTGTTGCTACTATTTGAGATTCTACATGGAATGTTGCTATTCCACTAGCAACATTCCATGTAGAAGTCGTCCCTTGCAGATCACCAATGTGGCCGCGCAGGCTTCTGCTTCTGTGAGTCTGACGTCCTGCACGTACGTGCAGGACGTCAGACTCACAGAAACAGAAGCCTGCGCAGCCTTCTACATGGAATGTTGTTAGTGGAATAGCAACATTCCATGTAGAATCTCCAATAGTAGCAACATTCCATGTAGAATCTCCAATAGTATCTATTTTATTTTTGTTACATTTGTACCCTGCGCTTTTCCCCACTCATGGCAGGCTCAATGCGGCTTACATGGGGCAATGGAGGGTTAAGTGACTTGCCCAGAGTCACAAGGAGCTCCCTGTGCCTGAAGTGGGAATCCAACTCAGTTCCCCAGGACCAAAGTCTGCCACCCTAACCACTAGGCCACTCCTCCACTGTTGCTACTATTTGAGATTCTATGTTGCCAATAGCAACATTCCATGTAGAAGTCGTCCCTTGCAGATCACCAATGTGGCCGCGCAGGCTTCTACATGGAATGTTGCTAGTGGAATAGCAACATTCCATGTAGAATCTCCAATAGTAGCAACATTCCATTCCATGTAGAATCTCCAATGGTAGCAACATTCCACGTAGAATTTCCAATAGTATCTATTTTATTTTTGTTACATTTGTACCCTGCGCTTTCCCACTCATGGCAGGCTCAATGCGGCTTACATGGGGCAATGGAGGGTTAAGTGACTTGCCCAGAGTCACAAGGAGCTGCCTGTGCCTGAAGTGGGAATCAAACTCAGTTCCTCAGGACCAAAGTCCACCACCCTAACCACTAGGCCACTCCTTCACACCTATTATTTTTTTTCCACTGGGGAGAACATAACTAAATGCATTTACAACCCCAGTGTGACCTGCTACTTGGGGGTCATGTGACCCCCAAGTAGCAGGTGTCACATGACATTTTCTCTGTGTTCCCAGTGTCCGCCAAAGGTGGTAACTAAGCCTTGCACAGAATCACACTGCATATCGATCACTTACCTAAATGTGGATTACTTGGGAGAGACAGTTATAAATTGCAAACTCATGGAATGGGAGACTAGTTGAGCAAAGGGTCACCAGAGCCCTGATTCAGTAAGAGGTGTAATTTGAAACACGCGGGACTCTTAGAGACATTTGGAAATCATACAATTTCTTTGATAGTTTGAAACCTTGGAAGAAACAACAAACAATGACATTTCTTTTCTTACGTTCCGGTTCCCTATACTAATCCTTTTTAGGGTTTTCTCATCTTCTGCTGATAGGATTTGACTGTTCAAAGGCATTGAAGGGAAAACAAAGAGCACTTTGAAACACTGTTTCTTCTGGAGAAAGCTTAACAGAGGGAGGGGGGGGGGGGGGGGGGGGGGAAATCCACAGATGTCATCTGTCTCAATTAACGACATTGAAAGAGTTCTCCAGCATCAATTCCCAGTAGACAGGCCATTTACTGACAATGGGTTTGTTGTAGGAGTAGAGTCTACAGTAAAAAGCTTATAGAGAAATAACACCTAGGCTTAAAAAGCAGACCAGCAGATCAGTGGCGGGGGGGGGGGGGGGGGGCGGGAGGGGCGGTCCGCCCCAGGTGCACGTGCTCGGGGGGTTCCGGCCCCGCTGGTTCCCTGCTCTCTCTGCCCTGGAACAGGATACTTCCTGTTGCGGGGCAGAGAGAGCAGGGAACCAGCGGGGCCGACGCAGCTCCGAGTGACGTGCACTCGGGGCGGATCGGCCCTCCCGCAGGTAAGAATGCGGTCCGGGGGTGCGCTGCAGAGGGGGGGGGGGGGTCGCACCATGCTGCACCCGGGGGGGGGGGGGGGTGCACAGCGGCGACCCGCCCCGGGTGCCATTAGCCCTCGCTACGGCACTGCAGCAGATGAGTTAAGATTAGACATGGACAAGCTGGTTTGGATTTCATTTGAAATTATCTTTGTACAAGGAAAAGGTTGGATTGATTGCTGGCTTCGATAACTTTCATTGTGGTCCAATAGACTTAAAATGTGAAGAAAAGTTGAATGTTGTAAGTACATAAGTATTGCCACACGGGGACAGACCGAAGGTCCATCAAGCCCAGCGTCCTGTTTCCAACAGTGGCCAATCCAGGTCGCAAATACCTGGCAAGATCCTGAAAAAGTGCAAAACATTTTATGCTGCTTATCCTAGAGATAAGCAGTGGATTTTCCCCAAGTCCATTTTAATAATGGTCTATGGACTTTTCCTTTAGGAAGCCGGCCAAACCTTTTTTTTAAACCCTGCTAAGCTAACCACCTTTACCACATAGTCTTTTATATTCTCAAATGCTTCTCTCACTTTATGTACTCACGAGACTTTGCACTGATTTCATTCTAGTGCAGGCTGTGTCTTTTGGTATATGTATTTGGCTGTTTCTTTTTAAACAGCTACAGTAATGTTACATCGACAGTTTAGTATAGTAGTTAATACATTGAATTATGCGTTAGTAGAATACCTGGGACATAAAATCAAATTACTTCTCCCACCACTGCTCCATGTTTAACCTTGGGCAAGTCACTTTATCTCACTCACTACATCCTCAGTTCATCGAAAAGTAATTGGGTTAAGAGCAACTTATTCTGCTTATAAGTAACAACGTTCTTGCTACTGTTAAATCACATTATACCTCGGCGACCCTGTCACAAAATATACTTGTAAATTTGCAATTAGTGTATTATTAAAACAGCCTAAGACACAACAACATGAGAAGTCTAAAGGTAAACCATGCCCTGGAGGGCCTTGATGTTATTAAAATGAGGAAAACATTTATTGATTTTCTTGACGATGTCTACATTAAAAATCTCTGATGATCGCCAGCATTTCAAGATGGCTGTCACATCGCAGGCTAAGCCTATTAGCCAATCACACTGCAGCTTTTCATCAATCATCACATCATTGTTTATTGCACATTGTGTGACCTAACGGTAAGAGCAGTGGGCAGCAAACCGGTGAACACAAGTTTAACATTCAAGGCCATCGCTTGTAATCTTGGGCAAGTCACCTAACCCTCCATTGCCTCAGATAAAAACTTAGCCCTTGCAGGGCTTCGTTCTGTTTCTGTGAGTCTGACGTCCTGCACGTTGTACGCGCAGGACATCAGACTGAGAAACCAAATGAAGGAAGAAGACTTCGGCTGGCGGGGGTTGGGGTCCCCCACCAGCAAAGGTAGGCGATGGCGGGAGGGGGGTCGAGAGGGTCGTCGGCAGGGGGGGGTCAACGTTGTTGGAGGTGTCGGCAATGGCGGCGGGGGGGGGGGGGGGGAGGGTCAGCGGCGTCGGCGGTGGGGGGGGGGGGCTAAAATGTGCCCCCTCACCTCAGCTCTGGACCCCCCTACTGTTGAAGTCTAGCTACACCCCTGGGGCACACAAAGAATTATTTTTCAGCGCACCTGTAAAAAAAGGCCTCTTCCTCCCCCCCCCCCCCCCAGAAAATGGACGTGCGGCAAAATCAAAATTGGTGTGCTTCCATTTTGGGTCTCAGACCTTACCGCCAACCATAGACTTAGCGGTAAAGAATTTGTGTGATAATGACCTACGTGCAGTCAGATGCCACTTGGCGTGCAAAAATAAAAAAATACTTTTCAAACCCGTGTAGCGGACGTGTGCCAAAAATAAAATTACCACAACAGCCACGTGGTAGTTGGGCAGTAAGTTTATTTTGGCACGCATTGGGTGTGCATAGTCGCTTACGCGGTTTAGTAAAGGGGCCCTTAGAGGGCAATTCTCTAACTTGGTACCTAAGGTTAAGCACCTTGATGCCCCATGCTGAGAATCAATTCTAAACTCCGTTCTAGAATCTGTAAGTTGGCATCAATGCAGGAGCGTAGCAAGGGCGGGGCAGTGGGGGCGGTCCGCCCCGGGTGCACACCGCTGGAGGGGTGCAGAGAGCAGCCGCACGCCTGTCGGCTCTGCTATTTACCTGCTCCCTCTGCCCCGGAACAGGTTACTTCCTGTTCCGGGGCAGAGGGAGCAGGGAGCCAGCGGAGCCGAGAGCCGAGCGGCTGCTCCCAGCAGCCAAGAATGCACCTGGGGAGGGGGGGAGGTTGATGCACTGGGGGGGGGGGGGGGTCATTGCGCCAGGGGGGGGTCGTGCTGCACCCGGGGGGAGGGGGTGCCCATCAGCAATCCGTCACGGGTGGCAGCCGACCTAGGATCGTCACTGCATCAATGCACCCACTTATGCCAGGTGTATGGCTGTCATAAGGTGGCATGCCGAAATGCATCATTCAGTGCATGCAACTAATAGTATTCTATATGGCAGTGGATCCCAAACCTGTCCTGGGGCACCCCGCAGAATAAACAGCAGACCAACAAACGTAGATAACAGTGGCAAGGACTTTTCATTCATTTATGCTTCACATGGCCACTTTTCGCCAAAGGCTGCACCGGAGGCAAAACTAGAGAGGCAAAATCTAAACTCCGCTTCTCTCTGGAGTAACAATCATACATAAGTACATAAGTAATGCCATACTGGGAAAAGACCAAGGGTCCATCGAGCCCAGCATCCTGTCCACGACAGCGGCCAATCCAGGCCAAGGGCACCTGGCGAGCTTCCCAAACGTACAAACATTCTATACATGTTATTCCTGGGATTTTGGATTTTTCCAAGTCCGTTTAGTAGCGGTTTATGGACTTGTCCTTTAGGAAACCGTCCAACCCCTTTTTAAACTCTGCTAAGCTAACCGCCTTCACCACATTTTCCGGCAATGAATTCCAGAGTTTAATTACACGTTGGGTGAAGAAAAATTTTCTCCGATTTGTTTTAAATTTACTACACTGTAGTTTCATCGCATGCCCCCTAGTCCTAGTATTTTTGGAAAGCGTGAACAGATGCTTCACATCCACCTGTTCCACTCCACTCATTATTTTATATACCTCTATCATGTCTCCCCTCAGCCGTCTCTTCTCCAAGCTGTATAGCCCTAGCCTCCTTAGTCTTTCTTCATAGGGAAGTCGTCCCATCTCCGCTATCATTTTAGTCGCCCTTCGCTGCACCTTTTCCAATTCTACTATATCTTTCTTGAGATGCGGCGACCAGAATTGAACACAATACTCAAGGTGCGGTCGCACCATGGAGCGATACAACGGCATTATAACATCCTCACACCTGTTTTCCATACCTTTCCTAATAATACCCAACATTCTATTCGCTTTCTTAGCCGCAGCAGCACACTGAGCAGAAGGTTTCCGTGTGTTATCGACGACGACACCCAGATCCCTTTCTTGGTCCGTAACTCTTAACGTGGAACCTTGCATGACGTAGCTATAATTCGGGTTCTTGCACTTGCTCACATTAAACATCATCTGCCATTTAGCCGCCCAGTCTCCCAGCAAGTCCTCAGGTTTTGTTGGAGATTTTCCTGAAGATTTGCTGTGAGACTGATTCATCTGGATTGCTACTCTAGACAGAAGTCTATTTTTGACTTTGCCTCTGTAGTTTTGCCTCTGGCCCAGCCTTTATCGAAACGTGGCCATGTCAGGCGTAAGTGTTTCTGGTTGAATTATTAGTCCTTGCTACTGCTGTTTGTTCTGCTGTGCTTGCGTTGCAGATCTTCTGCCTCTCTTTTCCTCTGGGGGAACCTTAGCCAGTTAGGTTTTCAGGATATCCACAGTAAGTATCATTGAGGTTGATCTGCATACACTTCCTCCTTAGTATGCAAATCTATCACATGCATATTTATTGTGGATATCCTGAAAACCTATATAAGTATTGCCATACTGGGAAAGACCAAAGGTCCATCGAGCCCAGCATCCTGTTTCCAACAGTGGCCAATCCAGGTCACAAATACCCGGCAAGATCCCCAAAATGTACAAAACATTGTATAATGCTTATCCCAGAAATAGTGGATTTTCCCCAAGTCCATTTAATAATGGTCTATAGACTTTTCCTTTAGGAAGTTGGCCAAACCTTTTTTAAACATCGCTGACCAGCTTATAATTGAAAAAGAAAAACGCCTATATTGCAACCCAAATCGGGAGATAGACGTTTATCTCACAAAAACGAATAAAGCGGTATAATCGAAAGCCGAATTTGGACGTTTTCAACTGCACTCCGTCGCGGATGCGAACAAAGTTGATGGGGGCATGTCGAAGGCGTGGTGAAGGCGGAACTGGGGCGTGGTTATTGGCCGATCAGAGATGGGCGCCTTTTGCCAATAATGGAAAAAAAGTATGCGTTTTTAGCGAGAATTTAGGGCACTTTTCCTGGACCCTGTTTTTCCACGAATAAGGCCCCCAAAAGTGCCCTAAATGACCAGATAACCACTGTTTGTGACCTCCCCTGACTCCCCCAGTGGTCAGAAACCCCCTCTCACCACAAAATATGCCGTTTCACAACTGTTTATTTTCACCCTCAAATGTCATACCCACCTCCCTGGCAGCAGTATGCAGGTCACTGGAGCAGTTATTAGGGGGTGCAGTGGACTTCAGGCAGGTGGACCCAGGCCCATCCCCCCCCCACCTGTTACACTTGTGCTGGTAAATGGGAGCCCTCCGAACCGCCCCCCAAACCCACTGTACCTACATGTAGGTGCCCCCCTTCACCCCTTAGGTCTGTAGTAATGGTGTAGACTTGTGGGCGGTGGGTTTTGAGGGGGATTTGGGGGGCTCAACACACAAGGGAAGGGTGCTATGCACCTGGGAGCTCTTTTACCTTTTTTTTTGTTTTTGTAAAAGTGCCCCCTAGGGTGCCCGGTTGGTGTCCTGGCATGTGAGGGGGACCAGTGCACTACGAATCCTGGCCCCTCCCACGAACAAATGCCTTGGATTTATTCGTTTTTGAGCTGGGCGCTTTCATTTTCCATTATCACTGAAAAACAAAAACGCCCAGCTCACAAATTGTGCAATAAAACATGGACGTCTATTTTTTCCGAAAATACGGTTCGGTCCGCCCTTTCACGGACCCGTTCTTGGAGATAAACGCCCATGGAGATAGACGTTTTCGTTCAATTATGCCCCTCTAAGCTAACCACCTTTACCACATTCTCTGGCAACGAATTCCAGAGTTTTATTACACGTTGAGTGCAGAAAAATTTCCTCTGATTCGTTTTAATTTACTACATTGTAGTTTCATCACATGCTCCCTAGTCCTAGTATTTTTGGAAAGCGTGAACAGACGCTTCATATCTACCCGTTCAACTCCGCTCATTATTTTATGGACCTCTATCATATCTCCCCTCAGCCGCCTTTTCTCCAAGCTGAAGAGCCCTAGATGCTTCAGCGCCTGTCCTCATAGGGAAGTCGTTCCATCCCCGTTATCATTTTCGTCACCCTTCTTACCTTTTCTAATTCCATCATATCTTTTTTGAGATGTGGTGACCAGAATTGAACACAATATTCGAGGTGCAGTTGCACCATGGATCAATACAAAGGCATTATAACGTCCTCATCTTTGTTTTCCATTCCTTTCCTAATAATGCCTAACATTCTATTTGCTTTCTTAGCCGCAGCAGCACACTGAGCAGAAGGTTTCAACGTATCAACGTGCCGCCCCTCCCCCGCCGCCAGGTACCTTTGCTGGCGGGGGTCCCAACCCCCTTCAACCAAAGTCCTGTTCAGTGCCGGTCTCCAGTGCATTTGCTGATCTGTTTCTGTGAGTCTTGACTCCTGATGTCCTGCACAAACTGCGGCGGAGGTGGGGGGGGGGGGGGGGGGGGGTTGAAAGTGGCGGGGAAGGGGCGACGATGCGGGGGGGGGGGGGGGAATCTGGACCCCCTCTCCTGCCGATGTCTGGCTATGCCCCTGATTTTCATATGCAATTTAATTGATTAATGAGTCAATTAGCACCAATAATTGGGTGCTAATAATTAATTTTGTTTCACACAAGAAAGGGAACTGGAGAAGAGAAAGTGAGCCTCTGCCCTGAAGACGTTTCGAAACCTGGCCAAGTTGGCTGAGGTTCTCAATGGGGGAACTACGCATCCTATGACCAGCTGCCAGTTAAGTAAGAAAAGAGACATGTTGGAAATTGTAACAAATGAATATAAGACAGAATGAAGAAGTAAACGATTGGAATGATGTGAAGAAATAAATGTTTAAAACAAGAGTAAAATAAGATCAAAACAAAAGTAAAAAATTGAAAATATTGAAGAAAATTTATTTATTTTTGTTACATTTGTACCCTGCACTTTCCCACTCATAGCAGGCTCAATGCGGCTTACATGGGGCAATGGAGGGTTAAGTGACTTGCCCAGAGTCCCACTAGCAACATTCCATGTAGCAGTCGGCCCTTGCAGATCACCAATGTGGCCGTGCAGGCTTCTGCTTCTGTGAGTCTGACGTCCTGCACGTACGTGCAGGACGTCAGACTCACAGAAACAGAAGCCTGCGCAGCCTTCTACATGGAATGTTGCTAGTGGAATAGCAACATTCCATGTAGAATCTCCAATAGTAGCAACATTCCATGTAGAATCTCCAATAGTATCTATTTTATTTTTGTTACATTTGTACCCTGCGCTTTCCCACTCATGGCAGGCTCAATGCAGCTTACATGGGGAAATGGAGGGTTAAGTGACTTGCCCAGAGTCACAAGGAGCTGCCTGTGCCTGAAGTGGGAATCAAACTCAGTTCCTCAGGACCAAAGTCCACTACCCTAACCACTAGGCCACTCCTCCACTCCGATGATGGAAGAACTTTGAGAGGATCAATTTGCATCTAACTACATAACTATCATAAGATCTAGTAGCTGAGATGCATTAGGTCTGAAGATTCTCCACAATATACGTTGCTGTATAATGTTCCAGATCATTAAATTGTAAATGTGCTTGGGACTGTTTTCAAAAAAAATTTTGTATATATTGATCCCCGCACTACATTAAGTACTGTGCAGGTCAAGGTGATTTATCGAAATAATTAATTATTGGCACTGATTGGCATTAATTGAAATTTACATGCGCATTTTTATTAGCTGAGATCTGTGTGTAAATTTTAGGTGTGGCTACAAAAAGGGGGTGTGGCCATGGGAGGGTCATGGTAAGATCAGGGGCATTCCTAGAATTTATGCACGCTGTTATAGAGCAAGGGAGATCTGCGTCTAATTTAGATGCAAGGATATACACCAGGGTTGACTTGGTATAAAGCCTCACGTCTAAAGTTAAGCGCTGATCTCTCGCTAAGGGCCCTGTTTACTAAACTGCTCTGTAGGCGTGTTAACTTTTTAGTATGTGCTAACGTTAGAGACACCCATTATATTCCTGTGGGTGTCTGTAGCGTTTGCGCGTGCTAAAACGTTTGCGCACCTACAGCACGGCTTAGTAAGCAGGACCCTACGTGTATTCTATAAACAGCGCCTAACTTTCAGCACCGTTTATAGAAGAGAGCTTAGTTCATTATTTTTTCAGCACCAATTTTCGGCACTGTTTACAGAGGGCTTCTTTTACAAAGCCACATTTGCGATTCTCGCTCGGTAAATGAGAGGAAGCCCATAGGAACTGAATGGGCTTTGTCTCATTTGCTGCACCAAGAATCGGCAGCACGGCTTTGTAAAAGAAGCCAAGAAATTGGTCCCATATGTATATCAGGGGCGTAGCCAGACCTCGGCGGGAGGGGGGGGGGGGCCAGAGCCTGAGGTGGAGGGGCACTGTTTAGCCACCTCCCCCCACCGCTGACCCCTCGCCACTTTGGACCCCCCCCCCCCGCTGCCACCCACCCCGCCGCCGCATCAGGTATCTTGTTTGCTGACGGGGGTCCCCGATCTCTGCCAGCCGAAGAGTCTTCTTCAGCGCCAGTTGACTCTGGCGCCCTCGTTGTGTGATGATCTATCTCTGACGCCTTACATCTTGCACCGTGCATGTAGCCCCATGCAGGACGTAAGGCATCAGAAACAGATGATCACACAACGAAGGCGCCAGAGTTAACCGGCGCTGAAGAAGACTCTTTGGCTGGTGGGGTTTGGGGTACCTGATGTGACAGCAGCGGCGGGGGTGTCAAATGTAGAGGGGGCCAGGGCGTAATCTGTGGGGACCCATGCCCCTGTGGCCCCACGTAGCTACGCCCCTGATGTATATGCAAGAAAAGGGAGCTATAATACAGATGTTGAAATATTTGAAAAGTATTAGGGGCCCTTTTACTAAGCTGCAAAAGCGTCTATGTGTGCCCTATGTGCGCCAAAATGGAGCTACCGCCCGGCTACCATTGTGGTAATTTTGTTTTTCGACGTGTGTCTGATACACGCGTCAGAAAAATAATTTTTATTTTTGGACGCGCTTATTGAACACACACCAAATGGTATTTGACGTGCGCGGGTCATTACCGCCCGGTTACCGCGTGAGACTTTACCGCTAGGTCAATGGCTGGCAGTAAGGCCTCAGACCCAAAATAGACGCCCTGCAATTTTCATTTTGCCACACATCCATTTTTGGCAAAAATTTAAAAAAAGACATTTTTTACAGCTGCGCTGAAAAATGATTCTGTGCGTGCCCAAAACACGCGTCTACAGTACCGTGGGCCATTTTCAGCACGCCTTTGTAAAAGGCCCTTGCCACTCAAAGAAATAGGAGTATATCAAAAATTAAATATAAAATAAATTTTCAAATAATGATCAGAGTTCAGTTTACTACAGGAGGCTTAAATACCTCTCCCGGGGGGTGGGTGGGGTGGGGGTGAAGATGACAGGAGATTTTCAGCATTAGGGATGATTGTGAACCTTGATAGAAACAAATGATGACAAAAAAAAAGTCCATTTTTTTTTAATTTGAAAATTTCCATGTAAAGAAATTTATACCCTTTGAAAACGTGTTTAAAGTCTGTGGGTTAAGACTTTACACTTCTGTGCATAATTTAAAAGTAGCAGATGTTCCAGCAAAATGTTCTAATAGATGATATTGACAGTGGATGATAGATCCAACAGTATCAACAGAGCGGAAGATTGATTGCTTCTGACCCATATAATTATTCTCGTTGTGCTACAGCTTATTCAGTTGCTTAGGGGAGAAAAGGAATATTTGCCACCTGATTTAAGTTGACATAGAGGGGTATAATCGAACAGCGCCGGCCATCTATACGGGCGGCCATCTCTAAGGCCGGCGCCGTAAAGAGGTGTCCCAAACCGTATTATCGAAACAAGATGGCCGGCCATCTTTTGTTTCGATAATACGGTTGGGGCCGGCCAAATGACAGAGATGGCCGGGTTTGAGATGGCCGCCATTGGTTTTTGCCGATAATGGAAACCGATGTCGGCCATCTCAAACCCGGTCAAATCCAAGGCATTTGGTCAAGGGAGGGGCCAGCGTTCATAGTGCACTGGTCCCCCTGACATGCCAGGACACCAACTGGGCACCCTAGGGGGCACTGCAGTGGACTTAATTAATAGCTCCCAGGTACATAGCTCCCTTACCTTGTGTGCTGAGCCCCTCAAAACCCTCCCAAACCCCACTACCCACAACTGTACACCATTGCCATAGCCCTTATGGGTGAAGAGGGGTACCTAGATGTGGGTACAGTGGGTTTGTGGTGGGTTTCGCAGGGCTCCCATTTATCACCACAAGTGTAACAGGTAGGGGGGGATGGGCCTGGGTCCGCCTGCCTGAAGTACATTGCACCCACTAAAAACTGCTCCAGGGACCTGCATACTGCTGTCATGGAGCTGGGTATGACATTTGAGGCTGGCAAAAAATGTTAAAAAATTTTTTTTGGGTGGGAGTGGGTTGGTGACCACTGGGGGAGTAAGGGGAGGTGATTCCTTATTTCCTCCGGTTGTCATCAGGTCAGTTGGGGTACTTTTGCAAACCTTTTCAGTGGTTGTGCTACAGCTTATTCAGTTTAGGGGAGAAAAGGAGTATTTGCCACCTGATTTAAGTTGACATAGAGTTGCATAATTGAACAACGCCTGCCATCTATAGAATGTTTGTAAGTTTGGGAAGCTCGCCAGGTGCCCTTGGCCTGGACTGGCCGCTGTCGTGGACAGGATGCTGGGCTCAATGGACCCTTGGTCTTTTCCCAGTCTGGCATTACTTATGTACTTTTTTGAGACTTGGTCCTAAAAATAAATGGACCAAGTGAAGCCAGTCAAGTGCTCGTCAGAGCTGGCCTTCTTTTTTCCATTATCGGCCAAAGCCGGCCATCTCGTAAGCACGCCCCCCGTCCCGCCTTCCGTACCCTACCGAAACGCCCCCTTTAACTTTGGCCGGCCCTGCGACGGAATGCAGTTGAAGCCGACCAAAATCGGCTTTTGATTATGCCAATTTCGCCGGACTTGAGAGATGGCCAGCCATCTCCCGATTTGTGTCGGAAGATGGCCGGCCTTCTCTTTCGAAAATAAGCGGGATAATCATTTGGTGCAAAATAAAAGGTCTCTTAAATATAGTGTGAATGACGGCCACTTCCAGCTGAATATCCTGCCTACACTCACTTTAGGAGGAAATTATGGAGTCCTTTTACTAAGGTGAGCTGAAAAACGGCTTGTGGTTGTGTAGTGAAGGCCTGGGTTTTGGTGCGTGCCGATTCATTTTTCGAGCGCACCTGTAAAAAAGGCTTTTTAAAAGTTTTTGCGGAAAATGGACATGTGGCAAAATCACGGAAAGGGTGGTGAATTTGTACAATGGCCTCTTGGTGGAAGTGACAGAGCTGAAAGCAGTATCTGAATTCAAGAGAGCTTGGGACAAGAACGTAGGATCTCTAAGGGAGTGATAGGGAGAGTAGATGGCACGGATGGGCAGACTGGATAGGCTGTAAGGTCTTTATCTGTCTACATTTTTCTATGTTTCTATGTTGATGGAAGAATTTCCTCAATTAAGAACATTGCTACACGATAACAAAGGATATAACAAAAGAGAGGGAACAAAGTACAAACTAAAGTCCAAACAAAAAAAACAGCACCACGGGCCTTTAAAAATGGAACACAGTTCTTTAATGAATGAGCCTTGACAAAAAGACCCGACACGGGCCGTGTTTCGGTGACTAGCACCTGCGTCAGGGGTCTACATAGAATACAAAACATAGAAATATTATATTTAAAAAATTTTTTTTTTAATATAATGAGTAAAACCAAAGATTAATATATAGACTCATCAAGCATGCATATATAAGCCTATATAAACACCTAAAGCATTTAATATTTTAACATTGCATTTAATATTTTAACATTCTCATATATTATTATACATTGAAAATAAATGGATAATTAATTAAAACAAAAATGGTAACTCACCACAGTGATGACGTGGAAAACTTGGGGAATAACTCGAATATATTCCTCTACAATATATTATTCCTTACTTTTGGACAAAAATTTTTTCATATATTAATATTATATGTTTAAAACGCTTATTTT
Organism: Microcaecilia unicolor; assembly: GCF_901765095.1. Classification (NCBI taxonomy): domain Eukaryota; kingdom Metazoa; phylum Chordata; class Amphibia; order Gymnophiona; family Siphonopidae; genus Microcaecilia; species Microcaecilia unicolor. The sequence goes on from NC_044034.1 coordinate 367,838,631, forward strand.
AATTATTTATAATATACTTTATAAAAAGGTCATATTATATAATACTGGCTATAACTAAATTTCATATTCATAAAAGCTTAAACTAACAGGTCAAAAATAATTTTTAAAAACATTTTAAAATATACAATAAATTTCAAACATTACACTGATAATTTTTAAAGGCCCGTGGTGCTGTTTTTTTTGTTTACACGATAACAAAGCCACCACTGAGGAAATGAGAGGGGAGATCTCCAATTGAAAACATCAGCTGAATTCAGCCTGGTGTAGGGTTACCATATGTCCGGATTTACCCGGACATCTCCTCTTTTTGAGGACATGTCCGGGCAACCGGGCGGGTTTTGCCAATCTGCCCGTTTGTCCGGATTTCTGGACAGATTGCTAGTCTCCCCTCCCCTTACTGCTGCCCTGGTGGTCTAGTGACCTCTTCCGCCTTCGGGGCAGGAAAGAGCCCCCTCTTTCCTGCCCGGAGCGCTGCCCTGCACGCATCGTTCCTGTTGCTGATCTCGGCGCCGATTCAAAATGGCCGCCGAGAGTTGAAGTGGCCTCGCGAGACTTCAGCTCTCGGCGGCTATTTTGAATCGGCGCCGAGATCAGCAACAGGAACGATGCGTGCAGGGCAGCGCTCCGGGCAGGAAAAAGGGGGGGGTCTTTCCTGCTCCAAAGCGGTCACTAGACCACCAGGGCAGTAGTAAGGTAAGGGTAGGGGGGGGGGTGACGGGGTGTGTGACGGGGGAGGGGAAAATGTGACAAGGGGCTGAGCGAGGGCGTGAAAGGGGGCGGGGTGGGCTGTGTGGTGGGGGCGGCGCATGTGCCCTCCTTTTTGGGGGACAAAATATGGTAACCCTAGCCTGGTGTGAATGGCCATTTTGGCCACCCAAGTTGGAGCATACGAAGAGTTGCTTTGCCTAAATACAGTGAAGTGCCAATGCTATCCAAGTTTTGGAGCATGGTTTAGAAGATGCAGTCCCTACCCATTTCCGGCCCAATTCCTATCCTGACCCATTCTCTCTTTGGCACTGAATCCCAGAATTAACACAAGCTGATTGACAAGGCCTTGCACAAACTATCAAGCCAATTAACTGCTTATAACAGCTGGGTAAATAGGCCCATAAATGAAAAGAGACTGTTTGTGGAAATTTCCTGTTTCATTTCAAGTAGAACGTTGCTAGAAAATAGGCACATGGAAATCACCACATAAGAACATAAAAATAGCAATACTGGGTCAGACCAGTATCTTGTTTCCAGTGGCCAATTCAAGTCATTAGCACCTGGCAGGTTCTGAAAAAGTAGCAAGATTCCATGGTAACTACCTCCATGGATAAGCAATGGCTTTCTCCTGGTCTTCCTACTTATTAGACTTTTCCTCCATGAATTTGTCCAAGCCTTTTATAAACCTAGCAGCACTAACTGCTTTTACGACATCCTCCAACAACAAGCTCCAGAGTTTCTATGCACTGAGTGAAAAAAGATTTGTTTTAAATGTACTGGCATGTCCCCTAGTCTTTGTATTTTTTGAAAAAGTAAATCACCAATTCACATTTTACCTGTTCCAATCCACTCAGGATTTTATAGAACTCTTTCGTATCTCCTCAAAACTAGAATACTGCTGTAGAATCCCAGTTAAATAACAATGTAATCTTTCAGAAAATAAATGCCTGCTTTCTCTGCTTCTGCTAGAAGACAAAAACTTTGGCATGTAAGCTTGTGAACTTCATGACACTTAAAAACCTTCAGTGAGATTGTAATATCCTGTAACCCAGAGGACATGTACATAAGGACATAAGTATTGCCACACTGGAACAGACCAAAGGTCCATCAAGCCCAGCATCCTGTTTCCAACATTGGCCAATCCAGGTCACAAACACCTGGCAAGATCCCAAAAACGCACAATACATTTTATGCTGCTTATCCCAGAAATAGAAGTGGATTTTCCCCAAGTCAATTTAATAATAGTCTGTGTACTTTTCCTTTAGGAAGCCGTACAGACCTTTTTTTAAACCCTGCAAAGCTAACCACCTTTACCACATTCTCTGGCAGCAAATTCCAGAGTTTAATTGCTTCAGTGTAAATTTAAGGAGCTTCGACGTTAGCTTCAGAACTTTTAGTACAAGAACAGTGCTGGGCAGACTTCTACGGTCTGTGCCCTGAGAATGGCAAGGACAAATCAAACTCGGGTATAAAGTATCACATACCATGTAAAATGAGTTTATCTTGTTGGGCAGACTGGATGGACTGTTCGGGTCTTTATCTGCTGTCATTTACTATGTTACTATGTTACTCTTTGGGGTTCTATATGGAATGTTGCTACTAATTGGGATTCCGGAATCTTGTAACTCTTTAGGATTCCAGAATCTTCAGAACATTTAGTACAAGAACAGTGCTGGGCAGACTTCTACGGTCTGTGCCCTGAGAATGGCAAGGACAAATCAAACTCAGGTATATATATAAAGTATCGCATTTCAAATAAAATGAGTTTATCTTGTTGGGTAGACTGGATGGACCGTACAGGTCTTTATCTGCTGTCATTTACTATGTTACTCTTTGGGGTTCTACGTGGAATGTTGCTACTAACTGGGATTCCGGAATCTTCAGAACTTTTAGTACACGAACAGTGCTGGGCAGACTTCTATGGTCTGTGCCCTGAGAATGGCAAGGACAAATCAAACTTGGGTATAAAGTATCACATACCATGTAAAATGAGTTTATCTTGTTGAGCAGACTGGATGGACCGTTCAGGTCTTTATCTGCCCTCATTTACTATGTTACTCTTTGGGGTTCTACGTGGAATGTTGCTACTAACTGGGATTCCGGAATCTTCAGAACTTTTAGTACACGAACAGTGCTGGGCGGACTTCTACGGTCTGTGCCCTGAGAATGGCAAGGACAAATCAAACTTGGGTATAAAGTATCACATACCATGTAAAATGAGTTTATCTTGTTGAGCAGACTGGATGGACCGTACAGATCTTTATCTGCCGTCATTTATTATGTCACACGTTGGTCCATGAGAAAACCCATTCTTCATATCAAAGTTTTTCTGGTTTTAGCTCTTTTATACCTGAATTCTCAAACCTTGTCTTAGTAACCCTTCCCTTATTCTCCCGCTTCACCCTATTGCATTCAAAGGGATGTGTGTCACGCGGATCGTCGGCAATTCATATGCTATTTTTGCTTATCTCATTCTTGAATTACCTAGAAGAGTATTTGCCTCACCTTCCCTGCCTCTAAACCCTCTGTAGACAGACTTCAAATGTCAACTGTTCGAAAGATCAGTAAGCTATCGTTCCTGCAGTCCTGCAGCTTGGAAGTTACAAGGCAGCAAAGAGGGTTTTAATGGATTTTATGTGACAGCTGCTGTAGCATTTCACCTCTGACCTCATTAGAGATACAAAAATTCTGTTGTTAGCGAACTAATCGCTTCCAGTAGATAAAAAGTAGTAACATTATGCAATGCCCTATGATGTACCTCATACAGTAAAGAATGATAGCATATCGCCAGCCTCCCGTTCCATTCCGGTTAGGAATTCCTTTTACTGTCGCATCATTCTCTCAGCTAAATATAGTTTTCGTCCCATTTTAAGTAGAGATAAGCAACGTTCATCTTGGTATGAGGCCGCAGATTCACACGTCCTTCAAACAGCCACGGATCATGGGAAGAGAGTTATTACTTGGAGACTTGCCTGTGCGTTGCAAACTTATTCTGACCCAGAAGAAATCTAACACTCATTCAAATGAATTCCCACAAATTCAACAGTCCTGGATTACTAGGGAGCTTCTCGGCAGTCTAAGAAAACTGTGGAAAGCAATGCATCGGGAGACATCTGCGAAAGGCGTTTACCTAGGTTAAAGGGCTTTTTGAAAATTGTTCACCCACGCAGTAAGTGAAGTTGGGCCAGGGGCGTAGACAGGCACCCAATTTTGGGTGGGCCTGGGCCCAAAATGGGTGGGCAGAAGAACTCCGCCTCGTCCCACAAGTGCTTTGGTCTCTCCCTCTCTCGCCTGCATGCCATATGATCTCTCAAATATCCCCTACTACTACTACTACTACTATTTAGCATTTCTATAGCGCTACAAGGCGTACGCAGCGCTGCACAAACATAGAAGAAAGACAGTCCCTGCTCAAAGAGCTATGTAATAAAAGTGAGCCAAGTATAGGACAATCAAGCCATTGTGACATCACTGATGAGGTTGGCTCTTATTGGTGGACTGAGGCATTATGACATCACAATATTAGCTCTGGTTACAAGAGACTACTACTACTACTATTTAGCATTTCTATAGCGCTACAAGGCGTACGCAGCGCTGCACAAACATAGAAGAAAGACAGTCCCTGCTCAAAGAGCTATGTAATAAAAGTGAGCCAAGTATAGGACAATCAAGCCATTGTGACATCACTGATGAGGTTGGCTCTTATTGGTGGCCTGAGGCATTATGACATCACAATATTAGCTCTGGTTACTACTACTACTACTATTTAGCATTTCTATAGCGCTACAAGGCGTGCGCAGCGCTGCACAAACATAGAAGAAAGACAGTCCCTGCTCAAAGAGCTTACAATCTAATAGACAAGAAATAAAGTAAGCAAATCAAATCAGTTAATGTGTACAGGAAGGAGGAGAGGAGGGTAGGTGGAGGCGAGTGGTTACGAGTCAAAAGCAATGTTAAAGAGGTGGGCTTTCAGTCTAGATTTAAAGGTGGCCAAGGATGGGGCAAGACGTAGGGGCTCAGGAAGTTTATTCCAGGCGTAGGATGCAGCGAGACAGAAGGCGCGAAGTCTGGAGTTGGCAGTAGTGGAGAAGGGAACAGATAAGAAGGATTTATCCATGGAACGGAGTGCACGGGAAGGGGTGTAGGGAAGGACGAGTGTGGAGAGATACTGGGGAGCAGCAGAGTGAGTACATTTATAGGTTAGTAGAAGAAGTTTGAACAGGATGCGAAAACGGATAGGGAGCCAGTGAAGGGTCTTGAGGAGAGGGGTAATATGAGTAAAGCGACCCTGGTGGAAGACGAGACGAGCAGCATACCCCTCCCCTGCATACCTTTTAAACAGCAGATTTTCACCCGCAGCAATCAGCAACTAATACACACTGCTCATGTTGGCCCCACAGCCTTCCTACTGATGCAACTTCCTGTTTCTGCATAAGCGGGAATACATCAGAGGGAAGGCTGTGGGGCTGGTGTGAGCAGTATGTATCAATCGCAGCTCACTGAAGGCGAAGATCTGCTATTTACAAGGTATGCAGGAGGGACAGTTGTTGGGAGTTTTTGGCTGGTGGGTCTTGGGGATCCCTGCCAGCCACATCATAGGAGTACTGCTACTGGGTGGGCCTGAGCCCAAAGTGGGTGGGCCTGGGCCCACACGGGCCCACCCTTGGCTACGCCACCGAGTCGGTCAATGTTGAGGCATAAGAGTGGGCAGGGGATAGGGTGAGGAACTCAACAATACACGTACTTTTGCATTTTCAAATCTGTAAGTGTTCTGAGGGCAAAGAGGAACTGCCGAAAAAGCAGGTACAAATCCTGAGGCAAGTTTGCAAGAGGAAGTATGCACCCACTTTTCCTTGATGCTGGGGCCACGTATGAAAGCAGCCTGAGCAGGCGCCTCGAGGTTTGGCTCCTCTCCCCTTACCTACAGAACCCCTTTTTGTTTATTTTGTAGTAGAAGAGACCTTGAAATGGTTCTAGGTCAGTTCCCACCTAGGACAGTTCCCACTGAACCAATTCCCACTGCACCAGGGAGGCCAATTCCCACCCATAACCCCCCAAAAACACAAAACACACTAGGACAAGTGATCTCCCTCCCTTTTCTCTTCCGCATCATTTGGAGGGGCCAGTACCCCCTCACATCCCCCCCCCCCCACCAACAACATAATCCTTTACACATCCCTTTCCCCTTCCAGACATAAAGTTCATGTGGGAGGGGGTAATACCCCCCACACCCCCCCAAACTAGGTTTGAACCTAATTCGCGTTTAATCTGGGATCTAAATGTCATAAATAAGTAAGTAAATAAATAAATAAATAAATAAATAAATACAAAGTGCAGTTCATGTGGGGGGGGGGGGCAATGTCCCCCTATACCCCCCAATTAGGTTTCAACCTAATTCAGCCCCTCAAAATGACACACTGATTATGATTTATAACAAATTACAACTGTACCTGTGAAGTTATTCCGTTATCATACGTCCTCTGTGTACATCCGTAGGCTGCTGTAACCTCGTTTCAGACGCAGTAAAAAAAAAAAAAAAGCACCACCAGGACTTATGAGACCCGATACAAAAAAGAAGCTACAGGCTAGGGAGGGTGGGAATTGTCCCCTTAAGTGGGAATTGTCCTAGGTGGGAACTCGGCTGATACCGTCAATGTTAATGTTAATCCTGTTTAGCGCAGAGCTGAAGAGGGAGGGGTCTCTTATCAGTGACGTTTTTCTTCCACCGGTGCAGGTGCGTCGCCACCGCTAGTCCTCCTGGGTAGAAGTTGCCTTGTCACCGAGACCCTGAAGCAGCCATAGCGCGAAACGCTGGCCATCGTTGGCTTGGGGACATCTATATATATAAAAGGAAGGGGCCAAGCTGCTCGACACAGCATGATGAAATTTCTCTGCCGTGAATGAATACCACCGATAAGATAAGTGTTGGTAATTTTTTTGTCACGTACACAGCATATTAACATAGTAAAATAGTAGATGACGGCAGAAAAAGACCTGCACGGTCCATCCAGTCTGCCCAACAATTTAAACTCATATGTGCTACTTTATGTGTATACCTGACCTTGATTTGTTTCTGCCATTTCAGGGCACAGACGGTAGAAGTCTGCCCAGAACAAGGCCCACCCCCCAACCACCAGCCCCGCCTCCCCCCACCGGCTCTGCCACCCAATCTCGGCTAAGCTTCTGAGGATCCCTTCCGAACAGGATTCCTTTATGTTTATCCCACGCATGTTTTAATTCCGTTACCGTTTTTATCTCCACCACCTCCCACAGGAGGGCATTCCAAGCATTCACCACTCTCTCCATGAAAAAATACTTCCTGACATTTTTCCTGAGTCTGCCCCCCTTCAATCTCATTTCATGTCCTCTCGTTCTACTGCCCTCGTATCTCCGGAAAAGGTTCGTTTGCGGATTAATACCTTTCAAGGTTCCGCGTTAGGAGTTACGGATCAAGAAAGGGATCTGGGTGTCGTCGTCGATGATACGCTGAAACCTTCTGCTCAGTGTGCTGCTGCGGCTAGGAAAGCGAATAGAATGTTGGGTGTTATTAGGAAGGGTATGGAGTCCAGGTGTGCGGATGTTATAATGCCGTTGTATCGCTCCATGGTGCGACCGCACCTGGAGTATTGTGTTCAGTACTGGTCTCCGTATCTCAAAAAAGATATAGTAGAATTGGAAAAGGTACAGCGAAGGGCGACGAAAATGATAGTGGGGATGGGACGACTTTCCTATGAAGAGAGGCTGAGAAGGCTAGGGCTTTTCAGCTTGGAGAAGAGACGGCTGAGGGGAGATATGATAGAAGTGTATAAAATAATGAGTGGAATGGATCGGGTGGATGTGAAGCGACTGTTCACGCTATCCAAAAATACTAGGACTAGAGGGCATGAGTTGAAGCTACAGTGTGGTAAATTTAAAACGAATCGGAGAAAATTTTTCTTCACCCAACGTGTAATTAGACTCTGGAATTCGTTGCCGGAGAACGTGGTACGGGCGGTTAGCTTGACGGAGTTTAAAAAGGGGTTAGATAGATTCCTAAAGGACAAGTCCATAGACCGCTATTAAATGGACTTGGAAAAATTCCGCATTTTTAGGTATAACTTGTCTGGAATGTTTTTACGTTTGGGGAGCGTGCCAGGTGCCCTTGACCTGGATTGGCCACTGTCGGTGACAGGATGCTGGGCTAGATGGACCTTTGGTCTTTCCCAGTATGGCACTACTTATGTACTTATGTACTTATGTATCATACCACCCCTGTTTCTACATTCCTCCAGGGTATACATGTTCAGATCGGCAAGTCTCTCCTCATACGTCTTGTAACGCAAATCCCATACCATTTTTGTAGCTTTATTGCTGTAATTGGTTGATTGCGGTATTGGTGGCTTGAATCGGTTCTATGGTAGCTTATTAGCACTATCAGTACGTAGAAACTTTTTTTGAATTACAGTACATTTTTTTTTCAGCTAAACCATTCGAAGCAATAGTGGAAGGTTTTTTGGTGGCCAATGATGAAGAGTCGATCAAAACGATCCATTTAGCTCTATAGGGTTTGCTATATCCTGGAGCTCTTTGAGGCCTTGTTTGTGATGACTACTGCTTTATGCTAAAGATATTCTTTTGCCTTTTTTATTTATTTTTGTTACATTTGTACCCTGCGCTTTCCTACTCATGGCAGGCTCAATGCGGCTTACATATTGTATTCAGGTACTTATTTGTACCTAGGGCAATGGAGGGTTAAGTGACTCGCCCAGAAGTGGGATTCAAACTCAGTTCCTCAGGACCAAAGTCCACCACCCTAACCACTAGGCCACTCCTCCACTGTTGCTACTATTTGAGATTCTACATGGAATGTTGCTATTCCACTAGCAACATTCCATGTAGAAGTCTGCCCTTGCAGATCACCAATGTGGCCGCGCAGGCTTCTGCTTCTGTGAGTCTGACGTCCTGCACGTACATGCAGGACATCAGACTCACTCACAGAAACAGAAGCCTGTGCAGCCTTCTACATGGAATGTTGCTAGTGGAATAGCAACATTCCATGTAGAATCTCCAATAGTAGCAACATTCCATATAGAATCTCCAAATGTATCTATTTTATTTTTGTTACATTTGTACCCTGCGCTTTCCCACTCATGGCAGGCTCAATGTGGCTTACATGGGGCAATGGAGGGTTAAGTGACTTGCCCAGAGTCACAAGGAGCTGCCTGTGCCTGAAGTGGGAATCCAACTCAGTTCCTCAGGACCAAAGTCCGCCACCCTAACCACTAGGCCACTCCTCCACTGTTGCTACTATTTGAGATTCTACATGGGATGTTGCTATTCCACTAGCAACATTCCATGTAGAAGTCGGCCCTTGCAGATCACCAATGTGGCTGCGCAGGCTTCTACATGGAATGTTGCTAGTGGAATAGCAACATTCCATGTAGAATCTCCAATAGTATCTATTTTATTTTTGTTACATTTGTACCCTGCGCTTGGCTGGCTCAATGCGGCTTACATGGGGCAATAGAGGGTTAAGTGACTTGCCCAGAGTCACAAGGAGCTGCTTGTGCTTGAAGTGGGAATCCAACTCAGTTCCTCAGTTCCCCAGGACCAAAGTCCACCACCCTAACCACTAGGCCACTCCTCCACTCCACAATTGTGGAAAATCGTTTTTGAATGTTTTAAGCAATTAATTATTTCTACACCCATCCTGTATGTTACTTAATGTACAATTGTTACTTACACCCTTCTAGGGATAAACCCACACCCAATGCATGTTACCATTGGTCTGAAATCAAACATTCGCAATATGCAATAGAAATCATCAAATACATCTTTAAAGAACTATAAAATACTGAATTCCTACTTCAGTCAAAACTCCTCCCTACTCTCGCTGAGGAGTTAGGACAGATTTCACACCGAAACTAAAACACCAACGTTCAAAGAACTATCCCTCCCTAGCTGCACATTAATCAAGATAAACATGTTCCTGTAATATATGGCCTTTATAGGAAAACAATTTTTTCTACATTTCTAGCAACTCTCAGACCTACGTATATTTATTCTCGCCTCAGGCAAGAATAAATATATTCAGCCACTTCTCCAAGGAAATCGCTGAAAAAACAATATGAAGACAAAAAAAAACAAAACGGAGGAACACTGAGAGAAATATCTGACAATGCTGACAGAGATAAAGAATGAAATCAGGGTGGCAAAAGCATGATGGAGGAAAGACGGACAAAAATTAAAGGTGAGGTGACGAGACATTTTGGCCGTAGTCAGAAGGATGCTAGGCTGTATAGAGAGAGGTGTAACCAGCAGCAGAAGAAATGAGGTGTTGATGTCCCTCTACAAATCCTTGGTGAGGCCCCACCTGGAGTATTGCGTTCAGTTTTGGAGGCCGTACCTTGCGAAGGATGTAAAAAGACTTGAAGAGGCGCAAAGAAAACCTAGAAAAATGGTATGGGATTTGCGTTACCAGATGTACAAGGAGAGACATGGAGGGGCATAATCGAACGTGAATGCCCATCTCCATGGGCGCCTATCTCCGAGGACGGGTACGCGAAGGGGCGGGACACACCGTATTTTCGAAAAAGATGGGCGACCATCTTTTGTTTCGATAATACGGTTTGTGCCGGGCAAATGCATTGGATTTGGGCGGATTTGAGCTGGGCGGTTTCGGTTTTCAGCGATAATGGAAACCGAAGGTGCCCAGCTCAAAAACGAACACATCCAAGGCATTTGGTCGTGGGAGGGGCCAGGATTCGAAGTGCACTGGTCCCCCTCACATGCCAGGACACCAACCGGGCCCCCTAGGGGGCACTTGTAAAAAGTAAAATTAAAAATTAAAATACCTCCCAAGTCCATAGCTCCCTTACCTTGTGTGCTGAGCCCCCCAAATCCCCCCCCCAAACCCACTCCCCACAACTCTACACCATTACCATAGCACTTATGGGTGAAGGGGGGCACCTAGATGGGGGTACAGTGGGTTGGGGGGGGGGGGTTTGGAGGGCTCCCATTTACCAGCACAAGTGTAACAGGTAAGGGGGATGTGCCTGGGTCCACTGCACCCACTAACAACTGCTCCAGGGACCTGCAGTGCTGTGATGGAGCTGGGTATGACATTTGAGGCTGGCATACAGGCTGGAAAAAAAAAGGTTTTAAAGTTCTTTTGTTTTGGTGGGAGGGGGTTAGTGACCACTGGGGGAGTCAGGGGAGGTCATCCCCGATTCCCTCAGGTGGTCATCTGGGCAGTTGGGACACTTTTTGTGGACTTGTTCGTGAAAAAAAAGGGTCCAAAAAAGCGGCCCAAATTCTCGCTTCTGCCGCCCTTCTTTTTTCCATTATTGGCCGAGCACGCCCATCTCTCCTCTCGGCCGATAAACATGCCCCAGTCCCGCCTTCACCACGCCTCTGACACCCCCCCGTCAACTTTGTTCGTTCCCGCGACAGACTGCAGTTGGAGGTGCCCAAAATCAGCTTTCAATTATACCGATTTGGGCGCCCCGGGAGAAAGGCGCCCATCTCCCGATTTGGGTCGAAATATGGACGTCTTTCTCTTTCGAAAATAAGCCTGTTACTGACCTGAATATGTATACCCTGGAGGAAAGGAGAAACAGGGGTGACATGATACAGATGTTCAAATATTTGAAAGATATTGATCCTCAAACTAACCTTTTCTGGAGAAGGGAAGGCGGTAGAACTAGAGGACATGAATTGAGGTTGAAGGGGGGCAGACTCAGGAGAAATGTCAGGAAGTATTTTTTCACGGAGAGAGTGGTGGATACTTGGAATGCCCTCCCACGGGTGGTGGTGGAGATGCAAACAGTAACGGAATTCAAAAATGCGTGGAATAAACATAAAGGACTCCTGTTCAGAAGGAATGGATACTCAGAAGCTTAGCGGAGATTGAGTGGCAACACCGGTAATTGGGAAGCAAAGCCAGTGCTGGACAGACTTCTACAGTCTGTGCCCTGAAAATGGCAAGGACAAATCAAGGTCAGGTATACATATAAAGTAGCACATACAATGAGTTTATCTTGTTGGGCAGACAGGATGGACCGTACAGGTCTTTATCTGCCATCATCTACTATGTCTGAACTAAATTTTACACACAAGTTCGAAAGGGGGGGGGGGGGGAGTGGAAATGAGAGGGTCATGGGTGGAACGGGGGCATTCCTAAAATTAATGTGTGTAGTCACAGAATAAGGGAGAAATGCGCCCAATTTAGGCGTGGAGATTTTTACCGCTTTTCAGTTGGTGCAAATGGCTGCGCCTAAAGTTAAGCACAATTCCAAGGCATAAATGCTATTCTCTAAACTGCGCCTAACTTTAAGCACGGCTTATAAATAGCACTTTTTTTAATCCAAATATAGAATTCACTCCTTAAAGTGCATTAATGCAGTGCTTCCCAAACCTGGTCCTAGGGGCACCCCAGCCAGACAGCTTTTCAGGATATCCATAATGAATATTCATGAGACAGATTTGCATACAGTAAGCGCCAAGACAATAATTAAGATCTGAGACCTCTAAACAGCTCTGTATGCCTTCTCCAGCGATGTACCACTATGTGGATACAAAGATGCGAGCATTTTCCATTACTGGTTCTTTGTTATGGACATTTAAGGCTGTGATAATGTTCAGCATTTTAAATGATTCTTGAAGAGACACTATTTCTTAAATGCCTTTCTAGAAGAATGAAGTGCATTCAAATAACTGTTTTACAGCTAATTGGGTTGGTGGATTGATGGCTGCTGATTTTAATAGCTAGCTGACTCGCCATGAGTGAAGAAGAATCTCCCCTTTTCTGAGGGGTAGCATAACTATGATGAACTTTTAGAGACTGGAAAACAGTGTCGTGAAGGGACATTATTGCGCATTGTGAGCTGGTCACACTTCCAGGACCCAGCCCGGGCGGACCCTGCTTAGCTTCCTTCACACCGGGCTCTATCCTTCTCAGAAACTCTCCTAAGAGAAATATGCAGAAAAGTTTGTATCAAAAAATGTGCTGCACGAAGCTTCACTATGGATCGAAGGCTTTCATGAAAAAGACTTGAGACTTTGAGAGCGCTCTTGACAGCATTTATAATTGAAATAGGAGGAAGGATAATTCCTTCTTAGGAACTAGGTTCTTGTGATAAAGATTTGAGACATTGAGAGTGCGCATGACGGCAGTGAGATTCCAAATAGGAGGAAGGGAGATCCATTCTTAGGAACTAGAAATTAAAATTGCATTCGGAAGAATCAAGAGAGAAAATGGTCTAAGATCCAAGAGTCTATGTAGGGAGACCCCTACTTCACATGCCTTGCCGTGAGAGCGATAGAGAAAGGAGGCGAAATGAAAAGCATAACCATCTAAAAATAAAACCGCAAGAACTCCTGGACAGAGGAAATAAGAAAATGACTGTCATGTAAGAGTAGCCTGCAACTATGATTTCATGACACAAAGTTAAACAGGTGAGAGTGGCATGTACCTATGACAACATCCTTACTGCCCCCATGCCTGTGGAAGAACAAACGTATAGCTAACATATAGGAAATATCCTGGTATGGAAAGCAACCTTTCGAAAAATGCTATAACAAAAAAAACACAACTGTGAACTACCTTCCAACAGTCACATTGGAGCCGACTCTGTGGGTGCTTGAGCACCCCCAATATTGAGAAAAACTCATGTATATGTCCAGGGAGGGGTCATTTCCATTGGACTTAGCACCCCCAATAATTTTGAAAGGTTGGCTCCTAGCATAAATCTGCATTTGGCAGTTTTTCCTCACAAAAAATTGGTATTTTCAAAGCCAGTTTTCAGACATTTTTCTATGAGGTCCGTCAGAAGTGCATTAGGAGTGTGTGTCAGGGGCATGTTAAGGGCAGGATCTGGGCATTCCTAACACTTGGGATGCTTTTCTGCCATAACGGAACAAAAAAGCCCCATCTAGGGATACAAGTTGGACGTTTTGATCTAGACCTGTTTTATTAATGAACAAGTCACAAAAAAGTGCCCTAAATGACTGGGTGACCACTGGAGGGAATCAGGCCTCCTCTAACTCCCTCAGTGGATTTGAGGGGGGGGGGGGGGGGGGGGGAGGGCTCGACAGACAAGATAAGGGAACAACGGTGACATGTGTACCTGGGAGTATTTATTTGAAGTCCACTGCAGCGCCCCCTAGTGTGCCCCAGTGCTCTCCTGGAATGTCTGTGTGGCCAGTCTACTAAGAATGCTGACTCCTCCTACATCCCGATGGCTTGATTTGCTGCATTTTCACGTGGACTTCTTTTTTTTTTTTTTTTTCTGGAAATGGACCAAAAAGATAAATACACAGAGCACAAAAACATCTAGCAAATAGCCATTTTCAAAAAAAAAAAAAAAAAAGAGAGACCTTTTTCTGTTTTGAAAATGGCTATATTTCCCTCTTGAATTTTGGACATTTTTAGCAAAACATCCAAAATTGGACTTAGACATCATATCAAAACTGCCCCTCTAAGACACCAGCTTATAGCTTATTTCTGTGGTTAACACTCTCATCCTTCCTGTCTCATCAGCTCGTAACCTTGGGGTCATCTTCGACTCCTCCCTCTCCTTCTCTGCACATATTCAGCAGACTGCTAAAACCTGTCGTTTCTTTCTCTATAATATCAGCAAAATTCGCCCTTTCCTTTCTGAGCACACTACCAGAACCCTCATCTATGCTCTTATCACCTCTCGCTTAGACTATTGCAACTTGCTTCTCACGGGTCTCCCACTTAGCTATCTCTCTCCTCTTCAATCTGTTCAAAATTCTGCTGCACGACTAATATTCCTCCAGTGTCACTATGCTCATATTAGCCCACTCCTCAAGTCACTTCATTGGCTCTCTATCCGTTTCCACATACAGTTCAAACTCCTCTTATTGACCTATAACTGCATTCACTCTGCAGCTCCTCAGTAGCTCTCCACTCTCATCTCTCCCTACATTCCTCCCCGGGAACTCCGTTCACTGGGTAAATCTCTCTTATCTGCACCCTTCTCCTCCACTGCTAACTCCAGACTCCGTTCCTTTTATCTTGCTGCACCATATGCCCGGAATAGACTTCCTGAGCTGGCACGTCAAGCTCCATCTCTGGCCGTCTTCAAATCTAAGCTAAAAGCCCACCTTTTTGATGCTGCTTTTAACTCCTAACCCTTATTCACTAGTTCCGAACCCTTATTCTATCATCCTCACTTTAATATTCCCTTATCTCTTATTTGTCCTGTTTGTCTGTCCTAATTAGATTGTAAGCTCTGTCGAGCAGGGACTGTCTCTTCATGTTCAAGTGTACAGCGCTGCGTACGTCTAGTAGCGCTATAGAAATGATAAGTAGTAGTAGTAGTCTTTGGGATTCCAGAATCTTGCTTTTCTTTGGGTTCCGGAATCTTGCTACCCTTTGTCCTTATCCCTTATTTGTCCTGTTTGTCTGTCCTAATTAGATTGTAAGCTCTGTCGAGCAGGGACTGGCTCTTCATGTTCAAGTTTACAGCGCTGCTTACGTCTAGTGGTGCTATAGAAATGATAAGTAGTAGTAGTAGTCTTTGGGATTCCAGAATCTTGCTTTTCTTTGGGTTCCGGAATCTTGCTACTCTTTCAGATTCCGGAATCTTGCTACCCTTTGTCCTTATCCCTTATTTGTCCTGTTTGTCTGTCCTAATTAGATTGTAAGCTCTGTCGAGCAGGGACTGTCTCTTCATGTTCAAGTGTACAGCGCTGCGTACGTCTAGTAGCGCTATAGAAATGATAAGTAGTAGTAGTAGTATCGTCTTTTCATTGAATTAACTAAGAAAAGGGAATAAGGAAAGAAAGTTCTTCTGTAGAATGAATTCAGTTGCCATATTCTCAGCATTCTGAGTTTCTTGTTATATTTTCCTGCTGCAGTCAACTCAAATGTATAGGTGTCTGCTGTCTTTTTCTATATTTTTATGCTTCAGTGGTTGGCAACGAGGCATTATCGGCGGCCAGACTGTTCTCTTCTTTTAAAAGTAATTGTAATGTTTTCATTTCATCAGGAGTGTTCACAATGTTTTATTGAACTGGTTTATGAATTGTTCTGAGATGATGCTGTACGAAAACGTTCTAGTACTCTTAGATTCCTTTTCCGAAAGAGACGTCTGAAGGAGAGAGGTGCTCTGGAAGGCTCATATGTGATGTCATTTTCAGGTAATTCTTATATCGATCCAAAAGAAAGTAGCACCAGGTATGAAGAATCTAATTTTCTCCCAAGACCAAAATAGCCAAAGAGATGTTTGTGCTTTAGGAGAGAGAAATGTCATTTTCTTGGAGCCCAAAACTCCAAATCCCTCGTCAAACAAACCATTTGGATTCAACAGCTGCAGACTTTAAAGATGATCACTGTTGACGCAGATTTGAAAGATTTTGTCTTGGCAACCCTTTCCAAAATGAGGTTTAAGTCTGTCATATTGTAAGATTCTATTCCATTTCATCTAACGGTAATTCTGTTTTATTTGGTTTTTTTTTTTTTTTGTTACATTTGTACCCTGCGCTTTCCCACTCATGGCAGGCTCAATGCGGCTTACATGGGGCAATGGAGGGTTAAGTGACTTGCCCAGAGTCACAAGGAGCTGCCTGTGCCTGAAGTGGGAATCCAACTCAGTTCCTCAGTTCCCCAGGACCAAAGTCCACCACCCTAACCACTAGGCCACTCCTCCACTGTTGCTACTATTTGAGATTCTACTTGGAATGTTGCTATTCCACTAGCAACATTCCATGTAGAAGTCGGCCCTTGCAGATCACCAATGTGGTGGCCGCGCAGGCTTCTACGTGGAATTCTACGTGGAATGTTGCTAGTGGAATAGCAACATTCCATGTAGAATCTCAAATAGTAGCAACATTCCATGTACAAGTCGGCCTTTGCAGATCACCAATGTGGCCGCGCAGGCTTCTGCTTCTGTGAGTCTGACGTCCTGCACGTACGTGCAGGACGTCAGACTCACAGAAACAGAAGCCTGCACAGCCTTCAACATGGAATGTTGCTAGTGGAATAGCAACATTCCATGTAGAATCTCCAATAGTAGCAACATTCCATGTAGAATCTCCAATAGTATCTATTTTATTTTTGTTACATTTGTACCCCGCGCTTTCCCACTCATGGCAGGCTCAATGCGGCTTACATGGGGCAATGGAGGGTTAAGTGACTTGCCCAGAGTCACAAGGAGCTGCCTGTGCCGGGAATCGAACTCAGTTCCTCAGTTCCCCAGGACCAAAGTCCACCACCCTAACCACTAGGCCACTCCTCCACTCTAATGAGAGCTTTTGCCCATAAAAGGTGTCCAACACAATGACTATGAAGTGTCATGGAAAGCTTGTGACAAAGTTTTGAATTAATATTGTACAGATAGGAGGACATTCTATATATGGCGCTGAAATCAGTACTGACTAAGTATATATTATGATCGGTGTCTAGACTTAGGCAGCGATTATAGAATACGCTTAGTTGATATTTCAGGACCTAAATCTGCGCGCCTCCATTTACACCAACCTGCTTATTTTCGAAGGAGATGGCCGGCCATCTTCCGACACAAATCGGGAGATGGCCAGCCATCTCCTAAACCCGGCCAAATCGGTATATTCGAAAGCCGATTTTGGCCGGCTTCAACTGCTTTCCGTCGCCAAATTTAAAGGGGGCGTTTCGGCAGGGTACGGAAGGCGGGACGGGGGCATGGTTACAATAATGGAAAAAAGAAGAACGGCTCTGACGAGCACTTGGCCGGCTTCACTTGGTCCATTTATGTTTAGGACCAAGCCTCAAAAAAGTGCCCCAAATTACCAGATGACCACCGGAAAGAATCGGGGATCACTGCCCCTTACTCCCCCCAGTGGTCACCAACCCCCTCCCACCCAAAAAAAAAATTTTAAATCATTTTTTGGCCAGCCTCTATGCCAGCCTCAAATGTCATACCCAGCTCCATGACGCAGTATGCAGGTCCCTGTAGCAGTTTTTAGTGGGAGCAGTGCACTTCAGGCAGGTGGACCCAGGCCTATCCCCCCCTACCTGTTACACTTGTGGTGGTAAATGGGAGCCCTCCAAACCCCCCTCCCCAAAACTCACTGTACCCACATGTATGTGCCTCCCTTCATCCATAAGGACTATGGTAGTGGTGTACAGTTGTGGGGAGTGGGTTTTGGGGGGGGATTTGGGGGGGTCAGCACACAAGGTAAGGGAGCTATGCAGTCCACTGCAGTGCCCCCTAGTTTGCCCGGTTGGTGTCCTGGCATGTCAGGGGGACCAGTACACTACAAATGCTGGCTCCTCCCATGACCAAATGCCTTGGATTTGGCCGGGTTTGAGATGGCCACCATTAGTTTCCATTATCGCTGGAAACCAATGCTGGCCATCACTAAAGCCGGCCCAAATGTTGAGATTTGGCCGCTTCCGACTGTATTATCGAAACGAAAGATGGCCGCCCATCTTGTTTCGATAATACGGTCAGGACGCCGCTTATATGGCCGGCCCCGTTTGATTATGCCCCTCCAAGTAAAACATGGCATAAATCCCAGCACTGGGCCATATTCTATAACTAGGTGACTAAATTTGAGAACACCCACAAAATGCCCATTTCCCCACCTATAACCACGCTCCTTTTGCCTGCGCATAATAGAAGTTCAGCGCAGATCATTACAGAATACGCTTAGCGAACTATGCGCCTAAATTCTAATCTGTGCAAATTAATGCTCATTATTGCTCTCATGTGCTGTTATCAGTGGCCATTAAGCCAATTAAGTTACACACAGTGTTATAGAATCCTAAGCGCACTATATAGAATCTGTGGGAAAGGGACTGATATTTGGCCTGGCTTGTAAGCAGCCACTAACCTGCACAGTTCCCTACACTGAATATCCAGGGATATGCTGACCTGAAGTTAACCAGGCACTGGCTGATAATCAGTTAAGCTCAGTATATACAGTTAGGACAGCCTTTTTACTCTCCTAACTTGTAGGACCTACTGCTAGTACTAATCATTTCTATAGTGCTACTAGACATACACATATACACTGCTGTACACATTATATGCAGGCACTTTCTATGTCCCTAGAGGGCTCACAATCTATGTTTTTTGTACCAGGGGCAAGGACAGGCTTCTACATGGAATGTTGCTAGTGGAATAGCACCATTCCATGTAGAATCTCAAATAGTAGCAACAGAATCTCAATAGTAGCAACATTCCATCTGCAATCTCCAATAGTAGCAACATTCCATGTAGAATCTCAAATAGTAGCAACAGAATCTCAATAGTAGCAACATTCCATCTGCAATCTCCAATAGTAGCAACATTCCATGTAGAATCTCAAATAGGGAACTGGGACTTGACATACCACCTTTCTGAGGTTTTTGCAACTACATTCAAAGCGGTTTACATATATTCAGGTACTTATTTTGTACCAGGGGCAATGGAGGGTTAAGTGACTTGCCCAGAGTCACAAGAAGCTGCAGTGGGAATCGAACCCAGTTCCCCAGGATCAAAGTCCACTGCACTAACCACTAGGCTACTCCTCCACTCATTCCACCAATAAGAGCCAACCTCATCAGTGATGTCACAATGGCTTGATTGCCCGATACTTGGCTCACTTCTGATATTGTGATGTCATAAGGGAAAGGGGGGGAAGGGAAATGGGACTTGATATACCGCCTTTCTGAGGTTTTTGCAACTACATTCAAAGTGGTTTACATATATTCAGGTACTTATTTTGTACCAGGGGCAATGGAGGGTTAAGTTGCCCAGGATCAAAGTCCACTGCACTAACCACTAGGCTACTTCTCCACTCCTGCATATCAGTTTTGCTAACTGTATGGTAATTCCTTTTTCATATTTTTTGAGGGGCAAACAATGGGTGTGGATGTACTCATTAGCTAGAATGTAAAAATACCTGCCGTGACTACAGTCCATATTTTTCCATGAGTTGGGTGCAGGTATGCTTCGGTGCACCAGAGATGGAGTTTGATGCTGGGGACCACTTTAGGAGTCAGCACTCAGGAAAAAGATCTAGATTGTAGAAAATATACTTAAATCTTCTGCCCAGTGTGTGGCGACAGCAGCCAAGAAAGCAAACAGGATGCTGGGAATTATTAGGAGAGAAGTGCAAATAAGACCAAAAATATCTGTATTGCTGCACGGTGTGACATCACCTTGAGTACTGCGTTCAGTTCTGGTCATTGTATCTCAGAAAAAATATAGCAGAATTAGAAGAGGTTCGAAGAAGAGTGACCAAAATGATAAAGTGGATGGAACTCCTCCCATATGAGGAAACGCTAAGGACGCTAAGGCTCTTCAGTTTGGAAACAAGACGGCTGAGGGGGGATGTGATTGAGGGCTACAAAATCCTGAGTGGTGTAGAACAGATAAAAGTGAATCGATTTTTCACTCTTGATACGCAATGAAGTTGCATGGAAATACTTTTAAAGGAACTAGGAGGAAAACTTTTTTCACTCAAAGAATAGTTAAGCTCTGGAACTCATTGCCGGAGGATTTGGGTTTAAAAAAGGTTTGGACAAGTTCCTGGAGGAAAAGACCATAGTCTGTTATTGAGATGGACCTTTGGAAGTCGCTGCTTTCCCTGGGATTGGTAGCATGGAATGTTGCTCAGGGATAGTGCTGGGCAGACTTATATGGTCTGTGCCAGAGCCAGTGGTGGGAGGCGGGACTGGTGGTTGGGAGGCGGGGATAATGCTGGGCAGTGCGTTCTTTCTAGCAAAAAAGGTGCCGGCACTCAAATACTAGGCCACCCTTCAAGGGTGGGGTGATCACTGAGGGATCCACCCCACAATAGCCAGGCCCCCTGCAACCAGTCACAGAATCTATGACAAGGCAGAATTGGTGTGTAGAGCCTGAGCTCTTTCATTAAAACTTGGGGACCATGGGTCAATTTTAGCAGACAATGGAAAAGGTGCCAGTACTCAGTACCCCCAAGTACCCCCTCAAACATGTAGCAGTGATTTTGATTTCTACAGGCATTTCTATTTTCTTTCATTTAGGGGGCTTATCAACATGAGCTATTGTTAAGACGTTATTTTACTGTTAACCCCTGTAATTAGCTTGATTGTTCTATACTTGGCTCACTTTTGATAATGTGATGTCATAATGCCTCATTCCACCAATGGCTAACAGCCAACCTCATCAATGATGTCACAATGGCCTGATCACCCACACGTGGGTCCCTTTATCCAGTGCATTTGTTCTAGCAAAAGAGGTGCCGGTACTCAAATGCTAGGCCACCCTTCAGGGGTGGATTGATCGCTGAGGGACCCACCCCACAATAGCCAGGCCTCCTGCAACCAGTCACAGAATCTATGACAAGGCAGAATTGGTGTGTAGAGCCTGAGCTCTTTCATTAAAACTTGGGGATCATGGGTCAATTTTAGCAGACAATGGAAAAGGTGCCGGTACTCAGTACCCCCAAGTACCCCCTCAAAAAAAGCTCTGGTGCTGGGCAGACTTATACAGTCTGTGCCAGAGTTGTGGTTGGGAGGCGGGGCTGGTGGTTGGGAGGCGGGGATAGTGCTGGGCAGACTTATACGGTCTGTGCCCTGAAGAGCACAGGTACAAATCAAAGTAGGGTATACACAAAATGTAGCACACATGAGTTGTCTTGTTGGGCAGACTGGATGGACCGTGCAGGTCTTTTTCTGCCGTCATCTACTATGTTACTATGTTACTCTTTGGGATTCTGCCAGATACTTGTGACCTGGATTGGCCACTGCTGGAAGCAGGATAGTGGGATAGATGAACCATTGATCTGACCCTGTATGGCTATTATTATGCTCCAAGAAAACAACAGGGCAATCTTTCTGCAAGATCCAAGATGGCGACACAAAAAGCAGAACAGACAACGAAATCTATATAAAGATGAATTTCTTCAACCAACAATGCCCAACACAGGCCGTGTTTCGCCCACACATGGGCTGCCTCAGGAGCAAATTATATTGAGAACTGGATACCTCTTCACATATGTGTTGTGACCCATATGGCTGCAATCATATGATATGAGAAGCCACATGATGGCAATGATGCTAAAATAGCATGAGTTAATGGTAAAATAACACCTCTTAAATGTTGCCCATATTAATAACTTCCCCCTAAGTGTGAACAGTTTCATTGTGATGTCATAATGCCTCATTCCATTATGTTACTATGTAATAATGGTCTATGGACTTTTCCTTTAGGAAGCTGTCCAGACCTTTTTTAAACCCCGCTAAGCTAACCGCCTTTACCACATTCTCTGGTAACGAATTCCAGTTTAATTACACATTGAGCGAAGAAACATTTTCTCCGATTCATATTAAATTTAATACTTTGTAGCTTCACTTACTGCACAAAGACAGCCTTTTACCCGCTGCGCTGATGCCAGCGCAGGCCCCCATTTTACCGCAACTTAATAAAAGGACCCCTAAGGAAGATATGAACACTCGTGGAAAGCAGCTCCCCAAAGTAAATAAAGGACAACTGCTTTGCTTAATATCTTTGGAATACCTGCTCTTTGTAGTAAATAAAGAATTCTTCTTCCTTAGAAAAGATGGGTGGTTCTGTTAGTAAATCCCTTGTATGAATTTCTGCAATAAATATTAAGGAAATATAGATACTCTAAGATTGTTCTAACAAAAAAAAAGACCTTTCATTTGGAAGGTCAAGTGCCTTCCATTTGCCTTAAGGGGAGCACAGGTAGAATGCCGCAATGAACTGAAATGGAGAAAGAGTGGCAACCCCCACACTCTGTTTTAAGTTTTATTACAGTAAGTCAACAAGTTCTGCAGCCACCGTTCATAAAAAATGGCCTTATCACAATGAAAAAAAAAATGACCTGTCCTTCACAATTTTCTTGCTGTTTTCTCTTCTCCTGAGTGGGTCAATTGTAAACAGGAGCGAGGTGCGAATTCTCCTGCTGGGGATTTGGGTGGTGGTTGAATAATCTGCCTGTCGCTTCCCAAGTCCAGCTGGCAGGTTTCCACTGCAGCTGGCCATTGCTCAGCTGGGGAAGGAGAAGTTTTCTAATACACTGTTGTAATGTAATCTGAGATAATGGCCCTGTGAGTGGAGTTCTTCTGTGAGGCACATTTATCCGCAACCAGACAACTTTACAGAAACTGAACCAAAATAAATCGGCATTTTGAGAATGATAATACATAAATAGATTGCATTTTCAAAGATTTAGGGGGGGACGTTATCAGTGTGGGTTACTGTTAAGATGGGATATTTTACCAGTAAATTGTGCGATTTTAGCACAGACCCCTTTTTATGCAATGAGACCTAATTACGAATAACCCTGGTTAACAGTAAAATAACATGTCTTTAAGGTAGTTCACGTTGATAACTTCTCCTCTTAATTAAAGAAAAAAAGAAATATCTCTAGGAATCAAAATCACTGTTATATGTAATAAAAGTGAGCCAAGTAAAGGGCAATCAAGCCATTGTGATATCACTGATGAGGTTAGCTCTTATTGGTGGAATGAGGCCACTAACCCGTGCTATAAAAATAGAAACAGATAGTTATGCTCTGGAACTCTTTGCCGAAGGAGGTGGTAACAGCGGTTATTGTATCTGGGTTTTAAAAAGGTTTGGACAAATTCCTGGAGGAAAAGTCCATAGTCTGCTATTGAGACAGACATGGGAAGCAACTGCTTGCCATGGGATTTGTAGTACAGAATGATGCTACTCTGAAATTCTGCATGAAATCTTGTCACTCTTTAGGATTCCAGAATCTTGCTATTCTTTGGGGTTCGGAAAAAGAAGCCAGCAGATCAATATAACATCAGAAAGATTTTATTGAAGATACCGCATGTAAACAAATTGCCCGACACAGGCCGTGTTTCGCCCACCAAGGGCTGCGTCAGGGGCTACAATAAACAAACAGATTGAATTATAATAAATAAAACATCAAATTTAAAATATAAAAACAACATACTTAAAATATAAAAACAACATACCACCATAGTTTCTCATATATTCATGAGCAAATAGATAATGTATAACCTATAAAATGATAATAAAATGTTATACATACATGTATGTAAAATCTAAACATGAATAAATAAGTATGTGGTGTACATAGAAAGGACCACTTAATACAAATAAATAAATCAATCATCCCATCACAAAAAACGCATTATATGTATTTAAAAATTGTATATATATAAACATGTATACGATTCCCAACATATATATGTAATAAATAATAAATATCTATATAAGAACATATACATAAAAACAGCAAAGCAAGGGCACTGATAAACAGCATTAGACCTTGAACATATATAAATATGTGAAAATATTGTGTAACATTAAATAATAAAAATGGAGTGGTGGACACAGACCTAATTTGAAACCTTCTGAAAGGAGCAACTCTAAAAACGGAAAACCTAAAAATATGAATGTAATCAAACACTAAATATATCAAATCAGCAATGATAAAAGATCATAACAATGAAACATTAAAAAATAAGAAATGAAAACAAAAATAAATAGCAATATGAATAAGAGTATGCAATATTACTCACTTGTGGTGTATAATAGATTGGAAAAAACCAGCGCATACAGCAGATGCCTAAAATGACTGTCCAAAAAATAAGGAATGAACCGGGGATTTCTGATCAAACTTGGGAGTAAAATTGAGGGCACGGAGAGACATTTTTTGCTAGACCATCCACGGGCTTTTGCCTCTTTGAGTACTCCTGCAACTCTGCTATGCAGAAAGCTGAGTTTGGTAGCTCGAAAGTGTATAATGCAATATTGGACCTCTTCGGAAGCGCCCGCTTACTGGCATTGGCGTAATCAGGTGCACCTTTTAGCATCTTGGGAGGCTAGAGATTCCAAGATGTCGCCTAAACGTAGGAAACAATTTCTTCAGATCTGGATGCCTTATCTTCAGATTCTAAGTCCAAGGGGTCGGAGTTTACTTATTAATTCTTGTTGATCTTGGTTGTGGAGTGGGTGTGTGTGTGTGTGTGTGTGTGTGTGTGTGGGGGGGGGGGTTCCACCTCCTCTCTGCTTTGTAATAAGCTGCTTTCCATAGAGTACAGAGGTCACCACATAATCTGTAGCCTGCTAAACAGTTCTGGATTGTTGGTACTGTTGTACTTCCTTGAATTTATACGGAGTTTTTGGAATTTGAGCGGTACAGGGGTGGGATGGAGGGGATGGGAAGGGGAGGGGAGTGATGGGGGGGGGGTATGGGTAGTTTATAAGCTGTATGGTTCATGCATACTATTTTATTGTTTGTAAGTTGGCATTATTGTGTATGCTTACTTTGAGTTATCAATAAAATTTACTTTAAAAAAAAAAATAAGGAATGAAAATTAAAAATTAAAAATGAAAATGAATAATGTATATAAAATCACTACTGTCCAGACTAACAGGATGTGGAGATGCACAATATACTGAATGTATGTGAGAAACATCTAATGGAATGATGTCATGGTTATACTATATATTGCTGTGTCAGAAAAAATAGTGCTATGGTGTGTGTATGCTCGCTGCGTATTGTCAGAAGGAAACCTCTAAAACTATGTGCCAAAGGTGTCTAACAATAAAGGGTTATACTTGGTGATATCTGTTTAAAATCATTAAAAAAAACACCATAAACGCTCTAAAGTATTACTGTTACTTGTTCACAGTAAGAGAATATATGTGCAGGAAGGGAAATTTAAAAACAAACAAACATAGAGCGCAATAAAATGAAACCGAGATGAGCAGTGCCTGAAAATCCAAGTCAAAAGTGAAGGGGGAGGGGAGAAAGAACAACCATTAAATGCTGCATGCAATTGTTGTCAGAGAGGGAAATAGCACTAGTATAACGGAGACACTATCCGAAGGACCTTATAAATATAAATATCTTATAAAGTAACTTGAAACAGAGGCTATTTTCACTGCGACTCTTAACACAACGCAAGCAGATGCACTGCTGTCAAACCTGGAAAAACTTTGAGGAGTGTCATGTGATGTTTTTTATCCTTGATTTCTGCATGGAATCTTGTCACACTTTAGGATTCCAGAATCTTGCTATTCTTTGGGGTTCTACATGGAATGTTGCTACTATTTGAGTTTCTGCATGGCAAAGATTGCACTTACCATGTGGCCATGCGGCTGGGGGGAGCACTTACGCCACTCATTGGGCATGGCTCTGCCTGATTATTGCCGGGTAACTGCTGTGGTAAAAAATAGGGACCTATTTTCACTAGTATTGGAAATAGCACACAGTAAGGGGCCCTTTCACTAAGGCGCACCGAAAAATGGCCTGTGCTGGTATTGGCACGTGTAGTGGATGTACGCAGGTCCATTTTTCAGCGCACCTGCAAAAAAGGCCCTTTTTTCTGGCCAAAAACGGACGTGCGGCAAAATAAACACCAGCGCGTGTCCACTTTGGGCCTGAGACTTTACTGCCACCCACTGACTTAGCGGTAAGGTCTCACGCATTAACCGGGCAGTAATCATCAGTGCACGTACACTGCCAATTACTGCCTGGTGAACGCCACACGGTAGAAAATAGAAATTATTTTTTTCCACGCATTTTGTACGCTCGTTAAAATTAGAATTACCACCCGGGCCATGTGGTAGCTCCAAATTGACGCATGTTGTATGTGTGTAGGCGCCTATGCGTCTTAGTCAAAGGGCCCAACTGCCACCGGCACCTACGTTGGACCGGCGATAGTTCCAGATTGCCGCAAGGTAAGCCTGCTATGGGCTTATCGCTGCTTAGTAAAAGGGCCTCTTACTTTCCACAGGCACTAGCAATACGTATTGATAACCTCATGAACTGCGTGGCAGGGTGATACAGTGATACCTCGGTTTTCGTCGACGATCCGTACGAAAACAATCGGCGAAATCCGAAACCGACGAAAACCGAGGCAATTATTTCCATATGAATAAAAACACTGGAAAGCAATGGAATTGTTTGGCTAGACGCGCGGGGTGATGCTCACACAACGAGAAACAACACCACACTGAGCAGGAGAACGCATTTTCGCAAAATAAGCAGCGAGGTCAAGTGGGCACTCCAACGAAATCCGAGACAAATTTTTCATGAAAAAAATTGACGAAAACCAAAACCGACGATAACCGAAGTCAACGAAAACCGAGGTATTACTGTACTATTAATGAGTTACCCAAGTTGATTAGTAATTGATGGAAGGCCTTAATGCAACTCCTGAAACATGCCGTTTGATCTTCTTCTGGGTCCTCTGCTCTGTTTTCCGAAAGGATCACAACTGCCATAGGCGTCGCTTCTACCAGTAATAATGCAGTTTGGTTTCAAAGGCCAGCCTTGTAGGCCCCCAGCGTTAAAAACAAGCGATTTATACCCTCTGACAGTTGAGATTCTCAACCTCCACATGATAAATACGCTCAGCTCCTTTTGTTGCCAGAAGGGAACTGTTATTGAAGTCTCCAAAGAATAATTACTCAGCTCACCTTTCATTTCCCAGCTAAGCTTTGGAGGAGGACAACTTGAAAAAGTGCTTGGTGCTGGGAAGAAATGCAGCATGACTGACTTCTTAGAACTAATCGCTTCAATCTTGGCCATGATAACTCTCGTTTGCAACCACGCTACCAGCCGAATCTGGTCACCACTGGACAATGCTAACCACTAGATTTTTAAGCCATGATGGTTACTACCCCAACAAGAAGAATCTTAAAACATCTACGGCCACTACTCCACGAGGATGAATTACTGAAAGAGATATTCCCAGCAGTGCCGTAGCGAGGGCGGCTGACACTCGGGGTGGGTCGCCTCTGCTCACCGCCCCCCCAGGTGCAGCACGGCGCCCCCCCCCCCCCCCCCGGGAGTGCATTCATACTTGAATTAGGAAGCGAGGGGCGGGTGTCGGCTCTGCTGGTTCCTTGCTCTCTCTGCCCCGGAACAGGAAGTAACCTGTTCCAGGGCACAGGGAGCAGGGAATCAGCGGAGCCAACACCCCCCAGTGGCATGCACCTGGGGAAGACCGCCTCACCGCCCACCCCTTCCTACGACACTGATTCCCAGCCCCACCAATAATGGCCTTCTGACACCTAATTTGAAATAGTGAAAAGCAAACTCCCAATACAAGCTCAAAAAGAAGAGAATGGCGCACGTCCCTACAACAGTGGCCTAGCTTTGGTGGGGCTCCAGGGGAACGTTAACTATCCTTTCTTTCAGCAGCGACTCCATTATTTTTCCTACCACTGACGTGAGACTTACCGGTCTGCAGTTTCCCACCTCTTCCCTGTGTCTATTTTTGTGAAGGAGGATCATATCCGCTCATCTCCGATCTTGCGGAAACTCTCCCGTCTCTAAAGATCTATTAAATAAATCTTTACGAGGTCTTGCCAGGACCTCCCTGAACTCCCTCAGTATCCTGGGATGTATCCCATCCAGCCCCATAGCTTTATCTACCTTCAGATTCTCAAGTTGTTTATAAACTCTTTCTTCCGGTGCAGTATCCACTCCATTCCCAGACGTTCCCTCTGCAGCCAACCGCGGTCCTTCTCCAGGATTTTCCTCCATGAACACCGAAGAGAAGTAATTGTTTAGCACGTTCGCTTTGTCTTCATCACTCTCCACATAGCCATTCTCATTATCTTTCAGTCTTGCAATTCCATCCCTATCTTTTCTCCTTTCTCCAATATATCTCTTCGTTTCTTTGAGTTTAATCCAATAATCTTTTCCTTGATCCTCTCGTTGCGTTCTTTTGTATTTCTTGAACAGAGCCTCTTTTGCTCTTATTTTTTTCAGCTACTTGTTTGGAGAACCATATACTCTGTTTCCCCGAAAATAAGACAGTGTCTTATATTAATTTTTGCTCCCAAAGATGCGCTAGGTCTTATTTTCAGGGGATGTCTTATTTTTTCATGAAGAAGAATTCACATTTATTGTTGAACAAAAAAATGAACATTGTCTGTTTTTGCTCAGGGGTGTGGCATTGCAACTTAGGCTCTCCTCCTTTTTTTTTTCTTTTCTTTTAACGTCTTTCAACACCACCTCCAACCAGTCCTGCTTGTTTCGAAGCTCCGCCCACACCCCTCCAACGGGAGTTGCAGATTCCCCCGTCCCTTCGATTTCAACCCCCCCCTCCACGTTACTGACCCCTTGCCCCCCCGTGACCATAGGCGCCCCGTATAAGAGGCTTGGGGAGGCTAAGCCTCCCCAGCCGAATCGTCGACTTCCGCTTGTGGAGCAGCCCACCCTCCCGCCCCGCGCATTTTCATCTTTTATTTCCGTGGCAGCGACGTCAATGAAGAAAAAGACTACAGGCTCGCCGCCAGCTTCTCCCTTCTCTCTGCTCTCGCGGAAACAGGAAATGCATCACGGGGACACTGTGTGCAGAGAGAAGGGAGAAGCTGGCGGCGAGCCTGTAGTCTTTTTCTTCATTGACGTCGCTGCCACGGAGCGTATGGAGGTAAGCTCCGCCCCCTTTAGCCCTCCCCAAACAGTTGGGCTACCGACCGTCTATGCCCGTGACGTTTTTTTTTTTTAGCAGCGCGAGGAACTGAGTGAGTGACACGGCGCGAGGGGCGGGAGGGCGGAACAGCACGAGCAACTTTGTTGTGATCAGCTGTGCTCCGAGGGCAGGGCTAGCGAGTGGAGGGCGGAGCTATTACGAAGCTGACGAACACTTCAGGGCTTCAGGCTTCACTGCAACGCTGGCGGCTTCAGAACGTTGGATGTGCTTTTTATTAGGTAGGATTATTTCGTCTTTGGGTTGCAGCGAAAAAAAATGAACGTTTCTGTGTCCATGTCCCATCGGGGCCAAACAAAAACTTTGCTAGGTCTTACTTTCGGGGGAGGCCTTATATTTAGCAATTCAGCAAAACCTCTACTAGGTCTTATTTTCGGGGAAACAGGGGTAGGCTTCCTGTTTCTCTTGGTTTTGTTTACTTTCCTCGCATAAAGATCTGTCGCCATATTTATAGCAGCCTTTAGCTTTGGCCACTGATTTTCCACATCTCCGATGCCTTCCCACGCTGACAGCTCCTTCTTCAGGTACTCCCCCATTTTATCAAAATCAGTACGTCTGAAATCTGTGCTTTCGCCAGACGTATCTCTCTTTTGGTTTCTTTCATTTTCTTCTGGTATTCCTTTATGTGTTCCTCACCTTGAGTTTTCCTGTATTTCATGATCACCAATTCTTTTGCCTTTGTCTCAGCCACTTGTTTAGAGAACCATATCGGTTTCCTTTTCTTCTTGCTTTTATTTATTCTTTTCGTGTAAATGTCAGTAGCCATATTTCTGGCTCCTTTCAACCTGGATTGCTGTCTTTCCACTTCTCTTATGTCCTCCCACCCCATCAGCTCTTTCTTTCTTTATTTGTATTTATTTATTTGTTACATTTGTATCCCACATTTTCCCACCTATTTGCAGACTCAATGTGGCTTACGTAGTACCGTAAAGGCGTTAACAAATACAAGATTGTGTTGTGGTCAAATGAGATAGAGGTGAATCAGACGTCATGGGTCGAGGGGAAACAGGATAGTAAATTGTCCAGTACGATCTTTGATTATGTTGTGTTGCAGGATGTGGGGATTTATGTTGGATCGTTGGAATAAGCTATTTTGAAGAGTTGGGTTTTTAATGACTTCCTGAAGTTTAGGTGGTCATGGATTGTTTTCACAGCATACGGGAGTCCATTCCATAGTTGTGCGCTCATGTAGGAGAAGCTGCATGCATAAGTTGTTTTGTATTTTAGCCCTTACAGTTTGGGTAATGTAGGTTTAGGTATGATCGTGCTGATCCGAGTCTGTTTCTAGTTGGTAGATCTTTGAGGTCTGTCAAGTATTCTGGGACTACGCCGTAGATGATTTTGTGGACCAATGTGCAGATTTTGAAGATGATCCGTTCTTTGATTGGGAGCCAGTGCAGCGTTTCTCGAAGGGGTTTAGCGCTTTCGAATCGTGTTTTACCATATATTACTACTACTACTACTACTACTTAACATTTCTAGAGCGCTACTAGGGTTACGCAGCGCTGTACAGTTTAACAAAGGACAGTCTGGCCACTGTGTTTTGGGCGGTCTGGAGTTTTTTTGTGAGTTGTTCTTTACATCCCGCATAGATATTCAGGAATTCCCTCTTTTTATTAAAGTCAGCATGTTTAAAATCCAGGACTTTTGAGTTTCGAGTGGCTGCCCTTCACTTCAGCTGTTATATCAAACCAAAATGTTTGATGATCACTGCTGCCCAGGTGGGCACCCACTCGGACATTAGACACACTTTCCCCATTTGTGAGCACCAGATCCAGCATGGCTCCTTCCCTCGTGGGTTCCGTCACCATTTGTCTGAGCAGAGCACTTTGAAAAGCATCCATGATCTCTCTACTTCTTTCCGATTCTGCAGATGGAACTTTCCATTCAACATTCGGCAGGTTGAAATCTCCTAGCGACACCACCTCCACTTGCTTTCCCAACTTTTGGAAATATCACTAGATCTTTATCAAGCTGCTCTGATTGTGCTGGAGGTTCCATCTTCCCTTTTCAAGGCGATTCGTATCACTTCTTCCTTTCCCCTGCATTTCAGTCACTTTGATATTGTTTCTCACACACAGAGAGCTACTCCTCCACATTTTCGACCATCCCTGTTCTTCTTAAATAAATTATAGACCGGTATGTTTGTGTCCCAATCGCTGAACCATGTTTCTGTGATAGCAACAATATCTAAGTCTGGCTCTATCATCAGGGCTTGCAGATCATGAACTTCTTTGCTTAGACTCCGAGCGTTTTGTGGTCATTGCTTTCCAGCTACATTTCAGCGGCAGTTTCATCTTTCTGTTTAATTTTTTTCCTTTGTCTCACTTGTTGGTAAGATGTGATTTGCTAACATTGTTGTTTACATCGCTTTATACTACTGTCAGATCTTCTCTTTTCCTGGCGGTGACCACTGGAAGTGACCTGAATTCGTATGCCTCCCCCGCCTTCTAGTTTAAATGCCTGGAAACATATGGTCTGAATTTCTCACCAAAGATTCTTTTTCCTGCCACAGTGAGATGCAGCTTATTATTAGAATATAGTCTTTTGTTTTTCCATGTATTGCACCATCCTCCTACGTACATAAGAACATAAGCATTGCTGTGCTGGGACAGCATCCTGTTTCCAACAGTGGTCAATCCAGGTCACAAGTACCTGGTAGAAACCCAAAGAGTAGCAACATTCCATGCAGAACTGCAAAGAATAGCAAGATTCTAGAATTCTAAAGAATAGCAAGATTCCATGCAGAATTTCAAAGTGTAGCAACATTCCATTTAGAACCCTAAAGAGTAGCAACATTCCAGTCAGAACCCCAAGAGTAGCAAGATTCTAGAATTCTAAAGAATA
This sequence comes from Microcaecilia unicolor, assembly GCF_901765095.1. Classification (NCBI taxonomy): domain Eukaryota; kingdom Metazoa; phylum Chordata; class Amphibia; order Gymnophiona; family Siphonopidae; genus Microcaecilia; species Microcaecilia unicolor. Next base: position 367,870,612 of record NC_044034.1, read on the forward strand.
ACAAGATTCCAAGCAGAGTTTCAAAGTGTAGCAACATTCCATTTAGAACCCCAAAGAGTAGCAAGATTCCATTCAGAATCCCAAGTACATAAGTGTTGCCATACTGGGACAGACCAAAGGTCCATCAAGCCCAGAATCCTGTTTCCAACAGTGGCCAATCCAGTTCACAGGTACCTGGCAAGCTCCCGAAACAGTACAATACATTTTATGCTGCTTATCCTAGAAATAAGCAGTGAGTTTCCACAAGTCAATTTTAATAATTGGCTTGTGGACTTTTCTTTTAGGAAGTTATCCAAACCTTTTTTAAACTCGCTGAGCTAACTGCTTTTACCACATTCACTGGCAACAAATTCCAAAGTTTAGTGACACGTTGAGTGAAGAAATATTTTTTTCAATTTGTTTTAAATGTACTACTTTGTAGCTTCGTTGCTTGCCCCCTAGTCCTAGTATTTTTGGAAAGCGTAAACGAGCAATTCACATCTATCTGCTCCACTCCACTCGTTATTTTATAGACCTCTATCATATCTCCCCTCGGCTGTTTCTTCTCCAAGCTTCGGAGGGATGGTCTTGCTCAGGGGTTCTTTGAGGGGTGGCCTTCGTCAGGAGGTCTTTAGGGGGTCACTACATTCCCCTTCAGTACCTTTACCATTTTTTGGAGCTTGAGATAATGATACTATCTATTAACCTTGGTGTGATGTCAGTGAAGGAAATCCTGGTCTCCATATTGAAGGAGTTAGGGGAGTGGTTATTAAGCTGTGTTATTGCACTAACATGTTATTTACCCTTTAATGTAATTTAAAGGGCTCTACTGCTGTCCTAATGCACTGATAAATAGGTCACCCTGTGTTAAATAATAATGAGATGCAAATCATGCAGATGCACGTAAATTAGTTCTTTAATATGTAAATACTATACCACCGTGCACACCGCAAGCTGCTTTACAGCCGGTAAAATAACTCTGGCTAAACGCACGACAGCCCGTATATGGAAACGTGACCCCCCCCCCTAGTGCTAGTACAATGAGACCACTGCTAGGGGTTGCCAGCACCATTTTGGAAGAAAGTGTCAGCGAGGGCAGGAGGAACCGGGGATTGCTCCTGCTCACATCACTAGATGCTGGGGATTTCCACTCAGGTAGGGCTGATGAAGGGGGCCTGCAGGAGAGGGGGGTTATTGCCTGGGGGGGGAGTTTAGTTGGGGGCAGGGCCGCCGAGAGGGGGGCAGGGGAGGCAAAATTGGCTGCCGGCGCTGCAGTTTCCGGTCTCACCTGCCTGCCCCCTCGGCTCCAGGCCCCCTGCATTCGAAGCAGCAGCCACAAATCGCCTACCTCCGGGCCTTCCCTCCCTGTGTCCCGCCCTCGCGGAAACCAGAAGTTACATCAGATGAGGGCGCGTCCTGACTCCTGACGTCCTGCACGGGGCTACATACAGGACGTGTACGCAGGATGTCTGGAGTCGGGACTGACAGAAACAGATCAGCGAAGGCGCCGGAGACCGGCACTGAAGAAGACTTCAGCTGGCAGGGGGGTTGGGGACCCCTGGCAGCAAAGGTGCCTGGCAGCGGCAGGGGAGGGTCGGCGGCAGTGGGAGGGGGGATCGAAAGTGTCGGGGGAGGGTTGTTGGCGGGGGGTCTAAAGTAGAGGGGGCCAGGCTAAATCTGTGGGGGCCCATGCCCCTGTGGCCCCACCTAGCTATGCCCCTGCAGCCAACTGAAGTCTTTCCCCTCCTTTTTTAAGAAATTAAAAAAATAAATAAAAAACTTTAAAAAGTAATTAAACAGAAGGACACTGAAGAGATGTTATGTGGTTATATGGTCATCTTATACTTTATGGGGCCTTTTAACTAAGCCGCGTAAGCGTCTACGCGGGCCCAACACGCACCAAAGTGGAGTTACCTCACGGCTACCATGTGGCCCTTGCGGTAATTTCATTTTGGTGTGTGTCCGCTACAAGTTTTATTTTCTGGTGTGCATTTGGCGCGCGTCGGTCATTACCACCCGGTTACCGCGTGAGACTTTACCGCTAGGTCAATAACTGGCGGTATGGTCTCAGACCCAAAATGGGCAATTTTTATTTTGCCGCATGTCCGTTTTTGGCAAAAATTTTAAAAAGGCCTTTTTTTTACAGGCGCATTGAAAAATGGCCCAAAACCCGCGCCTACACTACCGCAAGCCATTTTTCAGCGCACCTTAGTAAAATGATCCCTGTATTTTATAACCTGGAGTAGATTTGAAGTATTATTGACCCCCTATTTGTATTTTTTGGTGTACTCATTTTTGAGTACCATTTATAGAATCCGCCCCCCCCCCCAAACTGTACAAATGAGCAAGCAAGGTTATACAATTAGGGGGGGTGTCTCTATAGCACTGCTGAAAATTGATGGATAAAGGTCTTTATACAAATAAGTCTGTTTCAATGTCTAGCTCAAAATTTCCCTTTTAACAAAAGAATTGCAAATCCGATAGCTACACTCATGGGGTCCTTAAATTGATTCCCTCTATGGGGGCTGCTTAGGTTGCAAATGTAGTTGAAGTAATTAAACAACCGCTTTGATTTGTATCTGGGGAAGCTTAATTCAAAATACATATCTGGGCCCTTCTTAGACTGCCATAATAACAGCGCGTCCTACCTGCCTGAAATCTCCTCCAGAATAGCAGATGAGACGAGAGACATCTGAAGAGAACATTAATAAACATATAATTGATTAGAGAGCTAATTAGGCCATTTTGTTCCTATAAGAGCTCACAGCAAAACTTTCCTGGTGAGGGAGGCGAAGTCTTTTCTCTCTGGGCCTCTTTCCTTCCTGCTTCCATAGGTTGATCAAATTAGATGACACTAGGACAGCCATAAATAATTAATATAAATAAATGCACGTAGAAAAGCAAAGCCATCTTGAAAAGAAGTAACGATCTCTGTCTTTTCCATTCCGGACTGAATAATGCCAGCTCTGCTCTGAATTTGCAACATTTTCTTGCCTGATGGATGCTTCCTTTCGAAACATAAACCAGGGAAGAGTCAGAGATGAGAGAGAGAGAAGAGAGAGAGAGAGAGAGAGAGAGAGAACAACAGTGAGGGGGAACATGGCAGACTAGAGAGAGGAGAAAGAGATGAGAGAGGAGAGAGGAGAGTTGTTGTGTTAACAGTAAGAGGGGAGAAGTGAGGAGATTGGAGCGGAGAGAGGGGGAACAAACAACACAACAACACACGTGAGGGAGGCCAGAGAGGGAGGGAGCGAGAGGAAAGCAGGAGAGTGAGAGAGAGAGAGAGGAGAGGAGAGAGTGTGAGGGAGGGAAGAGGGAGAGAGAGAAAGAGGAGTGAGGAGGCAAGAGAGGAGAGAGAAAGAGACGAGAGAGAGGGAGAAGAGGGATGAGAGAGAGAGACAGAAAGTGAGTGAGAGAGAGAGAGAGAGTGTGTGAGAGAGAGACAGTGAGGGACAGAGGGAGACAGGGAGAGAGAGAGAGAGGGTCAGAGAGAAAGAGTGTAACAGAGAGTGAGGGAGAGAAAGTGGAGAGAGACAGAGAGAGAGAGAGAGTGAGAGAGAGAGAGAGAGAGAGAGAGTGTAAGAGAGAGTGAGGGAGATAGAGAGAGAGAGAGAGTGGAGAGAGACAGAGAGTGAGAGAGAGAGAGAGAGAGAGAGAGAGAGTGTGTGTGTAAGAGAGAGTGAGGGAGATTGGAGAGAGAGAGAGACACACACACACACACACAGTGAGGGAGGCAGAGAGAGTGAGGGAGGCAGAGAGAGAGAGAAAGAGAGAGTGAGGAGGCAGAGAAAGAGAAAGAGAGAGAGACAGAAAGTGAGAGAGAGAAAGAGAGAGAGAGAGTGTGTGTGTGTGAGAGAGAGACAGTGAGGGACAGAGGGAGACAGGGAGAGAGAGAGAGAGGGTCAGAGAGAAAGAGTGTAACAGAGAGTGAGGGAGATAGAGAGAGAGAGAGTGCAGAGAGACAGAGAGTGAGAGAAAGTGGAGAGAGACAGAGAGAGAGAGAGTGAGAGAAAGAGTGAGAGAGAGTGTGTGTGAGAGACAGTGAGGGAGAGAGAGAGAGGGATGAGAGGAGAGAGAGAGACAGAGAGAGGAGAGAGAGAGAGAGAGAGAGGGAGAGAAAGAGAGATAGAAAGAGAGGAGAGAGAGAAAGAGAGAAAGAGGAGAGAAAGAGACAGAGAGAGAGAGAAAGAGAGGAAGAAAGAGAGGAGAGAGAGAGACAGAGAGAGAGTGAGAGAGAGAGAGAGAAAGAAAGAGAGAGTGAGAGAGAGACAGTGAGGGTGGCAGAGAGAGAGAGAAGAGAAGAGAGAGACAGACATACAGAGAAAGAGAGAGACAGAGAGACAGAGAGAGAGAGAGAGAAAGAAAGAGAGAGAGAGTGAGGGAGACTGAGGGAAAGGGAGAAGAGAGAGAGACAGAGAGAGAGAGAGAGAGAGAGACAGAGAGAGAGAGTAAGAGAAAGAGAGAGAGAGAGATTACAGTTTCTGTATATTAATAAAAAGCAGTGCTTGTTAATCTTTTTCTGAATGTGACCCCTTGTTAGCGGCCAAAGAAAATTGTTTGACCCCCCCCCCCCCCCCCACACACACACACACCGGTAGAGGCGGAGAACAATGATGCACCTAAGAAGAGCCCACCCACGTCATAACCCTAAATGTGGGGTTTGGTCCCGAACCACAGTTTGGGAAGCTCTGTAATAGAGCATTGGGGGGAGGGGGGAGAAGTAATTCTATAAAATAAGCACTGAATTTACATGCTAGTTACACGCATGTATCCGGTATTTATCACGAACACTTACACCATACGAACTGCATCTATACCCAGTTATGTTAGTTCTCTGTAAAGGAAAGCAGGAGCCAAGATTCGACATAGGTGTCCTTTGAGCGACTATGTATGTATTTTCCCACCTATTTGCAGGCTCAATGTGGCTTACAATTCATCATGGATACTGGAAATAGAAGAAAATATACATTTGGTTTTACAGATGGTTATGGGTTACATGGTGGTAAGATACATGAAAGTGTTAAAGCAAAAGGCATTAAATGACATTTCTGGATATATTAGAGATTGTACAGTTACACGTGTCGACCGTTATAATATATCTTGTCGAAGAGATAAGTTTTCAATAATTTACGGAAATTGGTCAATTCATAAACCGTTTTCAGGTCACGTGGCAACGCGTTCCAGAATTGCGTGCTCATATAGGAAAAGGTAGATGCGTGCATTAATTTGTATTTCAGACCTTTACACTTGGGAGGATGCAAATTGAGGGGTGTGCGAGAAGATTTTTTTGCGTTCCTGGGTGGTAGTTCTATTAGGTCTGACATGTAGGCTGGAGCGTCACCATGGATGATTTTATGGACTAGGGTGCAAAGTTAGCCACCTCCAGTGATGAAACAAATACAGAGTGATGGTATTGTCGAATGAGATTCATGTGTTACAGACACATTAGGGAATCGTAGCGAAGAAGAGATGTGTAGTGTTCGTTACGAGCTTTGCTTTCGTTGTGTTGCTGGGTTCAGGCACTTAAGTTGGGTCAGTAGGGTATGCTTTTTCGAACAGGTTGGTCTTTAGTGATTTCCAGAAGTTAAGGTGGTTGTACGTTGTTTTGATGGCTTTCGGTAGTGCATTCCACAGTTGCGTGCTTATATAAGAGAAGCTGGATCCGTAAATTGATTTGTACTTGAGTCCTTTGCAGCTAGGGTAGTGAAGATTAAGGTGTGTTCGTGATGGTCCGATTGTGTTTCTGGTTGGCAGGTCTATGAGGTCGGTCATATATCCCGGGGCTTCGCCATAGATAATTTTGTGGACCAGGGTGCAGATTTTGAAAGTAAGCTGCTTTGTTGTAGAGTTGCTCCCCATATTTATTTCCCACCTCTTTGCAGGCTCAATATGGCTTATGACCATTTTACCCTCTTTGGAGGCTTCTCAAGCTTATTCTCTGCATCTGAGAATTCAGACACAAAAATCAGTCAAGCAGTTGTGAAAAGAAACTAAATGAAACCGCTTTTACTGGGATAATAAGCGTTTAGGAAAGGCCACTGATGGAAAAATCCCACTGTCAGGCTGTCTTTCAAGATTTATTCATTGGTGCTCCCTCAGCTCAGACACTGAAAATAAATTTAGTAGGTCCTAATGCAGCTTCTCATACATTCTTTTCAGTGAAATAATGCTTTGAGATTTCTTGGTATATCTCTATACAATGGGATCCAAAAAAACCAGGGTTTATTAACTGGTGTTTCACCACTGACCACTACACACTCAAGGGGGGGGGGGCAGACTGACCATTCGGGCAACTAGGCACTGCCCGAGGGCCCAGAGGCTCTAGGTCAGTGTTTCCCAATTCCGGTCCTGCAGTACCCCCTTGCCAGTCAGGTTTTCAGGATATCCACAATGAATATGCATGAAAGAGATTTGCCCATAATGGAGGTAGTGTATGCAAATCAAGTTGATGCATATTCATTGTGGATATCCTGAAAACCTGACTGGCAAGGGGTGCTCCAGGACTGGACTTGGGAAACATTGCTCTAGGGGGCCCAGAGGCTCTGCTCGGTTGCCCACCACCGCTGGCGCACACTGCAGCCTCCCCTGGGGCCCTGGCGGTCTAGTGGCCGCTACCACTATTCTCCCCAGCGCCACTGTGTTTTCAAAATGGCTGCTGAGACTGTCAAGACTCGAGAGACTATTGTGGGAAGTCTCGGCAGCCATTTTGAAAAGATGGCACCGGGCAGAGTAGTGGCAAGCAGATGGGCAGGAAAGAGTGGGGTTCTTTCCTGCCCCCGAAGACCACCAGGGGCCTTCAAGGTAGGGTGGGATGGTAGTGTGTGTGTGGGGGGGAGGGGGTGGCAGTAGTGCAGGCAGTGTGTGTGTGTATGTGGGTGGAGGCAGAATACTCTCACTGTCCCTGTTTACATTGTTTCTATGGGTTGGTTCAGTGTCCGTTTGATGAGCACGAAGTCATTATTTGGAGATTTGTTTAGAATGGTTCATTAAGAAGAGCAAAGTCTTAATATTAGGGTGATCAGCGTTTTGCTGACCGCCACCAGCCGCTATTCCTGGATATTCAATGCTGAGCTGTCTCCGGGCTTCGCACTGAAAATCCGATTTATGCGGCAGCAGCTAAGACATAGCCGGTTAAGTCAATATTCAGAACTTAACTGACCATGGGTTACCACATAAAGATAGGACCGTGTTTTATGTGTTTCCCCTGACCAGGTAAGTACTGAATATCGGTACTTAACCAGCCAAGTGCTGGCTCTGCCCCCAGAACACCCCCAAAACAGCCGATTTCCACTTAGGCCCTAACTGCTAATTTTCAGCAGTGATAAACCCTTAAGTGGCACTAAACATGAGTGGGTAGCCTTGACCACAAAACACTAAAAACTAACCTGTTTAAAAAGGCAGACCCTACCGATCCAACATAAATGCCTGATCTCTGCAACACAACAAAACTAAAGTACGTAATGGACATAACACAACTCTTCCGTTGTACGATTCCCTAGTGTGACTGTGCCACATGAACTTTATCTTACCACAACATCACCCTGTTCAATGTTGACAAGTGCAAAGTGATGCATGTGGGTAAGAGGAACCCGAATTATAGCTACGTCTTGCAAGGTTCCGCGTTAGGAGTTACGGATCAAGAAAGGGATCTGGGTGTCGTCGTCGATGATACGCTGAAACCTTCTGCTCAGTGTGCTGCTGCGGCTAGGAAAGCGAATAGAATGTTGGGTGTTATTAGGAAGGGTATGGAGTCCAGGTGTGCGGATGTTATAATGCCGTTGTATCGCTCCATGGTGCGACCGCACCTGGAGTATTGTGTTCAGTACTGGTCTCCGTATCTCAAAAAAGATATAGTAGAATTGGAAAAGGTACAGCGAAGGGCGACGAAAATGATAGTGGGGATGGGACGACTTTCCTATGAAGAGAGGCTGAGAAGGCTAGGGCTTTTCAGCTTGGAGAAGAGACGGCTGAGGGGAGATATGATAGAAGTGTATAAAATAATGAGTGGAATGGATCGGGTGGATGTGAAGCGACTGTTCACGCTATCCAAAAATACTAGGACTAGAGGGCATGAGTTGAAGCTACAGTGTGGTAAATTTAAAACGAATCGGAGAAAATTTTTCTTCACCCAACGTGTAATTAGACTCTGGAATTCATTGCCGGAGAACGTGGTACGGGCGGTTAGCTTGACGGAGTTTAAAAAGGGGTTAGATAGATTCCTAAAGGACAAGTCCATAGACCGCTATTAAATGGACTTGGAAAAATTCCGCATTTTTAGGTATAACTTGTCTGGAATGTTTTTACGTTTGGGGAGCGTGCCAGGTGCCCTTGACCTGGATTGGCCACTGTCGGTGACAGGATGCTGGGCTAGATGGACCTTTGGTCTTTCCCAGTATGGCACTACTTATGTACTTATGTACTTATGTATATGTTCACACCGGAGTCGGCAAAGGCCTCTCCGGTACTATGTAAGCCACATTGGGCCTACAAATAGGTGGGAAAATGAGGGATACAAATGTAACAAATAACTAAATAAGACCAAGCGATTTAACCAATCAACGGCCATTTCTGGCTGGTTACATCATTTTGAATATCGAGCAGTTCATTTACATATCTTTCAGAATTTTGCTTGGTCCAAGATGTTCCTTGATGAAGCAGTGGCTTTTGAACTGTGAAATGCTGGCCATAGTCAGGTGGATTAAAATTAACATAACACTGAAAGTTAAGTGTCTGCATATATATTTTTTGAAATATGAGAATGTAAGAAAGAGGTTTTATGTCAATGATAAAGTGTACTAAGCATGAAAATGCGCTTCATAAGATTCTGAGGCTTTAATTACCTCTACATAAATGGGAAAAAGGAGCAACATCTGGAAAGCAGTATATAGTGTAATGCCCCTAGTGGTTGATAAATGTTACTTCAGTTGGATCTAAATTTTTGTCACAGTGCTGGGGGTTTCCATAGTAATTAACCACTTAGAGATGCCTCAAAAATAAATAAATAAATAAATAAATAAATAAATAAGGAAGCGTTAAATGTACTGAACAACTACCCGAACCTTTTAGAGTTTCAAGGAATTAGATAATAAACATGGAGTCAGTTTTCCAGTTGTTAAAATTTTATTGCACAAAATATTTTTAATAAATATGATAACATTAACATTGTTAAAAAAAACATTTTAAAAATTACGCAGCTGCATTAAAATAAATTCAAGTGCTACAGTTATTTAAAAATTTAAAGCGCTATGATAATGAATTGCATCAACCAATTTTTAATTAGTCAACAATCTTAACGTAGAAAATTTTCTTTTCAACAGTTTCTCCTAGCTTATCAGCGTTTCTTCAGAGTGTATAACAGCCTGCTAAATTCTTGGAACCTTTACAGTGTCAACCGTGACCAAAGACAATTATCAGATAAGTATTTCTGTTTTAAAATCACCCCTTTTTTTCTTAAAAGAACTGATTCTTTGTGTTCAAATATGTTTTTCAGGTCCTGCTGAACAAAACCCTTTTCAGAGTTGCAGACCCTCCTCTGGAAAGTACCTTAACCTTTTCCCTAACGCTAGCAAAGTCCTAAAGTAGTGTTTTCGTGACTCTTGTAAATTCAGTTGTCACTTATCTGGAAGCCTTTCTTGAATGAGACTTTGGTTTTTCTTGTTGTTGGTGCACTTGTCACTCCAGTGTCGTTTCCCTCAGAAAGCCAAGAACTGTTCTGATAGCTGTACTTTAACTAAAACAAATGGGGAAACAAAACCCTGCTCTCCTTATATCAAAATTAAAGGAACCGGAGTTGTATCATAGTAACATAGTAACATAGTAGATGACGGCAGAAAAAGACCTGCACGGTCCATCCAGTCTGCCCAACAAGATAAACTCATATGTGTATACCTTACCTTGATTTGTACTTGCCTTTTTCAGGGCACAGACCGTACAAGTCTGCCCAGCAGTATTTCCCACCTCCCAACCACCAGTCCCGCCTCCCATCACCGGCTCTGGCACGGACCGTATAAGTCTGCCCTCCACTATCCTCGCCTCCCAACCACCATCCTCTCTTCCCCCACCTGCTCCGCCACTCAATTTCGGCTAAGCTTCTGAGGATCCATTCCTGCTGCACAGGATTCCTTTATGCACATCCCACGCATGTTTGAATTCCGTTACCATTTTCATCTCCACCACCTCCCGCGGGAGGGCATTCCAAGCATCCACCACCCTCTCCATGAAAAAATACTTCCTGACATCTTTTTTGAGTCTGCCCCCCTTCAATCTCATTTCATGTCCTCTCGTTCTACTGCCTTCCCATCTCCGGAAAAGATTTTTTTTGCGGATTAATACCTTTCAAGTATTTGAACATCTGTATCATATCACCCCTGTTCCTCCTTTCACTGTGGGCACCTTCTCTAATCATAAACAAAAGAAATAATGTCCCTACGAATGCTTTCTACTCTTTACTGTGGCCAAAAAGCCTCCTACCTTACTCCCCTAACGTCAATCTGACGGTCCATATCCTTCTTCGGGGTCCTAGTGAACCCCCCCCCCCCCCCCCGCAACCCCCAGATGCCAGCAATATAAAACAGCGAACGGCATGGTTCTCTGGCTGGGCAGCATGAAATTCTAGGCCCTGGCTCCAAATGTGGCCTACCGCAAGCTCCGGAGCTGTTCTGAGCGTGTGTGAAAGGTTGCACATGCCCAGATTGCTTCTGTCTCTGGAGCAGGCCCGAGCAGGGGATTTTCCTTCTGGCCATCCCATCTGCCTCATTCGCGGTGTTGCTTCCAGTTGCGCCAGCCGCATTTTTGCCGCTCTCCACCCCAGGAACCCTCTCCGGACCCAAAATGGGTCCTAACAAAGCTGGGGTACATCTGGGCCAGCCCCAGAACAACTGGAAACATCTTGCATCAACCCAGCAGCACCCAAGAACCAAAAACAGCCACCAATTAAAAATGGAAATTGGGCCAAAAACAGCCACGGAGCAGCCCCACATGACCCGAAGACCACAGGGACCACCCCCGACCCAGGTAAGCCCTGTGGAAGGGCAAACTTTTTTATTTAAATAAATTTAAACCCTTTACATTAGTAATGCCTGAAGTAAGGGAAATGAGGTTTCAGATCTTGAGGCTGTGATAGAAGAGTCTGATTTTGATTTAGTGGTGATCACAAAGACATGGTTCACAGAGAACCATGAATGGGATCTAGTTATACTGGGCTATAATATGTTCAGGAAAGACAGGGTAGGAAGAATGGGAGGGAGCATAGCATTATATGTTAAAGAAAATATTAAAGCCACACAATTGCAGGACCTATGGGGTAAGGAAGAGGCACTGTAGAAAAATCTGGAAAGAGAGAATGGCAAATGTATTTACAATGATGTGATATACAGGCCTCCTTTACAGACAGAACAAATGGACGGAGATTTAATTGAAGACATTCAAAATATAGCTATGAAAGAGGAAGTACTACTAATAGTTGATTTAATATGCCAGATGTTGATTGGGGTATCCCTATTGTGGATTCTATTAGAAGCAGGGAGATCCTGGATTCTCTACCGGGGGAACTGTTCCAGCAGTTGATCACGGAACCCATGCAGGATGGAGTCATACTTAATGCTTACTAATGGAGAGAAAGTTTCTGATGTTATAGCAGGTGATCTGGCATGTAGATAGGGTTACCATATGTCCGGATTTACCTGGCCCGGACATGTCCTCTTTTTGAGGTCATGTCCGGGCAACCGGGCGGGTTTTGCCAATCTGCCCGTTTGTCCAGAAATCCAGACAAACGGGCAGATTACTAGCCTCCCCTCCCCTTACTTACTACTGCCCTGGTGGTCTAGTGACCTCTTCCGCCTTCAAGGCAGGAAAGAGCCCCCTCTTTCCTGCCCGGAGCGCTGCCCTGCATGCTTCCTTCCTGTTGCTGATCTCGGCACCAATTCGAAATGGCCGCCGAGAGTTGACATGACCTCGCGAGACTTCAACTCTTGGCGGCCATTTTGAGTCGGCGCCAAGATCAGGAACAGGAAGGATGCATGCAGGGCAGCGCTCCGGGCAGGAAAGAGGGGGCTCTTTCCTGCCTTGAAGGCGGAAGAGGTCACTAGACCACCAGGGCAGTAGTAAGGTAAGGGGAGGGGGGGGGGGTGAAGGGGGGTGTGATAGGGGGCATGTGTCCTTTTTGGGGGGCAAAATCTGGTAACCCTACATGTAGAGATCACCAGATGGTGTGGTTTAATATTAAGATAGGTGTGGAGAGGGTTCATTCATAACTGAAGGTTCTAGATTTCAAAAAAACCTACCCCCCCCCCCCCCCCCCCGTTTACAAAGCCACGTGGCAATGCCAACACAGCCCTTTCAAAGTCAGTGGGCTATGTCAGCATTAGAGTACCAGCAGGTGCTAGACTGGCTTAGTAAACAGGTGGGTGACTTTGTTCAGATGACGGATTACCTCAAGGAATTTTTGTCTGGATTAGAACTTCTGGAAGACGTTGGAAAGCAGTGGGCAAAACTGAAAGGGGCAACAACACATATTTGTGTTCTGTGTTCACAGCTGAAGGCAAGCACAAATAGAAATGGAGGGGTGATAATCCCTGAGCAATTACTATTTTCTGTTTTAAAAGTGTTTCCATTAATGTACTACCACAGAAGACAGATCTACTGGCTTGTAGAACCCAACCTCTTCCTTATTTCCCCTTTCGTGGAGAGGGACCACTCCGGACTCTAGAGAAGCATTGCCATCTGGCCCCGTCTGGCCAATTGCTTTGTCCATCTTTAGTTTAGCGACCGGTCCGTAGTTAGAAATTGAACCACTAGACTCTTTCAAATCCTTCATAATCAATGTTATGATAATTTCTCCTAATCTTTCTCACATAAGTAAATATTGAATCCAATAAAACAACAATCAGAAGCTCAAAAGGAGATGTATTCATCAAAGAAGGTGAGAAAAGGGTCCAATGTACAATGTGATTTAGAATATTTATGGTTATCAATAGAAATCAGACAAAATAAAACATGGAAAAGTAAATAAGATGATACCTTTTTTATTGGACATAACTTAATACATTTCTTGATTAGCTTTCGAAGGTTGCCCTTCTTCGTCAGATCGGAAATAAGCAAATGTGGTAGCTGACAGTGTATATAAGTGAAAACATTCAAGCACTACTATGACAGTCTGACAGGGTGGGGGGATGGGGGTGGGTAGGAGGTATGAATGGGGACATCAAAGCATTTCATTGATAGTCTAACAGGATGGGTGTGGGTAGGTGAGAGGAGGGTGATCAACAGAGAAATACAACTTTATGGTTTATAATGGGCTAGAAAACCCAGTGATTTGAATAATAGCAGAAAATCCATCCAACTCCTTCTTTCAGCCACTATTTCAACATAAAGGGATCTTTCACTTGCTCATCTTCCAATGTGGTATATATCATTCAGTGTAAAAAATGTAACGAAGGATGCTATAATGGAGAAACAGGCCAGATGCTTAAGACAAGATTCAATTTACATAGACATCACATGAACAATACAGCCAGTAGGGCCCCCACCACGGTGGGACAGCACTTCACAGAACCAGGACACTGTACCAGTGATTTCACAGTGAGAATACTGAAAGGTAACTTTAAAACCATACCAGAACGTAAGACCTTTGAAGTCAGAATGATTGAATATTTTAACACCCAACAGAAAGGACTTAACAAGGATCTGGGGTTCCTAGCCCATTATAAACCATAAAGCTGTATGTCTCTGTTGATCACCCCACCCCTCACCTATCCACACCCATCCTGTTAGAATATCAATGACCCACCCCCATCCTCCCACCCTGTCAGACTGTCATAGTAATGCTTGAATGTTTTCACTTATATACACTGTCAGCTAGCACATTTGCTTATTTCCGATTCTGACCAAGAAGGGCAACCTTCGAAAGCTAATCAAGAAATGTATTAAGTTATGTCCAATAAAAAAGTTATCATCTTATTTTCTTTTCCATGTTTTATTTTGTTTGATTTCTATAGATTCTACATGGAATGTTGCTATTCCACTAGCAACATTCCATGTAGAAGTCGGCCCTTGCAGATCACCAATGTGGCCGCGCAGGATGTCAGACTCACAGAAACAGAAGCCTGCGCAGCCTTCTACATGGAATGTTGCTAGTGGAATAGCAACATTCCATGTAGAATCTCCAATGGTATCTATTTTACTGTCATAGTAATGCTTGAATGTTTTCACTTATATACACTGTCAGCTAGCACATTTGCTTATTTCCGATCTGACGAAGAAGGGTGACCTTCGAAAGCTAATCAAGAAATGTATTAAGTTATGTCCAATAAAAAAGGTATCATCTTATTTTCTTTTCCATGTTTTATTTTGTTTGATTTCTATAGATTCTACATGGAATGTTGCTATTCCACTAGCAACATTCCATGTAGAAGTCGGCCCTTGCAGATCACCAATGTGGCCGCGCAGGATGTCAGACTCACAGAAACAGAAGCCTGCGCAGCCTTCTACATGGAATGTTGCTAGTGGAATAGCAACATTCCATGTAGAATCTCCAATAGTAGCAACATTCCATGTAGAATCTCCAATGGTATCTATTTTACTGTCATAGTAATGCTTGAATGTTTTCACTTATATACACTGTCAGCTAGCACATTTGCTTATTTCCGATCTGACGAAGAAGGGTGACCTTCGAAAGCTAATCAAGAAATGTATTAAGTTATGTCCAATAAAAAAGGTATCATCTTATTTTCTTTTCCATGTTTTATTTTGTTTGATTTCTATAGATTCTACATGGAATGTTGCTATTCCACTAGCAACATTCCATGTAGAAGTCGGCCCTTGCAGATCACCAATGTGGCCGCGCAGGATGTCAGACTCACAGAAACAGAAGCCTGCGCAGCCTTCTACATGGAATGTTGCTAGTGGAATAGCAACATTCCATGTAGAATCTCCAATGGTATCTATTTTACTGTCATAGTAATGCTTGAATGTTTTCACTTATATACACTGTCAGCTAGCACATTTGCTTATTTCCGATCTGACGAAGAAGGGCAACCTTCGAAAGCTAATCAAGAAATGCATTAAGTTATGTCCAATAAAAAAGGTATCATCTTATTTTCTTTTCCATGTTTTATTTTGTTTGATTTCTATTGCTAGCCACTATTTCAAAAGAACTAGTTGCAACCTCATATCTTTCAGTTTGCATTACGTTTTGAGAATAAGGCTCTAGCTTTTAAGAGGTTCTCCTGAAACTAAGCTGCCAATTCGACAGCTGTAGGAGTTATAGCACTATCTAACCGAGTGAGATAGGAAGAATCAGATAATCTACTGACTAGTTGGGAAAGAGCTTTTTACATTAGATAAATCAGTACCAATCAACGTAGAATATCACAACCTTCTTTTAGTAATCAAAGCAGTTTTGTAAGTAACGTTTGCCTGCTTCCACTGTCTTTTTAAATCTTGATCTAAAGATTCCTGCCACTTCCTCCCCAAGTCTCCTGCATATTTGTTTTAACCCAAGTGATTCTGAGTCAGACCATTTGTTATTCTGGCGTACAACCTTAGCCTTTTGTATGCATTCCTGCAATTTCATCTAAAACCTTCACACAAAAACCCTCTGCTCAGTGTGCTGCTGCGGCGGCTAAGAAAGCAAATAGAATGTTAGGTATTGTTAGTAAAGGAATGGAAAACAAAAATGAGGACCTTATAATGCCTTTGTATCGCTCCATGGTGCGACCGCACCTCAAATATTGTGTTCAATTCTAGTCTCCGCATCTCAAAAAAGATATAGTGGAATTAGAAAAGGTGCAGAGAAGGGCGACAAAAATGATAAAGGGGATGGGACGACTTCCCTATGAGGAAAGGCTAAAGCGGCTAGGGCTCTTCAGCTTGGAGAAAAGTCGGCTAAGGGGAGATATGATAGAGGTCTATAAAATAATGAGTGAAGTGGAACGGGTAGAGATTGTCCACTCTTTCGAAAAATACTAGGACTAAGGGGCATGCAATGAAGCTACAAAGTAATAAATTTAAAACGAATTGGAGAAAATGTTTTTTCACTCAACGTGTAATTAAACTTTGGAATTCATTGCCAGAGAATGTGGTAAAGGTGGTTAGCTTAGCGGGGTTTAAAAAAAAGGTTTGGACGGCCGAAAAGTCCATAGATCATTATTAAAATGGACTTGGGGAAAATCCACTGCTTATTTCTGGGATAAGCAGTATACAATGTTTTGTACTTTTGAGGGGATCTTGCCAGGTATTTGTTATGTGGATTGGCCACTGTTGGAAACAGGATGCTGGGCTTGATGGACCTTTGGTCTGTCCCAATGTGGCAATACTTATGTAAAAATTCACAGGACAACTGGCTATTGAAAACTGATGAAATTGAGACCAGAATTTAGTTGAATCAATTTTCCCTCTGGAAATCTATTTCTCCCTTGGCTTATATTTCCATTGTCTTCTCTGCTCCCAATTGATTGTAAACTTAAGCATATAGGGGCCCTTTTTACTAAAGTGCGTAGGCACCTACGCACGTCCAACACGCATCAAATTGGAACTGCTGCCTGTCTACCGCATGCCCTGGGCGGTAATTCCATTTTTGGCGTGCGTCCAAAACACGCGGTAAAAAATTTCTACTGCGTGGTGCTTACCCGGCGGTAATCGGCAGTGTATGCGCTCTGACAGTTACCACCCGGTTAATGCATGAGACCTCATCTCCCCTTACGTTCCCGCCCATAACCTCCGTTCACAGGATAAATCCCTCCTTTCAGTACCCTTCTCCACCACCGCCAACTCTAGGCTTCGCCCTTTCTGCCTCGCTTCACCCCATGCTTGGAACAAACTCCCTGAGCCCATACGCCGGGCCCCCTCCCTACCCATCTTCAAATCATTGCTCAAAGCCCATCTCTTCAATGTTGCCTTCGGCACCTAATCACTACACCTCTTCTCAGGAAATCTTAACTACCCCAACTTGACATTTCGTCCTTTAGATTGTAAGCTCTTCTGAGCAGGGACTGTCCTTATTTGTTAATTTGTACAGCGCTGCGTAACCCTAGTAGCGCTCTAGAAATGTTAAGTAGTAGTAGTAGTAGTACCCTATAATCCAAAGGGCATAATATGATTTAAAACTCGGTCAGATGAAGAATGTAACCATGTGTCAGTTATAAACACACAGCCAGGTTGAGATTCCCCCAACTAATCTTTCACTAAACTTGTCTTATTACCAAGAATTCGAAATGAATCAGAACTGATGTTTTCTGGGAGGGATGAGGTTTCGCTGCAGTGTAAGTCTGTGCGGGTGGGTGAATCTGATTTTGGAAGTGAAGGACAAGATGAGAGTACTAGGTGTGATTTTGGACTCTTAAGTTGTCTATGCAAGATAAGAACATAAGAATAGCCTTACTGAGTCAGACCAATGATCCATCTAAGCCCAGTATCCTGTTTCCCAAACGTTAGCCAAGCCAGGTCACAAGTACCTGGCAAAAACCCAAATCGTGGCAACATTCCATGTAGAACTCCAAAGAATAGCAAGATTCTGGAATCCTAAGGAGTGACAAAATTCCATGCAGAATCTCAAACAGTAGCAACATTCCATGTAGAACCCCAAAGAATAGCAAGATTCCGGAATCCTAAAGAGTGACAAGATTCCATGCAGAATCTCACAGAGTAGCAACATTCCATGTAGAACCCCAAAGAATAGCAAGATTCAATCCTAAAGAGTGACAAGGTTCCATGCAGAAACTCAAATCGTAACAACATTCCATGTAGAACCCCAAAAATAGCAAGATTCTGGAATCCTAAAGAGTGACAAGATTCCATGCAGAATCTCACAGAGTAGCAACATTCCATGTAGAATCCCAAAGAATAGCAAGATTCAATCCTAAAGAGTGACAAGGTTCCATGCGGAAACTCAAATTGTAGCAACATTCCATGTGGAACCCCAAAGAATAGCAAAATTCTGGAATCCTAAAGAGTGAAAAGGTTCCATGCAGAAACTCACATTGTAGCAACATTCCATGTAGAACCCCAAAGAATAGCAAGATTCTGGAATCCTAAAGAGTGACAAGATTCCATGCAGAATCTCAGAGTAGCAACATTCTATGTGGAACCCCAAAGAATAGCAAAATTCTGGAATCCTAAAGAGTGAAAAGGTTCCATGCAGAAACTCACATTGTAGCAACATTCCATGTAGAACCCCAAAGAATAGCAAGATTCTGGAATCCTAAAGAGTGACAAGATTCCATGCAGAATCTCAGAGTAGCAACATTCCACGTAGAACCCCAAAGAATAGCAAGATTCAATCCTAAAGAGTGACAAGGTTCCATGCAGAAACTCAAATTGTAGCAACATTCCATGTAGAACCCCAAAGAATAGCAAGATTCTGGAATCCTAAAGAGTGACAAGATTCCATGCAGAATCTCAGAGTAGCAACATTCCATACTACAAATCCCAGGGCAAGCAGTTGCTTCCCATGTCTGTCTCAATAGCAGACTATGGACTTTTCCTCTGGAATTTGTCCAAACCTTTTTAAAACCCAGATACGCTAACTGCTGTTACCACCTCCTCCGGCAAAGGGTTCCAGAGCTTAACTCTTTGTTGAGTGAAAAAATATTTCCTCCTATTTGTTTTAAAAGTATTTCCATGTAACCTCCTCTATTGAGGTGGCGGTAAGGGCTCCCGCTGTATCCCGGTGGTAAGATTACCGCTACGCTAATAATTACAGAAAACTTTCCATAGTGCCAGAAATGACATGCACTCCAGGTAGAACAACCACCGGCAGCCACATTGGGCGAGCAGTAGCTCTAGGTTTACGTGCCACAAACCCTTTGTTGTGTGGTAACCCTTTTAGTTAAAGGGCCCTCAATCACCCAAATTTTAGAAGAACAGGGTGCTCCTGTTTATAAATCACAGTAGACGTTATGACAAAGTGTCCACAGAGGAACCTGCTTCAAATGTTTGAGAAGAATCCCACTGAAAAAGACCTGCTCATAATACGGTCACTAAGGGTGGCAGAGGAAGAACAGAGAAAGGAAGAGGTCAATCCGATTACACAACTGGGCTGGAGGCCAGCAAAGAGCAGTGGTAAGGAAAGGGCTAAGGGAAGGAAGAGGGTCCGGGCGGGGGGGGGGGGGGGGAGGGCATAAAGGCGAGCGCCGCAGGTAAGGAGGGGTCATGCGTACATACATTCTGTGTACTCAACCATGTTATGGCTAAATAGCTAGTGGAATAAAGCGATCCCTGTAGACAACCAGGCTCTAGAGCAGTGCTTCTCAACACAGTTCTCGGGACACACACACTCGGGACTGCAGCTCGAATTATTGTGTTCAATTCTGGTCTCCACATCTCAAAAAATATATAGTGGAATTAGAAAAGGTGCAGAGAAAGGCGACGAAAATGATAAAGGGGATGGAATGACTTTCCTATGGGGAAAGGCTAAAGAGGTTACGGCTCTTCAGCTTGGGGAAGAGACGGCTGAGGGGAGATATGATAGAGGTCTATAAAGTAATGAGTGGAGTGGAACGGGTAGATGTGAATCGCTTGTTTACTCTTTCCAAAAATACTAGGAATAGGGGGCACTTAGTAAATTTAAAATGAATTGGAGAAAATATTTCTTCACTCAATGTGTAATTAAACTCTGGAATTCGTTGCCAGAGAATGTAGTAAAAGTGGTTAGGTTAGCGGGGTTTAATAAAGGTTTGGATGGCATCCTAAAGGAAAAATCCACTGCTTTTTTCTAGGATAAGCGCATACAATGTATTGCACTTTTTGGGGATCTTGCCAGGTACTTGTGACCTGGATTGGCCACTGTTGGAAACAGGATGCTGGGCTTGATGGACCGTCGGTCTGTCCCAGTATGGCAATACTTATGAGGGGATGGAGTGGAAGCGACAGTGAAAGGGGATGGGAGGTTAACAAAGACGGTAAAGAGAGGGCAAAAGATACCATGGGGGAAGGGGACAGTAGGCCTATATGACAAGGACCCCCTTTCTGTTTAATACACATTTATATCTACAGTCTCCAGATAGACACAAATATATACATAATACCTCATACAGCCTCATCCACCCCCACAGCCACAGAGACCCTGCCACCCTAACAAGACACTTTCCCACATCCCTTCCCACTGAGTCCCCATGCACACATGCGAGGAGGAAGGGGAAATGCACCATTATGTCAAACTATAACTTTGACTTTTCATCTTGCTTTCCTTTGCTTTTGTAGGTTTGCAGAGAACATCCTGTACAGAAAAATGAAATGGACTCAGATGACCTCGCTATCACATAAGAAACAAGCCGCTTCCCTACAGAGACATTTTATTGGGCTATTTCCCCCCACCCCCCACATCTATATTTTCTTCTGTCTTTTTGTTTCGTACTTTTCGCTTTTTTTCAGGATCCCGTTTTGTGTATTCATACAAGACCATCTTTGTCTGAAGTCTCTCTGTTTTATGGCAGTCTATAAAAACAATTTACTTTGCTAAGAAAAACACTCTCGCCTGCCTTTGCTTTATACGCTCCTAGATACTTTTTCAATAATCTTTTTCTAAGCACTGAAATATTTAGAGGTTTATGGTCATTTTTTACGGCCTCTTTTTATATGAAAATTGGCTGGGCTCAGGCACATTCTCCTGCCTGCCAAGACCGAGGGAGCCTATTCTGAGGAGCAGCTGAAGGAGTCTTGTTCCCATGAACTGGAGGATTCATGCCAACATGCAGGTCTAGCAGAAATTGTGACAGAGAAGGGCCAAAGGAAACGAGAATAAAACCCCAAAAGGTACAGAAAAAAATACAAAGATAGGAATCTCGAGAGTCACGTGTGGAGATTACATAAGAGAAATACGTTTTGCACAGGCATTTTCAAAGAAAAAATAGTTAATTTGGTTTTGGGTTAACTTTTTTTTTTCCCCCACATTTTTTTTTTGTTTTGCTTTGTTTCACACATTTGGTTTAATAAAAAAATGAATGTGCATTAGAAAGCTTTAACGAGCGTTGACTGACTTAGGGGCTCATTTTTAAATGAGAAAAAATGTCCAAAACGTGGCATTTTCGAAACCAGTTTTAGACGTTTTTTCTATGACGTCCGTCAGAAGTGAGTTCAAATCACAAGGGAGCGTGTCAGGGGCCTGTTAAGGGCGGGATCTGGGCGTTCCTAACACTTGGACATTTTTCTGCCATAATGGAACAAAACAAAAACATCCAGGGCTATAAGTTGGACGTTTTGGTCTGGACCTGTTTTATTAATAAACTAGTAGAAAAAGCCCGTTTCTCATTGAAATGAAACCTGTGAGCTGCTGCATCCACGTTGTTTTATAGATGCCTCTAAGGGGGAGAGAGGGGGGGGGGGAGACGCTCCGACGCTGGATAGAAGGGGGAAGGGGATGGACAGAAACAGGATGGGCAGGGGAAGGTGGAGAATTGCTGGACAACAGGGATTGATGGAGGGGACAGGGGAGAGATGAAATTTGCTGGAGATGGATGGAGGAGAGGGCAGGGGAGAATGGAGAGTTGCTGGACGGAGCAGAGGGCAGGGGAAGTGGTGAACTGGATTAGGAACTGGTTGACGGACAGGCGCCAGAGGGTGGTGGTGAATGGAGTTCGCTCGGAGGAGGGAAAGGTGAGTAGTGGAGTGCCTCAGGGATCGGTGCTGGGGCCAATTCTGTTCAATATATTTGTGAGTGACATTGCCGAAGGGTTAGAAGGTAAAGTTTGCCTATTTGCGGATGATACTAAGATTTGTAACACAGTGGACACCCCAGAGGGAGTGGAAAACATGAAAAAGGATCTGAAAAAGCTAGAAGAATGGTCTAAGGTTTGGCAATTAAAATTCAATGCGAAGAAATGCAAAGTGATGCACTTAGGGAGTAGAAATCCACGGGAGGCGTATGTGTTAGGCGGGGAGAGTCTGCTAGGTACGGATGGGGAGAGGGATCTTGGGGTGATAGTATCTGAGGATCTGAAGGCGATGAAACAGTGTGACAAGGCAGTGGCCATAGCCAGAAGGTTACTAGGCTGTATAGAGAGAGGTGTGACCAGCAGAACAAAAGAGGTGTTGATGCCCCTGTACAAGTCGTTGGTGAGGCCCCACCTGGAGTATTGTGTTCAGTTTTGGAGGCCATATCTTGCTAAGGATGTAAAAAGAATTGAAGCGGTGCAAAGAAAAGCTACGAGGATGGTATGGGATTTACGTTACAAGACGTATGAGGAGAGACTTGCTGACCTGGACATGTATACCCTGGAGGAAAGGAGAAACAGGGGTGATATGATACAGACGTTCAAATATTTGAAAGGTATTAATCCGCAAACGAACCTTTTCCGGAGACGGGAAGGCGGTAGAACGAGAGGGCATGAAATGAGATTGAAGGGGGGCAGACTTAAGAAAAATGTCAGGAAGTATTTTTTCACGGAGAGGGTGGTGGATGCTTGGAATGCCCTCCCTCGGGAGGTGGTGGAGAGGAAAACGGTAACGGAATTCAAACATGCATGGGATAAACATAAAGGAATCCTGTTCAGAAGGAAGGGATCCTCAGGAGCTTAGCCTTGAATGGGTGGCAGAGACGGTTGGGAGGCGGGGCTAGTGCTGGGCAGACTTATACGGTCTGTGCCAGATCCGGTGGTGGGAGGCGGGGCTGGTGGTTGGGAGGCGGGGATAGTACTGGGCGGACTTATACGGTCTGTGCCCTGAAAAAGACAGGTACAAATCAAGGTAAGGTATACACAAAAAACTAGCACAGATGAGTTTATCTTGTTGGGCAGACTGGATGGACCATGCAGGTCTATTTCTGCCGTCATCTACTATGTTACTATGTTAATACCTGGAAGACCTGTTCACGTACAGTTTGTGTTTGGATTATAAGAAACCCTGGACTGGAATATTTCTTTGAGAGTGAAATGTATTTACTCCTGGACTAACAGAGAAATAGTAAAGAATAGACCACCCAGCTTATTTTACCATCCTCACTTTAATATTTATTTATTTATTTATTGCATTTGTATCCCACATTTTCCCACCTTTTTGCGGGCTCAGTGTGGCTTATTACCTTATTTGTCCTTATTTGTCCTGTTTGTCTGTCCTAATTAGATTGTAAGCTCTGTTGAGCAGGGACTGTCTCTTCATGTTCAAGTGTACAGCGCTGCGTACGTCCAGTGGTGTTCCTAGGGGGGGCGGACACCCGGGGCGGCGCCCCGCCCCCGGGGTGCAGCACCCCCCCCCCGATGCAGTGCGGTGCGGACCCCCCCCGGGCGCAGCACCCCCCCCGGGTGCACGCCGCTGGGGGGGGTGCCGCAGCGCGCGCCTGCTCAGAGTTCCCTGACTTTGCGCGTTTGCTGCAGCTCCCTCTGACCCGGAACAGGAAGTAACCTGTTCCAGGGCAGAGCAGAGGGAGCTGCAGCGAACGCGTGAAATCAGCGATCTCAGAGCAGGCGCGTGCCGCGGCACCACCCAGCGGCGTGCACCCGGGGCGGACCGCCCCCACCGCCCCCCCCTTGGTATGCCACTGCGTACGTCTAGTAGCGCTATAGAAATGATAAGTAGTAGTAGTCTTTGGCATTCCGGAATCTTGCTACTCTTTGGGATTCCGGAATCTTGCTACACTTTGGGATTCCGTAAGGAATGTTGCTACTCTTTGGGATTCTGGAATCTTGCTACTCTTTGTCCTTATCCCTTATTTGTCCTGTTTGTCTGTCCTGATTAGAATGTAAGCTCTGTCAGCAGGGACTGTCTCTTCATGTTCAAGTGTACAGCGCTGCATATGTCTAGTAGCGCTATAGAAATGATAAGTAGTAGTAGTCTTTGGGATTCCAGAATCTTGCTACTCTTTGGGATTCTGGAAATGATAAGTAGTAGTAGCTTAACACCCTATGGCTCAGCGAGTAAGAAACTTTAAAACTTGGTTTTTGAGACCCTGGTCTTGGGTGCTGACCTGAGAAGAGCTTGGCGCCCGAACTGTATGGTGAGAGCAGGGGTTGGATATTTCAGTTGCCCATCCTGATCTTTCATAAGTCCTCTTCAGTGTTGACAGCTTGCATCAGCTTGCCTTTTTGGCAGGCCTTTCCCATTACTCAAGCCACCCCCTGCAGCTGTGGCATGCATGTAAAATTCCTCACAGACTGACGGTGTGTATTTCAAGTGGTTTCGGTGAAGAGGTCACCATGAGGACACGTTGCCTCTACTTTCTTCCATATTAGGAGAAAAAAAATTAAGAAAGTATTCTAAAGCTAACCACAACCTAGGTCCTTATGGGTATTTGTTTTGATATATGGGGGGGGGGGGGGGGGGTGTGGAGGAAGAGGGAATGAGGTTTCTGGCATACTTGAAAAGAGTTTTTATTCCCTTTTGAAAAACAACAAAGCAAAGCCAGAGAGAAACATAAAAAGAATAAGCCAATGAGATGCTGTGGATTTTGCATTCTTGATCTTAGACGAGAAACTCTTTCTCGTTACTTTTCTTCATGGAAGTTTAGCCCTAGCAGAGTTTGTCTCCTTTCTTTTCTATGATTCATACTGTTGCAGGCTGCTTGTTTGTTCTTTCTCATCCCTATTGTCCAATAAATTCACCTTGTGGGCTTGCTTTTTCCAATTCAAGCTTTCCCTATATTAATGTAGTAGGACAGAAGCCAACTATGGCTAAACTTAAATTAAACTGTATGTATTAACCCCTGGACATGGCCCAGTCTGAATTTGAGCTCAGTTTGTTTTTCCCGGACTGCGGTTAGTCAAAATATTTGGTTATCAGAGTCACTTTGGAGCTGGCTTTTTTTAATTCATTTTATCTAAAAGGCTTATAGTTTGCAAATCCACAAACATACATCATAAAACAAAGCAGTACCACACAAGAGACACTGTTATAGCAAAAAAATCTTGGTTGGTTTGGGGGGGGGGGGGGGGGTGGATGTTTGTTTGTTTTGAAATTTTGCAGCTTGGAACTATTCAAATAAAGTATGAATCATCCAATATGCCAAATTTATCCATTAAAATTCATGACTTGTCCTGACTTGACTCTAACTACCTCAACCCCCTCTCCCTTTCCCAGTTTGGTTCATTCTTCGCCAATTTTTCTATCCCTAGCTAAATCTCTAGGCTTACTTTTAAGAATAGCTTTCTGAGGGTACATAAGAGCATAAGGATTGCAATACTGGGTCAGACCAATGGTCCATCCAGCCCAGTATCCTGCTTCCAGCGGTGACCAATCCAGGTCACAAGTACCTGATAGAAACTCAATTAGTAGCACATAAGAACATAAGATTAGCCAAACTGGATCAGATCAATAGTCCATCTAGCCCAGTATCCTGTTTTCCAAACAGTGGCCAAGCCAGGTCACAGGTACCTGGCAGAAACCCAAATTGTGACAACATTCCACGTAGATCCCCAAAGAATAGCAAGATTCTGGAATCCTAAAGAGTGAGAAGATTCCATGCAGAAACTCAAATCAGAGCAACATTCCATGTAGAACCCCAAAGAATAGCAAGATTCTGGCATCCTAAAGAGTGAGAAGATTCCATGCAGAATCTCAGAGTAGCAACATTCTATACTACAAATTCTAGGGCAAGCAGTTGCTTCCCAGGTCTGTCTCAAATAGCAGACTATGGACTTCTCCTCCAGAAATTTGTCCAAATCTTTTTTTAAACCTAGATATGCTAACCGCTGTTACCACATCCTCCGGCAAAGAGGATTAACTATTCGTTGAGTGAAAAAATATTTCCTCCTATTTCTTTTAAAAGTATTTCCATGTAACTTTCTCGAGTATTCCCTAATCTTTGTACTTTCGGAATGAGTAAAAAGTCGATTTACTTCTACTCATTCTACACCACTCAGGATTTTGTAGCCCTCAATCATATCTCCCCTCATCTGTCTCTTTTCCAAGCTGAAGAGCCCTAACCTCTTTAGCCTTTCCTCAAACGAGAGGAGTTCCACCCCCTTTATCATTTCGGTCACTCTTCTTTGAACCTTTTCTAATTCCGCTATATTTTTTTTGAGATACGGCTACGTGGAGAGTGATAATGAAAAAGAGAATGTGCTAAGCAAATACTGCTGTTCTGTGTTCACGGAAGAAAATCCTGGAGAAGGACCACAGTCGGCAGGTAAAGGTGGATGGAGTGGATATCACACTGTTCACAGAAGAATGTGAACAACTTGAAAAATTGAAGGTGGACAAAGCCATGGGACCAGATGGGATCCATCCCAGGATAGTAAGGGAGCTTAGAGAGGTTCCGGATGGTCCTCTTAAAGATTTGTTTAAAAAATCCTTGGTGACAGGAGAGGTTCTGTGGGATTGGAGAAGAGCAGATTTGGTCCCTCTTCACAAAAGTGGTGACAGAGAAGAAGGTCGGTAAGCCTCACTTCGGAAAAGTAATGGAAGCGTTGCTGAAGGAAAGGATAATCAATTTCCTGGAATCCAATGAGTTACAAGATCTGAGGTAATATGGTTTTACCAAAGGTAAATTGTGTCAAATGAATTTGATTGAATTCTTTGACTGGACAACCATAGAATTGGATCGAGGATGTGCACTAGATGTAATCTACTTGGATTTCAGCAAAGTCTTTGACATAGTTCCTCATAGAAGGCTCTTAAATAAACTTGAAAGGCTAGAGTTAGGCCCAAAATGGTGAACTGGATTAGAAACTGGTTGACAGCCAGACGCCAGAGGATGGTGATCAATGGAATTCATAAAGGCGAGTAGTGGCGTGCCTCAGGGATCGGTGCTGGGGCTGATTCTATTCAATATATTTGCGAGTGACATTGCCGAAGGATTAAAAGGTAAGTGTGACAAAACAGTGTGTTTTAAGCCTGTAAAACTGCCTTAATTATTCTTGAAGTGTATTTCTCTAGTTTGGCCAGCAGGTGGTGTATGTTTATGTTTTGAAGCTGCTGCAGAACCAAGGCTGTTTCCTTTGTTTAAGCCTTTTGGAAAGGCAATCTGCAGTATACTTTCGCAGATTGTTGTTCTGGGCTCTGATTGGCCCAAGAGCGGGGACCCCCGCCAGCAAAGGTACCCGACGGCAGCGGGAGGGGGGTCAAAGGGGTTGGCGGCAGGGGGACCAGGGAAAAATCTACAGGGGCCCATGCCCCCATGGCCCCACGTAGCTACGCCCCTGGTGCAGCCGCCAGCCTCCCTGCTTCTTTCACTTCCAGGCTGCACTCCATCTCTACTGGGCCAAACAGTGAATCTTTTGGTAGGAATATATATTGGATCGCCTATGGTCGACTGTGTCTCTGCTCCAAAGTTGGTGCTAACCCCCTCCCCTTTGAGCCTTCTTGTTTGACTTCCATTCTAGGACTAGCAGAGCCAGGTAATTAGGCCCCGCAGTGCAGCGGATTCTTAATATTTATTTAAGTATTTAAATTGTCACTGTGCTGTCTTGGCACTTTTTTTTTCTTACACATTTTATTGCATTTGCTTGCTGCTGCTACTAGTTTGGTAGGAGTAGTTTTTTTTTTTTTGGGGGGGGGGAGGCATTAAAATGTGAAAGGACTGAGGGTGGTCCAAGAACACTGGATGGGAGAGAAAGAGGGCCAGATGGCACTGATGGAAGGGAGAGAAAGGGCAGACCAGACGCTGGATGGAAAGGGGTAGAGAGAGGGATAAATATTAGACACAGGGCTTTTTTTGAGGGGGTACTGAGTACCAGCACCTTTTCTATTGTCTGCTAAAACTGATCCATGGTCTCCAAGTTTTGATGAAAGAGCTCAGGCTCTACACACCAATTCTACTACTACTACTACTTAACATTTCTAAAGCGCTACTAGGGTTGCGCAGCGCTGTACAGTTTAACAAAGAAGGACAGTCCCTGCTCAAAGGAGCTTACAATCTAAAGGACGAAATGTCAAGTTGGGGCAGTCTAGATATCCTGAATGGAGGTATAATGGTTATGTGCCGAAGGCGACATTGAAGAAGTGGGCTTTGAGTAATGATTTGAAGATGGGCAGGGAGGGGGCTTGGCGTATGGGCTCAGGGAGTTTATTCCAAGCATAGGGTGAGGCGAGGCAGAAAGGGTGGAGCCTGGAGTTGGCAGTGGTGGAGAAGGGTACTGAGAGGAGGGATTTGACCTGTGAGCGGAGGTTTCGGGTAGGAACGTAAGGGGAGATGAGGGTAGAGAGGTAATGATGGGCTGCAGATTGAGTGCATTTGTAGGTAAGTAGGAGAAGCTTGAACTGTATGCGGTACCTGATCGGAAGCCAGTGAAGTGACTTGAGGATACTTTGGCCTGGGTTTCCGCAGCGATGTCTGGTGTGGAGAGATAAAGCTGGGTGTCGTCAGCATAAAGATGATATTGGAAACCATGAGATGAGATCAGTGAGCACAGGGAAGAGGTGTAGATTGAAAAAAGAAAGGACAGATCCCTGAGGAACTCCAACAGAGAGCAGGATGGGGGTGGAGGAAGATCCATGAGAATGTACTCTGAAGGTATGGTGGGAGAGATAAGAGGAGAACCAGGAGAGGACAGAGCCCTGGTATCCAAATGAGGACAGTGTGGCAAGAAGTAAGTTGTGATTGACAGTGTCAAAAGCGGCGGATAGGTTGAGGAGGATGAGGATGGAGTAATGACCTTTGGATTTGGCAAGGAACAGATCATTACAGACGTTAGATAGTGCCGTTTCTGTCAAGTGTAAAGGGCAAAAGCCGGATTGAAGCGGATCGAGGATGGCATGAGAGGAGAAAAAATCAAGGCAACGGCTGTGAACGGCGCGTTCAAGTATCTTGGAGAGGAAGGACAGGAGGGAAATGGGGCAGTAGTTGGAGGGACAGGTAGGGTCTAGTGAAGGTTTTTTGAGGAGTGGTGTGACTACAGCATGCTTGAAGGTGTCAGGGACAGTTGCAGTGGAGAGAGAGAGGTTGAGGATATGACAGATGGGGGGGGGGGGTGACAGTAGGAGAGATGGTGTTAAGTAAGTTGGTGGGGATGGGATCAGATGAACAGGTGATACATAAGTACATAAGTATATAAGTAATGCCATACTGGGAAAAGACCAAGGGTCCATCGAGCCCAGCATCCTGTCCACGACAGCGGCCAATCCAGGCCAAGGGCACCTGGCAAGCTTCCCAAATGTGCATTTCAAGGAGGAAAGAAGGTGGGCGGTTTCCTCCTCGGTGATATCAGGAAAAGAGGAGAAGGAGGCCTGGGTTGGTTGGTTGAGGGAGTGGGTTAAAGGGTGAAGAGGAGGAGGCGGCTTGGTGGTGAATTCGAGGTTGATCTTCTGCACCTTGTCATGGAAGTAGTCAGCCAGTGATTGAGGAGAGAGTGAGGGGGGGGGGGGGGGGGGGGGGGGGGGTGGGAGCAGAGGGAACTTTGAGGAGGGAGTTAAGGGTGACGAAGAGACGACGAGGGTTAGAGCTGAGAGAATTAGTCAATTGGGTATAATAGTCCTGTTTGGCAAGGAATAGGGAGGCCTGGAAAGAGGATAGCATGAATTTATAATGAATGAAATCGGTATGGGTGCGAGATTTCCTCCAGAGGCGTTCAGCTGATCGGACGCAGGAGTGAAGGTATTGGATGCAAGGGGTCAGCCAGGGCTGGGGATTAGTACGCCTTGTGGGATGGGAGATGGATGGTGCAAGGGTGTCCAGGGCAGAGGACAGAGTGGTATTGTAGGCGGAGACAGCCTTGTCGACAGACTCTGTCTGCCTTGTCATAGATTCTGTGACTGGTTGCAGGGGGCCTGACTATTGTGGGGTGAGTCCTTCAGTGATTACCCCACCCCTGAAGGATGACCTGGCATTTGAGTATCGACACCTTTTCCATTGTCTGCTAAAACTGGCCCATGGTCCCCAAGTTTTGATGAACGAGCTCAGGCTCTACACACCAATTCTGCCTTGTCATAGATTCTGGACTGGTTGCAGGGGACCTGGCTATTGTGGGGTGGGTCCTTCAGTGATCACCCCACCCCTGAAGGGTAGCCTGGCATTTGAGTACCGGCACCTTTTTTGCTAGAAAAAATGCACTGATTAGACATCATGTGTAGCGGGGAGGGGGGGGGGGGGTGGTAGAGACCTGTGTGGCTGGGGATGGGGGTGGGTGGGTGGAGAACTGTGTGACTGGAGGGGGGGGGGGGGTTGCCATGAACTGAAAAAGTTTGAGAACCACTGGCCTAGACCAAGGGTGAGAAACCCTGATCCTCAAAGACCACAATCCAGTTGGGTTTTCAGGATTTCCCCAATGAATATGCATGAGGTCTATCTGCATATTCATTGTGGAACTCTTGAAAACCCGACTGGGTTGTGACCCTCAAGTACCATGGTTGCCCACCACTGGCTTAGACTAAGCCCCTGCTGTCTGCCAGTTCCTATCAACCCAAGCAGTCGGATCCAGATCTGGGTTTTGAATTCAGGTCTCCAGGTTTGACTTCACGAACTCTGTTCCACACAAAATCTTGTGATGTGTCCCTTTTTTGGATTGCAAATTTATTTTAAGGACACAGTGTAGGAGGTCACTGCAGAGTCGGAATAAATTCTTTGCAAGTGCATTTATGACACCTGCATTAATACCAAATGTATTCAGCGTAATCATTGAGTTTATGATGAATATCACATGAATTCACAAGTGCCTGATCCTTCATCTCGTGGCATGGTTAATTAATCTTGAATAACAATAGAGGTCTTATGGGATCACACCACAAATACATTAATTGTGATGCCGTTACTGAGGCAGACAGAAAACGGTGCATTGCAAATGTGCATAAATAGCCACTCATTGACTGATGACCGGAGGAACATAAGTTTACTAAAGGAAACAAGGCACATCATTGTATTTTCTTATTCGAATATTTTTTTCAAATGAGTCTTTATCCAAGCATGTATTTTTTCTTCTTGTTAGCTTCTTTCCCTTTATGTGCTTTGTTCTGCAGGTAATGTAGAGGATCTTGGTTCTCCTTGAACACTTTTAGTCAAGCTAGATTCAGACATAAACCAAAATCCTTTTGGAAGCTTCTCTCCCAGTTTCCTTTCTCACATTCACACACAATTCCATCTTCTGCTAACCAAATGAGCAAAGCACAGTTCCATTCAACAGAGTTCTGAGGGGGCCAAGACTGCCGACTCAAGTCTACTGCTGTGCGGAAGGTCTTCAGCTCCATCTACGCATTGGGTTTTCTGGGGCCTGGGATACAGCAGAGCTTTGGGGGCTGGGGGGCATGAGTGACAGCTACTAGATCAATTAAACATCTGTGACTTCAGGGTTTTGAAAAGTGCGCTAGTGCATGGTTCCCCGGTTCAGAACCGTCACTGTAATGACCAAAGTAGGTGCCTTGGGGAACAAATAATATACAGGAGAAAATCTTCAGCTTGTTTATGTTCATTTAGATGTGCTATAATGCCTTTACTATACAACAAGGTCAAGACCAGGGCTTTTTTTGAGGGGGTACTTGGGGGTACTGAGTGCCGGCACCTTTTTCATTGTCTGCTAAAATTGACCCATGGATTGCAAGTTTGAAAATGAAAGAGCTCCGACTCTATACACCAATTCTTCCTGGTCATAGCTTCTGTGACTGGTTGCAGGGGCCCTGGCTATTGTGGAGTGGGTTCCTCAGTGATCACTCCACCCCTGAAGGGTGGCCTAGCATTTGAGTACTGGCACCTTTTTTGCTAGATAAAATTCACTGGTCAAGACCAACTATACACTCACTCTGCACCTGCTACACACACTGTAACTTAGATCCATTCCTTATCTCTTGCTTAACTATACAAAGAACATGCCTTGATATGTACCCTCCTCAAAAGAAATTGTACGATGTGATACCTGCCAGCGAGCCTTCTCAGGAGTAGCCCCCACGCTCTGGAATTTACTCCTAGAGGGGCTACATCTGAACACGAGCTCAGAGCCTAATAAAAAGGGAGGGTTTGTCACAGCAGAGTCGGGGTTCATCTGTGAGCAGATGTGCTGTGCAGAGGGTTTGTTCCTTGTTGTAAGGAGACTTTGAGCCTTCGCTGTAATGGACCTCCCAGCTGGTGAGATAAGGGCCTGAGATTTGTGAACCAGTGATGTTGTAATATATATATATATATATATATGTTTTATAGCTTTCTTTTAGTTAGATGGTTTAATCAGTGTGCATATCTCCTAATTTGACTCAGTCAGTGTGTATATTTCTTAATCATTGTGTAGATTGAAGGAATAATGACCTATACACTCTCCATTTGAAGTATTAATAAAGAGTTTCATTTACCCAATACGAATCCAAAAGAATGTGTAGTATTTTATTCTGTGAACAGTCTGTGGTGATCAAGTGAGCAGGCTGCAATACTAGAGCAATACACACGCACACCTACATTTTATAGCATGCAACTGCAAAATGGGCGTGGTCATGGGAGGGGAATGGGCATTCCTAGAAATGAAGCATGATGGGATAGACTAGCTGGATCTAAATGCTTAATTGCTGTCAATTGGGCACGAGCATTTACCGTTGGCAGACGTAAATGCTCACGCCCAAAGTTAGGTGCCAGATGCGCGCTAAGCTTGTATTCTGTAAAGGTTACCATGCAGAGGGCATTATTTTGGCAGCTATTTTTGGGCGCCATCTACAGAATCGAGTCCTAAATGTATAAGTTCACTGTCCACCAATATTCCACCGTATGTGGAAATTGCGGAGCTGAATATTCGTCTAAATGCCTGGCTTTATCTGTAAAGGGCTGGGTTGCAGTTAGAGTGAAGTGAGCAAGGGAACAACATATTATTCAGACAGCAGCCATTATAAAGCTAACCTAATATGTACTTTAACCTTCCAGAATAGCAATCCTGTAGTAAACTGTCTAGACCATCTGTATCATGACTTAATATCACCAGTAAACAGGGCCAGCCCAAAGGTATTGAATGCCTTATGCAATCCTTCAAAATGAAAATAAACCACTGAAATTCCCCTAAATCTCTGGTATTATGAATAGACCACAACTACTAAACCCAAGATATGGTGCCACTGGTGCAGACAAATAGCACCGTACTTACTACTACTACTACTTAACATTTCTAGAGCGCTACTAGGGTTACGCAGCGCTGTACAATTTAACAAAGAGAGACAGTCCCTGCTCAAAGAGCTTACAATCTAATAGACAAGTGAACGGTCGGTCCGATAGGGGCAGTCAAATTGGGGCAGTCTGGATTCACTGAACGGTAAGGGTTAGGTGCCGAACGCAGCATTGAAGAGGTGGGCTTTAAGCAAAGACTTGAAGATGGGCAGGGAGGGGGCTTGGCGTAAGGGTTCAGGAAGGTTGTTCCAAGCATAGGGTGAGGCGAGGCAGAATGAGCGGAGCCTGGAGTTGGCGGTGGTGGAGAAGGGTACTGAGAGGAGGGATTTATCCTGTGAACGGAGGTTACGGGCGGGAACGTAAGGGGAGATGAGGGTAGAGAGGTAGTGAGGGGCAGCAGACTGAGTGCATTTGTAGGTAAGAAGGAGAAGCTTGAATTGAATGCGGTATCTGATCGGAAGCCAGTGAAGTGACCTGAGGAGAGGGGTGATATGAGTATATCGGTTCTGGCGGAATATGAGACGTGCAGCAGAGTTCTGAACAGACTGAAGGGGGGATAGATGGCTAAGTGGGAGGCCGGTGAGGAGTAAGTTGCAGTACTTAAACCTATAAATGTATTATTTTATTTAATTTTTTGTATATAACTTTAAATTTTTTAAAGAGCGCCCTCAGACAAACCACCACTTTTAAGGCAAACTCATTTCTTTCTGCCCGGTGGACTAGCACCTCTTTCATCGGGCGCACTCTTCTAAGTGATCATACGTGCTATTACGTCAACACAACAGTGCTGTAAAGTGCAATGTGCTCCAAAACACAACAGAACTTAAAATAATGGAACGCGAACTTATCTTTAATCGTTGTTTGTTCCCGTATTCATAGTTTCATTTCTCCAATGTATCATCATTGTTCATTCCTCCATGTTTCACTATAAATTTTATTTTCCTTGCCACTCTCAGTCCTAAAGTCAATGATCCATACAGCTTGATCCGCGAGGCTTCCCCTGATAACGCCTGTTGTGTTGACGTAATAGCACGTATGATCACTTAGAAGAGTCCGCCCGATGAAAGAGGTGCTATTCCACCGGGCAGAAAGAAATGAGTTTGCCTTAAAAGTGGTGGTTTGTCTGAGGACGCTCTTTAAAAAATTTAAAGTTATATACAAAAAATTAAATAAAATAATACATTTATAGGTTTAAGAACGGTGCTATTTGTCTGCACCAGTGGCACTATATCTGTGATTTAGTAGTTGTGGTTTATGCAATCCTTCAGCCATGTACTTTTCCTCAGAGAAAACCTGAAGGCCCTACCCCCCCCCCCCCCCCCCAGCAATTCAGCATTTCCGTTTTCCCTTCCTATGTCCCCTAGGTTGCCAGCATCTCCCCTTCCTTTCTAGTTCTCCCCTCCCCCTTGTCCAGCATCTCGTCTCCTCCTCTCTACTCAACCCTTAAGGTGCACAATATCTACTCTTCCCCTATCTATCTTTTCCCTTCCCCTTCGTGGCCAGCATCTTGCCTCCTCCTCTCTACCCTACCCCCAAGGTGGTCAGCATTCTTCCTTCCCCTCCCCCCATTATCTCATCTCCCCTTTCCTACCTACACTAAGCATCTGGCATCCCCCCCCCCCCTTTCTGGGCCACTGCTGGCATCTCTTTTTTAAAAAAATAGGGAAAGGGGATGGAAATTCATATATTGCCTTTCTGTGGTTACAATCAAAGCAGTTTACATGTTATATACAAGTACATAGTTGCCTCAGGGATCACTTGGGGATTATCAAGTGCTGAAAACAGTGGCGTAGCTGCAGGGGGCCACAGGGGCCTGGGCACCCCCAAATTGGCTCTGGGGGCCCCGGTTTGGTTGGCGGGGTCCCCAACCCCCACCAGCTAAAGCATTTGTCCCGCACTGGTCTCACATTGCCGGACACCCTGTCCTGTTTTCAGTCACTGTGCATGCTTGTTTTAATGCAACTGAGCATGCGGCGGTGGGGAGGTGGGCCAAAATGCCCCCCCCCTTTGGGCTCTGGCCCCCCTCCTGTCAAAGTCTGGCTACAGTCCTGGCTGGAAATAAATAAATAAAATACTTATTTTGTACCTGGGGCCATGGAGGGTTAAGTAACTGCCCAGAGTCACAAGGAGCTGCAGTGGGAAATGAACCCAGTTCCAGCAAGATCAAAGTCTGCTGCACTAACCACTAGGCTACTCCTCCACTAACAACATTCCATGTAGAATCTCAAATAGTAGCAGTAGAATCTCAAATAGTAGCAACATTCCATATAGAATCTCACATAGTGGCAACATTCCATGTAGAATCTCAAATAGTAGCAGTAGAATCTCACATAGTAGCAACATTCCATGTAGAATCTCAAATAGTAGCAACATTCATGTAGAATCTCAAATATTAGCAACAGAATCTCAAATAGTAGCAACATTCCAGGTAGAATCTCAAATAGGGAAAGGGAAATGGGACTTCATGCACTGCCTTTCTGTGTGGTTTACATGGTATATACAGGTACTTATTTGTGCCTGGGGCAATGGAGCGTTAGGTGACTCACCCAGAGTCACAGGGAGCTGTAGTGGGAATCAAACCCAGTTCCCTAGGATCTTAGTTCACTGCTCTAACCACTAGGCTGTTCCTCCACTCCTTGCCCTTAGACCTCCTACACCAGCCCCAGCTTTAAGAAGATTCAGCACCGCACAGGTCCTGTATTACAAGCCCACATTGAAGTGCTGCAGTGTCCCCATCCCTCCAACAGTAATTCTGCCAAAAGGGGGCTAGGAGAAGGGAATATTTCAGCTCTTGCCTGTCCAAACAGGGCCCGCTCAGTGTCCTTTAAGCTCAGGGCAGACGCAGGTGGAGGTGGAGAGCTGGCAGGAAGAAGGCTCTCTCACACGTGCAGAGCCACACTGCCACACCCAAATTCTGCCACCCTAGGCGGATGCCTAGTCTTTGTCACTATAAGGATGCTGACCTCGGCCAGGGTTTAAAAAAACTCACCGACAGCCTGCTTTTCAAATGGGTCCCCCCCCCCCCCCCCCGTCTTTGAGTGCCCCTCCCCCCTACCTCTTCATGACCGGTGCTGCTGAATCCAGTGTAAATGCTGACTCATAGGTCTGATTTGTGGAAAGCAATGACTTAAGCTGTTTCTCATTAATAGCAGAACATGCTTTTAAGTTCCACTGCCATCCCTGTGCCCTGTGCATAGATCCAGCATCCCTGGTGGGGAGATTATAAACCAGCCAGCGCATTGTCCTCCAAATCCAGCCTCAGAGCTTCAAATTAAGTGGACTGGAAAATCAATAGGGTCTGAGCCCTTCTTATCTGCAGGGGATGCCAGGGCTCGGTAACCCCTCACACTCCACTGGTTTACCAAGAACACAGGTTGTGTGTGTGCCGAGGGGCTTTACAGCATCTGAATCCTTTGAACACTGACCTCTTCCACTAGCTGTAGCATTCCAGGGAGCATCTGTTATGCTTAAGAATTTTCTCAACAAGGAGCGACGTCTATTTTAAGTTCATTTCAGTAGCTCTCGCCTCCTGAAATAACTGTTTTAAGACACTCCACTGAATTTGTTAACCTTTCCCAATCAGACCTTCTAGAGTTGTTGAACTGATGAAAAACACGTGTTACATCCTAGTTGCCCTTATGAAATGTCAAACTTTGAAAGAAGGGCCCTGATTGATCTGGGGGTTTCTTCTGTGTGTACGTGAGGAGAACCTTTGATGAGGCTTCTTCGCCATTTAATTAACACGTTGCATTATATTATAGCAGGAACAATCCTGGGATGACAGATCACGCACCTCAGTTTACTAAGGATCTATGAGTTGAAAAGCGAAAAACAGCTTTAGCGAGGAGCTTCTAAAGTTCGATTCAGAGGTCACCTAAAAGGTTTGGCTTTAAAGCAGTGGTGTAGCTATGTGGGGCCACGGGGGCCTGGGCCCCCGTAGATTTGGACCTGGACCCCTCCTGCCGACCACCCTCTCGACCCCCCCTCCTGCCGCCAACCCGCCGTCACCTGCCTTTGCTGGCGGGGGACCCCAACCCCTGCCAGCCGAGGTCCTCTTCTTCTGGCGCAAGGCTTCGTTCTGTTTCTGTGAGTCTGACGTCCTGCACGTATGACGTCAGACTCACAGAAACAGAATGAAGCCTTGCAGATCAGCCAGCAGCCGCATGCAGGATGTCAGACTCACAGAAACAGAACGAAGCCTTGCGCCCGAAGAAGAGGACCTCGGCTGGCGGGGGTTGGGGTCCCCCGCTAGCAAAGGTAGGCGACGGTGGGTTGGCGGCGGGAGGGGAGATCAAGAGGGTCATCGACAGGGGGGTGTCAAAGTTGTTGTTGGTGGTGGTGGCGGAGGCGGCGGCTGGGGGGGGCGGCAATTGGGGGGTCGGCTGTGGCGCCGGGGGGGGGCTAAAATGTGCCCCCTCACCTCGGGCTCTGGACCCCCATCCCGCCGAAGTCTGGCTACGCCCCTGTGTAGTGGAGTGGAGGAGTGGCCTAGTGGTTAGGGTGGTGAACATTGGTCCTAGGGAACTGAGGAACTGAGTTCGATTCCCACTTCAGGCACAGGCAGCTCCTTATGACTCTGGGCAAGTCACTTAACCCTCCATTGCCCCATGTAAGCCTCATTGAGCCTGCCATGAGTGGGAAAGCGCAGGGTACAAATGTAACAAAAATAAAACAGATACTATTGGAGATTCTACATGGAATGTTGCTACTATTGGAGATTCTACATGGAATGTTGCTACTATTGAGATTCTGTTGCTACTATTTGAGATTCTACATGGAATGTTGCTATTCCACTAGCAACATTCCATGTAGAAGGCTGCACAGACTTCTGTTTCTGTGAGTCTTCCTGCACGTACGTGCAGGACGTCAGACTCACCGAAGCAGAAGCCTGCGCGGCCACATTGGTGATCTGCAAGGGCAACTAAACCTAGCTCTAAGGTGACATGTACACAACTACACTCATCAGTATTTATCATGGGACTCCTGAAAGCAAAGAGCTATCCAGGGACCAACGGTGGGTCACATTTTGCTCTCATACATCTTTGCTGTGGCTCATTGTGGAGAGCTTAAATTGACATGGCCTGTGCTGGTACATGGTAGGGACAATTCTCTTTGCCCCACATTTTAATGTTACCTCTTCGCCTACAGCGTAATTGCCTTCTCAATTAGGAAGTGTGTGGGAAAGGAAGAGATGAACTACTACTTATCATTTCTATAGCGCTACTAGACGTACGCAGCGCTGTACACTGGACATGAAAAGACAGTCCCTGCTCGACAGAGCTTACAATCTAATTAGGACAGACAAACAGGACAAATAAGAGATAAGGGAATATTAAAGTGAGGATGATAAAATAAGGGTTCTGAACAAGTGAATAAGGGTTAGGAGTTAAAAGCAGCATCAAAAAGGTGGGCTTTTAGCTTAGATTTGAAGACGGCCAGAGATGGAGGTTGACGTACCGGCTCAGGAAGTTTATTCCAGGCATATGGTGCAGCAAGATAAAAGGAACGGAGTCTGAAGTTAGCAGTGGAGAAGAAGGGTGCAGATAAGAGAGATTTACCCAGTGAACGGAGTTCCCGGGGAGGAATGTAGGGAGAGATGAGAGTGGAGAGGTACTGAGGAGCTGCAGAGTGAATGCACTTATAGGTCAATAAGAGGAGTTTGAACTGTATGCGGAAACGGATAGGAAGCCAGTGAAGTGACTTGAGGAGAGGGCTAATATGAGCACAGATGAAGCAGATTAAGTGACAGTTCCAGCCTTCAGTAAAAATATTGTGTTGTAGAAGAACATAGAGAATATTCATAGAAAAAGAAACAGAAGAGTAACATCACTGCAGAACGAAAAGAAATGAGCTTGGATTTAAGTAGGAAAAGCATGCGGAGACATGTCTTCAAAAATGCTTTCTAATATATTTATTTATTTTAATTCTAGTTTCTCTGCTGCTTACAAAATTTGTGTGTGTTTGGGAGTTTTGCGTGAATGTGTGCTTGGGGGGGGGGGGGTTATTTAGAGGGTGTGGATGTGGGAGTGGGAAATGTAGAGATCGTCAGTGAATGGGAAGAACATGTCGATAAGTGTGTGGGAATGGGTGGAAAGCTATGGGGATGTATGTGTGTGGGCTACCTGGGGGGGGGAGGTGTAGGTGTATGGGATGTGAGGACATGTCAAGGGGGGTATTTTGGGGACATACAACTATACTATTGTGTTTGGATGTAGGTATAATATACATATGTACATAAGTATTGCCATACTGGGAAAGATCAAAGGCCCATCAAGCCCAGCATCCTGTTTCCAACAGTGGCCAATCCAAATCACATATACCTGGCAAGATCCCAAAAAAGTACAATACATTTTATGCTGCTTATCCCAGAAATAGTGGATTTTCCCCAAGTCCATTTTAATAACGGTCTATGGACTTTTCCTTTAGGAAGCCGTCCAAACCTTTTTTAAACTCCGCTAAGCCAACCGCCTTTACCACATTCTCTGGCAACAAATTCCAGAGTTTAATTACGCGTTGGATGAAGAAAAATTTTCTCCGATTCGTTTTAAATTTACTACTTTCTAGCTTCATCGCACGCCCCCTAGTCCTAGTATTTTTGGAAAGCGTGAAAAGACGCTTCACATCTACCCGTTCAACTCCACTCATTATTTTATAGACCTCTATCATATCTCCCCTCAGCCACCTTTTCTCCAAGCTGAAGAGCCCTAGCCGCTTTACCTTTCCTCATAAGGAAGTCGTCCCATTCCCTTTATCATTTTCGTCGCCCTTCTCTGCAGCTTTTCTAATTCCACTATTATCTTTTTTGAGATGCGGCGACCAGAATTGAACACAATATTCGAGTGGTGTGGATATCGAGTTGTATGCATGGGGAATACTCATGGTAGGATATGTGTGGGGTATGTATAGGAGTCTGGATGTGGGTTGCGTATGGAGAATGCTCTGGTAGCTGTAGGTAGGAAACAATGAAAACAGAAGAACAGAAAACTTTGCAGGAAAAATACCACTCAGGAAACAGCGAAGGTGACAATAAAACAATGATCCACAGATCAGATTAGTAATATTTTAAAACAGGAAGTGACAACTCAGGGGCGTATCTGGACTCCGGCGGTAGGGGGAGCCAGAGGGAGGGGGCACATTTTAGCCCCCCACAACGACCCCCCCCCCCCGCCATTGCCAGATCCCCCCACCAACAACTCTCCACCCTCCCCCCCCTCCGCTGCCAACCCTCCCCCGCTGCCGTTGCTTACTTTTGCTGGCGGGGGACCCCACCCCCCGCCAGCCGAGGTCCACTTGCCGCCTTTGTTTAAAGATATTTCTTCAGCTGGCGGGGGACCCCAACCCCCGCCAGCCGACCCGACATCTTTAAAGTTCTTCTTCGGCCTCCGTGGCCGTGCTGTAGTTGATAGCTGTTCAATCCAGTTCGGAGTCTGACGTCCCAGCATGTTGGACGTGCAGGACCATGTGCTGGGACGTCAGACTCCGAACTGGATTGAACAGCTATCAACTACAGCACGGCCACGGAGGCCGAAGAAGAACTTTAAAGACGTCGGGTCGGCTGGCGGGGGTTGGAGTCCCCCGCCAGCAAAGGTAAACAATGGCAGCGGGGGAGGGTTGACGGCGGTAGGGGGGTCCAGGGCGAAATCTGCGGGGACCCAGGCCCCTGTGGCCCCACGCAGATACGCCCCTGACAACGATAGACCCAGCCACACAACATAAGAAGGTACACCAAAGTTTTTCTCTCCTTTTTATTCCATTCCTCTGGTATAGTTATTATGAAATACTACAGTTTCTCTTCTCATTTATTAAGGTTGTGCATTTTGACGACGTTAACAAATATGTTGCCTGTTTATTTAATGCTATCATTTTACTTTATGTGGTATTTCTTTTTCTTTTCACCAACATAGGAGCCAACTTTTCAAAATTATTGGAGATGCTAAATTCAATGGAAATAACCCGTCCCTGGACACATACAAGGAATTTTCTCAATATGCTCAAGGACCCACAGAGTCAGCTCCTATGTTCACAAACATCCATTTAAATGTTAATCTGCAGAATATAATGACAGGTATATACAATTGTAGGTATCTTTTTAGAATATTTATCACCTATTGTTCTCTATGTTGATCTTCAGATGTTTTCACAATATTGAGGCCTTTGAATGTACATTTTGTATTCATTTGTTTTACCACCTATAGATCTCTGTGTCATTTTACGGATATGTTTTATAATATTTTGTTTTTAGAATGTATATCTTTTATCTTTTATCTTATACATAGACTCCTGTGTAACTTTACAGATGCCTTTTAGAATATTGAGTTTTTTCAATGTATATTTTATCTTTGTGATTTTTATGTTTTTATGTATAGACTCCTGAGGCAGGCCAGAGGCCCGAAACATGGCCGTGTCGAGTCATAAGTATTGCCACACTGGGACAGAGACCAAAGATCCATCAAGCCCAGCATCCTGTTTCCAACAGTGGCCAATCTAGGTCACCAATACCTGGCAAGATCCTGAAAAAGTTCAATACATTTTATGCTGCTTATCCCAGAAATCAGCAGTGGATTTTCCCCAAATCCATTTTCTATGGACTTTTCCTTTAGGAAGCCATCCAAACCTTTTTTAAACCCCGCTAAGCTAACTGCCTTTACCACATTCTCTGGAAACGAAGTCGTCACTATTGAGTAACATTTACTGATCAATAAACTGTGGAGTATACAGCATCGTCGTTTTATTGTCTCCTTCACTGTTTTCTGATCTGTAGGTAGGAATCCATATGGGTGTATATGAGTGTGGTGGTGGTGGTGATGGGGGGGTGTAGATGTGGGCATGTGAGATGTGTGTGGGAGCAGAAATGTGTGGTTTGAGTAGGTATTATGGGTATATATATATGATGTTTATGTATCTGTGTGAGAGGCAATTGTAGATGTATGATGGTGTAGAAGTATGTGGTGTGGGCAAGGGGGGAGGGGTGAGTATAGTGTGTGTCTGCAATACTAGAGATCAAGAAACAGAAATGCATTTCCTCTGCCACACATTTCCAAAAACCAACAGAAAAAAAGAATCTGACTTTTCACAAAAGAATGAACAGAAAAATCTCTGTATAATCCTAGGGGAACGATGAGAAAAAGCAGCTTAACAAGCAAAACATGTTTCCTGCTAAAAGGCAAGAAAAGTAACTTCCCCAGACAAGACAGACCAGCAGCAGCACCTGGAAACTGTCTTTCTTATTTCCATAAGTTTATTTTACTCTTATTATTATAATTCAGTAAATTTTCTCTTCCTGTCTTGTGTTTTTCACTTACTAAGAACATAAAAACATAAGCACATCTTTATTCTCGTTGATATGGACTGAATTTTTTAATTATTATTTCTTTGTAGTGTTACTGGCCTACCTCATTTTGAGGATTTTTCTTTTTCTTTGTAGTTGCTTAATGATTCAATTTGAACATGTGTGTATATATATATAAAAAAGAGAACAAAAGTACATAAGTATTGCCATACTGGGAAAGACCAAAGGTCCATCGAGCCCAGCATCCTGTTTCCAACAGTGGCCAATCCAGGTCACAAGTACCCAATAGTAGCAACATTCCATGTAGAACCCCAAAGAGTAGCAAGATTCTAGAACTCTAAAGAATAACAAGATTCCATGAAGAATTTCAAAGTGTAGCAACATTCCATGTAGGACACGAAAGACTAGCAAGATTCCATTCCGAATCCTAAGTAGATAAATATTGCCGTACTGGGACAGACCAAAGGTCCATCAAGCCCAGCATCCTGTTTCCAACAGTCGCCAATCCAGTTCACAAGTACCTGGCGGAAACTCAAATAGTAGCAACATTCCATGTAGGACCCCAAAGAGTAGCAAGATTCTAGAAGTCTAAAGAATAACAAAGATTCCATGCAGAATTTCAAAGTGTAGCAACATTCCATGTAGGACACGAAAGAATAGCAAGATTCCATTTAGAATCCCAAGTACATAAGTACATAAGTGTTGCCATACTGGGACAGACCAAACGTCCATCAAGCCCAGCATCCTGTTTCCAACAGTGGCCAATCCAGGTCACAAATACCTGGCAAGATCCCAAAACAGTACAATACATTTTATGCTGCTTATCCTAGAAATAAGCAATGGATTTTCCCCAAGTCCATTTTAATTATGGTCTATGGACTTTTCATTTAGGAAGCCATCCAGACCTTTTAAAACCCCGCTACACTAACTGCTTTTACCACATTCTCTGATAAAGAATTCTAGAGTTTAATTACACAACTTTACAGCCCGGTGCTCCTAGGCAGTAAAATATCCCCAGTAAAAAGCTAGCGTTATTTTACCATGATTTTATGACCCTAATGCGACTTACGGTGTTCCTCTGTAAGTCGTGTTAGGATATTTACATAGTAGGGTATTTGCTTAGTAATGAGATGCAAAATATGCATTTTGCATGTTTTACATGTTATTACTATCCACCTTATAATTGAAAGAGAAAAATGCCTAGATTTCGACCCAAATCGGGAGATAGATGTTTATCTCACAAAAACGAATACATCGGTATAATGGAAAGCCGATTTTGGACGTTTTCAACTGCACATCCATCGTGGAAGCGTACAAAGTTGACGGGGGCGTGTCGGAGGCGTGGCAAAGGTGGAACTGGGGCGTGGTTATCGGCCGAGGAGAGATGG
The DNA here is from genome assembly GCF_901765095.1 of Microcaecilia unicolor. Classification (NCBI taxonomy): domain Eukaryota; kingdom Metazoa; phylum Chordata; class Amphibia; order Gymnophiona; family Siphonopidae; genus Microcaecilia; species Microcaecilia unicolor. Next base: position 367,914,194 of record NC_044034.1, read on the forward strand.
GCGCCTTTCGCCGATAATGGAAAAAAAGTATGCGTTTGTAGCTAGAATTTAGGGCACTTTTCCTGGACTCTGTTTTTTCACGAATAAGGCCCCAAAAAGTGCCCTAAATGACCAGATTAACACCAGAGGGAATCGAGGATGACCTCCCCTGACTCCCCCCCAGTGGTCACTAACCCCCTCCCACCAAAAAAAATGATGTTTCACAACTTTTTATTTTCACCCTCAAATGTCATATCCACCTCCCTGGCAGCAGTATGCAGGTCCCTGGAGCAGTTGTTAGGGGGTGCAGTGGACTTCAGGCAGGTGGACCCAGGCCCATCCCCCCCCACCTGTTACACTTGTGCTGGTAAATGGGAGCCCTCCAAACCGCACCCCAAACCCACTGTACCCACATGTAGGTGCCCCCCTTCACCCCTTAGGGCTATAGTAATGGTGTAGACTTGTGGGCAGTGGGTTTTGAGGGGGATTTGGGGGGCTCAACACACAAGGGTAGGGTGCTATGCACCTGTGAGCTCTTTTACCTTTTTTTTTGTTTTTGTAAAAGTGCCCCCTAGGGTGCCCGGTTGGTGTCCTGGCATGTGAGGGGGACCAGTGCACTACGACTCCTGGCCCCTCCCACGAACAAATGCCTTGGATTTATTCGTTTTTGAGCTGGGCGCTTTCATTTTCCATTATCACTGAAAAACAAAAACACCCAGCTCACAAATTGTCGAATAAAACATGGACGTCTATTTTTTTCGAAAATACGGTTCGGTCCGCCCCTTCACGGACCCGTTCTCGGAGATAAACGCCCATGGAGATAGGCGTTTTCGTTCAATTATGCCCCTCTATGTAACCCAAAGCAGCAACTTAAATATCACCGCAGGGAAAAAAAATCAGGCCGCATTAGGGCCCTTTAAGTCGTGTTAAGGGGTTAATAACGTGACTTGAAGCCATAACGTGGTCTGATAACTTTTGCCCTTAATGCTATTCTTCACCAGCTGTTTCAGTTATTTTTCAGTCTCTGCCTGCGTTGCTGGGGGGGGGGGGGGGGGGAGGTGTGTGGAGAGGGGGTATGGAGGCCTTTGGAATACAGCACTGACCAGCATTTGCAGCAATGGAGATATTTTTGAAGCTCAAATCTCCGAAAATACTCCCCCAACATTTGTTAGTTTCCGTTATTTTTCCCTTCGTGTCAAATTTGGTGAATTTCTGCTCTTTTTTGGGAGAGAGATTGTACTAGACGACAGACAGGACAGAAAACACTGATCCCTTTTACGTTATTCCTTCCAAAACACCATCTAATGGAAAGCATAAACAAGGTCGAAAAATCAACTGGTCCAATATTGAAGTGAAATGATATATTAATCCCCATGTAAATGTATGTGCTGATTGTACTTATTAATTTATAGAATACCACCATCCACGTGGGTAAATGTACACATTCACAAACACAGCGTTTTAACGCTATGGTGCTTATTTCAGAAGCTCTAGCCGTGTTTTGGATGTCTGAAAACCAGCATTTAGCCACCTTATCACATGACATGCACATTCAAATACCAATTTTATAAAGCCAGAAAATGGAAGTTTAAAACTGCTGTATGTCCATATGACAAGGGGGTGTTGTCTGGGTGTGTTTTGGGTGGCTGAGGGGAGATATGATAGACAGGGCTGGTCTTAGCAAGTGCGGGGCCCTATGCAGACCAATTTGGTGGGGCCCCATCCTAGCCCCGCCCCCACCCTAGCTCCACCCCATTGATGAGATTATTCCATTTTTATAACATTTTTTTATTTATGAAATTTCAAATAAAGACAAATGAAGCTAAACTTATACAAAAAAACCTGATTGAAATAATAAGCAGAATGCTATCATGAAACCTCCCCTCCCCAGAAATTATTCAGTTCAAGTCCACTACAATTAGTAGCGGGCCCAAGCCGGGGGTGGATGCTGTGCTGGTGGTGGCGGGAGCAGAGTGGCCGAGCCGCGGGAATGGGGATCATCTCAGGCGACTAAGGCGAGCAGTGGCGGAGGTCGGAGTGGAGGCACGAGCGAGGCAGATTTGAGGCGCTGCTCGGGGCCCCCTTAGGTGCGGGGCCCTATGCGGTCGCCTTGGTCGCCTCTGCCTAAGACCGGCCCTGATGATAGAGGTCTATAAAATAACGAGTGGAGTGGAACGGGTAGACGTGAAGCGTCTGTTTATGCTTTCCAAAAATACTAGGACTAGGGGGCATCCGGAGAGTGTTATTGAAGCTGGAAGCAACAACAAAAACTGGAGCTGCAGTGTCATCACTAGTGAGTAAAATCGATTTATTCTCTACAAACATGGGCCATATTAAAGAAGAGTTTTCTGGACAGATACAGCGGATGAAAAAAGACTTACAAAATTAATCAGAAAGCAACTGCTGCTTTAGTTACAGACAAATTGCTAATGCATAGGAAAATAGAGGCACCTGGTCAAAAGAAACCAGACAAAAAGCTCCAAAAAAAAAAAGTTCCCCACATAAAAGCCCCTGACAAAATAGACTCCCGACAAAAGGGCCTAATGAAATAGATTTATTTTTGAATGGTACGAATTTGAAGGATACAAAGAAGTGGAGGAGCCATAAATTACTGAGAAAGTCCACGGCTTGTCACTTGAAAGTCCTGGCACCCGCCTACGGCTTGACTTCACTATCCACACTTGGTATCTAGTGAGAATCATAAATCTGCTTGAAAACATAATCCAGCTTGATTAAGAGTCTATTTTGTCCTGGGTTGTTTTGTTGTGGGGTTTTTTGGGGAGGGTTTTTTTTTTTTTGTCATGGTCTGTTTTGGTTTTAGTCTGTTTTTTTTTTTTTTTTTGTTTGGTCTATTATGTCGGGGTGCCGAAAACAGAACAATTAGAAAACTTTAGCAGAAGACTGAATCTCCGCTTGTTCAATTTTCCCAAATTGAGTGATATGACTCCTTTGGATACCTTTAAGAAATACTTGGTAGATCTTCTACATTTTTCTTCAGACCAGATACCTCCTGTTACCAAGATTTGCTTCTGGAAGGAAAACCTCTCAAGGTTTAGCTTCTATAGACGAACGGCAGGAGATTGAAAATGAAAGTAAAGTGGACTTGAATAATTTAACGGCATTTTCGGAGGACACTTCTATTGAAGTTTTAGGACATTTAGCTCTACTGGTGATATTTGCGTTTGAGCAAGATCTTCATTTGTGTATTTTTTTCTTTTTTTATAGTTTAATTTCTTTTATTGATTTTCGATACAAATACAATCAAGAGCTCACAACATAACAACAAGTAACATTTTACAAAGTATGGCAATATCGGAGTTCACATGTAAGAAGCAGCTATCCATATCTAGGTTTAAAATTAAGTGAAGAAAAGAGGCAGAAAAGAGAAAAAGGAGGAAAAGAGGGGGGTGGCTGGAGTGTACAGAACATGCATAGACCATAAAATACATCTAATTGAGTGCTTATCGTTGTACAATGCCAAAATATGATACAAGTGGCAGTCATTTCTCCCGATATGCAGCAAAGCGAGAAGATGTCTTTGCAATTCGTATTGGTAGATTTGGAGCACTAAGTTCCACCATTCCTGGTAGGTGAATTGGTGCAAGGATTCTTCATTTGTATTTTAAAAGATCTCAGGAAGTGTTTTTTGGACAAAAATTTTGGATTTTTTTTCAGACATAACTAAATCCACACAGGAAAGGAGGAAGGCCTTTTTGGCTTTGAAACAACAAGTTAAGGATTTGGGAACTTCTCTCCTTTTGAGTTATTCTTGTAAATGTGTGATAGGTTATCTAGGGGTTAAATATGTATTTTTTTTTTGTTCCTAATCAGCTTAAGTCTTTTGTTGAATTAAAAGAAAACTGTCTGTGCCCTTCTACTTAGTTTGCAGATAAGAAATACAACTTAGGGGATAATCGTGTTAATAGCCTTTTCCTTATTGTCTTTCTTTATTTCCTTTTTTTTTGGTCCTCCAGATTTCAGGTTTTTGCGCCCCCCCCCCCTCCCCACCTAATTGTGGTCTAATTAAGAAGCGTTGGATATTCCTTATTATAACTAACCCAAAAAAACATTTTTTATTTGGTGATATTCCTGTAATTCATATGCGCTGTGTTTCTGTAACAAATTTATTCTTGTGATAATTGGTTTGAAACTTATAAACAAAGAACTTTAAAATCATATATAATTATGATGTGAGAATCGTGCCACTTCCCCTTAAGGATACTCCCTCACACTGTTAGAACCACCTTAAAACTCATAGTCCCGCCTAAGGGGGAAGTGAAATGGGAGGGGTGGAGCCAAGAGGGCATGGTCCAGGAAGTATAAAAGCTCAAGGCAGAGCGAGATTAAGAAGGCCCAGAGGAAAGCAGTGACACCCAACTGCATTTGCCCTCCACCACCTATCTATATACTGCAACTCTGACAGTCAGGTAGGCCACGTTAATCTTGGAACCTTGCAAACTGAAATCTTTGACCCGGCTGCAGTGACGATCCTAGGTTGGTTGCCACCCGGGGTGGATCGTCAATGCGCACCCCTCCCCAGGTGCAGCACGACACCACCCCCTGGCACAATGACACCCCCCCCCCCCCGGGTGCATTCTTAGCTGCTGGGAGCATCTCAGCTCTGCTGGCTCCCTGGAATAGCAACATTCCATGTAGAATCTCAAATAGTAGCAACAGAATCTCCAATAGTAGCAACATTCCATGTTGAATCTCAAATGGTTTTTGCAACTACATTCAAAGCGGGTTACATATATTCAGGTACTTATTTTGTACCAGGGGCAATGGAGGGTTAAGTGACTTGCCCAGAGTCACAAGGAGCTGCAGTGGGAATTGAACTCAGTTCCCCAGAATCAGAGTCCACTGCACTAACCACTAGGTTACTCCTCCACTAGCAACATTCCATGTAGAAGCCTGCCCTTGCAGATACCAATGCGGCCGCGCAAGCTTCTGTTTCTGTGAGTCTGACGTCCTGCACGTACGTGCAGGACATCAGACTCACAGAAACAGAAGCCTGCGCGGCTGCGTTGCTGATCTGCGTGGGCAGGCTTCTACGTGGAATAGCAACATTCCATGTAGAATCTCAAATAGTAGCAACAGGATCTTAAATATAGCAACATTCCACATAGAATCTTCAAATAGTAGCAACAGAATCTGAGCATTCCATGTAGAATCTCAAATAGTACCAACATTCTGTGTAGAATCTCCAGTAGGGAAAGGGAAATGGGACTTGACATACCACCTTTCTGAGGTTTTTGCAACTACAGTCAAAGTGGTTTACATATATTCAGGTACTTATTTTGTACCAGGGGCAATTGAGGGTTAAGTGACTTGCCCAGAGTCACAAGGAGCTGCAGTGGGAATTGAACCCAGTTCCCCAGAATCAAAGTCCACTGCACTAACCACCAGGCTAGACTACTCCTCCACTCATTCCACCAATAAGAGCCAACCTCATCAGTGATGTCACAATGGCTTGATTGCCCGATACTTGGCTCACTTCTGATATTGTGATGTCATAAGGGAAAGGGGGGAAGGGAAATGGGACTTGATATACCACCTTTCTGTGGTTTTTGTGACTACATCTGAAGCATTTTACATAGTATATACAGGTACTTATTTGTATCTGGGGCAGTGGAAGATTAAGTGACTTGCCCAGTCACAAGGGAGCTACAGTGGGAATCAAACCCAGTTCCCCAGAATCAAAGTCCATTGCACTAACCATTAGGCTATTCCTTCACAAGCAATATTCTACATAGAATCTCAAATAGTAGCAACATTCCATCTAGAATCTCCAATAGATAAAGGGAAATGGAACTTGATATACTGCCTTTCTGAGGTTTTTGCAACTACATTCAAAGCAGTTTACATATATTCAGATACTTATTATGTACCAGGGACAATGGAGGGGGGTTAAATGACTTGCCCAGAGTCACAAGGAGCTGCAGTGGGAATTGAAGTATTGAACCCAGTTCCCCAGGATCAAAGTCCACCGCACTAACCATTAGGCTACTCCTCCACTCTAATGTAAGGCCAACGAAAGCATCATATATAAGAATGAACTTCCACAGACTCTGGAAAAACAGTGGCAGAAGGGAAACGATCAACTCACATTATTTATTCCATATGTGAATGCAAAGTGTGGGGCAGGAGAACACCGAATGAATCCAGCAAGCAAACCTGTCTTCAGGGCAGTAAGGCAAACAAAGACTAACACTGTAGGTGTGCCAGAAAGGGCTCGGATATTTTTAGATATCCCAGCTGTTCATCTTAGGATTTCCTAATGAAAAGAACATTTTTTTCCTGCATCTGCTAACCGTGACCACTGTAACAACAAATGCAATGAATGTGAAAGACTGGAAGACTTGTCCTATATCCTGAAAGTGCCAGGCAGAGATGACGTCATCCAGCGGTGCCCCCTCACATCTGGATCCTGAGCCTTACCAGCTGTGGCTCATGCACCAAGGCTTCCGCAACTATCCGAAGGACCCCTCAGCAAAGTCAGGTGTTCAGGATATCCACAGTGAGCATGCACGAGAAGTCTGCATACATAGGAAATCCAGTATATTTTATTTTTTTATTTGTTACATTTATATCCCACATTTTCCCACCTATTTGTAGGCTCAATGTGGCTTACATAGTACCGGAGAGGTGTTACAGACTCCAGTGTGAACAAATACAGAGTGATGTTGTGGTAAGATAAAGTTCGTGTGGCACAGCCGTAGAACGGAAGAGTTGTGTTACGTCCATTACGTTCTTTAGTTTTGTTGTGTTGCAGAGATCAGGCATTTATGTTGGGATCGGTAGGGTATGCCTTTTTAAACAGGTTAGTTTTTAGTGTTTTCCGGAAGTTTAGGTGGTCGTTCGCAGTTTTCAAGGCTTTTGGTAATGCGTTCCACAGTTCTGTGTTTATGTAGGAAAAACTGGACGCGTAAGTTGATTTGTATTTGAGTCCTTTGCAGCCTGGGTAGTGCAGATTTAGGTACGCTCGTGTTGATTCGGACGTGTTTCCGGTTGGTATGCTAATTTATCTCATGTATATTCATTACGGACATCCTGAAAATGCGACCAGGGTTGGGAAGCCCTGGAATAGACGGTCCTGAGCCTGAAAGTGGACCATATCATAGTATGCATAATTAAACAAGAATGATTAACAAAACTACAATGCAGATTAAAACTATATAAAACAAAGACATCACTAACATCTGATGTAAAAGGGGAGGGGGTAAGGGCGGGACTAGGGTAGGCAAAAAATGCATCCAGATAGTATTGATATTTGGGGCAGTTCTATAAATTGGTGTCGTCATTTAGGTGCCTGAAAATGCCCAACTAAGGGGCCCTTTTACTAAGCTGCGGTAAAAGGTGCCTTGCGCTAGTGATGGTGGCCATTTTTGCATACGCTGAGGCCTTTCTTTACCGCAGCAGGTAAAAAGACCGAAAAATGAAATGGCCAGGCAGTAAGATTACGCTTACCTTGTGGCCATGCTGGGGGAGGGGAGGGGAGCATTCACCACCACCCGCTGAGGTGGCAGTAAGGGCCTCCCGCGCTAGCCCGGCAGAATTAATTCCACAAAATTTTCAGCAGTGCCGCAAATGTCACATGTGGAGGGTTGGTAGTTCCAGATTGCCAGACAGTACAAGGGCCCCTTAGTGCCATTTCTATAATGCCATTAATCTAGGATAGGCTAGAGGCACAAGGCGGAATCGGCACATAAAAATGTAGGCATGGCCACTTAGGTCACTTCAACGGCTGGAGTGGACGCACCAAAGTGCCACAAAGGAAACAGCGAAGGTCACTCAATGAAGCGATGATGCTGGTTTGTTGAATAACAAGAGCGAATCTATGGTCAACAAAACGACTCGACATGGCCGTGTTTCGGCCCATCAGCCTCCCTCAGGAGTCTTCCTGTGTTGTATAGATGGGTTGGTAGATGTCACTTGTTGTATGTATTCCAAGTGAAATTACTATGGAAATGCGTCATTCTCTTAGCAACTGGTTCTGAATGCAAAGAGCGCCATGTCACGTGCACAACTGATATTATTCTATAAGTTACACATGTCACTAGGCCAAACACCAATGACGCACACTGTTCCATCCAAGCTAAGGGGCCTTTCTACCAACGTGCGGTAAAAAGAGACCTTAGTGAGCCCCTATGCGGGTCTTTCATGCACGCTGCAGGGTTAAAATGGCCAAATGTCCTCTTTTCCCATTAATGGCCATGTCCTAATTTTCCCACTAGCCTATGGCCCATTCGCACATGAGACCCTAATGCCACCTATTTTGAAAGTGGTGGGGAGTCATGCGTTAAACCTGCGCTAATCGGTTAGCAAGTGGCAATACCAACACGTGAAACCATTTAAAAATATTTTAGCAGGTGGTTTGCACACGCGCATTCAAAAATTAGCACAGGACTCGCAAGGATGCCGCGGCAAATCCTGAACTCCTTCCCACCACCACCCGAATCGCTGCTGCTTCCTCATTATGTCTCTTTTTCTCTTTCCTTCCCCGTTCCCTGTAAGTCCTGCATTTCTCCTTCTCCCTTCCGCCGGCTCTCCTCTGTAGCCCCAGGCCCCTGTACCTCTCTGGTAGCGGCGATTGAGACAGTTTTCCACCAGCGTCGGAGCTACCCTCTTCTCTGGAGCGTCCCGCCTACTTTGATGCAACTTCCTGTTATCCGCATAGGCGGGACACACCTGAGAAGAGGCCCCGACGCTGATGGAAAGCTTTCTTAATCATCGCCGCTGCTGGAGAGGCACAGAGGACTGGGGCTACGGAGGAGAGCTGGTGAGAGGGAGAGATACAGGACTCACTGGGAGTGGGGAAGAGAGACTTGATTGGAGAAGGAAGGTTGAAGGGGAGAGAAGGGTGGGCAGGCCTGGAAGAGAGAGGAAGAGACCTGGCACTCAAGTGGGGTAGGGTGGGCAGGGCATGGGGAGAGACAAGGACAAAGAAAAGATGCTGGGCAGGGAGGAACATTGGGACAGGAAAAGGGGGAGACGGAGACACAGGGGGGCAGAGGATGCCCCCCAGGGCTGCTCCAGGTGAAGGTGAGCAGTGTAAAAAATGTGGGCGGGGGGGGAGGTGCCACGAAAAATTGCTTGGACACTAAGGCTGCCGTGATCCGAAAAAGTTTGGGAACCTCTGCGCTAGGCTGTAAAAACCTGCTGCTTCAGTGAAAATACGTAACAATAATAATCAAAATATTTAAATGTTTGACTCTGCAAATGCCACGGGCAGATCGCTCACGTGAAACAAGTTGTCGCCGAGGTCACTAACAGCATTAGATTGTTAGGAGTGTTCAGCGTATCACTTTATATTTTTTGTGTCAGCCTGCCAAATACGAGGCCTAAAACTAAATGAATCGTGCAGGCACGGTGGCGTGAATACATTTGTTAATTTAAGCAACTTGTACTGGTGCTTTACAGAGAAAACCCAGCCGATTGTGGGTTGCATTGTGGCACTGTGAGATGAACAAAGCTTTGAACCCCTTTCAGAGAACAGTATAGTCATAATGTGTAGCCCATGGCCTCTTGGGCTAGCTGGGGCCACTGTCCTTTCATGAATCTTCACGCCTCACACAAATACTCTGGCACCTCACCAGGGGATTTGTAATGTACACTGTGTCCTGCGTATTACTCTGCTAATAATGACAGAAGACCTTGCTTTGCAAAACATGACTTCCTTTCTGCTGCTTTTATTTATTTCTTATATCAAAATATTGGATTCCGGCCAGGTAATAACAAAATAGTTGCCCCTAGGACTTAAGGTACTTGTAAAGGAATTATTTTCTCTTGCTGCTTTTTACTAGTCTAATCATTTGTCTACAGTTCCTTTAAGGAGCAGATCGAGAAACCCAGGCCAAGCCACAAAAAGACTCAGTAAAAAAAAAGATATAGGGGACCCGTCACTGAAAATTCAACGTGCATAATAAAATGTGGAGCAGCTGCAAAAGAAACGCCAGCAAGAAAGGCTTGAGATGCTTAAAATTTAAATGCCTCCGTGGCATAAGTGTACAGGAGGCCAGTGGCGGCCCTACCATTAGGCCAATTGAGGCGGGGGACTCAGGTGGCACTACTACATAGTAACATAGTAACATAGTAGATGACGGCAGAAAAAGACCTGCACGGTCCATCCAGTCTGCCCAACAAGATAACTCATATTTGCTGCTTTTTGTGTATACCCTACTTTGATTTGTACCTGTCCTCTTCAGGGCACAGACCATATAAGTCTGCCCAGCACTATCCCCGCCTCCCAACCACCAGCCCCGGCACAGACTGTATAAGTCTGCCCAGCACTATCCCCGCCTCCCACCACTGGCTCTGGCACAGACCGTATAAGTCTGCCCAGCACTATCCCCGCCTCCCAATCACCGGCTCTGGCACAGGCACAGACCGTATAAGTCTGCCCAGCACTATCCTCACCTCCCCACCACCAGCCCTGCCTCCCAACCACCGGCTCTGGCACAGACCGTACAAGTCTGTCCAGCACTATCCCCGCCTCCCAACCACCAGTCCCGCTTCCCACCACCGGCTCTGGCACAGACCGTATAAGTCTGCCCAGCACTATCCCCACCTCCCAACCACCAGTCCCGCTTCCCACCACCGGCTCTGGCACAGAACGTATAAGTCTGCCCAGCCCTATCCCTGCCTCCCAAGCACCAGCCCCGCCTCCCAATCTTGACTAAGCTCCTGAGGATCCATTCTTTCGGCACAGGATTCCTTTATGCTTATCCCACGCATGTTTGAATTCCGTTACCGTTTTCATTTCCACCACCTCCCGTGGGAGGGCATTCCAAGCATCCACTACTCTCTCCGTGAAAAAATACTATTACTACTATTTAACATTTCTAAAGCGCTACTAGGGTTACGCAGCGCTGTACAGTTAACAAAGAAGGACAGTCCCTGCTCAAAGGAGCTTACAATCTAAAGGACAACATGTGAAGTCAGCTTACAATCTAATGGACAGTATGTGCGGACAGACAAATTGGGGCAGTCTAGATTCCTGGGTAGAGGTGAAATGGTTAGGTGCCGAAGGTGACATTGAAGAGATGGGCTTTGAGCAAGGATTTGAAGATGGGCGGGGAGGGGAGCTTGGCGTATGGGCTGAGGAAGTTTATTCCAAGCATAGGGAGAGGCGAGGCAGAAAGGGCGGAGCCTGGAGTTGGCGATGGTGGAGAAGGGGACAGAGAGGAGGGATTTGTCCTGTGAGCGGAGGTTTCAGGTAGGAGCGTACGGGGAGATAAGGGTAGAGTGGTAGTGAGGGGCTGCGGATTGAGTGCATTTGTAGGTTAGTAGGAGAAGCTTGAACTGGATGCGGTACCTGATCGGAAGCCAGTGAAGCGACTTGAGGAGAGGGGTGATATGAGCATATCGGTCTAGGCGGAAGATAAGACGCGCAGCAGAGTTCTGAACGGATTGAAGGGGGGATAGCACTCTTTATAGAACGGCATCTCCCCCCTTCCTTCCTCAACCCCCCTCCCCGAGCCTACCTCTTTTTTTTTTTTTAATTTTGAGAAGTCTTTATTTATTTATTTATTCATTCATGATATTTATACCCCACGTTAGCCTGAAATAGATTCGAGTTCAATGTGGCTTACAAACAAACAATAAAGTGAATAAAGCATAATAATGTACAGGATATAACACAAATTACAATAAATTCAAGAAGCAAATTAATATATGTGCAGTAAGTAACCAGGGATTTAGACTATCTCAAGGTCAAACAAGTAGTTAAGGGTGGATAGGTGAGAGCTTAATTAGGCTGGACTAGATGGGAAACGAGATTAAGAAAAGGGGGTGGGTAAAATTCAAGTAGAGGGGTCCTTTTACAAAGGCGTGCTGAAAAATGGCTTGTGGTAGTGTAGGCGCGGGTTTTGGGCGCACGCCGATCCATTTTTTTAGCGTGCCTGTAAAAAAGGCCTTTTTTATATTTTTGTCGAAAATGGACGTGCGGCAAAATGAAAATTGCCGCGCTCCCATTTTGGGTCTGAGACCTTACCGCCAGCCATTGACCTGGCGGTAAAGACTCATGCAGTAACCGAGCGGTAATGACCTATGGGCGCCAAATGCCAGTTGGCACACGTCCGTTACACGCTACCGAAAATAAAAAATATTCTTCAGATGCGCGTATCGGACACGTGCCAAAAATGAAATTACCGCAAGAGCCACGTGGTAGTCGGGTGGTAACTCCATTTTGGCACACACTGGGTGCGCGTAGACGCTTACATGGCTTAGTAAAAGGGCCCCAGAGTTCTTTGTATCCAGAAAGGCCAGACTGAAGAAATGTGTCTTTAGAAGACTTCTAAAAGTTGATTGATTTAGAAAGAGAATTCCAAATTTTGGTGCCTTGGTAGTAGGAATTAGCCAAGTGAATTTTTTTATTTGTTTAGATTTTAACTTTGCTCAGACCTTTCAGTAGTAGCTCAAGGTGAGTTAATTTCAGGTACTCTGGATATTTCTCTGTCCCAGGAGGGCTCACAATCTAAGTTTGTACCTGAGGCAATGGAGGGTTAAGTGACTTGCTCAAGATCACAAGGAGCAGCAGTGGGTTTTGAAAGACTGGTGCTCTAACCACTAGGCCACTCCTCCACCCCAAAGAATCTTGTTACTCTTTGGGGTTCTACATGGAATGTTGCTACACTTGGAAATTCTGCATGGAATCTTGTTATTCTTTAGAATTCTAGAATCTTTATTTATTTATATTTTGCTCACACCTTTTTCAGTAGTAGCTCAAGGTGAGTTACATTCAGGTACTGTAGATATTTCTCTGTCCCAGGAGGGCTGACAATCTAAGTTTGTACCTGAGGCAATGGAGGGTTAAGTGACTTGCCCAAGATCACAAGGAACAGCAGTGGGATTTGAACTGGCCACCTCTGGATTGCAAGACCAGTGCTCTAACCACTAGGCCACTCCTCCATTCCAGTTGCTACCCTGAGATTCTGCATGGAATCTAGTCACTCTTTAGGATTCCAGAATCTTGTTACTCTTTGGGGTTCTACATGGAATGTTGCTACACTTGGAAATTCTGCATGGAATCTTGTTATTCTTTAGAATTCTAGAATCTTTATTTATTTAGATTTTGCTCACACCTTTTTCAGTAGTAGCTCAAGGTGAGTTACATTCAGGTACTCTGGATATTTCTCTCACAATCTAAGTTTGTACCTGAGGCAATGGAGGGTTAAGTGACTTGCCCAAGATCACAAGCAGCAGCAGTGGGATTTGAACCAGCCACCTCTGGATTGCAAGACCAGTGCTCTAACCACTAGGCCACTCCTAGTTTTGATTTCTATATGTGGCCATTTTGAGACAGATGGAGGTGTTGAATTGTTTTATATATCACATTCTTACAGATAGGGAAATGCAAGACAAGATATTCTCTAGATGATGAAACAGCATTACGAGGGGGTAATTCAATAAGATTATTTATATACGATGGGGCTTCACCAAACAGGATTTGGTGAATGAAAACGCATAAGTTGAAAAATATTGAGGAGTGTAGGCATATGTTTTGGACGCACGCAGATCCATTTTTCAACACACCTGTAAAAATGCCTTTTTTTGGCCAAAAATGGATGTGCGGGCAAAATGAAAATTGGCACACGTCCATTTTGTGTTTGAGACCTTACTGCCACCCCATCACTTAGCGGTAAGGTCTCACACATTAACCAGGCGGTAATTGTCTACACATGTACAAGGCCGATTACCACCCGGTTAGCACCGTGCGCTGGAAAATATAATATATTTTCAAAATGAAATTACCACCCGGGCCATGCGGTAGCCGGGTGGTAGTTTTGAATTGGCACACATTAGGCGTTCGTAGGCACCTAAGTGGCTTACCAAAAGGGCCTCTCTCTCTCCTGAGAATGGCAAGGACAAATCAAACTTAGGTATAAAGTATCGCATGCCAAGTAAAATGAGTTTATCGTGTTGGGCAGACTGGATGGACTGTTCAGGTCTTTATCTGCCATCATTTATTATGTTACTATGTTACTCTTTGGGGTTCTACATGGGATGTTGCTACTAATTGGGATTCCAGAATCTTGTAACTCTTTAGGATTCCAGAATCTTCAGAACTTTTAGTACAAGAACAGAGCTGGGCAGACTTCTATGGTTTGTGCCCCGAAAATGGCAAGGACAAATCAAACTTGGGTATAAAGTATCGCATAAAGTGATAAACCATGATTTTGTCTTGTTGGGCAGACTGGATGGACTGTTCAGGTCTTTATCTGCCGTCATTTACTATGTTACTATCAGGCTTATTTTCGAAAGTGATCACCGGCGATCTTCCGACATAAATCGGGAGATGGCCGGCGATCTCTCAAAAGTTTTCAACTTTGTAGTTTTTGCTTAATTCTCTGTAAGCCACATTGCGCCTGCATGAGTGGGAAAATGTGGGATATAAGCGATCCATAAATAAATAAATAGCGAAGGGACATGGGCGGGCATGGTCGTGGCTAACAGATGGTCAGCTTTCGCGGATAGTGGGAAAAAAAAGCGGCATTAAGCAGTATTTCGCTGGGTTTACTTGGTCTTTTTATTTTCACGACCAAGCCTCAAAAAGGTGCCCCAACTGACCAGATGACCACCGGAGGGAAAGGGAGATGACCTCCCCTTACTCCCCCAGTGGTCGCCAACCCCCTCCCACACTAAAAAAATACAAATCAAAACCTTTTTTACCAGCCTGTATGCCAGCCTCAAATGTCATACCCAGCTCCCTGACAGCAGTATGCAAGTCCCTGGAGCCGTTTTTAATGGGTGCAGTGCACTTCAGGCAGGCAGACCCAGTTCCATCCCCCCCCCCCTACCTGTTACACTTGTGGTGCTAAGTGTTGAGCCCTCCACCCCCCCCCCCCAAACCCACTGTACCCACATGTAGGTGCCCCCCTTCACCATAAGGGCTATGGTAATGGTGTAGAGTTCTGGGGAGTGGGTTTGGGGGGGGATTTGGGGGGCTCAGCACCCTAGGTAAAGGAGCTATGCACCTGGGAGCTATTTGTGTATTTTTTAAACATTTTTAGAAGTGCCCCCTAGGGTGCCCGGTTGGTGTCCTGACATGTCAGGGGGACCAGTGCACTACAAATGCTGGCTCCTCCCATGACCAAATGCCTTGGATTTCGCTGGGTTTGAGATGGCTGGCATTTTCCATTATCGCTGAAAAACAAAACCGGCGATCTCCTCTGGCATTTGGCCGGGCTAAACCGTATTATCGAAAAAAAATGGCCGGCCATCTTTTTCGATAATACGGTTCCGGCCAGCTGTTGCACCGCCACCAAAATAGATCGCCGGCAACATTCGATTATGCCCCTCTATGTTACTCTTTGGGGTTCTGCATGGAATGTTGCTACTAATTGGGGGTGGAAGGGATGGTGGATGCCTGCAAGAGCCTCCCAGTGTCAGGGGTGTAGCCAGAAGTCCAAGCTTGGGGGGGGGGGGAAACATTTACTCTCAGCTCTTCTCTTCCCCTGCTTATACCTTTGCTGACAGGGATGCCAAAGCCCCGCCAGCTGAAGAGATTCGCTGGCTGAGCCCCCGTCCGTACTTCCTCAGCAGCAAGAACATTGACAGGGTGATTCAGCCATGGATGCCAGCAAATGCTCAGAACTGAGTGTCAGCATCCACGGCTGAAGCACCCCTCTGGCTTCCTCATTGCTGAGACAGCATGGGCGGGACCTCAGCCAGCGAATCTCTTCAGCTGGCGGGGCTTGGGCATTCCCGCCAGTCGTTTTTCTAGTGCTGAAATTTTGGAGGGGGTCTGAGCTCAAAGTTGGAGGAGACCAGGCCCCCAAGCCCCCCACCCCCTTGGGTACACCTCTGCCTAGAACAGGTTTGAGAAGTCCCAGTTCATTCATAACTCTGAACCGTACACTTGCAGACATGGTGCACAATAGAACATAAGAATAGCTATACTGGGTCTGACCGATGCTGACTAGCCCGGTATCCTGCTTCCAACAATGGCCAATCCAGGTCACAAACACCTTGCAGAAACCCAAATAGTAGAAATATTCCATGCTACCAATCCCAGGGGAAGCAGTGGCTTCCCCATGTCCATCTCAATAACAGACTATGGACTTTTCCTCCAGGAACTTGTCCAAACCTTTTTTTGAAACCCATATATGCCAACCTCTGTTACCACATCCTCCAGCAGTGAGTTCCAGAGCTTAACTATTCTTTGAGTGAAAAAATATTTCCTCCTGTTTGTTTTAAAAGTATTTCCATATAATTTCATTGAGTGTCCCCCATTCTACACCACTCAGGATTTTACAGTTTCTTCTACCACGGAACTGAAATGTGGAGGAGACAGGATCTCTTCAACAAAGCCTACAAAAGACATCCTTAATGAAACAAATCATGCCTCAAACCACTCAAGTGCTTCAAAAAAACACCTCTCACACGACCTTACCTAACACCTTTCCATCTAAATCCTCATCTACCTTCAGCTTATTATCGACTGTATTTAAGATCATGTAATGACTACATCATAATAACGCTCTGTAAGCCACATTGAGCCTGCAAAAAGGTGGGAAAATGTGGGGTACAAATGCAATAAATAAATAAAATAAATGTACCCAAACAATTTGATCAAAAAATGTGGAACAACTGGAATGAATCTGAGATGTGTGTGACGACTGTAAAAAGTAACCAAAGACAAATTTTGTTATTTATTTTATTTATCACATTTGTATCCCACCTTTTCCCACTGATTGCAGGCTCAAAGTGACTTACAATAATACTGTAGTAAAGTTACAATGCATAGTAACATAGTAGATGATGGCAGAAAAAGACCTGCACGGTCCAACCAGTCTACCCAACAAGATAAACTCATATGTGATACTTTTTGTGTGTATACCCTACCTTGATTTGTACCTGTCCTCTTCAGGGCACAGACCGTATAAGTCTGCCCAGCACTATCACCGCCTCCCAACCACCAGTCCCGCCTCCCACCACCGGCTCTGGCACAGACCGTATAAGTCTGCCCAGCACTATCCCCGCCTCCCAACCACCAGTCCCACCTCCCACCACCGGCTCTGGCACAGACCGTATAAGTCTGCCCAGCACTATCCCCGCCTCCAACCACCAGTCCCGCCTCCCACCACTGGCTCTGGCACAGACCGTATAAGTCTGCCCAGCACTATCCCCACCTCCCAACCACCAGCCCCGCCTCCCACCACCGGTTCTGGCACAGACCATATAAGTCTGCCCAGCACTATCCCCACCTCCCAACCACCAGCCCCGCCTCCCACCACCGGTTCTGGCACAGACCATATAAGTCTGCCCAGCACTATCCCCGCCTCCCAACCACCAGCCCCGCCTCCCACCACCGGTTCTGGCACAGACCATATAAGTCTGCCCAGCACTATCCCCACCTCCCAACCACCAGCCCCACCTCCCAACCACCGGCTCTGGCACAGACCGTATAAGTCTGCCCAGCACTATCCCCGCCTCCCAACCACCAGCCCCGCCTCCCACCACCGGTTCTGGCACAGACCATATAAGTCTGCCCAGCACTATCTCCGCCTCCCAACCACCAGCCCCGCCTCCCAACCACCGGCTCTGGCACAGACCGTATAAGTCTGCCCAGCACTATCCCCACCTCCCAACCACCAGCCCCGCCTCCCACCACCGGTTCTGGCACAGACCATATAAGTCTGCCCAGCACTATCCCCACCTCCCAACCACCAGCCCCGCCTCCCACCACCGGTTCTGGCACAGACCATATAAGTCTGCCCAGCACTATCCCCACCTCCCAACCACCAGCCCCGCCTCCCACCACCGGTTCTGGCACAGACCATATAAGTCTGCCCAGCACTATCCCCGCCTCCCAACCACCAGCCCCGCCTCCCACCACCGGTTCTGGCACAGACCATATAAGTCTGCCCAGCACTATCCCCACCTCCCAACCACCAGCCCCACCTCCCAACCACCGGCTCTGGCACAGACCGTATAAGTCTGCCCAGCACTATCCCCGCCTCCCAACCACCAGCCCCGCCTCCCACCACCGGTTCTGGCACAGACCATATAAGTCTGCCCAGCACTATCTCCGCCTCCCAACCACCAGCCCCGCCTCCCAACCACCGGCTCTGGCACAGACCGTATAACTCTGCCCAGCACTATCCCCACCTCCCAACCACCAGCCCCGCCTCCCACCACCGGTTCTGGCACAGACCATATAAGTCTGCCCAGCACTATCCCCGCCTCCCAACCACCAGCCCCGCCTCCCACCACCGGTTCTGGCACAGACCATATAAGTCTGCCCAGCACTATCCCCACCTCCCAACCACCAGCCCCACCTCCCAACCACCGGCTCTGGCACAGACCGTATAAGTCTGCCCAGCACTATCCCCGCCTCCCAACCACCAGCCCCGCCTCCCACCACCGGTTCTGGCACAGACCATATAAGTCTGCCCAGCACTATCTCCGCCTCCCAACCACCAGCCCCGCCTCCCAACCACCGGCTCTGGCACAGACCGTATAAGTCTGCCCAGCACTATCCCCGCCTCCCAACCACCAGCCCCGCCTCCCACCACCGGTTCTGGCACAGACCATATAAGTCTGCCCAGCACTATCTCCGCCTCCCAACCACCAGCCCCGCCTCCCAACCACCGGCTCTGGCACAGACAGTATAAGTCTGCCCAGCACTATCCCCACCTCCCAACCACCAGCCCCGCCTCCCACCACCGGTTCTGGCACAGACCATATAAGTCTGCCCAGCACTATCCCCGCCTCCCAACCACCAGCCCCGCCTCCCACCACCGGTTCTGGCACAGACCATATAAGTCTGCCCAGCACTATCTCCGCCTCCCAACCACCAGCCCCGCCTCCCAACCACCGGCTCTGGCACAGACCGTATAAGTCTGCCCAGCACTATCCCCGCCTCCCAACCACCAGCCCCGCCTCCCACCACCGGTTCTGGCACAGACCATATAAGTCTGCCCAGCACTATCTCCGCCTCCCAACCACCAGCCCCGCCTCCCAACCACCGGCTCTGGCACAGACCGTATAAGTCTGCCCAGCACTATCCCCACCTCCCAACCACCAGCCCCGCCTCCCACCACCGGTTCTGGCACAGACCATATAAGTCTGCCCAGCACTATCCCCGCCTCCCAACCACCAGCCCCGCCTCCCACCACCGGTTCTGGCACAGACCATATAAGTCTGCCCAGCACTATCCCCACCTCCCAACCACCAGCCCCACCTCCCAACCACCGGCTCTGGCACAGACCGTATAAGTCTGCCCAGCACTATCCCCGCCTCCCAACCACCAGCCCCGCCTCCCACCACCGGTTCTGGCACAGACCATATAAGTCTGCCCAGCACTATCTCCGCCTCCCAACCACCAGCCCCGCCTCCCAACCACCGGCTCTGGCACAGACCGTATAAGTCTGCCCAGCACTATCCCCACCTCCCAACCACCAGCCCCGCCTCCCAACCACCGGTTCTGGCACAGACCATATAAGTCTGCCCAGCACTATCCCCGCCTCCCAACCAAATTGATAGTAGGATAGAAATAACAGTTGAGCAGTGAATGGTATTGAAATAAGATAGAATTAAACAAATAATAAGTAGTAAATAAGAAGATAATAAGGTGTAATTAGAGTCCATTTGATCATATAATATAGGTGGAGTTGAGGGTGACCTGAAGCAATGCACAAGGAACATGTGAATGGTTGACACAAGGAATGGAATAAAGAATTCAGAACAGATTATGTATAGTGAAGCCTGTTAATTAGAACCACTGTTGGGTCATTCAGAGCTGCTCTTATTCTCATAGGGGCTTAATCTATTCTGTGTTATGTTTTTCTTCCCATCTCTGGCAGAGCTTTTAGCCTTATGTTAGAGAAGTCCATTGTATCTAAGCAGAGAGAATCACTATTCCTAGTGTTTGCATCTGAGTTCAGGCAGAATGCTCTACGACCTTGCCGATGATGCTCACGAGTCCAGGAGATGAATCAGTGGGAGACTTTTCTAAGAAATAAAGCCATTAATCTTGGCTGCCCTGATAGGTGAAAATGCAGTTACTGTGAGGAAAGAGGTTTTCCAGGTTAAGAGAGATGTACAGAGGAAGAAGTAAAGAAAGTGGAATTGGAAATTCAATGCATTTTTAGAAGAAAACAGCTCACCCGGTCTGGCAAGTGAAAATAACCAGATCCAACATTTAACAACCCCCTCAGAACACACACACACAACTGAATGAACCCTCTTTGTGCATGATTTTAGACTGGCCCTACCTGCTCTATTGCCTCCATGGGCCATGTTTGATGTGACATGGAATCGGATAGAGTATCACAGTGCACATGCTACGAGCTCGATATACTAAACTTCTTACCCATAGAAAATTGAACCTAGAGGAGACCATTCTATTAAAGAAGGACGCCAAAATTTAGCTGCCAAGTGTGTGCTCAAATGGCCGGAGTACTTTTTTTTTTTTTTTTTTTTATTACATTTGTACCCTGCGCTTTCCCACTCATGGCAGGCTCAATGTGGCAGGCAATGGAGGGTTAAGTGACTTGCCCAGAGTCACAAGTAGCTGCCTGTGCTGGGAATTGAACTCAGTTCCTCAGGACCAAAGTCCACCACCCTAACCACTAGGCCACTCCTCCTCACTGGCATATATGCCTGGCTGTGTGTACAGTACACATGCGTGTAAGGTACAATATTCTGGTTATGCACTATGCTACGAGAAGGTGTGTAAATGTAATGGTACTTAATTTGAAGGTAGACATACTCATACTGAAGAATGCAACAAAGAAAATGTTCCATTCAATGTGGAAACTCAAAAGAGTAAAACCTTTCTTCCCAAGGGAAATATTTCGTAGTCTGGTACAATCAATGGTACTAAGAGGGGCATAACCGAACGCGAACGCCCATCTCCATGGGCGTCTATGTCTGAGAACGGGTACGTGAAGGGGCGGGACAGACCTTATTTTCGAGAAAAAAAAATGGACGCCCATCTTTTTTTTTTTCGATAATACAGTTTGTGCTGGGCAAATGCATCGGATTTCTGCGGATTTGAGCTGGGCGGTTTCGTTTTTCAGCGATAATGGAAACCGAAGGCGCCCAGCTCAAAAACGAACAAATCCAAGGCATTTGGTCGTGGGAGGGGCCAGGATTTGTAGTGCACTGGTCTCCCTCACATGCCAGGACACCAACCGGGCACCCTAGGGGGCATTTGTAACAATAAAAAAAAAAAGTAAAATACCTCCCAAGTCCATAGCTCCCTTCCTTTGGGTGCTGACCCCTCAAATCCCCCCCAAAACCCACTGCCCACAACTACACTATTACCATAGCCCTTATGGCTGAAGAGGGGGCACCTACATGTGGGTACAGTGGGTTTTGGGGGCGGTTTGGAGGGCTCCCATTTACCAGCACAAATATAATAGGTGGGGGGGGGATGGGCCTGGGTCCTCCTGGGTGAAGTCCACTGCATCCACTAACAACTGCTCCAGGAACCTCCATACTGCTGTGATGGAGCTGGGTATGGCATTTGAGGGTGGCATACAGGCTGGAAAAAAAAGTTATTAAAGTTGGGGGTTTTTTTGGTGGGAGGGGGTTAGTGACCACTGGGGGAGTCAGGGGTGGTGATCCCCGATTCCCTCCGGTGGTCATCTGGTCATTTAGGGCACTTTTTTGGGACTTGTTTGTGAAAAAACAGGTCCAAAAAAAGTGACCCAAATTCGCCTTTCTTTTTTCGATTATCAGCCGAGGTCGCCCATCTCTCCTCGGCCGATAAACACACCCCAGTCCCGCCTTCACCACGCCTCCGACACACCCCCATCAACTTTGTTCGTTCCCGCCACAGAGTGCAGTTGAAGACGCCCAAAATCAGCTTTCGATTATACCGATTTGGGCGCCTTTGTGAGATGGGCGCCCATCTCCCGATTTGGGTCGAAATCTGGGCACCCATCACTTTTGAAAATAAGGCCGTAAGTCACCTAGACTATTGCAATGCACTTTATGCCAGATGTAAAGAATAAATTATCATGAAGCTTCAAATAGCCCAAAATACTGTAGCCAGACTCATATTTGGTAAAACAAAATACGAAAGTGCCAAACCCTTAAGAGAGAAACTACACTCTGGCTCCCACTTGTGTTTGTGTGCCTTGTGAATTGTCATCAATAAAAATTGTTAAAGAACGTATTACGTTCAAGGTTTGCACCCTGGCTCATAAAATCATTTACGGAGATGCCCCGGTCTACATGTTAGACCTCATAGACTTACCACCCAGGAACACTAAAAGTTCAGCACGCACATTCCTGAATCTCCACTTCCCCAGCTGCAAAGGACTAAAATACAAATTAACACATGCATCTAACTTTTCCTACATAAGCACGCAGCTATGGAATGCTTTACCATTTAACGTGAAAAAAATGGGCGACTTAACCAACTTTCGGAAATTACTGAAGACTTACCTTTTCAACAAGGCATACCGCATCGACCCATTTTCTGAACTTTAACGTATTATATGAACTGTAACGCATCACCACTGTATCTATTATTCCAAATTTGATCTCTTTATACCTGTTTGCTTAATTCTACTATATCACTTATGTTCTGTATGTAATACCGATTATATCTTTTACTCTGGAATGGCGATTGCCATGACGGATCAATGTAAGCCACGGATGTAGTGGGCATGCAAATCTTTCTCATGCATATTCATTAGGGATATCCTGAAAACCTGGCATGTTTGCATTCCTCAAGGACTGAACTTGGAGAAGCCTGCAATACGTCCTTACATTTGGGTTTCTAAAATCAGTCTTTAGGGAACCCCAAGCCAGTCAGTCGGGTTCTCCAGATATCCGTAATGAATATGCGTATCTTACTTCTAATGCCGGTCAGAAAATCACAAATTTCATTAAACTTTTATAATATTTTCCTCTTTACTGAAATATTTTATGCAGTAAAGAGTTTCTTGTGGAAATATTTCCTGTTTTTACTGCATAGACACAAATCAACCTACATACGTATGTTATAACATCATACTTCCTAAACACCAAGCATACCACCATTCATACGTCAATGGAGCTCATTGCCACCAGGCTTTTTGTTTTTTAATTTTTAAGAATCTTTATTGAGCATTGAATAGCAATACAACTGTTCAAAAGTACAGATATAACAACAACAAGTAAGCAAAAGTACATCCGCACAGACATCAAGGATCACATCTCAATAAGCTGCCTAAGTACTTTTTCAATGCAGCTATAAAATCAAATCGGTATCCTTAGTTTTTCCATTTGTATATTCACCCCTCCCAGAAAACATGCAATACAAAAAACCACCCTAAGCAAAAACAAATGTCCTGAACCAATCTGTAAGTTACTCTTTTAAATTAGCAAGGAGTCTTCTGAAAAACAGTGCTGCATTTGTAATCCCAAAACGTCTTATCTTTGAGGCTCCTTATTTTTCCATCGGCTTCATGGTTGGCTGAAGAACGGGGATAAGCCTCACAGTCCAAGCTCTGTGATGCTGTAACACAGCATTATGTCTTTAACATAAACCTCTTCAAGCCCAACGCGTTTCGCACTAGGCGTCTTCAGGGGCTCCAATTCTACGCACAATAGCAAAACAGGAATATAAATTCCCTCCCCACATGTCAACAATATACCACATTCAATATACTTAAAAGCTACCGTGTTTCCCCGAAAATAAGACAGTGTCTTATATTAATTTTTGCTCCCAAAGATGCGCTAGGTCTTATTTTCAGGGGATGTCTTATTCGGGAGTAGTAGGGGGACTGCGGCGGTCGGGAACAGTATTGAAGTGGGGGGCGGTATCCTGCAGGAGTAGGCCGTGGCTCGCCTATCTGCCCACAGTGACCGCAGGACTCGAGCGGAGCAGAGCTGCCATGGCCGGGCTGGGAATGGAGGAGGGGTATGAACTAGGGAAGGTAATGGAATGTGGGGCCGGGCTGCTCTGGCTGGGGGTCTCGGGAGGTTGTGAGAGGGCTTAGGGCACAGGATCATCCCTACCGTATTACAAACGTTTAAAAAAAAAATTCTACAGTAGCTCCGTTCCCCGTTGGTGGCGCTTTATGCGCTCCTCCTGTACATTCGCAACACTTTCCATCCTTCTAGTCTGACTTAGCCCTTGGGCGATGGAGCAGCGCCGAAAGGGCTCGGTTACTCATTTTCTTTTCTTTCATTATTTCTGCAAGGGGGATGTTTCTTTTCTTTCCAGGCTCACTTACTGGTAGTTGGTCTTCACAAAAGCGTGAAGGAAGATGGTAGGAGTCCGCTGGACGATAGATTTTCCACCTCAGTCTTGTTTCTTGCATTTCTTTTATGTTATTTCGTCTTTGGGTTGCAGCGAAAAAAATTAAGGTTTCTGTGTCCATGTCCCATCGGGGCCAAACAAAAACTTTGCTAGGTCTTACTTTCGGGGGAGGCCTTATATTTAGCAATTCAGCAAAACCTCTACTAGGTCTTATTTTCAGGGGATGTTTTATTTTCAGGGAAACAGGGTATATTCACCTCACTCTCTATAAGCTCTCATATCTCTGGGCGATTGCCAAGATGGCTCCCTCCATGGAATGCCGGAAGTGACATCAGCAAAGCAGTGTTACCGCAATACAGGTTATACTCTCGCCTACCTTGTTGCTATCTTTTATAGATTCCCCCACTCCACTTCTTTGTTCAAACCCGTAGGTGTCACTGTTCTCCAATCATGTATCAATCGCTGCTCACTCTGCATCATTCTATGTAGCACATTGCCTTTACTACAAACCTCAAATCTTCTAACCTATGTTGGTTATCCTGCATGAGATATATTTGCATACAATGGAGGCAGTGCATGCAAATGTGTCTCATGCACATTCATTGTGGGTATCTTGAAAACCAGACTGGCTTGGGGTTCCCCGTGGACTGGGTTGAGAACCCTGCTAGGAAAACAAGGCTTGGATTAAAGTAATGGAGGTGGAGTAGAGGTTATAGATACGGTTGTAAGAATTAGAGGGGCCCTTTTACTAAGCCGCGTAGGCGCCAATGCACGGCCAACGCACGCCAAATTGTAGTTACCACCCGATTACTACAGGGCCCTTGTGGTAATTACAATTCTGGCGCGCGTCGGAAAAATATTTTTTATTTTCTGACGCATGGCAGCTAGGCGTGTCAAGTGGAGTTTGACAGGCATAGACCATTACCGCCTGGTTACCGCGTGAGACCTTACTGCTAGGTCAGCGGCTTGCGGTAAGATCTCAGACGCCAAATGGACACGCAACAATTTTCATTTTACCGCCCGTCCATTTTCGACAAATTCTGCACGCGCCCAAAACCCGCCTCGACACTACCGTAGGCCATTTTTCAATGCGCCTTTAGTAAAAGGACCCCAGAGTTTTTCAAATCAGTTTTGAAAGGTGAGATCCAAAAAGCAGCACCTTCTCTTGGCACACTTCAGTCACTGTTTAAAAATAAACTAATTGTACCCTACTAAAAATATGTTAATTCACATTTTTACCCAAGAGCAAATTAGAGTTCGGAGTGACAGCTGTGGCGGTGTTCTGGCCCGATCTTGTGTGGGTCTCAGGCAGGAGTAAATGTATTCTGCTCTGAGGACTCCTAGCAGAAATATAATTAGCTAGATGGGAGGGAGGGGTCCATGGAGAGAGGGAGGGAATTAATAGGGTATCTGTGATGACATTTCCTTCTGTGTGGTCCATAGGTCTGCCTCCTGGCAAGGACAAATATCTTTTTTTAATAGAAATATCTTTCTTTGCTATTGGGTCTTTTATCATTATTTCCTTTCAAAAGACGAACAGAATGCAAATGGGCTGAGCTCACTTACTAGGAAGCTTTGCTTTCTCTCTCTAGAAACAGTTCTCAGCTGCCACAATTCGTGCATGGCACTGGGAAGAACATTTCAGGGTGGGCATATATATGGCCAGAACTTCACCAGCTGGCTGCAATTCTTTCACGATTTCACGAACTCTTAGGAATAACTTTCTCACGCCACAGATCCACACTGGAAAAATCATTTTAGGGCTCCAACCAACCCTCAGGAGAAACACGAACAATTCTTTCATAAAAAGCAATGCATAAAATAAGTTATACCACTCGGCAAATCAAACAAAACGGGAGATACTGGTAAACGTGGCCCATTTCCAAGAGAAAGGCCTGTGAAACCCCTCAGCATTCAGCAGGGAGAGACTTAGAAGGAGTACAGGCTTCTGGTTACAGCAGTGGGCTGAGGACCGAGGGTTCAAATCCCAGTGATGCTCCTTGTGACATTGGTCGGGTCGCTTAACTTTCTACAGCCTCAAGTATAAACTTACACCCCTGTTTACAAATCCGCGCTGGCGCTTGCCACGCTGCATTGCCGACACAGCCCATTCAAAGTGAACGGGCTATGTTGGCAGTACCGCACTGCCGGCCGCCAGCGTAGCTTTGTAAACAGGGGCCTTAGAGGTCAATGCAGAAAGCCTGAATTAGAGCAGTGCTGTTCCACCCAGTCCTTGAGGAACTCTCAGTCTCGTTAGGTTTTCAGGATATCCACAATGAATATGCATGAGATAGATTTGCATGCACCACCTCCTTCATATGTAAATCTTTTTCATATATATTCATTATGGATATCCTGAAAAACTGATGGGAGACTAGATGTGCCTCAAGGACTGGGTTGAGAAGCCCTGCCTTAGAGCCTGAAAGTAATGGAAGTACAATCCAGACTGGCTCAATCTGTCCTCCGTTTTCTGGAGCCACATGGTAACCCTAGTTAACCGCAGTGAACACATGAGGCCTGTGTCTGATGTGAAGTGATTACAACCTGGGCCACTGAGAAGGAGGGGGCAGGGGGGGAACAAAATTCCCCAGGGCCCAGGCTCCAAGGGGGGCCCAGCCTCCAAGGGGGGCCCAGCGTCCACCCAGCACTAGCATGGCTTTCCTGCTCCTGTGCACCGCAGAGCAGAGTTATTGGAAATCTAAACTACCCCAACTTGACATTTCGTCCTTTAGATTGTAAGCTCTTCTGAGCAGGGACTGTCCTTATTTGTTAATTTGTACAGCGCTGCGTAACCCTAGTAGCGCTCTAGAAATGTTAAGTAGTAGTAGTAGTAGTAGTATTGAGCTATTGCGTTAAGTTGGCTCGGCCGGCCACATGTCCTTTTTCCTGCCGCATCCCGCCTCCTGTTTCAAGTACTTCCTGTTTGGAAGTGACAGGAAGAAGGACCTATGCAAAGCAACACAGCGGAGCAGGAGAGGAGACAAGTAAGCTGGCCTGGAGAGGGGCATGCTTGGGCCCGGGAGGGGGGAGGGGAGGCCTGGGGGGGGGGGGGGGGGTTTGCTCCCGGCCTAGCTTTGTCTCTCTGCAGCCCTGATTACAACTTAACACTCACAATCTAACAGCAAATGACAGACTAACAGGTATAGAAATATTTCTCACAATAAATTAGGGAAGCAAAAAAGGGAGGAAGAAAAATGTTCCAAGGTAATCTGAGAATAATGAAGTCCAGTCTTCTAAAAAAAAACCTATTCTTCAGTGAGTGATCAAACAGATGTACACCAAAGTCGTAAATAATTCTGATCCAACATGTCTTGACGTAAAGACTTCCTCAGGGGTCATCATTTATGAGATAGAGGCAGTGTGTTTTTTCTAGCAAAAAAGGTGCCGGTACTCAAATGCTAGGCCACCCTTCATGGGTGGGGTGATCATTGGGGAACCCATCCCATAATAGCCAGGTCCCCTTGCAACCAGTCACAGAATTGGTGTGTGGAGCCTTTCATTAAAACTTCCATGGCTCAATTTTAGCAGACAATGGACAAGGTGCCAGTACTGAGAAACCCCCAAGGTCCCTCTCAAAAAAAGTCATGGGTACAGGGAAGACGTGACTATACAAAATGCCAGACTTTAAATAAATCAAATACTTGGTGTCCTGCTTAGCATACATTTTGTCAGTCACATTTTGAGACTCTGACATTTGATTATTTTATTTTTGTTACATTTGTACCCTGCACTTTCCCACTCATGGCAGGCTCAATGCGGCTTACATGGGGCAATGGAGGGTTAAGTGACTTGCCCAGAGTCCCACTAGCAACATTCCATGTAGAAGTTGGCCCTTGCAGATCACCAATGTGGCCGCGCAGGCTTCTACATGGAATGTTGCTAGTGGAATAGCAACATTCCATGTAGAATCTCAAATAGTAGCAACATTCCATGTAGAATCTCCAATAGTATCTGTTTTATTTTTGTTACATTTGTACCCTGCACTTTCCCACTCATGGCAGGCTCAATGTGGCTTACATGGGGCAATGGAGGGTTAAGTGACTTGCCCAAAGTCACAAGGAGCTGCCTGTGCCTGAAGTGGGAATTGAACTCAGTTCCACAGGACCAAAGTCCACCACCCTAACCACTAGGCCACTCCTCCACTCATGTAAATCTTGGTGTTTTGCATAGTCAAGTCTTGCCTGTACCTCATATATGGTGACCCCTGAGGAAGGCTTTATGCCGAAACACGGCCCATGTTGAGACAGAATTGTTTATGCCTTTGGCAGGTCAAGCTTGTACATCTATTTGATCACTCGCCGAAGAATAAAGAATATTTTTTTAGAAGCTTGGACTTCATTATTGTCTGATTACCTTGGATCACTTTTCTTCCACCCTTTTTTGTTTCCTGTGGAAGCTTCATGCCCCTCTTTTTGTTGTCACAAAACATTAGAACGTTAACTGAAGTGCTTTTGAAAATGGCACTGTGCACTTCAACCTAACGATGACCCCCACTAGCCAAATCCCTATCTTACCGAGACTTGCTGACCTGAACATGTATACCCTGGAGGAAAGGAGAAACAGGGGTGATATGATACAGACGTTCAAATATTTGAAAGGTATTAGTCCGCAAACGAACCTTTTCCGGAGATGCAAAGGCGGTAGAACGAGAGGACATGAAATGAGATCGAAGTGGGGCAGACTCAAGAAAATGTCAGGAAGTATTTTTTCACGGAGAGAGTGGTGGATGCTTGGAATGCCCTCCCATGGGAGGTGGTGGAGATGAAACAGTAACGGAATTCAAACATGCGTGGGATAAACATAAAGGAATCCTGTGCAGAAGGAATAGATCCTCAGAAGCTTAGCCGAGATTGGGTGGCAGAGCCGGTGGTTAGGAGGTGGGGCTGGTGGTTGGGAGGCAGGGCTAGTGCTGGGCAGACTTCTATGGTCTGTGCCCTGAAAATGGCAGATACAAATCAAGGTCAGGTATACACAAAAAGTAGCACATATGTGTTTATCTTGCTGGGCAGACTGGATGGCCCGTGTAGGTCGTTTTCTGCCGTCATCTACTATGTTACTATGTTACCAAGGCCTTAACCCTTACATCTAAGCAGATGATGTCATGATATACATCCTGTTCAAACACGATCTAACAGAAATCACAAACGAAATCAAACTCAGCCTGCAAAAAATCATGAACTCATGGGCAGATGCATTTCAACTAAAACTCAATGCAGAAAAAACACACTGTCTAATCCTCTCATCCCAATACAACTCGAATAAACCCACCAATATAAACACCCCAGACTACACCCTTTCTGTTTCAGACACCCTGAAAATTCTCAGAGTGACAATTGACAGAAACCTCACACTAGAAAGCCAAGCGAAAACTACAACAAAGAAAATGTTCCACTCAATGTGGGAACTCAAACGAGTAAAACCTTTCTTCCTGAGGGAAATATTCCGCAGCCTGGTACAATCAGTGGTACTAATAAGTCACAAGACTACTGCAATGCGATCTATGCCGGATGCAAAGAACAAATCATTAAAAAAAACTCCAAACTGCCCAAAACAGCAGCCAGACTCATATTTGGAAAAACGAGATTTGAAAGTGCCAAACCCCTACAAGAAAAACTGCATTGGCTCCCAATCAAAGAACGAATTGAGTTCAAAATCTGCACCCTGGTCCATAAAATTATTCATGGTGAGGCCCCGGTATACAAGGCAGACCTCATAGACTTACCAATCAGAAACACAAAAAGGTCAACATGCACATACCTAAATCTCCACTACCCAAGCTGCAAAGGACTAAAATAAAAATCAACCTATGCATCCAGCTTCTCCTGCACAAGCACGCAACTATGGAATGCATAACCAAACATCATGAAAACAATGCACGATCTAACAAACTTCCAGAAATCACTAAAAACCAACTTGTTCAAAAAGGCATACCATAACAATCCAACTTAAACACCTGAACCCTGCAACACAACGAAACTTATACCAGAACAGGACAAAACTTAACTCTTCCTCCTTGACTACCTAATTTACTCTGTCACTCTTGAACTTTAACGCAATATCACTCTGTATTTCTCATACCGGAATTGGCGATCGCCATCACGGTACTATGTAAGCCACATTGAGCCTGCAAATGGGTGGGAAAATGTGGGATACAAATGCAATAAATAAATAAACATCAAACTTTGTTTCATATGTGAAATTGGGTCAACTCTATAACGCAGGGATTAACATTGACTTACCCCATTCCTGGCGTAAATATTTAGAATAAGGGCATTTACAGTTAAGCGCTGTTCTGAAAATCCCCACTTAACTTACATTGCATTTATTTGCAATGGAGGATACGCACACATGGTGGAGCGCAGGCAGGGCTCGCACATACGCATTTGAATTATAGAATGCTCTACTTTACACGCATATCTCTGGCATTCAGGTGCTAATGCTTAAACTGCCTCCCGCGATGAAGCCAACAGCGCAGAACCCATACCGCCAGAACAGCGCAGAAAACTAGCTGGCCAATGCTCAAAGGAAATGGTATTCAAATTATATGCAACCTATAAAAGCGAAAAGCAAGGGAGGAGTTGGGCTTGATGCATGTGTGGAAGAGTTTCGCGGTAAGCGCAGTTCCTGTGCGCATACACCAGGAAAACCCAAAAGTGAAGCACATATCATTGCCTGTTTCCTGTGCCTTTAAGTATGAGCTTTTCAATGCATTTTTTTTTTACTAGAAGGCTTCTATTAAAGCGCAGGAAACAGGCACCATTGTGTGCTTTCACTCTCTGCCTTCCCTTCTCGTTGCTCTCAGCTCTGCCTCTGGTCCCGTCCTTGCGGAAACAGGAAATGAGGGCGGGACCAGAGGCAAAGCTGAGAGCAACAAGAAGGGAAGGCAGGCTGAAGCGCTGACTCGCCGAGCCTGCTCGTGCTCGCCTTTCACTACTGCTGCCGCCAGGACCCCGGTAAGATGACTTTTAAGTTATGGGCGGCATGCAGGAAGGTGAGGGGCAGGCGAAGGACTGTTGTGGGAGTGGGAGAAGAGGTTGGGCTGGAACTCGAGTCGGAGGGAGGGGCATCTGGAACTCGGAGGGGGGTCTGGAACTCTGAGGAAGGAGGGAGGGAGGGGCTGGAACTTGAGTCGGAGGGAGGGAGGGGCTGGAACTCGAGTTGGAGGGAGGGAGGGGGTCTGGAACTCAGAGGGAGGGAGGGATTGGGGCCTGGAACTCTGAGGAGAGGGGGCAAGGGGAGGAGGAGAGGGGGGCAGGGAGAGGGGAACAAGGGGGGGGGGGGGAGAAATGCACCACCTGTAAAAAAAAAAAAAAAAAAATTAAGCACCCCCAATCATTTTGAAAAAGTTGGCTCCTATGCTCTGACTCCCATACATTCGTCTCTCACTACCAGCGCTTAGGAGCTTGCATGGTCTTCCTTCTGCTTCCAAAGTAAATAAAAACTCAGTGGTGTTCCTAGGTCGGCTGCCAACCAGGTCGTCACTGCGTTTTACCCCCCCCCCCCCCCCCGCCAACTCACGCCCAGCAAGATTTAATGTTAAAATACATTGCACCAATCCGGTTCTCTGTTTGAACTTGGAAATAAGATATTTAAAAGGTCAAAGGCCAACCCTGAATATCCAGCACATATTATTTCTCACGCACCTCTAAATTTGCTGGAACGGAGCCCACCCTGCGGCGTCTTGTTGCTCTCACCCAAAATAACCACAAATACAGGCGTTTGGAAGACATTTAACAGCCCTTCTGTTGGCTTTGCAATGATTCCTTTGCAACACCGGCGGAGCAGGCTTCATGGAGTCCGTGGCACAGATGGAGAGAAAAGCTATTGAAACCAAAACCCACTCTGAAAATACTACTATTAATTATTTCTATAGCGCTACTAGATGTACGCAGTGCTGTACACATTATATACTGGTACTTTCTCTGTCCCTAGGGGGCTCACAACCTAAAGTTTTTTGGACCTGGGGCAATGGAAGGTTGAGTGACTTTGCCCAAGGTCACAAGGAGCTGCAGTGGGACTTGAACCCAGGTTGCCAGGATCAAAGCCCGCTGCACCAACCACTAGGCTACTCCTCCACTCCCATACAAATGCTAAAGGAGGGATGTGATAAGCTGGGGGTAAACTAAAAGCAAAGCAAGTTCAAAAAATTCTGTCTAGCTATGTCTGGGACTCAGTCCAGAACGTTTTTATTTCATCCCAGCCCTTTCTCTGCAAGCAGGACAGAAAAAAATAAAATCTATACTGGGAACTAATCCCAACAGATTTTGCTTTCAGTGGGAAAGTTGTGCATAAAATTTGCTTTATGGCCCCCGGGGGGGTTATTTTTTTTTTCTACATCGTAAACCAGTCACAACTTTTTTTAACCCTATCCAAGAGCTTTTTGAAATTTATGTAGTGAAATTTAGCACACGATGCAGATAAAGTATAGCCCAGCCATAACGAATTATGACACCTCGCCAGAGATCACAAAGATAAATCAGCTGTTTATGGCTTCCATGTAAGTTATTTTCTAATCAGACGACTAATGCTCTAATTAATGTTAACATTTGTAAACCTGACAGTGAAATACAGCAACAAGCTCCGCCGGGATGCATCAATCCAGCCGCATTTAACATTTTTCATTTAGAACATTTTTTTTATCTGGATTTTATAAATCAGAAAGTTAAATCGGAGTTGGGGAGAATGGATCGATAAGCTAAATTAGAACTGTACCCATTCTGATTTATAAACAAAGCCTTTCAGACTAGGCTTACAGCTACATGAACAAAAAAATAATGTTCACTTATAAATCAGGTGAGACAAGAAAACCTTCAGGCTGAACTGTCCCGGTCCAGGTTTCGGTACTAGACTGAAGGCTCGTTAGCGCACAGTGTACAAAATGTACAGAGGAAGTCATGGATAAGGGCAAAAGCGACAGGGACACTGCCCGGGGTGCAAAAATCCTCTTTAGGGAGTGAAAGGGAGGGGGGAGAAAGGGAAGGAATTAGGATAAGAGTAAGGAGGGTGAAAAGGTGGAGAAAAAAGTACAGAACAGTCTCTATTATCAGCCCGCTGTCCTCAGAGAATACCTGCTACAGGTAAGTATCTTCGCTTTATTGAATCTGCATTTGCAATGTATATGGTACATATGTATCTATGTTCCCTTGAATTTTCAAAGGGAACCTCTCCAGGGAAAATGCACGCTTATGGATACTGCTAGCAAGGAACATAGGAGCCCTTTTACTAAACCGTACTTAACGCAGGATGCGTTAAAATGTTTTAGTTAGTTTTTCCATTTGTGTGCATTGACCCCGTGGTATTTAAAAAAATCACCAAAGACCCACCTGTTCGGAAAGGCATACCCTACCGACCCAACTTAAGTACCTAAACCCTGCAACACAACGTAACCTAAGCTCGTAATGAACACTATATATCTCTTCTTCTCTACATACATACATACATAGTAACATAGTAGATGACGGCAGAAAAAGACCTGCACGGTTCATCCAGTCTGCCCAACAAGACAACTCATGTGTGCTACTTTTTGTGTATACCCTACTTTGATTTGTACCTATGCTCTTCAGGGCACAGACCGTATAAGTCTGCCCAGCACTATCCCCGCCTCCCAACCACCGGCTCTGGCATAGACCGTATAAGTCTGCCCAGCACTATCCCCGCCTCTCACCACCGGCTCTGGCACAGACCGTATAAGTCTGCCCAGCACTATCCCCGCCTCCCACCACCGGCTATTCCTATCTAATATAATAAAACGCACCGTGAACGTTCTAATGAGGACAACGTTCTGAAGCTGGTTCGTGGGGTTCGTGGGGTTCGTGGAGTTCGTGGCGTTCGTGGTGTGAAGCCATCCAGCCGTCTCTGCCCCGCCCTCGCGCCTAAACAAACAAATACGGAAGCGAAGCGTCAGGGAAGGAGGCGGCGCTCCCGACCTCTAGCCTTCCCTTCGCTGTGTTCCGCCTTCAAAACAAGGCGGAACACAGCGAAGGGAAAGCTAGACGTCGGGAGCGCCGCCTCCTTCCCTGACGCTTCGCTGCACGAACCGCCACGGAGGTAAAGTTAAAAAGAATAAAAAAAAAAAAAAAAAAGGGATGCATGGATGCGAAGGGGGGGGCATGGATGCGAGGCATGGATGCGAAGGGGGGGGCATGGATGCGAACGGGGGGGGGCATGGATGCGAACGGGGGGGGGGGGGGGGAGAAGAGGGCGGGCCAGGCTGGGACATGGAGAGAGAGTAGCATGGATGCGAGGGGGGGGGGTCATGGAAGGGAGAGAGGGGACTTGCTGGAAAAGGATGAATGGAGGCGGCAGGGGACAGAGGAGCATGGATGGGTATGGATTAGGAGGGCAGGGCACAGGGAGAGAGGGGAATTACTGGAAATGGATGAATGGAGGGGGCAGGGGACAGAGGAGCATGGATGGGCATGGATTGGGAGGGCAGGACTCAGGGAGAGAGGGAAATTGCTGGATAGGGAAAAATGGAGGGGCCAGGTGACAGAGGAGCATGGATGGGCATGGATTGGAAGGGCAGGACTCAGGGAGAGGGGAATTGCTGGATAGGGATGAATGGAGGGGACAGATGGGCATGGATGGATATGGATTGCAGAGCAGGCCTCAGGCAGAGAGGGGAAATGCTGGATAGGGAAAAATGGAGGGGCCAGGTGACAGATGAGCATGGATGGGCATGGATTGGAAGGGCAGGACTCAGGGAGAGGGGAATTGCTGGATAGGGATGAATGGAGGGGACAGATGGGCATGGATGGATATGGATTGCAGAGCAGGCCTCAGGCAGAGAGGGGAAATGCTGGATAGGGAAAAATGGAGGGGCCAGGTGACAGATGAGCATGGATGGGCATGGATTGGAAGGGCAGGACTTAGGGAGAGGGGAATTGCTGGATAGGGATGAATGGAGGGGACAGATGGGCATGGATGGATATGGATTGCAGAGCAGGCCTCAGGCAGAGAGGGGAAATGCTGGATAGGGAAAAATGGAGGGGCCAGGTGACAGAGGAGCATGGATGGGCATGGATTGGAAGGGCAGGACTCAGGGAGAGGGGAATTGCTGGATAGGGATGAATGGAGGGGACAGATGGGCATGGATGGATATGGATTGCAGAGCAGGCCTCAGGCAGAGAGGGAAATGCTGGATAGGGAAAAATGGAGGGGCCAGGTGACAGAGGAGCATGGATGGGCATGGATTGGAAGGGCAGGACTCAGGGAGAGGGGAATTGCTGGATAGGGATGAATGGAGGGGACAGATGGGCATGGATGGATATGGATTGCAGAGCAGGCCTCAGGCAGAGAGGGGAAATGCTGGATAGGGAAAAATGGAGGGGCCAGGTGACAGAGGAGCATGGATGGGCATGGATTGGAATGGCAGGACTCAGGGAGAGGGGAATTGCTGCATAGGGATGAATGGCGGGGACAGCGTAACCCTAGTAGCGCTCTAGAAATGTTAAGTAGTAGTAGTAGTAGTAGTAGTAGATGGGCATGGATGGATATGGATTGCAGGGCAGGCCTCAGGCAGAGAGGGGAAATACTGGATAGGGATGAATGGAGGGGGCAGGTGACAGACAAACATGGATGGCCATGGATTGGGAGGGCAGGGCTCAGGGACAGAGGGGAATTGCTGGAAAAGGATGAATGGAGGGGGCAGGGGACAGATGGCCATGGATTGGGAGGGCACGGCTCACACTGTCTCTCTCATATACAATGTCTTTCTGACTCTCACTCTCACACACTCTGTCTCACACAGTATCACATTCACTCTCTATGTGCCACACAGTCACTCACACACTCGCTTGGTGTCATACACTCACTCTCACTGAGAATCTGTGTCTCACACACACTCTGTCTCTTGCCCACACACACACACTCTCTCTCACACTGTGTCTCACATACACACTTGCACACACTCTCATTCTCAAACACACTCACACCCAGAGTCACTCTCTCTCTCACACACTCACACTTTCACTCTGACTCTCAAACACTCACTCTCACATACACTCACCCAAACATACACACTCCAAGGAAAACCTTGCTAGCGCCCGTTTCATTTGTGTCAGAAACGGGCCTTTTTTACTAGTGTCTCTATAACTATGAACCTTATTAGACCACAACATCACTTTGTATTTGTTTCTCTACCGGAACTTGCGAACACCTTTACGGTATTATGTAAGCCACATTGAGCTTGCAAATAGGTGGGAAAATGTGAGATACAAATGTAATAAATAAATAAATAAATTATCCGATCTATGCTAATCCAACCATCCGGCATAATCGACAACCCCACCCCACCCTCCATGATATCATCACATTAACATTAAGAAGTAGGCAAGTTCTCTTTCTGTTTTCCAGCTTCACACGCTGCTGGTTAGCGTTAATAACTAATACAAACACCCTATGCC
This sequence comes from Microcaecilia unicolor, assembly GCF_901765095.1. Taxonomy (NCBI): domain Eukaryota; kingdom Metazoa; phylum Chordata; class Amphibia; order Gymnophiona; family Siphonopidae; genus Microcaecilia; species Microcaecilia unicolor. The sequence continues at coordinate 367,950,782 of NC_044034.1, forward strand.
TGTTCTTTACGCACGAAGTATGTTTTCTGTGTATTTTTAAGGGGGTTACAATTGTTTTTCGTATTATACGATTTGTCACTTATCTGACAACGTCTCGGTCCCGTTTATGTCAGATAATCGAGACTGTACTGTAGCAGGGATCAGGATGAGAGCAAGATGGTGCGAGTCCAATTGTCTGAAGGTTCTTCCACATAAAAAAAGGGCTTTTGTAGACTTGCATATCGCGTATACATGTCAAAATAATGCACACAGAATCCATCTCAGTCCATAGCAGGTCGCTTAAATTTGCGCGCAGACTGCACATATAAATGTATAGATTACTGCCGTCCACGCAGGTAAGTGTTCACTTACACTGGTAACTCAAATGAGTAAAACCTTTCTTCCCGAGGGAAATATTCCGCAGCCTGGTACAATCAATGGTACTAAGTCACCTAGACTGCAATGCAATCTATGCCGGATGCAAAGAACAAATCATTAAGAAACTCCAAACGGCCCAAAATACCACAGCCAGACTCGTATTTGGAAAAATGAAATTTGAAAGCGCCAAACCCTTACGAGAAAAACTGCATTGGCTCCCAATCAAAGAACGAATTGCATTCAAAATCCCTGGTTCATAAAATTATTCATGGTGAGGCCCTGGTATACATGGCAGACCTCATAGACTTACCAATCAGAAACACAAAAAGGTCAACACGCACGTACCTAAACCTCCACTTCCCAAGTTGCAAAGGACTAAAATATAAATCAACCTATGCATCCAGCTTCTCCTACACAAGCACGCAACTATGGAATGCACTACCAAACGTCATGAAAGCAATGCATGACCTAACAAACTTACGGAAATCATTAAAAACCTACTTGTTCAAAAAGGCATACCATAACGATCCAACTGAAACACCTGAACACTGCAACACAACAAAACTTATACCACAAGTGGACAAAACTTAACTCTTCCTCCTTGATTACCTATCAACTCTGTCACTCATGAACTCTAACGCAATACCACACTGTATTTCTCATACCGGATTTGGCGATCACCATCACAATACTATGTAAGCCACACTGAGCCTGCAAATGGGTGGGAAAATGTGGGATACAAATGCAATAAATAAATAAATTAATAAAATTAATGGCAACAGCTGGGCCAAAACGCAGTTGTATAATTATGCCATTAACTTGCACAGTTCGTAATTATTAGGGGGCGGAACATGCACAACCCATAGGCGGGGCAACTTACCGAATAATACCACCACCATTCTGCCTCTCTCCTACACTGCTGGTGCCACAAAAACGTATAATACTCATGAGTGAACCTTTCTACAAGATCAGCAATAGAAAGCACAAAATGTAGAAGAAAAGGCAGAGGCAGAGAGGAAAGGGACAGGCTTATGAGAGGGAGAATGGGGAGGCATGAAGTGGAGGAGTAGCCCAATGGTTAGTGCAGCGGGCTTTGAGCCTTGTGACCTGGGTTGGATTCCCACTGTAGCTCCTTGTGACCTTGGGCAAGTCACTTAACCCTCCATCGCTCCAGGTACAAGTATGAACCTGTATATGCTATCGGGCTCATTTTCGAAAGCGAAGGACGTCCATCTTTCGACATAAATCGGAAGATGGATGACCTTCTCCCAGGGACGTCCAAATTGATATAATCGAAGCTCGATTTAGGACGTCCTCAACTGCACTCCGTCGCAAGGACAGCCAAAGTTCAAGGGGGTGTAGCGAAGGCGGGACTTGGGTGTGCCCAACACTTGGACGTCCTTAACCTGTAATCGAAAAAAATAAGGACGTCCCTGACAAGCACTTGTAAGTTTTCACCCGGACCTGTTTTTCTTACAACTAAGGCACAGAAATGGTGCCCGAAATGAACAGATGACCACCGGAGGGAATCGAAGATGACCTCCCGTTACTCCCCCAATGGTCATCTACCCCCTCCCACCCTCAAAAAACATCTTTAACAATATTTTGTGCCAGCCTGTCTGCCAGCCACTATGCCAGCCTCACATGCCATACTCAGGTCCATGACAGCAGTATGCAGGTCCCTAAAGCAGTTTTAGTGGGTGCAGTGCACTTCAGGCAGGCGGACCCAGCCCCATATCCCCCCTAACTGTTACGTTTGTTGAGGAAACAGCGAGCCTTCCAAAACCCACCACAAACCCACTGTACCCACATCTAGGACTATGGTAGTGGTGTACAGTTGAGGGTCGTGGGTTTTGGGGGCGCTCAGCATACAAGGTAAGGGAGCTATGTTCCTGGGAGCATTTTATGAAGTCCATTGCAATGCCCCCTAGGGTGCCTGGTTAGTGTCCTGGCATGTCAGGAGGACCAGTACACTACAAATGCTGGTTCCTCCCACAACCAAATGGCTTGCATTTGGTCGTTTTTGACATGGATGTCTTTGGTTTCGAAAATTGCAGAGAATCAGAAATATCCATGTCTAGGGACGTCCAAATAGGGATGATGAAATTTAAGGATTTGGATCTCCCTGACGGTATTTTCGAAACGAAATATGGACGTCCATCTTGTTTCAAAAATACAGGTTTTCCCGCCCCTGGATTTGGACGTTTTGCAAGGACGTCCAAATCTCAACTTGGTCTTCCCTTTCAAAAATGCCCCACTATGTAACTGCTTTGAATGTAGTTGCAAAAACCACAGAAAGGTGATACATTAATTCCCATTTGAAATTCTACAAGGAATGTTGCTACTATTTGAGATTATTCATGGAATGCTGCTAGTGGAGGAGTAGCCTAGTGTTCAGTGCAGTGGACTTTGATCCTGGGGAAGTGGGTTCAATTCCCTCCTTGTGACTCTGGGCAAGTCACTTAACCCTCCATTGCCCCTGGTACAAAATAAGTACCTTAATACATGTAAACGGCTTTGAATGTAGTTGCAAAAACCACAGAAAGGCAGTATATCAAGTCCCATTTCTCTTTCCCTTTCCCTTATGACATCACAATATCACAAGTGAGCCAAGTATCGGGCAATCAAGCCATTGTGACATCACTGATGAGGTTGGCTCTTATTGGTGGAATGAATGGAGGAGTAGCCTAGTGGTTAGTGCAGTGGACTTTGACCCTGGGGAAGTGGGTTCAATTCCCACTTCAGTGCCTTGTGACTCTGGGCAAGTCACTTAACCATCCATCGCCCCAGGAACAAATAAATACCTGTATGTACCATCCGGCTTATTTTTGAAAGAGAAAGATGCCCATATTTCAACCCAAATTGGGAGATGGGTGTCCGTTTCCCGTGGGCGCCCAAATCGGTATAATCAAAACCCAATTTTTGGCATCCTCAACTGCAGTCTGTCACGGAGACGAACAAAGATCACGGGGGCGTGTCGGAGGCATGGCAAAGGCGGGACTGGGGCGTGGTTATCGGCCGAGGAGAGATGGGTGTCTTTAGCTGATAATCGAAACAAGAAGGGCGTTTTTGACGAGAATTTGGTCCGCTCTATTTGGACCCTTTTTTTTCAGGTCCAAGTCCCAAAAAAGTGCCACAACTGACCAGATGACCACCGGAGGGAATCGGGGATGACCTCCCTTGACTCCCCCAGTGGTCACTAACCCCCTCCCACCAAAAAAAACCCCACTTTACAAACTTTTTTTCCCAGCCTGTATGCCAGCCTCAAATTCCGTACCCGCCTCCATGACAGCAGAATGTGTTCTATCCTCTGACAGCCTTTCCCTGGTTCTGATGTGGCTCTCGGGTGAGTTTGACACCTTTTCTGTTAAGGGCACTGCAGAGTCACATCAGCAATGCATTGTGGTGGGTATAGGGTATTGGGCTCCGTGATTCCACTAGCTTGTGTTAAATGCTCACGATGTTGGTAGTTGATAGGCTCTACTCCCATGGTGCTTTTCCCTCTGCTTACTGGGTCAGAGTGTGCCCTGTTTTGTTTCCGGTAGTCCATGAGGTAGTGGCCGTTTGTGTAAGACACTTTTAGATCCCGGTCATGTGTTAGCCACGTTACAGAACTTAGTTCTTACCTTGAATGTTGCTGAAAGAGGGCATTGTACAGCATTCTGCCAGCTCGGACCTACTGCTAATCTCAGTACCAGCGAGACCCGTTGCCAGTGGGGCACAACCTCTGATCTGCAGTTAACTGTGAGTAAAGGTGCTTATTCAAATAAAGGACGTTTTCAGCGAGATTAGTCTTCAGGTGTCAACTGCTGTGCCAAGGTTATACACCAGCAACAAGTCCTGTCCCTGGAGCACTTTTAGTAGGTACTGCAGTGCACTTCAGGCAGGCAGACCCAGGCCCATCCCCCCCCCCCCACCCTTAACACCTGTGGTGGTAAATGGGAGCCCTCTAAAACCCACTGTACCCCTTCACCCCTAAGAGCTATGGTAGTGTTGTACATTTGTCACTCCCATGACCAAATGGCTTGGATTGGGACGTTTCTGAGCTGGGCGTTTTTAGTTTCCATTATCGCTAAAAAAAAAAACAAACGCCCATCTCAGAAGGGCCCAAATCCATGGCATTTGGTCTGTCCAAACCATATTTTCGAAACGAAAGATGGACGCCCATCTTTTTCGATAATACGGTCTGTGCCATCTCTTCACATATCCGTTTTCGGACATAGACGCCCATAGAGATGGGCGTTTGCGTTCGATTATGCCCCCACGTAAACCACTTGAATATAGATGCAAAAAACCCCACAGAAAAGCAGTATATCAAGTCCCATTCCCCTACTACAGATCCCTAAGTAGAAAATTCATGCAATCGGAATACCTGTTCCCGGTCACACCCAGGTATCAAATACAGAATAGCTGACCACAAACTAGAAGTAGAAATATGTAGACAGAAATTAAACACAGAGCATTTCTCCACAGGCAGCCAATATAATCTTATCAACAGTGGTGCTGTCCTTTCATATTTGGATGATTTACAAATTAACTGCATTGATCTCAGTCTCTGGTTTCCGCTTTCCTTTGTCTTACCGCTCTTGCCAGTGTCTCCTGTCCATTTGACATTCCTTCTCTTTCTATTTCCATCATTCATCCTCCCATCTCTGTGTCCCTATCCTTCCCTCATGTTCAGCATCTCCCCTTTCTGTGTCACTATCTCTCCGCCATGTTCAACCTCTCCCTTCTCTGTGTCCCTATCCTCCCCCCCATGTTCATCGTCTCCCCTTTCTGTGTATTGGACGCGCGCAGGTCTATTTTTCAGCGCACCTGCAGAAAAGGCCTCTTTTTATTTTGGAAGAAAATGGACGTGCGGCAAAATGAAAATTGGCACGGGTCCACTTTGGGCCTGAGACCTTACCGCAACTCTTTGACTTAGTGGTAAAATCTCACGCGTTAACCGGGCGCTAATCGCGGGAATTTTCCGGCGCACGTAGTGGACACACATAAAAAAATGAAATTAACGCCTGGGCCACACGGTAGCCGGGCGGTACTTCCATATCGCCTGCGCGGCTTAGTAAAAGGGCCCCTGCAGTCTACAAAGATCATCTATTCTCCACAACACCTGCACATTGTTCTCCAGCCAGCAAGCGGAGCCAGTGACCAATGCTTCTTCCTTCCTGCCAGATGGGCGGTTTTCCCGCCCAATTGGGCTCCTTTCCACGACCCGCTGCAGCTTTTTCACGCCACGTGCGGGTTGCCGGATTTTGGGCAGCTTTTTTTTGGCTGGCTGCAGTTTTTTCGCCGGCCGCGGGTTGCCTGGTTTTCCTGCAGCCGCAGCCAATAGAAGCCCCACGGAGGCAGGCTTAATGACGTCATTTGCATGCAAATGGCCTCATTAATATTTTGCTATTAATATTTTTATTTATTTATTTATTTATTTTTGTTACATTTGTACCCCGCGCTTTCCCACTCATGGCAGGCTCAATGCGGCTTACATGGGGCAATGGAGGGTTAAGTGACTTGCCCAGAGTCACAAGGAGCTGCCTGTGCCTGAAGTGGGAATCGAACTCAGTTCCTCAAGACCAAAGTCCACCACCCTAACCACTAGGCCACTCCTCCACTGTTGCTACTATTTGAGATTCGACATGGAATGTTGCTATTCCACTAGCAACATTCCATGTAGAAGTTGGCCCTTGCAGATCACCAATGTGGCCGCGCAGGCTTCTGCTTCTGTGAGTCTGACGTCCTGCACATACGTGCAGGACGCCAGACTCGCAGAAACAGAAGCCTGCGCAGCCTTGTACATGGAATGTTGCTAGTGGAATACCAACATTCCATGTAGAATCTCCAACAGTAGCAACATTCCATGTAGAATCTCCAACAGTATCTATTTTATTTTTGTTACATTTGTACCCTGCGCTTTCCCACTCATGGCAGGCTCAATGCGGCTTACATGGGGCAATGGAGGGTTAAGTGACTTGCCCAGAGTCACAAGGAGCTGCCTGTGCCTGAAGTGGGAATGGAACTCAGTTCCTCAGTTCCCCAGGACCAAAGTCCACCACCCTAACCACTAGGCCACTCCTAGTGCGAGTTTTTGGGCTGGTTTGGGGCATAGGAAATTTCTTCCATCTGGCAACATTACTGCCTTGTCCTCTATCAGTTTTCCTCTCAGTTTTTTCCTCTGCAGTCAGAATGACACGGGACTTGTTTGTGAGAGTTTTCAAATGGCATTAATGCTGCCCTGTGTCTGCTACCAGGTTAACCCCCACATGAGTCCTCCTTGCTATCCTTTGAAGCACATAACATTGTGTATCTTAGCAGCTGCTCTGCACGGAAGGCACTTGCTGTATGTAGCAAATGGGTCATTCGTGTACCTTGAAGCCTTCTGGCTTATCCCTGGATACTCTTTTTTTGCATTCTATGAGGATATCCCACTGTTTTCTCAAATTTTTATCATTTGAATCCCTTCCCAGTACATCTAGACTTGCAGCCATATGGCAGGGAACAATGAAACTGCAACCTGGCTGGATGGGGGCTATTTCTGAGACACGGTGAAGGGAATACTGATATTGTGCTTCTGAGGAGCTGGTGCTGTCTCTGAGCCAATTCGTTCACCCCAGTGGCATAGCCATAGGTGGTATGTGTTCAAACTAATCTGCAAACAAGCGGAGAACTCAAACACCCCACGGGAGAATACAGGCATAGGAGACAGTGGGATGTTTGACCACGGAACACCAAAAACTGGATAGATTAATCTTAAAAACACAACGTTTGTGTCGAGTCTTTTTTCACCAATAAACAAGTGTTTTTAAGATCAATCTATCCAGTTTTTGGTGTTCTGTGGTCAAACATCCCACTTTCTCCTATACCTATAGCCACAGGTGGGCTTGGGTGGGCCGGGGCCCACCGAATTAAGGCTCAGGCCCACCCAACAGTAGCACACGTTTAGCGGTAGCTGGTGGGGATCCCAAGCTCCGCCAGCTGAAGACTTCCCCCTGATGGTAATGAAAACGCTCTTCTCCACGATACTGGCACCTGCGCATGCTCAGTTTTCAGCGCATGCCTGCTGCAGACTACTAAGGTGGAAAGAAGCGTTTTCCCACCAGCTGAGATTTTTTTTTTGGTGGTGGGTGAAGGGGAGAACACTTGATGCCCACCCACGTCTTGCCTAGGCCCACCCAAAATCTGTTGTCTGACTAAGCCCCTGGCCTCTCCCACCGCTTCTCCAAACTGACCTAAGCACAGTTACTATCTAGATATAAAGAAATGATACGCAAGTGTCAAGCAAGAGATTCAACCCAATACTCTGAGAAAATTCTTTATATGTTCTTTGAAATCAGGCTCCTTCATCATTCTCAGTTTGGGCCTTTTATTTATTTGTGTTACATTTGTACCCCACACTTTCCCCACTCATGGTAGGCTCAATGCGGCTTACATGGGGCAATGGAGGGTTAAGTGACTTGCCCAGAGTCACAAGGAGCTGCCTGTGCCAGGAATCAAACTCACTTCCTCAGTTCCCAAGGACCAAAGTCCACCACCCTAACCACTAGGCCACTCCTCCACTGCTGCTACTATTTGAGATTCTACATGTAGAAGTCGGCCCTTGCAGATCACCAATGTGGCCGCGCAGGCTTCTGCTTCTGTGAGTCTGACGTCCTGCACGTACGTGCAGGACGTCAGACTCACAGAAACAGAAGCCTGCGCAGCCTTCTACATGGAATGTTGCTAGTGGAATAGCAACATTCCTTGTAGAATCTCCAATAGTAGCAACATTCCATGTAGAATCTCCAATAGTATCTATTTTATTTTTGTTACATTTGTACCCTGCGCTTTCCCACTCATGGCAGGCTCAATGCGGCTTACATGGGGCAATGGAGGGTTAAGTGACTTGCCCAGAGTCACAAGGAGCTGCCTGTGCCTCAAGTGAGAATTGAACGCAGTTCCTCAGGACCAGAGTCCACCACCCTAACCACTAGGCCACTCCTCCACTGCTGCTACTATTTGAGATTCTACATGTAGAAGTCGGCCCTTGCAGATCACCAATGTGGCCGCGCAGGCTTCTGCTTCTGTGAGTCTGACGTCCTGCACGTACGTGCAGGACGTCAGACTCACAGAAACAGAAGCCTGCGCAGCCTTCTACATGGAATGTTGCTAGTGGAATAGCAACATTCCTTGTAGAATCTCCAATAGTAGCAACATTCCATGTAGAATCTCCAATAGTATCTATTTTATTTTTGTTACATTTGTACCCTGCGCTTTCCCACTCATGGCAGGCTCAATGCGGCTTACATGGGGCAATGGAGGGTTAAGTGACTTGCCCAGAGTCACAAGGAGCTGCCTGTGCCTCAAGTGAGAATTGAACGCAGTTCCTCAGGACCAGAGTCCACCACCCTAACCACTAGGCCACGCCTCCACTCCACTTTGCAAAGTTGGGTGATAAAAAGAAACAAAACTGCGATAAAACTAAAGTTCTGATGGTCAGTCAGAATGTTTTCTTCCCTTGTTTCCTTCTGACTGTGGCCTGAGGATGATCAGTATAACGTGTAAAGCCTTCTCTTGGAAGGGGAGCAAAAAAAAAAAAAAAGAAAAGTAAAGCCACACCACGATGGATAAATCAGTGCCGAGGTGCGACCAGGTCTCAAATTGCAAACATAACCTTAAGCGGGGAGCTCATTGTGCAGTCAATGCCTTCGCTGAAAAAGCACAGGGCGCGTGGCCTATGTGATTACCAGAAGAAGAAGAAGGAAACCAAAGGCCTTAGAAATCCCGTTTAATAAAATATGAATGTCTTTTCCAGACCTTTGGAAGGAAATTACTACCATCCAGTTCACTTCTCTATATGCCCTGACTCTATTGAAATTCATGAAAGTACATGATAAACACAGACGATCTTTAGATGCCGGGAGGTGAAATGAGAGCCAGAGGTTAGGAAGCCTCTGCTGTACCGCATGAAGAAGGGTAAATGATCAGAGCCCAGATGGGTCTTATGGCTTTTATCTCTTGGCATAGCCTATGTTTCTGTGATCCAACCCTACTTTGTGAATATTCTTGACATAAATTATATTTTAAGCTACATAGAACATTCCGCTTAGTTGCAGCTGTTCAGCAGTGGCTTAGCCAGATATAATGAACTGGATTGGTCAGAGGGAGGGGAACTAACAACTCAGGGTGGGGGGGGGGGGGGGTATTTGCATTTTATGTGTTGAGGGGAAGAGTAGGAGGGACTTTTGGCAGAGTCAGGGACTAAGGGGCATGCGATGAAGCTACAATGTAGTAAATTTAATACGAATCGGAGAAAAGGTTTCTTCAATCAGCGTGTAATTAAACTCTGGAATTCGTTGCCAGAGAATGTGGTAAAGGTGGTTAGCTTAGCGGGGTTTTAAAAAGGTCTGGACGGCTTTCTAAAGGAAAAGTCCACAGACCATTATTAAATTGACTTGGGGAAAATCTACTGCTTATTTTTGGGATAAGCAGCATAAAATGTATTGAACTTTTTCAGGATCGTGCCAGGTATTTGTGACCTGGATTTGGCCACAGTTGGAACCAGGATGCTGGGCTTGACGGACCTTTGGTCTGTCTCAGTGTGGCAATACTTTTGTATGTGTTCAATTCTGGTCGCTGCATCTCAAAAAAGATATAGTGGAATTAGAAAAGGTGCAGAGAAGGGCGACGAAAATGATAAAGGGGATGGGACGACTTCCCTATGAGGAAAGGCTGAAGCGGCTAGGGTTCTTCAGCTTGGAGAAAAGGCAGCTGTGGGGAGATATGATAAAGGTCTATAAAATAGTGGGTGAAATGGAACAGGTGAATGTGAATCGTTTGTTTACTACTTCCAAAAATACTAGGACTAGGGGGCATGAGATGAAGCTACAAGGTAGTAAATTTAAAACAAATCGGAGAAACCTTTTCTTCACTCAACGTGTATGTAAACTCTGGAATTCGTTGCCAGAGAATGTGGTAAAGGCGGTTAGCTTAGCGGAGTTTAAAAAAGGTTTGGACGGCTTCCTAAAGGAAAAGTCCATAGACCGTTATTAAATGGACTTGGGGAAAATCCACTATTTCTGGGATAAGCAGTATAAAATGTTTTGTACATTTTTTGGATCTTGTCAGGTATTTGTGATCTGGATTGGCCACTGTTGGAAACAGGATGCTGGGCTTGACGGACCTTTGGTCTGACTCAGTTTGGCAATACTTATGTACTTATGCACTCACCAATAACGTTCAATCTCCCCAAGATGTAGCTGATGTACATTTCACATTAGCCCCTGTGGACTAACACATCACCCAAGGTGACCTCAACATTGATGACTTTGATGATTTCAGGATCTATTGGTCAATGAACTTTTTTCAGGCAGGGGTTCGGACATCACAGCCAGGAGGTGTAGTTAAATGTTTGTATTACCAGTGAGTTAATTGCATTGCTTAAGCAAATTGTCTACCACTGAGTTAATTGGTATTATTTAAATAATTTACATTAACCCTGTTTTAATATTAATGAGGTGTTTACATGCATTACAAGGATATCGCTCGTTAATACTATAATCATGTTAGTTCATATTAACTCCACATTAACATTAACAAAGATTAATGCATAAGTGCATTAAAGGTAACATCATATAAACGCAGATTCATTTAATTGAATTTAATATTGCATTAACTATAACACACTTCCTGACATTGGTCCTTCAATACTAATCTAGTTTGGTAAGAGCCGGGTCACTCTGTGGACCTCTAGCCCCTGATAATTTATCAACTGCTCCACGACATGGGTTTTATTCCTGCTTACATTCTGGTCCAGTTTCTGGATCTGAGGCTGTTGGCAAATTGATAAAGTCCGGAATGTTACTGGAAAGAACTGGCAGACGTTAGCAATGTAACATGGAAGGGCATAATCGAACGGTGCCGGCCAAATAGCTGGCCGGCCATCTTCGGGACCAGTGCCGCAAGGGAGCGGAGCCAACTGTATTTTCGAAATACGGTTGGAGCCGGCTAAATCGATCGCCGGGTGTAGAGGAGATGGCCGGCTTCGTATTTCAGCCATAATGGCCATCTCAAACCCGGCGAAATGCAAGGCACTTGGTCGTGGGAGGAGCCAGCATTTGTAGTGCACTGGCTCCCCTCACATGCCAGGACACCAACCGGGCAACCTAGGGGGCACTTCTAAAAAAGAGAAAAGATGGCTGAGGGGAGATATGATAGAAGTCTATAAAATAATGAGTGGAGTGGAACGGGTAGACATGAATCGCTTGTTTACTCTTTCCAAAAATACTAGGACTAGGGGGCATGCGATGAAGCTACAATCGGAGAAAGTTTTTCTTCACTCAGCCTGTAGTTAAGCTCTGCAATTCATTGCCAGAGAATGTAGTAAAAGCAGTTAGCTTAGCAGGGTTTAAAAAAGCTTTGGATGGCTTCCTAAAAGAAAAGTCCATAAACAATTTATTAAAATGGACTTGGGAAAATCAACTGCCTTATTTCTGGGATAAGCAGCGTAAAATGCATTGTACTGTTTTGGAATGTTGCCAGGTACTCGTGACCTGGATTGACCACTGTTGGAAATAGGATTTTGAGCTTGATGGACCTTCAGTCTGTCCTAGTATGTAGTGGCGATCCTAGCCGGCATGACACCCGGGGAGGATCGCCGATGCGCCCCCCCCCCCGCCGAAATGACATCCCCCCCCGGGTGCACGCCGCTGGGGGGGGTGTGCCGCGGCGCGCACCTGTCAGCTGAGTTCGCTGACTTCGCTAACTTCGCTGCAGCTCCCTCTGCCCTGGCCGGAACAGGAAGTAACCTGTTCTGGGGCAGAGGGAGCTGCAGCGAAGTTAGCGAAGTCAGCGAACTCAGCTGACAGGCGCGTACCGCGGCACCCCCCCAGCGGCGTGCACCCAGGGCGGACCGCCCCCACCGCCCCCCCCCCCTTGGTACGCCACTGCTAGTATGGCAACACTTATGTAGTTATGTACTTATATAACCAATACAGCTTCTTGAATAATGGAAAGTTGGTAGCCTGCACCACGATCTCTACCGCAATTCCTAGTGTGAAGAGGAGTGGCCTAGTGGTTAGGGTGGTGGACTTTGGTCCTGGGGAACTGAGGAACTGAGTTCGATTCCCAGCACAGACAGCTCCTTGTGACTCTGGGCAAGTCACTTAACCCTCCATTGCCCCATGTAAGCTGCATTGAGCCTGCCATGAGTGGGAAAGCGCAGGGTACAAATGTAACCAAAATAAAATAGATACTATTGGAGATTCTACATGGAATGTTGCTACTATTGGAGATTCTACATGGAATGTTGCTATTCCACTGCAACATTCCATGTAGAAGGCTGCGCAGGCTTCTGTTTCTGTGAGTCTGGCGTCCTGCAAATGTAACCAAAATAAAATAGATACTATTGGAGATTCTACATGGAATGTTGCTACTATTGGAGATTCTACATGGAATGTTGCTATTCCACTGCAACATTCCATGTAGAAGGCTGCGCAGGCTTCTGTTTCTGTGAGTCTGACGTCCTGCACGTACGTGCAGGACGTCAGACTGACAGAAGCAGAAGCCTGCGCGGCCACATTGGTGATTTGCAAGGGCCGACTTCTACATGGAATGTTGCTAGTGGGACTCTGGGCAAGTCACTTAACCCTCCATTGCCCCATGTAAGCCGCACTGAGCCTGCCATGAGTGGGAAAGCGTGGGGTACAAATGTAACAAAAATAAATCACTCAAGAGCTAACTAAAACAATAATTGTTATTTAATTTACTCATTGCTTTCATCTAGAGGATCCCAGAATACGTCCGAAACCTAATAAATCATGAGGCGTAACTCATGTGCACTACTTGTCGTGAATTCTTTTCACTACTTAGGACGTTTAATGACAACGCTTTTGTGGTCTGTGTAATTCACCTCTTTCAGTGAGTCTAATTGTCCGTGGAGCAGCTGGTTTTATCACTGAGGTTATCCTATCTTGAGCGATCTAAATCTAGTTTCACAGAGACTTTTTTTCTCGGTTTTATATAATTAATTACTGTTTACGGCGTAAAATGATTCATACACTCATTAATTTGCCAGTGATTAAATGGCAGAGGGAGATTCTGTTCGTTGCTCTGTTTCATTGTACCCTGAATGCCTCTTATTTCAAGAAGGGATGGGGGAGGGGGGATTGCATTATATTTACCTGAAAAGCATGAGCGACGCTTTGGCATAAACAGCTCATAAAGCCAATGCTGTTTCTGGTGGTTCTACATCATACCATGTCTCCTGCATTGTCTGAATCTGCAGTGACAGCTAATGCAAAGCCACTCCATCTGCAACCTCTGATGAATGTCTGTCCCCATTCACAGGGAGGGGGTCTGACCCAGCATCCGGAGCCTCTACCACTGATGCTGGGTGATTTAGGGTGAAGGAATCGCTTTGGAGCAAAGATGCTAAGCACAAAGGGATATGTTTTCAGTACCGCAACTTAACTGCACAGGTTGCATGCAGTCTGAAAAGCCTGCATGGAAGGAGTTGGTTTCAGAAACAAAATAAAATATGGAAAAGAAAATAAGATGATACCTTTTTTATTGGACGTAACTTAATACATTTCTTGATTAGCTTTTGGTGTTCTGGTTTTGTAAAGTGCTGCCCCACAGGCGTGGCATCCTGGCTGGCACTGGCATTCTTCATGTGATGTCTATGTAAATTAAATCTTGTCTTTAGCATCTGGCTTGTTTCTCCAATATAGCATCCTTCGTCACATTTTTTACACTGAATGATGTATACCACATTGGAAGATGAGCACGTAAAGGATTCCTTTCTGTTGAATATTTTTCCTTTGTGAATGACTGTGGGGTCCTGTGAAATGTTTTGGCATAGCTTGCAGCTGGATATATTGCAAGGATGTGTGCCATTCTCTTCTTTTTGAGTCTGTGTTGGGAGCTTGTGTTTTAAGTTGGGTGGCTGTCGGAAAGCCAGAGGGTAATTGAACAGAAATGCACAACTCGTGCAATGCACAATGTTCCCACTTCTTTGTGCATTGCACGAGTAAAACAGCAATGCATAAGGATGTGGAAACGGAGGAAGGCTAGACAAACCCCAGGAACGATAAGGTTAAACGTTTATTGCTGTGATGTGTATAAAACACTACAAAAATAACATAAATCAGTGTTTGAAATACAATCCAGCTTATAATTGAAAGAGAAAAACCCCTAGATTTCGACCCAAATCGGGAGATAGACGTTTATCTCACAAAAACGAATAAATCGGTATAATGGAAAGCCGATTTGGACGTTTTCAACTGCACTCCATCGCGGAAGCATACAAGGTTGACGGGGGCGTGTCGGAGGCGTGGCGAAGGTGGAACTGGGGCGTGGTTATCGGCCGAGGAGAGATGGGCGCCTTTCGCCGATAATGGAAAAAAAATTTTGCGTTTGTAGCTAGAATTTAGGGCACTTTTGCTGGACCCTGTTTTTTCACGAATAAGGCCCCAAAAAGTGCCCTAAATGACCAGATTACCCCCAGAGGGAATCGAGGATGACCTCCCCTGACTCCCCCAGTGGTCACTAACCCCCTCCCACCACAAACATGATGTTTCACAACTTTTTATTTTCACCCTCAAATGTCATACCCACCTCCCTGGCAGCAGTATGCAGGTCCCTGGAGCAGTTGTTAGGGGGTGCAGTGGACTTCAGGCAGGCGGACCCAGGCCCATCCCCCCCTACCTGTTACAATTGTGCTGCTTAATGCTTAGTCGTCCAACCCCCCCAAACCCACTGTACCCACATGTAGGTGCCCCCCTTCACCCCTTAGGGCTATAGTAATGGTGTAGACTTGTGGGTGGTGGGTTTTGAGGGGGATTTGGGGGGCTCAACACACAAGGGAAGGGTGCTATGCACCTGGGAGCTCTTTTACCTTTTTTTTTGTTTTTGTAAAAGTGCCCCCTAGGGTGCCCGGTTGGTGTCCTGGCATGTGAGGGGGACCAGTGCACTACGAATCCTGGCCCCTCCCACGAACAAATGCCTTAGATTTATTCGTTTTTGAGCCAGGCGCTTTCATTTTCCATTATCGCTGAAAAACAAAAATGCCCAGCTCACAAATTGTCGAATAAAACATGGACGTCTATTTTTTTCGAAAATACGGTTCGGTCCGCCCCTTCACGGACCCGTTCTCGGAGATAAACGCCCATGGAGATAGACGTTTTCGTTCAATTATGCCCCTCAATATGTATAAAACAGTACACAATAAAATAATATCAGTACTCAAAACTCAACAGTACAAAATAAAGTAATACTAGTTCTCAAGACTCAACACGGCACTGTGTTTCAGCACATGACGTGCCTGCTTCAGGAGTCTACAATAAAAACGAAGATAAAACCCACCAAAAACCTATTGCACCTACATATATGTGACACCCGCAGGCATAAGGGCTATTGTGGAATGCACTGCCTACAGCCCTGAGGACAATCAACGAAACGACTACTTTTCGCAGATCCCTGAAGACATATCTCTTCAACAAGGCATACAATGAGAACTAACGGCCACACTAATCCACCCGACAACCCACTCAGTCAAGATAGCTCAACTACTATAACTACCTTTAATCACCCCTCTCCTTCTTCCTTCTACCCTTGCTTAACCTTACTAACTTAAGCCACATTGAACCTGCAATGACTATGTTAACAAAACTATGTAAGCCACATTGAGCCTGCAAATAGGTGAGAAAATGTGGGATACAAATGCAATAAATAAATAAATAACTAAATATTGTAGTGATGTGCAGTCGGCTACAGTAGGTGTTTTTCTGTTCCTGGAGGTCTCATCCTACAATATACGGGAGTTATAGTGAATGTGTACCTGAGTCCTTTTATGGGATGTCCACTGCAGCGCCCCCTAGGCTTCCCCACTGCTCTGTTGTTTTGTCTCTGTGGCCAGTCTACTAAAAATGAATGCTCCCAGACATCCCAATGGCTGCTTTTTGGGTCTTTTTCTCTTCGGCATCTCAATTTCCAAAGTTTTCCCAAAAGAAAAAAAAAACGCACGGAGCATAAAATGTCTAGGAAAAAGGCAATTTTCGAACCAAAAAGAGAGGTCCCAAAATGGCTATGTTCCCCACTCAATGTTTTGGACGTTTCTAGCAAAACGTCCAAACTTGGACTTAGACGTTCCATTGAAAATGCTCAGCATCAAGTCTTTGACAGTGGTCAAGCCATAGGCTCTCTAAGATCATCTCTCCCTCCCCAAAAGCATCAGCACCTCAGATTATACCCTCCCTATCTCAGACAGCCTGAAAATCCTCGGCGTCACATTGGACCGCAACTTAACATTAGAGAGCCAAGTGACATCCACAACAAAGAAAACGTTCCACTCAATGTGGAAACTCAAACGCGTGAAACAATTCTTCCCGAGGGAAACGTTTCGCTACCTGGTACAATCAATGGTACTAAGTCACATGGACTACTGCAATGGAATTTATGCGGGATGCAAAGAACAAACCTTAAAGAAACTTCAGACCGCTCAAAACATGGCAGCTAGGCTTATATTTGGTAAAACACGATTTGAAAGCGTAAAACCACTCCATGAAAAACTACACTGGCTCCCAATCAAAGAACGCATTGCTTTCAAAATCTGCATGGTGGTTCACAAAATTATCTACGGTGAAGCCCTGGGATACATGACAGACCTGATTGACTTACCAACTAGAAACACATCCGAATCAACACGAACGTACCCAAATCTGCACTACCCAAGCTGCAAAGGACTCAAATACAAATCAACTTATGCATCCAGTTTCTCCTACATAAGCACACAACTGTGGAACGCATTACCAAAAGCCTTGAAAACAACACATGACCACCTAAACTTCCAGAAAACACTAAAATCTAACCTGTTTCAAAAAGGCTTACCCTACCGATCCAACTTAAATGCCTGATCTTTGCAACACAACAAAACTAAAGTACATAATGGACATAACACAACTCTTCCATTGTACGATGCCCTAATGTGTCTGTTCCACATGAACCTTATCTTACCACAACATCACTTTGTATTTGTTCACACCGGAGTCGGCAAAGGCCTCTCCGGTACTATGTAAGCCACATTGAGCCTACAAATAGGTGGGAAAATGTGGGATACAAATGTAATAAATAAATAAGGATCAAACGCTGTGCTTTTCTCCCCCCTAGAGGGCACTGTTCCACAAACAGCCAAAAGTTACCCCGCTTACAACTACATGCTATGACAAATAAGTGCATACATGTATATGACCTGAACATAGGCATGTTTGAGGAAGAATTTGAGAGAAGATGGGAAAAGGAACAAACTTCACAGATCAAATAACCAAAACAAAAAGAAGCAGAGACAGCCAAGGAGAGCCAGTGGTCAACTACTGGAAACTGTTTGTTAACCAAACAGCAACTGGACACGGCCGTGTTTGCCTGCATCAGACAGCCAACAATCTAGAACAGACATTATGTACAAAATAAATTAAAAACAGAAATACAAAAATGCATCATGAAAACAAAGGAGAACAATTAAAGTATTTCAAAATATATCAAAACCACACATCAAGCATATAAATAACAAATAATAAGAAACATAAATAAATATATAAAAATGAAATACATAAATAAAAATGAAAGAACTAAATTCAAGGTTGCCTGTCTAGTCTTTCAGGTTCTTCGAGGTGCCTCCTCTGCACTCCTGATTAACATCTCATCTATTCGCATTGTTCACTCCAACAGACTAAAAGACCAACTGATCCTAGCCCCACCGTTTCACAAGGGAATCTGATCTCAGAAGATCTTTAACTCGCACTCGGTCTTCTCAGTGGCAGGGATCGCATTATGGAATTCACTCCCTCTGCCTATCAGAACAGAGAATAACGACCTCAGCTTCCGAAAGAAGCTACAAACCTTGGGGTCCTTTTACTAAGGTGCGCTGAAAAATGGCCTGCGGTAGTGTAGATGCGTGTTTTGGGTGCACGCAGAATTATGTTTTAGCGCACCTACAAGAAATGCCTTTTTTTTTTAACCGAAAACGGACATGCAGCAAAATGAAAATTGCCGCGTGTCCATTTTGGGTCTGAAACCTTATCGCAAGCCATTGACCTAGCGGTAAGACCTCACGCGGTAACCGGGCGGTAATGGTCTACGTGCGTCAAATGCCACTTGACGCTCGTAGCTGCCGCACGCCAGAAAATAAAAAATATTTTGCAGACACGCGCCAAAATTGAAATTACCGCAAGGGCCATGCGCTAACTGGGCAGTAACTCCAATTTGGTATGCATTAGGCATGCGTAGGCACCTACACGGCTTAGTAAAAGGGACCCCCTTCTTCTTCCCAAAGACTGCTATATAATACTCACTGATCATCGACCCCCAAATGGACTAAAGAAGTGCCGAATTTAACACTGACTATAATCTCACCGTGTAACACTCTACGACATCATATATTTCCAACAAGAATTGTATTGACCCATTAGCCTACTTATAAAAATGTAACTGTTGTTTCACTAATGTTGTAAACCGCACTGAACCCTAGCAGGGGATATTAACGGTAATTAAATTGAATCGAATTGTTATAATCTCACATATCCAAACCACATGGACGTACTGACAGGTGAGGACAAACTTTCAAATACTACAAATGGTACTAATCATAAGATGACTTCAAATGAAAGTATAATAGTCATTATAAGTAATCCTTCACTAAAGTCACCTTTCAAAATGTCATTTGCATCATGTAAAAGAATCTTACATCATATTGAAAACAAACAAGATGAGCCGCCTTCATAATGGAAAACTAGCACAAAAAAGGTTTCTTGCTGCTATCGTCACGGCTCTCAAATTGAAGTTGAAAAATGGAAATAAGAGATAACTTCCTTATTGCTTCTTAAAATAAGACACTCTACAAACATTAGGCAGACACACAGAAAACTTTCCATCTGGCTAAAAAAGAGCAGATCAAAACGGCAGCCTATTGCGAAGAAATGCAAAGTGATGCACTTAGGGAATAGAAATCCTCGGGAGAAGTATGTGTTAGGCGGGGAGAGTCTGATAGGAACGGACGGGGAGAGGGATCTTGGGGTGATAGTATCGGAGGATCTGAAGGCGACGAAACAGTGTGACAAGGCGGTGGCCGTAGCCAGAAGGTTGCTAGGCTGTATACATATAGTAACATAGTAACATAGTAGATGACGGCAGATAAAGACCTGCATGGTCCATCCAGTCTGCCCATGACAAACTCATATGTGTATACCTTACCTTGAATTTGTACCTGTCCTTTTCAGGGCACAGACCATATAAGTCTGCCCAGCAGTATTTCCCGCCTCCCAACCACCAGTCCCGCCTCCCAGCACCGGCTCTGGTACAGACCGTATAAGTCTGCCCTCCCCTATCCTCGCCTCCCAACCACCACCCCCTCTTCCCCCCAACTGCTCCGCCACCCAATTTCAGCTAAGCTTCTGAGGATCCATTCCTTCTGCACAGGATTCCTCTATGCATATCCCACGCATGTTTGAACTCCGTTACCGTTTTCATCTCCACCACCTCCCGCGGGAGGGCATTCCAAACGTCCACCACCCTCTCCGTGAAGAAATACTTCCTGACATCTTTCCTGAGTCTGCCCCCCTTCAATCTCATTTCAATTCCTCTCGTTCTACCGCCTTCCCATCTCCGGAAAAGATTCGTTTGCGGATTAATACCTTTCAAATATTTGAACGTCTGTATCATATCACCCCTGTTCCTCCTTTCCTCCAGGGTGTACATGTTCAGGTCAGCAAGCCTCTCTTCATACGTCTTGGAACGTAAATCCCATACCATCCTTGTAGCTTTTCTTTGCACCGCTTCCATTTTTTTAACATCCTTCGCAAGATACGGCCTCCAAAACTGAACACAATACTCCAGGTGGGGCCTCACCAACGTCTTATACAGGGGCATTAAAACCTCCTTTCTTCTGCTGGTCACACCTCTCTCTATACAGCCTAGCAATCTTCTAGCTACTGCCACCGCCTTGTCGCACTGTTTCGTCGCCTTCAGGTCCTCAGATACTATCACCCCAAGATCCCTCTCCCTGTCCGTGCCTATCAGACTCTCCCCGCCTAACACATACGTCTCCCTTGGATTTCTACTCCCTAAGTGCATCACTTTGCATTTCTTCGCATTGAATTTTAATTGCCAAACGTTAGACCATTCTTCTAGCTTCTTCAGATCTTTTTTCATGTTTTCCACACCCTCCGGGGTGTCCACTCTATTGGAAATCTTGGTGTCATCCGCAAAAAGGCAAACTTTACCTTGTAACCCTTCGGCAATGTCACTCACAAATATATTGAACAGAATGGGCCCCAGCACCGATCCCTGAGGCACTCCACTACTCACCTTTCCTTCCTCCGAGCAAACTCCATTCACCACCACCCTCTGGCGTCTGTCCGTCAACCAGTTCCTAATCCAGTTCACCACTTCGGGTCCTATTTTCAGGCCGTCTAGTTTATTTAAGAGCCTCCTGTGGGGAACCGTGTCGAAAGCCTTGCTGAAATCTAAGTAGATGACGTCCATAGCACGTCCTTGATTTAATTCTCCCGTCACTCAGTCAAAGAATTCAATGAGATTCGTTTGGCACGATTTCCCTTTGGTGAAACCATGTTGTCTCGGATCTTGCAACTTATTGGCTTCCAGGAAATTCACTATCCTTTCCTTCAGCATGGCTTCCATTACTTTTCCAATAACCGAAGTGAGGCTTTCCGGCCTGTAGTTTCCAGCTTCTTCCCTATCCCCACTTTTGTGAAGAGGGACCACCTCCGCTGTTCTCCAATCCCTCGGAACCTCTCCCGTCTCCAAGGATTTATTAAACAAGTCTTTAAGAGGACCCGCCAGAACCTCTCTGAGCTCCCTCAGTATTCTGGGGTGGATCCCATCCGGCCCCATGGCTTTGTCCACCTTCAGCTTTCCAAGTTGTTGATACACACTCTCTTCCGTGAACGGCGCTCTATCCACCTCATTTTCAGGTGTACTTTTGCCAGTCTCTCTCGGTCCTTCCCCAGGGTTTTCTTCAGTGAAAACAGAACAAAAGTATCTATTTAGCAAATTGGCTTTTTCTTCATCATTTTCTACATAGTCATTGACTATAGAGAGAGGTGTGACCAGCAGAAGAAAGGGGGTGTTGATGCCCCTGTATAAGTCGTTGGTGAGGCCTCACCTGGAGTATTGTGTTCAGTTTTGGAGGCCGTATCTTGTGAAGGATGTAAAAAGAATTGAAGTGGTGCAAAGAAAAGCTTCAAGAATGGTAAGGGATTTGCGTTACAAGACGTATGAGGAGAGACTTGAGGACCTGAACTTGTATACTCTGGAAGAAAGGAGAAACAGGGGTGATATGATACAGACGTTCAAATATTTGAAAAGTATTAATCCGCAAACGAACCTTTTCCGGAGATGCGAAGGAGGTAGAACGAGAGGACATGAAATGAGATTGAAGGGGGGCAGACTCAAGAAAAATGTCAGGAAGTATTTTTTCACGGAGAGAGTGGTGGATGCTTGGAATGCCCTCCCGCGGGAGGTGGTGGAGAGGAAAACGGTAATGGAGTTCAAACATGCGTGGGATAAACATAAAGGAATCCTCCTCAGAAGGAAGGGATCCCCAGAAGCTTAGCCGGTGGTGGGAGGCAGGGCTGGTGGTTGGGAGGCGGGAATAGTGCTGGGCAATCTTATACGGTCTGTGCCCTGAAAAGGACAGGTACAAATCAAGGTAAGGTATACACAAAAAATGGCACATGTGAGTTTATCTTGTTGGGCAGAGTGGTTGGACCGTGCAGGTCTTTTTCTGCCGTCATCATCATCTACTATGCTACTTTACATTTAAATATTGATTTTACAATATCACTGTTTACTCCAGTAGATATATAGATTTTAAGGAGGAATATTCTGGATGTGGCTGAGGCAGAGCAAAACAACTATACATGTATTTCCTATTTTATGATGCCAATGCCTGTATCGGTTTTACAATTTCCCGGTCAGTGTTTCCACTTCTTTTGCGGCAGGTGTAAATGTCACTGTAACAGCATAAATGAGGGTGGGTCTGGGGCCTTTATTAATCACAGCGGGTTGACTATAAAACAAAACAGTTTATTGATGGAAAGGGAAGAGGCAGCCTGTTCCTTTCACCGCTGAAGAGAAATAAACATGCCAAAGTCAGTCTTTGAAAAGGCAGCACAGTTTGTCCCTGGCCTGGAGTCTCTGAGTTAAAGTTCAGCCTGGCCTAGTCCAAGTTCCAATGACGTAATGCAGCAGGGTTCCAAGGTCACCTTGGCCTGTCTTAGTGGAGCTTCTGCTTCTTATAAGCTTTCGATAAAGGCTTATGCTTGAGGGCTGCTTTTCTTTTCCCAGGGCTTCTCTTCAGATATTGCAGCTCAGCTTGAACCAGGGCCGCTGAGAGGTGGGGACGGGGCAAAATTTCCCAGGCCCGGGCCTCCAAGGGGGGCCCGGCGCCAGGATCTCTCTCTCTCTCTCCTGCTCCTGACGGGACCCGGGTGACTGCGTCCCGACAGGAGCAAGAGAAAGAAAACTCCGGTGCCATGTGCCCCCCTTGGAGGCTGGGGAGGACCTGGAGGAGCAGACATCACAGGTTTTCCTCCAGCGCTGCTCTTCACTCTGCCCATTGCTTGCCATTGCCAAGCGGCTGCTTTTCCCCTCAGGCCGCGCATGCTTGGTTTTGAAACCGAGCATGCGCTGAGAGAAAAAGCAGCAGCAGGGGCAGGGAATGGGCAGAGTGAAGAGTCAGTGCTGGAGGAAGACCTCTTCTGCTGATGGGGGTCTCAGGATCCCCGCCAGCCAAGGTATTTGTATTGCAGTTGCGGTGGCGGCGGTGGCGATCCTGGGGGGGGGGGGTCAGCAGTGAAGACGATCGTGGGGGGAGGGGGCAGCAGCCCTGCCCTGGGCCCGGCTCAGTCTCTCAGTGGCCCTGGCTTGTACCATCCCTGGAGGAGTCCTTAACCGAGGCCTCCCTAACTTAAGTGTGTCCTGGGCTCTTATCCTTCCTGGGTCATGTCCTTCTGGCTCCGCCCCTGCCTGGACTAGAGGGAAGGTTTAATGTGGTTCCATAAGTGTGAGGGAGTGTTGTTGAGGGGGGAAGGTAAGTCCCACCTATCTGTACCGTTTGGACCTGGAGTCTCTCCACCAATGACCGAGGGGGCAACTGTGCTTACCTCAGTGGTGTCTAAGACTGCCTCAAATAATTACGGTTTGTAAATCTTTTTCCCAACAGTAGAACCATGTTACACCCCTGATGACCTCTTCTGACCTGGATAGAACAATTAGTTACGCATTGAGGCATCAGATTATCTGTAATAACCCTTCCTTTCATCTCCCCAAACAGTTTACTCTAGGAAAAATAGTTCTTCTCATCCCACTTTGAGGGGTTTCATTTTCATACCCATAGGCATTTGTGCTTTTTCATGTGAGGATTGGTAACCCTTCAAAACAATGCACCTGAATTTGAAAATCTAATATGCATGCAGTGTCCTCCCCTGACCTAATCAAGCCCCCTCTCCCCTCCAGCCTGGCTGCTTTTTGCCCGAGTAAAAGGGTGCATGTTGTTGACCTCTACTTGGGTAAGGCCGGGTAATTTTCAGGCAGCCAATTCAGCAGGGTGAATTACCTTTCACCTAATTAAGGGTTCCTTTTACTAAAGCTTACCGCATGCTATCGGATATTAGTGCACGTTAAATACTGCACATTCTATTTTATACCTATGGACCACGTGTTAATGTGCGTTCGCATGGACAAAGCTTTAGTAAGTGAGCTCCCGATTTGCTTCTGAAAGGTTCCTTTTCTACGAGCAGTGCATTTTTTCTAGTGAAAAAGGTGCCAGTACTCAAATGCCAGGCCACCCTTCAGGGGTGGGGTGATCACTGAGGGACCCCACCCCACAATAGCCAGGACCCCTGCAACCAGAATCTACGACAAGGCAGAATTGGTGTGTAGAACCTGAGCTCTTTCATTACAACTTGGGGATCATGGGTCAATTTTAGCAGACAATGGAAAAGGTGCTGGTACTCAGTACCCCTAAATACCTCCTCAAAAAAAGCCCTGTCTACAAAGTAGGTGAAGGTCCGGGCTGTGCTCTGTATTTATTCTAGCTTTCTCAGGCATCAGAAACAGTCGTCAGTTGCATGTCTCTGGAAACACGCACTGTGTTTCAACACAGCCAGTTGAATTGGCAAACACTTGAAGCTGAATTTATCACTAGTGTTGAAATCAGAAAGGAGTCATTTCAACATATTTAGTCTTTCCTGGAGAGCCGCCAGCAAGCCTGTTCCTTGCTCAGAATTTTCAGATCTCTGCATCCAAGTCTTATGGCTACAGAGAGCCAAGTGGGCAACAGTTGTTGGCTTCCGAGACATGACTTTTCAGTGTCGTTGAGCTACTCTTTCGATGTCATTTCTTTTCAGCTGCAGGCTGCATGGTTTTGCTGTAGCCAGGGCTGTGGAAATTGAAAGATACAGATCCTGAGTAGAGACCTAGGGTACTAGATCATGGAGTATCCATCATTCCACACGACTACCGAACTAAAGTTTGTTCAGTATTAAACCCGTGATACACTGCTGTGAAAGAGAGGTGGGTGGAGAGAGCAGAGATACCAAATTACCCAGTTCCAGGACGGAGATTTTGTGGCAGTTTAACCAGGGGCGTACCTAGGTGGGGCCACAGGGGCTTGGGCCCCCACAGATTTAGCCCTGGCCCCCTCTACTTTCAAACCCCCCTGCCGCCGACCCTCCCCCGCCACATTTGATCCCTCTCCCGCCACCGCCGACCCTCCTCCGCCACTTTCGATCCTTCCTCCCACCACCGCCGACCCTCCCCTGCCGCCACCAGGTACCTTTGCTGACGGGGTCTCCGGCGCCTGACAGAAACAGATCAGCGAAGGCGGGGTTGGCGACCCCCGCCAGCAAAGGTACCTGACGGCGGGAAAGGGGGGTCGAAAGTGGCGGAGGGTCGGTGGCGGCAGGGGGGGGTTGAAAGTGTGGGGGGGCGGCGGCTGGGGGAGGCAGACTAAACTGTGCCCCCCACCTCAGGCTCTGGACCCCCCTCCCGCCGAGGTCTGGCTACACCCCTGAGTCTAACCACCCCTTCTTGATGCATTATGGGACCTGCAGCACTGATTTAAATGGGCAGGATCAGGCATTACAAATCCCACACTGCTTTGGGATGGACATTCAAAAGCAGCACTGGCCAAAAAGTCTCCAGCCTAGATCTGTGCAACTTGGTATCGCTGAGACAGAATGCAGTTCCTTCAGAGGTACTTACCTAGCCCACTTGAGATCCCTAGCACCTAGCCCGCTCTCACCCACCCATAAGTACATAAGTAATGCCACACTGGGAAAAGACCAAGGGTCCATCGAGCCCAGCATCCTGTCCACGACAGCGGCCAATCCAAGCCAAGGGCACCTGGTGAGCTTCCCAAACGTACAAACATTCTATACAATCAAGCCATTGTGACATCACTAATGAGGTTGGCTCTTAGTACATAAGTACATAAGTAGTGCCATACTGGGAAAGACCAAAGGTCCATCTAGCCCAGCATCCTGTCACCGACAGTGGCCAATCCAGGTCAAGGGCACCTGGCACGCTCCCCAAACGTATTGGTGGAATGAGCCACTATGACATCACAATAGGTTAAATCACTGCTCTATGTAATAAAAGTGAGCCAAGTAGAGGACATAAGTACATAAGTAATGCCACAATGGGAAAAGACCAAGGCTCCATCGAGCCCAGCATCCTGTCCACGACAGCGGCCAATCCAGGCCAAGGGCACCTGGCGAGCTTCCCAAACGTACAAACATTCTATACATGTTATTCCCGGAATTGTGGATTTTACTCCTTACTGTTTCAGTCTATTCATCTTTCCTCTTCCTTAATTCCATCTGCTTTTGATTATTCCAATCATCGTCTCACACCTTCCCTCATTTGTCTTTGTCTGTTTTGTCCTGTCTGTCCCTATTGATTAGTTTGTAAGTTCCAAGGACCAAGGACTGTCTCGAATGCATACATCTGGTGTTTTCGGTACAAATCTTGATGACAAGATCATAATAGAATAAAGGTGTATTTTATGCATATATAAATAGGTAAGAAAGGGCCAATCCAGTGATCCAGTAATAGCACTGATTAGTACGGTGCAGGTTCAGTTTCTGATACCGACTCTGGATCCTCCAACTGGCAAAGGCTCAGGATGCTGTGGAGGGAGCAGCTTTCATGGAGGGAGGGTTAACCATTACTGGGCCGGGACTGTACATAAGTACTGCCGTACTGGGAAAGACCAAAGGTCCATCGAGCCCAGCATCCTGTTTCCAACAGTGGCCAATCCAGGTCACAAATACCAGGCAAGATCCCAAAAAAGTACAAAACATTTTATACTGCTTATCCCAGAAACAGTGGATTTTCCCCAAGTCCATTTAATAATGGTCTATGAACTTTTCCTTTAGGAAGCTGTCCAAACCTTTTTTAAACTCCGCTAAGCTAACCGCCTTTACCACATTCTCTGGCAACGAATTCCAGAGTTTAATTACACGTTGAGTGAAGAAAAAGTTTCTCCGATTCGTTTTAAATTTACTCCATTGTAGCTTCATCGCATGCCCCCTAGTCCTAGTATTTTTGGAAAGCGTGAACAGACGCTTCACATCTACCCGTTCAACTCCACTCATTATTTTGTAGACCTTTAGCCTATCTCCCCTCAGCCGCCTTTTCTCCGAGCTGAAGAGCCCTAGCCTCCTTAGTCTTTCTTCATAGGGAAGTCATCCCATCCCCTATATTGTACTTGTACTGTGTTTCAAAGAGAGCCAGAACTCGTGCTTCTTGCCAAGATGACAGTTACAGAAGTCCTGAAAATGACTGGGAGGAAAAGGAACAAGAAAGGGGCAAAAGATCACCCTTAATGTTGCATCTGCAAATTCCTCTCTTTCACTTTTGGGAACTGATAGTAAAAGATACAGCAGTACAGGACTTCCCATTTTCCACCTTTGATCTATTAAAGTGTCTGGCAAATTTGGCACATTTTGCAAAACACTCAGTGATCCACTTGAAAATTGGCTAATTTATTTAAATGCACTGGTTTATTTTCCAGACTTTTACACCATTTTCTCAATTCACTTACCAACTGCTGAATCAATTCTTCCTGGAGAGAATCCAAGATCCCCTTGCTTCTAGACGACCCCACAACAGGGACACCTCAATCAACATCCGGCATATTAAGAGCACCTATTAGTAGTACGTCCCCTTTCATAGTTCTCTTGTGAATGTCTTCAATTATATCTCTATCCATTTCTTCTGAAAGTGAAAGAGGCCTGTATGTCTCACCAATGTAACATAGTAAATGACGGCAGATAAAGACCCGAATGGTTCATCCAGTCTGCCCAACAAGACAAGCTCATTTTACATGGTATGTGATACTTTACATGTATACCTGAGTTTGATTTGTCCTTGCCATTCTCAGGGCGCAGACCGTAGAAGTCTGCCCAGCACTGTTCTTGTACTAAAAGTTCTGAAGATTCTGGAATCCTAAAGAGTTACACGATTCTGGAATCTCAATTAGTAGCAACATTCCATGTAGAACCCCAAAGAGTAACGTAGTAACATAGTAAATGACGGCAGATAAAGACCTGAATGGTCCATCCAAACAAGATAAACTCATCCCGCATGGTATGTGATACTTTATACCCAAGTTTGATTTGTCCTTGCCATTCTCAGGGCGCAGACCGTAGAAGTCTGCCCAGCACTGTTCTTGTACTAAAAGTTCTGAAGATTCTGGAATCCTAAAGAGTTACACAATTCTGGAATCTCAATTAGTAGCAACATTCCATGTAGAACCCCAAAGAGTAACGTAGTAACATAGTAAATGACGGCAGATAAAGACCTGAATGGTCCATCCAAACAAGATAAACTCATCCCGCATGGTATGTGATACTTTATACCCAAGTTTGATTTGTCCTTGCCATTCTCAGGGCGCAGACCGTAGAAGTCTGCCCAGCACTGTTCTTATACTAAAAGTTCTGGAATCCTAAAGAGTTACAGGATTCCGGAATCCCAATTAGTAGCAACATTCCATGTAGAACCCCAAAGAGTAACATAGTAACATAGTAAATGATGGCAGATAAAGACCTGTACGGTCCATCCAGTCTGCCCAACAAAATAAACTCATTTTACATGGTATGTGATACTTTATACCCGAGTTTGATTTGTCCTTGCCATTCTCAGGGCACAGACCGTAGAAGTCTGCCCAGCACTGTTCTTGTACTAAAAGTTCTGAAGATTCTGGAATCTTAAAGAGTTACAAGATTCCGGAATCCCAATTAGTAGCAACATTCCATGTAGAACCCCAAAGAGTAACATAGTAAATGATGACAGATAAAGACCTGTACGGTCCATCCAGTCTGCCCAACAAAATAAGCTCATTTTACATGGTATGTGATACTTTATATGTATACCTGAGTCTGATTTGTCCTTGCCTTTCTCAAGGCCCAGACCGTAGAAGTCTGCCCAGCACTGTTCTTGTACTAAATGTTCTGAAGCTAACGTCGAAGCCCCTTAAAATTTACACACCAGCCCATCCCTATCTATTCAGTCACGATCAGGGCGTAGACCGTAGAAGTCTGCCCAGCACTGGTTTTGCTTCCCAATTACCAGCATCGCCACCCAATCTCCGCTCAGATTCCATGGATCCATTCCTCCTATTCCTTTGTGTTTATCCCACGCATGTTTGAATTCCATTACCGTTTTCATCTTCACCACCTCCTGCAGGAGGGCATTCCACGTATCTACTACCCTTTCCATGAAAAAATACTGTAAATACATTTTCCATTCCTTCTTTTCAGGTTAACCCACAGTGATTCTTCCTTACCGTATATGACCTGCAATTCTGTCACTTTAATATTACTCTTAACATATAATAGTAATGTTTGTGCAGCGCTGCGTACGCCTTGTAGCGCTATAGAAATGCTAAATAGTAGTAGTAGTAGTAGTCTCTTGTAACCAGAGCTAATATTGTGATGTCATAATGCCTCAGGCCACCAATAAGAGCCAACCTCATCAGTGATGTCACAATGGCTTGATTGTCCTATACTTGGCTCACTTTTCTTACATAGCTCTTTGAGCAGGGACTGTCTTTCTTCTATGTTTGTGCAGCGCTGCGTACGCCTTGTAGCGCTATAGAAATGCTAAATAGTAGGTTAGTAGTCTCTTGTAACCAGAGCTAATGTTGTGATGTCATAATGCCTCAGGCCACCAATAAGAGCCAACCTCATCAGTGATGTCACAATGGCTTGATTGTCCTATACTTGGCTCACTTTTCTTACATAGCTCTTTGAGCAGGGACTGTCTTTCTTCTATGTTTGTGCAGCGCTGCGTACGCCTTGTAGCGCTATAGAAATGCTAAATAGTAGGTTAGTAGTCTCTTGTAACCAGAGCTAATGTTGTGATGTCATAATGCCTCAGGCCACCAATAAGAGCCAACCTCATCAGTGATGTCACAATGGCTTGATTGTCCTATACTTGGCTCACTTTTCTTACATAGCTCTTTGAGCAGGGACTGTCTTTCTTCTATGTTTGTGCAGCGCTGCGTACGCCTTGTAGCGCTATAGAAATGCTAAATAGTAGGTTAGTAGTCTCTTGTAACCAGAGCTAATGTTGTGATGTCATAATGCCTCAGGCCACCAATAAGAGCCAACCTCATCAGTGATGTCACAATGGCTTGATTGTCCTATACTTGGCTCACTTTTCTTACATAGCTCTTTGAGCAGGGACTGTCTTTCTTCTATGTTTGTGCAGCGCTGCGTACGCCTTGTAGCGCTATAGAAATGCTAAATAGTAGGTTAGTAGTCTCTTGTAACCAGAGCTAATGTTGTGATGTCATAATGCCTCAGGCCACCAATAAGAGCCAACCTCATCAGTGATGTCACAATGGCTTGATTGTCCTATACTTGGCTCACTTTTCTTACATAGCTCTTTGAGCAGGGACTGTCTTTCTTCTATGTTTGTGCAGCGCTGCGTACGCCTTGTAGCGCTATAGAAATGCTAAATAGTAGTAGTAGTAATATAATGCCACTCCTCCACCCTTTTTTCCTACCCCGTCCTTCCTGAATAGGTATTACTATATCCCAGTCATGGTTCTCCATGAACTATGACTCCGTGACCACCACTAAATCCAAGTCGGCTTCTACCATTACAGCCTCTAGATCTAGAAATTTGTTCCCCATATCGCAGGTATTGATAAACAAAGCTCTCCACACATTCAGCTCCTGGATGCGAGCTTCCCTCATTTGGCCTTAGCGAACTGAATATTACTGCTAAGGGCTAGATTCTATATATAGCGCTGTAAAAATCAGCATTGAAAAAAATACACCTAGGCGTATTCCATAAACTACACCTAAAGTTAGAATATGACTAAGGACCATCCGTGTGACTAAAGACCCTGTTCGGTAAGGTGCACTAGCGTTTTTAGCATGAGCTAAATGCTAGAGTTGCCCATTGGGTTCATTTTCAAAAGAGAAGGAAGTCCATCTTTCGACATAAATCGGAAGATGGACGTCCTTCTCCCAGGGACATCCAAATCAGTATAATCGAAACCCGATTTTGGACGTCTCCAACAGCAGTCCGTCGCAAGGACGGCCAAAGGTCAAGGGAGGGTGTTGGAGGCATAGCAAAGGCGGGACTTGGGTGTGCCTAACACTAGGACGTCTCTGGCCCATAATCGAAAAAAACAAGGACGTTTTTGACATGGACATCTTTGGTTTCGAAAATCACCGAAAGTCAGAAACGTCTATGTCTAGGGACGTCCAAAACTAGGGACATCCAAATTTAAGGATTTGGACGTCTCTGAAACGAAAGATGGACGTCTATCTTTTTTCAAAAATATGGGTTTCCCCGCCCCTGGATTTCGCCATTTTGCAAGGACGTCCAAATCGCAACTTGGACGTCCCTTTCGAAAATGCCCCTCTATATGTTCCTATGGGTGACTTCAGCATTTAGAATGCACTAAAAGCACTAGCGCGTCTTTAGCGCTGTTTAGTAAACAGGGCCCTAAATCTGGTCACAGGAATTTACACCAAGTAAACCTTAAATGCCAGCGACTACATTAGGCACGGAGCGGATGCATTCTATAATAGCATGCCCATGATCCGCCCATATCACGC
This sequence comes from Microcaecilia unicolor, assembly GCF_901765095.1. Classification (NCBI taxonomy): domain Eukaryota; kingdom Metazoa; phylum Chordata; class Amphibia; order Gymnophiona; family Siphonopidae; genus Microcaecilia; species Microcaecilia unicolor. Next base: position 367,982,263 of record NC_044034.1, read on the forward strand.
CCATGGCCACACCCCCTTCTCTGCAGCACGCATTAGAATTTACGTGCATCACTTTATAGAATACACTTAGCAACTTGTGTGCATAAATTCTAATGAAAGCCAATTGGTGTCAATAATTGCTTGTTAATTGGCAATTACTGTCGCTGATTGGCCTGTTAAGATAAGTGCAACTCAAGTCACACTATATAGAATCTGGAGGTAACTGGTTAAATTCTGGTTCTGTCCAGACTCATACATAGTAACATACATGCATAGTAGATGACGGCAGAAAAAGACCTGCACGGTCCATTCAGTCTGCCCAACAAGAGAAACTCATATGTGCTACTTTATACCTGACCTTGATTTGTATCTGCCATTTTCAGGGCACAGAGTGTAGAAATCTTGCCCAGCACTAGCCCTGCCTCCCAACCACCATCCCCGCCTCCCTCCCCCCCTCCCCCATGGCTCTGCGACTCCTCCTCTGGACCGGTCTGGCACTAACCAGACAGTCCCTGGGCAGTCACTGGCACTAATTGCTTAAGTGCCGTAGCCAGACACAGTATTTTGGATTGGCCCAGAAGTAAATTGCATGGGCTCTTCCATGAACAAACGCCCCCCCACCAATATGTTCCCAGAGATATTTCAGATTTTTTTTTCACCTACCCCACATCTCTCCCTTGTCCTCCTCCGCATCCCAGCATCTGCGCTCCTGTCTCTGAACCCAGCCCTCCCCGGTGTACCATACAGGTATCCTCGGCACCTGCACAGATTTATTCTCGCTGCTTGTGCCGGCCCCTGCTGCATCTCACCCTCGCTGATGTCATCATCGCATGTTTCCTGTCTGGTGGAACGCAGCAGATGGAAGCCTGCAGGGCCGGCGCAAGCAGCGAGAATGAAACTCTGCAGGTGCCGAGGATACCTGTATGGTAGACCGGTGAGGACTGGGTTCAGAGACAGGAGCGCAGATGCTGGGATGCTACGGAGGACAGGGGGGAACAGCATTGTGGTGTCGCTGCTGGGTGGGCCTGAACCAGGAATGGGTGGGCCTGTGCCCACCCAGGCCCACCTGCAGCTACGCCACTGGTGCCGCTGAATATTGCTGGATGGCCAGCAGTGGGGTTCAACCTTCTCAGTTAAATCCCTTAAAATATTGGGCCCATTATTTTCCATGAAAAAAAGTGCCCCACGTATGAAGCAGGTGAAAAAAAGGTTAACATATAACTTCTGCATTCACTTTGAAAATTAATGCAAAGTCTACAGGTGAAAAATACCTGTGTACTTTGTTCCAGTGCTGAGAATGTCTAGATTCCTCCCCCACCCCCAAACTAAAGAAATTGTTTTGATAAAATAGTAAATGATGCAGAGGCGTAGCCAGACTTCGGCGGGAGGGGGGCCCAGAGCCCGAGGTGAGGGGGCACATTTTAGCCCCCCCCCCCAGTGCCGCCGACCCCCCCCCCGCCCGCCGCCGCCGCCACCACCACCACCAACTTTGACGACCCCTGCCGATGACCCGCTCGACCCCCCCTCCCGCCGATGACCTTCTCGACCCCCCACCCCCGTGCAGGATGTCAGAAACAGAACGAAGCCTTCGTGGGAAGAAGAGGACCTTGGCTGGCGGGGATTGGGGTCCCCCACCAGCAGAGGTAGACCATGGCGATGACAGCGGTGGTGGGGGAAGGTTGGTGGCAGGAGGGGGGGGTCGAGAGGGTCGTCAGCAGGGGGTCCAGGGCCAAATCTATGGGGGCCCAGGCCCCCGTGGCCCCACGTAGCTACGCCACTGAAATGATGGCAGATAATAACCATGAGTTTGCCCAGTAAAGAGGATAGGTCTGTAAATTGTCTCTTAATATCTGCTTGTACACTATTATTCTGTCTTATTATCATCATGCTGACCAAAACCCTGTAATACGAAATGTTAATTAACTAACATTCTTCCACTACTCATGATGTATTGTAAGCCACTTTGAGCCTGCAAAGAGGTGGGATAAGGTGGGATAAAATGCAACAAATAAATAAATAAATACATATAAATAAATTCTGATCCCTGCATGTTACCCCCTCCTCATGCCTTTGTTTAAGGTTGTAACTGCTGCTTTGTGCTCTACAATCAATGTCTGATGTGGGGTGGGGGGGGGGGGTTGGGGGGGAAGAAGCTCTTGAACACTGCACTGCTCAGATCAGCAAAGCTCACCACACATTCGCTTTTCCCCCCCCCCCCCTTTCCCAACTCATTAGTGCTAAGAAAGGTCTCCCCATTATTGATGGATCTCTTGAAACTGATGTTCTTTGGAAAGACTGATGAGCTCAATCACTGGGGCAAGTCATTTCCATCCTTAACCAGGGTCCCTCCAACACTTGATTAGCAGTTAAGGATGCAATCTGCAGGTTGCGAAGTGATTCTAAACAAGTAGCCCGGAAAACGCACCTTGAAAGATGCACTTGGGTTAGGGGGATTCTAGGGGGAACCAGTTATTTCTCAAGATATTTTTTTTCTACACAAAACAAACACAACTGATAGGAGACGCATACATAGTAAACATATTATAGTAAATGACGGCAGATAAAGACCTGAACGATCCATCCAGTCTGCCTAACAGGATAAACTCATTTTACATGGTATGTGATACTTTATACCCGAGTGATTTGTCCTTGCCATTCTCAGGCACAGATCGTAGAAGTCTGCCCAGTACTGTTCTTGTACTAAAAGTTCTGAAGATTCTGGAATCCTAAAGAGTTACAAGATTCTGGAATCCCAATTAGTAGCAACTTTCCATGTAGAACCCCAAAGAGTAACATAGTAGCGTAGTAAATGACGGCAGATTAAGACCTTACGGTCCATCCAGTCTGCCCAACAAGATAAACTCATTTTACATGGTATGTGATACTTCATACCAGAGTTTGATTTGTCCTTGCAGTTCTCAGGGCACAGACCGTAGAAGTCTGCCCAGCACTGTTCTTGTACTAAGTTCTGAAGCTAACGTTGAAGCCCCTTAAAATTTACACTCCAGTCCATCCATATCTATTAAGTCACGATCAGGGCGTAGACCATAGAAGTCTGCCCAGCATTGTTCTTGTACTAAAAGTTCTGAAGATTCTGGAATCCTAAAGAGTTACAAGATTCTGGAATCCCAATTAGTAGCAACATTCCATGTAGAACCCCAAAGAGTAACATAGTAGCGTAGTAAATGACGGCAGATAAAGACCTTGTGCTCCATCCAGTCTGCCTAACAGGATAAACTGATTTTATGAGAAAATCGGATGATTTAAAAAACACTTTTCCTCCTAAACCCCAAACAAGTGAGAGACACCACACCACAAACCGACTTTCACAGGAAAAACACCCGATCAAGACTATAAACAATTGCATCAATGAGCAGAAACACCCCCTTCCCCAAACACACACACAAGCCAAACAGACCCTAACAAACCAAGACGAAACCCCCTGCTATCAGCCCATAACGACAGACCCACTTAAGGTGGATGTTATTGTCCAATTGCTGAACCTGGGAATCCAAGTATCCTGGTCAAGAATACTTCCAATAAGACTTTAGTAGAACCCGGGGATTTCATAATGAGCATGAGTTTTTGAGGATGATTCTCCCTTTGGGGACCAATGATAATAGCTTACTCCTAATTTGATAGTGATTTTTCAATACTATCCAGCTTATAATTGAAAAAGAAAAACGCCTATATTGCGACCCAAATCGGGAGATAGACGTTTATCTCACAAAAACGAATAAAGCGGTATAATCGAAAGCCGAATTTGGACGTTTTCAACTGCACTCCGTCGCGAATGCGGACAAAGTTGACGGAGCGTGTCGAAGGCGTGGTTATCGGGCGACCAGAGATGGGCGCCTTTCGCTGATAATGGAAAAAAAATATGCGTTTTTAGTAAGAATTTAGGGCACTTTTCCTGGACCCTGTTTTTCCACGAATAAGGCCCCCCAAAAGTGCCCTAAATGACCAGATGACCATCAGAGGGAATCGGGGATAACCTCCCCTGACTCCCCCAGTGGTCACAAACCCCCTCCCACCACAAAATATGCCATTTCACACCTTTTTATTTTCACCCTCAAATGTCATACCCACCTCCCTGGCAGCAGTATGCAGGTCACTGGAGCAGTTGTTAGGGGTGCAGTGGACTTCAGGCAGGTGGACCCAGGCCCATCCCCCCCACCTGTTACACTTGTGCTGGTAAATGGGAGCCCTCCACACCGCCCCCCAAACCCACTGTACCCACATGTAGGTGCCCCCCTTCACCCCTTAGGGCTATAGTAATGGTGTAGACTTGTGGGTGGTGGGTTTTGAGGGGGATTTGGGGGGCTCAACACCCAAGGGAAGGGTGCTATGCACCTGGGAGCTCTTTTACCTTTTTTTTTTTTTTTTTTAAAGTGCCCCCTAGGGTGCCCGGTTGGTGTCCTGGCATGTGAGGGGGACCAGTGCACTACGAAACCTGGCCCCTCCCACGAACAAATGCCTTGGATTTATTTGTTTTTGAGCTGGGCGCTTTCATTTTCCATTATCACTGAAAAACAAAAACGCCCAGCTCACATATTGTCGAATAAAACATGGACGTCTATTTTTTCCGAAACTACGGTTCGGTCCGCCCCTTCACGGACCCGTTCTCGGAGATAAACGCCCATGGAGATAGACGTTTTCATTCGATTATGCCCCTCTATATGTATTTTCCCCATCTGGAGCTCTGAGGTTCCGGTTGTGTAAACCTAAACGACGGATTTCCTGGTTGAAATCATCCCATTTCAGGTGGGAGACATACACAAACTATCTTTTTTTTTCAAACTTCCTAGAGTATTTGAAATTAGCGTGTTGCCATTACAGGAAAATACACAATTGCACCTACTTTACCGCTGCGCCAAAAGTGGCCGCAATGCATGGTAAACCCACACGCGCTACAAGTATCACCAGCCATAGTAAAAGGGTCTGTTAGTATGATAATATCCACAGTATAGCAGTTAAACATTTAAGCTCACATCTGATAGAAGTACCAATGCAAATTTATGTTTGTACGTCTACCACTAAAATACAAATATGTCTATTACAACTAATAAGTAATTAACTTGATGCATATTTATAATACACCGTAGCCCCAAACATCACAAATAATATCTCTGTATACATATGCATCGTTTATATTTAAGGAAATTATAATATTGAGAACTGCCTGCAGAAAAATGACAAATAACAGAATAAGTTACAAAATAAAATAATTCTAAATTCAATTTCCCTGGACTTTTTGATGACATAGCATTGGGTTGGAGGGGGGGGGGAGGGGTTCCCATACACCTGAAAATGTTCATAAGCACAGAAGTTTTGCCATACTGGGACAGACGGAAGGTCCGTCAAGCCCAGCATCCAGTTACAGCAGGGGTTCTCAACCCAGCCAGTTAGCTTTTCAGGATATCCACAATGAATATGCATGAGATGAATTTGCATGCACTACTTCCATTGTATGCAAATTTATCTCATCCATATTCATTGTGGGTATCCTGAAAACCTTACTGCCTAGGTGTGTCCCCAGGACCTGGGATGAGAACCCCTGAGTTAGAGGTTATCTGCTTATTTCTAACGGGGAATCGTTTGCCTGAATGTTCAGCCTGGCGATTTTTAAAACTGTGCAAGAAGGTACAAAGTCCGCAGCGAATTTAGCTCACAAATTTGAACCAGTTCTCAAAAGGGAAAGCCTGCACACTTTCTTTTTGAAAATTGCTCAAGGGAAAATTATGCGCAGGGATCTGTACCTGCAGCAGACATGTAGTTTGCCTGCTTACCTTAGGGGGAGGGAGGGCAAAGGGTAAGGAATCCACATTGGCATGGGGGGAGGGGGTAAATGCACTTCAGCGTTAGCACCTGCAACATTTTTTTTGGGGGGGGGGGAGGGGAGCCTATGCTCACCCCAAACTACATCTATGACCTGCAGGCATGTTATCCAGCCAAAACCGTGTGCATAATTTCAAAAATACTTTGTTACCTTCCCTGGCCTAGCCTCACCCTCGAATAAGTACATAAGTACATAAGTACATAAGTACATAAGTAATGCCATACTGGGAAAAGACCAAGGGTCCATCGAGCCCAGCATCCTGTCCACGACAGCGGCCAATCCAGGCCAAGGGCACCTGGCGAGCTTCCCAAACGTACAAACATTCTATACATGTTATTCCTGGAATTTTGGAGTTTTCCAAGTCCGTTTAGTAGCGGTTTATGGACTTGTCCTTTAGGAAACCGTCCAACCCCTTTTTAAACTCTGCTAAGCTAACTGCCTTCACCACTTTCTCCGGCAACGAATTCCAGAGTTTAATTACACGTTGGGTGAAGAAAATTTTTCTCTGATTTGTTTTAAATTTACTACACTGTAGTTTCATCGCATGCCCCCTAGTCCTAGTATTTTTGGAAAGCGTGAACAGACGCTTCACATCCACCTGTTCCACTCCACTCATTATTTTATATACTATCATGTCTCCCCTCAGCCGTCTCTTCTCCAAGCTGAATAGCCCTACCTCAGCAAAAGATGTGCATTGTGGGTAGGCAGATTGCAGACACCCCTAATTACTTTAACTGTCTTGTCTTTCCTAACCCTTATCCCTTACTTGTCCTGTCTGTCTGTCATAATTAGATTGTAAGCTCTATCGAGCAGGGACTGTCTCTCCGTGTTCAAGTGTGAAGCGCTGCGTACGTCCTGTAGCACTATAGAAATGATAAGTAGTAGTAGTAGTAACTGGGGAGACAATTTTCTTTTGGAACTTGCCTAGTCACAAGGCTGCAGTAGAGTCACTCCTCAGTTAATTGAACAAACTTATCTGAAAATTCTCCTCTTCAAATTATGTGAATTATGATTCAGGCAAATTTTACACTAATTGTAGTTTGGGGAATTGAGTCAGGCTCTACAGAACAGGCAAGCGTGTTGATAAGTGAGAAATAAGCCCAGGTAGTTCAAGAACAAGGTTGTCTGAATTTAACGAACACACGGTGTAGATCTGCAGTACTTCAATTTGACTATTTAAGTGCCAATTAAAAAAGATGTAGGGATTAATTTGTGCTATTTCAACACAGGGTCCCATTTTATGCGATGAGATCTAGGTCCCGCTGCCCATAGGGTAACCAAAGGAGGACACATGCCCCGCCCCCCACCACACCCCCTTTCACACCCACCACGCCCCCGTTCACGCCCTCACTCTGCCCCCTGTCACATTTTTCCCTCCCCCTTGTCACACACCCCATCAAGCCCCCTCCCTGTCACCCCTCTCCTCTTACCTTACTACTGCCCTGGTGGTCTAGTGACCTCTTCGGGGCAGGAAAGAGCCCTCTCTTTCCTGCCCGGAGCTCTGCCCTGCATGCATCCTTCCTGTTCGTGATCTCGGTGCCGATTCAAAATGGCCACCGAGAGTTGAAGTCTCGCGAAGTCATGTCAACTCTCGGTGGCCATTTTGAATCGGCACCGAGATCAGGAACAGGAAGGATGCATGCAGGGCAGCGCTCCGGACAGGAAACAGGCGGAAGAGGTCACTAGACCACCAGGGCAGTAGTACGTAAGGGGAGGGGAGGCTAGCAATCTGCCTGTTTATCTGGATTTCTGGACAAACGGGCAGATTGGCAAAACCTGCCCAGTTGCCCGGACATGTCCTCAAAAAGAGGACATGTCCGGGTAAATCCGGACATATGGAGGGGCATAATTGAACGAAAACGTCTATCTCCATGGGCGTTTATCTCCGAGAACGGGTCCGTGAAGGGGCGGACCGAACCGTATTTTCGAAAAAAATAGAAGTCCATGTTTTATTTGACAATTTGTGAGCTGGGCGTTTTTGTTTTTCAGTGATAATGGAAAATGAAAGCGCCCAGCTCAAAAACGAATAAATCCAAGGCATTTGTTCGTGGGAGGGGCCAGGAGTCGTAGTGCACTGGTCCCCCTCACATGCCAGGACACCAACCGGGCACCCTAGGGGGCACTTTTACAAAACCAAAAAAAAGGTAAAAGAGCTCCCAGGTGCATAGCACCCTTCCCTTGTGTGTTGAGCCCCCCAAATCCCTCTCAAAACCCACTGCCCACAAGTCTACACCATTACTATAGCCCTAAGGGGTGAAGAGGGGGCACCTACATGTGGGTACAGTGGGTTTGGGGGGGGTTGGACGACTAATAAGCATTAAACAGCACAATTGTAACAGGTAGGGGGGATGGGCCTGGGTCCACCTGCCTGAAGTCCACTGCACCCCCTAACAACTGCTCCAGGGAGGTGGGTATGACATTTGAGGGTGAAAATAAAAAGTTGAGAAACATCATTTTTTGTGGTGGGAGGGGGTTAGTGACCACTGGGGGAGTCAGGGGAGGTCATCCCCGACTCCCTCCAGTGGTCATCTGGTCATTTAGAGCACTTTTTTGGGACCTGTTCGTGTGAAAAAAGGTTCCAACAAAAGTGGCCTAATTGTTCGCTAAAAACGCCTTAATTTTTTCGATTATCGCCCTAACGCGTACATCTCTCCTCGGCCGATAACCACGCCCCAGTTCCACCTTCGCCACACCTCTGACACGCCCCCATCAACTTTGTCCGCATCTGCGACGGAGTGTAGTTGAAAACGTCCAAAATCGGCTTTCGATTATACCGATTTATTCGTTTTTGTGAGATAAACGTCTATCTCCCGATTTGGGTCAAAATCTAGGCGTTTTTCTCTTTCAATTATAAGGTGGATGGTAACCCTAGCTGCCCAAGATTCTGGCACTGTTCTGAATAGCGCTGGAATAGCGCAAAACAACAACGCCCTAATGCTCAACACTAATGAGATGCAAATATAGGCACACTCATAGCAATGAGCATTAGGGAGTTCAGTGAGAGGATTGTGCTTGGCGAATGCGCAGAGGAGTTCCATGGTAAGTTCAGCTTGTGGGGGAGGGGGGGAGGGAGTTATCAATGTGGGCTTCTGTTAAAACAGGTTATTTTACCACTAACATGCTATTTTAGCACATGTCGCATTTTATACAATGAGACCTAGTTACTAATAACTGGGGTTAACATAAGTACATAAGTGTTGCCATACTGGGACAGACCGAAGGTCCATCAGACCCAGCATCCTGTTTCCAACAGTGGCCAATCCAGGTCACAAATACCTGACAAGATCCCAGAACAGTACAACACATTTTATGCTGCTTATCCTAGAAATAAGCAGTGGATTTTCCCCAGGTCCATTTTAATAATGGTCTATGGACTTTTCCTTTAGGAAGCCATACAAACCTTTTTTAAACCCTGCTAAGTTAACTGCTTTTACTACATTCTCTGGCAACGAATTCCAGAGTTTAATTACATGTTGAGTGAAGAAACAGTTTCTCCAATTTGTTTTAAATTTACTACTTTCTAGCTTCATTGCGTGCCCCCTAGTTCTCATATTTTTGGAGTGAGTAAACAAACAATTCATGTCCACCCGTTCCACTCCACTCATTATTTTATAGACCTCTATCAAATTTCCCCTCAGCCGCCTTTTCTCCAAGCTGAAGAGCCCTAGCCGCTTTAGCCTTTCCTCATAGGGAAGTCGTCTCATCCCCTTTATCATTTCCATCGCCCTTCTCTGTACCTTTTCTAATTCCACTATATCTTTTTTGAGATGTAATGACCAGAATTGAACACAATATTTGAGGAGCTGTCTTGTCTGATGCATTTTCTTTTCTTTTTCTTTTTTTTCTCTGTTTCATTTCTTTTCTACCTAACCTGCAGCTTTCATCGCCCTCTCTCTAGATAATAATGTTTGATATGTGTAGCAGAGCACCAAAATGCTCCTCTGTGTTTACAATGAGCAAGTTTCTGGAGTCTCTGCAACTAATTTGGTCTGTATCGAAAGTGATATAAAGGGGGATGGGCCTGTGTGTCACTATCCTGCTTATTTTTGAAAGAGAAGGGTGCCCATCTTCCGACACAAATCAGGAGATGGGCGTCCTTCTTCCAAGGTCCACCAAATTGGCATAATCAAAAGCCGATTTTGGGCGTCCTTAACTGCTTTCCGTCGCGGGGACGACGAAAGGTCCCAGGGGCGTGTTGGCAGCGTAACGAAGGCGGGACAGGGGCTTAGTTAAGAGATGGGCGTCCTTGGCCGATAATGGAAAAAAGAAGGGCGTACCTGACGAACACTTGGCCGACTTTTCACGGTCCATTTGTTTTCACGACCAAGCCTCAAAAAGGTGCCCGAACTGACCAGATGACCACCGGGGGATCACCTCCCCTGACTCCCCCAGTGGTCACTAACCCCCTCCCACCCTCAAAAAAATAGTTTTAAAACCTTTTTTTGCCAGCCTCTATGCCAGCCTCAAATGCCATACTCAGGTCCATCACAGCAGTATACAGGTACCTGGAGCAGTTGTAGTGGGTGCAGGCCCATCTCCCCCTACCTGTTACACTTGTGGTGGTAAATGTGAGCCCTCCAAAACCCACCAGAAACCCTAAGGTCGACCTAAAGTTTGTGATTTGGGCGTCCCTGACTGTATTATCGAAACGAAAGATGGATGCCCATCTTGTTTCGATAATATGGGATGCTCAGCCCTTTTGCCGGGACGTCCTTAGAGATGGGCACCCTTAAAGGTGAGCACCCAGTTCGATTATGCCCCTCCACAATGCTCATTTTCAAAGCGCTTAGGCTTACAAAGTTTCATAGTAATCTGTAAGTAGAGGAGTGTGGTAGCCGTGTAAGTCCACTCTTAAGGTTATCAATAGAAATCAAACAAAATAAAACATGGAAAAGAAAATAAGATGATACCTTTTTTATTGGACATAACTTAATACATTTCTTGATTAGCTTTCGAAGGTTGCCCTTCTTCGTCAGTTATTTCCGATCTGACGAAGAAGGGCAACCTTCGAAAGCTAATCAAGAAATGTATTAAGTTATGTCCAATAAAAAAGGTATCATCTTATTTTCTTTTCCATGTTTTATTTTGTTTGATTTCTATTGATAATTGTAATCTGTAGAACTTTGTAAACCTATGTGCTTTGAAAATGAGCCTCGTGGACATCTAGCATCCTGTATTTTGGAGGGAATTATAAAAGGCTCTGATTAATATGAGTTGGGAGGTTTGTGGAGACTTGCTCTCCGCCAGTGCTCAGAGGCCGCAAAGCCCTATGGAGCTCAAGACTGATGAGGAGCAGTAGGGGGCGACGTGTCCTCATGGCCAGCTAGGCCTTGCAAAAGAGAGAGAGTTGTTCTCCCGAGTTGCTTTGACCTACCTAGTACAGAGCTGGAGAGAGGAGTGAAGAGCTAACGATCGAGGGCTTGACGTTGGAATGTCCGGGTGTGAGCAACAAAAATCTGAAGGGGTTCAGTCACAGGCTGATAAAGGATTTAGATTGCCAGATTGGAGGTTTGAGTGCCGTGCGAGGCTGTCGGGACCTAGATGGTACATCTCACTTAACACCCTGAGATGTCCAGACCATGATGTGAGGGACTGAATTCTAGTATATTCCAAGAGCTCGGTAAGGCAAAATGGATTATTTTGCACTAGTGGTGTCAGTACGTGGGGCCACGGGGGCCTGGGCCCCCCCCAAATTTCCTCCGGGCCCCTGGTTTTGCTGGCGGGGTCTCCGGCACCAAGTTGCCTGCCCTGCTCTCTCTTCCCCCTCACGTCCTGCATGCTTCATTTAATGAAATTGAGCATGCTCAGTTTCACTTTGGCAACACGGCTGTGCCGGAGACCGGCGCAGGACAAAGCTTCAACTGGTGGGGGTTGGGGGAAGTGGTGAGGCGGCGGGAGGGGCGAGGCGGAGGGCGGTGGCGGGGTGGCAGACTAAAATGTGCCCCCACACCTTGGGCTCTGGCCCCCTCCCACCCGGAGGTCTGGCTACGCCCCTGTTTTTCACATTTTTTTTTTTGGATTTTTTTTCTATGAAAAGGTTCAACTTAACCTGAGTAACAAAGAGACAGATGTGATGAGTTACAAAGTCGTCCACGTGAGACGGTCTTTCAGGGAGCAAGAGAAAGCAAGGAATCTGGAGTGCCGGCCTGAGACCTGAGCAAGAGGAGAAAGACTGGCACATTGAAGATACCAGGAGGAGATTATCTGCCAAACTACAGACGGAGTGGAAGGAATGCACTTTCATTAAAAGGAATTAATTTGTGCACTTTTCCTTGAATTTTTTTCCCTTTTTAGAATCACCAGAGTTCTGTTTTTTAATCTTTCCCTGTGTGCTTTTTAATTTGGGGAGATGTCACCAAACAACGGTGAATTTTTATTAAAAGCACAGAATTGTGGTAACTTACAAGTCAGGCAGGGAGTGTCGTTGTTCTGCCTCCCCCCCCCCCCCCCCCCTCCCACCAGGACCTGCCTTCAACTAAAAGCAAACCTGTGGCGTGGCTGAACAGTCCTCACTCAGGACTAGGGTTACATATATGATTAAGAGAGCTTCTTTCTAGAAAATATTGCATATTATTCCCCGGATTCTATAGAAGTCGCTGAAAGTTGGGGACGCAAGGCAGATAGTTAACGAGGTATTAACAATCAATTAATGATGTTCATTGTCCCTATTTTGGATGTGTGTGCACCTGCCTGTGCTCTATCCTAGAACACTGCACCCCTAAATGGTCTTGTGCGCAACTCAAAACAGGGCATTCCCAAAATTTAAGCGCACTGTTATAGACTATCAGGGTTACATGCCCAGTGTGCACACCAGATTTCAGCAGGGGCAGAGTGGAGATACGATAGAGGTCTATAAAATAATGAGTGGAGTGGAACGGGTAGAGATGTGAGTTACTTGTTTACTCTTTCCACAAATGCTAGGACTAGGGGGCATGCAATGAAGCTACAAAGTAGTAAATTTAAAACAAATTGGAGAAACTATATCTTCAGTCAACGTGTAATTAAACTCTGGAATTCATTGTCAGAGAATGTGGCAAAAGCAGTGCTCTGTTTTATAATGACACTAGTAAAAGAGGCCCGTTTCAGAGCAAATGAAACGGGCGCTAGCAAGGTTTTCGTCGTCAACACCCCCCCCCTCCCTGGCCAACCCCTTCGTTGTTCTGCCATTGCTCCGCCCCCAACATCATGACGTTTGAAGCGAGGGCGGGGCCCGGAGCGATTCCCCCCCCCCGCCTCCCTGCCTCCCTCCCTGCCAACCCCTTCGTTGTTCTGCCATTGATCCGCCCTCGAGGGCGGGGCCCAGAGCGATTTTGGTGGCTTCTCCACCACGAACCTTCGAACCTTTTTGAAGGAAGTCAGGGCTTGGCTTCACTGACGTCAGTGTCCTCAGAACGTTGAGGGTGAGTTTTATTATAGTAGATAAGAACATAAGAGTAGCCATACTGGGTCAAACCAATGGTCCATCTAAGCTCAGTATCCTGTTTTCTAAACAATGGTCACAAATACCTGGCAGAAACCCAAATTGTGGCAACATTCCATGTAGAACCCCAAAGAATAGCAAGATTCTGGAATCCTAAAGAGTGGCAACATTCCATGTAGAACCCCAAAGAATAGCAAGATTCTGGAATCCTAAAGAGTGGCAAGATTCCATGCAGAATCTCAAAGAGTAGCAACATTCCATGCAGAACCCCAAAGAATAGCAAGATTCTGGAATCCTAAAGAGTGTCAAGATTCCATGTAGAACCCCAAAGAGTGGCAAGATTCCATGCAGAATCTCAAAGAGTAGCAACATTCCATGCAGAACCCCAAAGAATAGCAAGATTCTGGAATCCTAAAGAGTGTCAAGATTCCATGTAGAACCCCAAAGAATAGCAAGATTCTGGAATCCTAAAGAGTGACAAGATTCCATGTAGAACCCCAAAGAATAGCAAGATTCTGGAATCCTAAAGAGTGACAAGATTCCATGCAGAATCTCAAAGAGTAGCAACATTCCATGCAGAACCCCAAAGAATAGCAAGATTCTGGAATCCTAAAGAGTGTCAAGATTCCATGTAGAACCCCAAAGAATAGCAATATTCTGGAATCCTAAAGAGTGACAACATTCCATGTAGAACCCCAAAGAATCGCAAGATTCTGGAATCCTAAAGAGTGGCAAGATTCCATGCAGAATCTCAAAGAGTAGCAGCATTCCACACTACAAATCCCAGGGCAAGCTGTTGCTTCCTATGTCTGTATCAATAGCAGACTATGAACTTTTCCTCTGGGAACACGTTCAAACCTTGCTTAAACCCAGATACGCTAACCGCTGTTACCACATCGTCCAGCAAAGCGTTCCAGTCTGCCCCCCAATTTTCATAATAGGTACAAATAAGATCTAAAACCACATTTAAATACAAGCAAACACATTCACCCACTACATTCAAAACAGCAGTGGATTTAAATTCATTATGGTAGACTTTACCACCTTCTGCTCACAATTCTCATGAAGTGTTACTCTAACATATTACCTCCTGACACCTCCAACCACTAAGCATCTGCTAATTGATGTCAATCCAGTCACCACTTCACAGTGCTGGAACAAACCTCCAGAGGGAATAACTGAGATATAGAACAGCCATATGTTAAAAGCCTACTATATGGAATCTATTTTAAGGCCACCAGGTGGCACTGTTCTAAGTAGGCATATATAGTTGCTCTCTGTTCCATTTCTTTTCTTACTGATTCTCCTCAGGCTGCACAGTCCACCTTTCAAGCTCATAACAAGACAAAAACTCATGCTTAGTAAATGAAGTTCAATTTCAGAATTCTGCTGCCTCATGTTCTTGAGACTATTAGAACCAGAACACTCTGTAATAGGAACTTACACTCTTCAGTTCACTTTCTTTAGTCAGCCCTGTGATCATGTCTGAAGAAGGGACATATGTAACATAGTAACATAGTAGATGACGGCAGAAAAAGACCTGCACGGTCCATCCAGTCTGCCCAAAAAGAGAACTCATATGTGCTACTTTTTGTGTATACCCTACTTTGATTTGTACCTGTGCTCTTCAGGGCACAGACCGTATAAGTCTGCCCAGCACTATCCCCGCCTCCCAACCACCAGCCCCGCCTCCCAACCACCGGCTCTGGCACAGACCGTATAAGTCTGCCCAGCACTATCCCCGCCTCCCACCCACCAGCCCCGCCTCCCACCACCGGTTCTGGCACAGACCGTATAAGTCTGCCCAGCACTATCCCCACCACCCAACCACCAGCCCCGCCTCTCAACCACCAGCTCTGGCACAGACCGTATAAGTCTGCCCAGCACTATCCCTGCCTCCCAACCACCAGCCCCGCTTCCCACCACCGGTTCTGGCACAGACCGTATAAGTCTGCCCAGCACTATCCCCGCCTCCCAACCACCAGCCCCGCCTCCCAACCACCGGGTCTGGCACAGACCGTATAAGTCTGCCCAGCACTATCCCTGCCTCCCAACCACCAGCCCCGCCTCCCAACCACCAGCTCTGGCACAGACCGTATAAGTCTGCCCAGCACTATCCCCGCCTCCCAACCACCAGCCCCGCCTCCCAACCACCGGCTCTGGCACTGACCGTATAAGTCTGCCCAGCACTATCCCCGCCTCCCAACCACCAGCCCCGCCTCCCAACCACCGGCTCTGGCACTGACCGTATAAGTCTGCCCAGCACTATCCCCACCTCCCAACCACCAGTCCCACCTCCCACCACCGGCTCTGGCACAGACCATATAAGTCTGCTCAGAAGCTCACCTACACCAGCCTTGGATAATTCATAGGTCAGCTCAGTAAGAGGATTTAAATATAACCTTAAAAGAATCCATTTTACTCAAGAACCAAGATGGCTCCAAGAAGCCCAAGGAACAAAACTTCTTACTAAGGAATTTTCTAGGTTAATGACTGTTTCAAAATGTTGCATTTGATTTTGATGTCTGACGGTCATTTTGGCATCCATGCTTTATATATATTTTTTATGCACATGTTGCTGATTTCCATATTCTCCTGCAGTTTATTATCATTTACCTCTCGTAAGATGAGGACAGCAAGACATGAGTTTTGCTTTCTTAGGGATCAGCTGAGAGACATAGCCGGGCCCAAGGCCTGCGTGCCTGCTCCCACAGTCTGTCCTCTCCCGGTCCTGTCTGTGCCGGGAGTCAAGGCCTGGATGATTGCATTAATGCAATATCATGCTAATGCAATCCTCCTTGTCCTGGGCAGCACGCAGGAGCAGGGGAAGACGGACCCGGAAGCAGGGAAACAAGAAGAAGCTTGCCGGTTCCAGCCACCCCTTGGAGGATGAGCCTAGGGAATTTTTCCCCTCCCTCTCTGCGACCCTGGCCACACCCTCTTTTGAGTCTCACGCTAAAAGTTCTTTATAGAATAAATCAAACATAAACAATATACAATTACAGCAGTAAAAATATTCAAATAACTGAAGATAGGTCCCGAAGTGGTGAACTGGATTAGGAACTGGTTGACGGACAGACGACAGAGGGTGGTGGTAAATGGAGTTCGCTCGGAGGAGGGAAAGGTGAGTAGTGAAGTGCCTCAGGGATCGGTGCTGGGGCCGATTCTGTTCAATATATTTGTGAGTGACATTGCCGAAGGGTTAGAAGGTAAAGTTTGCCTATTTGCGGATGATACTAAGATTTGCAACAGAGTGGACGCCCGGGAGGGAGTGGAAAGCATGAAAAGGGATCTGAGGAAGCTAGAAGAATGGTCTGAGGTTTGGCAATTAAAATTCAATGCGAAGAAATGCAAAGTGATGCATTTAGGGAGTAGAAACCCACGAGAGACGTATGTGTTAGGCGGGGAGAGTCTGATAGGTACTGAGGGGGAGAGGGATCTTGGGGCGATAGTATCCGAGGATCTGAAGGCGACGAAACAGTGTGACAAGGCGGTGGCCGTAGCGAGAAGGTTGCTAGGCTGTATTGAGAGAGGTGTGATCAGCAGAAGAAAGGAAGTGTTGATGCCCCTGTACAAGTCGTTGGTGAGGCCCCACCTGGAGTATTGTGTTCAGTTTTGGAGGCCGTACCTTGCGAAGGATGTTACAAAAATGGAAGCGGTGCAAAGAAAAGCTACGAGAATGGTATGGGATTTGCGTTCCAAGACATATGACCAAAGACTTGCTGACCTGAACTTGTACACCCTGGAGGAAAGGAGGAACAGGGGTGATATGATACAGACGTTCAAATACTTGAAAGGTATTAATCCGCAAACAAATCTTTTCCGGAGATGGGAAGGCGGTAGAACGAGAGGACATGAAATGAGATTGAAGGGGGGGCAGACTCAAAAAAGATGTCAGGAAGTATTTTTTCACGGAGAGGGTGGTGGACGCTTGGAATGCCCTCCCGCGGGAGGTGGTGGAGATGAAAACGGTAACAGAATTCAAACATGCGTGGGATAGGCATAAAGGAATCCTGTGCAGCAGGAATGGATCCTCAGAAGCTTAGCTGAAATTGGGTGGCGGAGCAGGTGGGAGGAAGAGGGGTTGGTGATTGGGAGGCGAGGATAGGGGAGGGCAGACTTATACGGTCTGTACCAGAGCCGGTGATGGGAGGCGGGACTGGTGGTCGGGAGGCGGGAAATACTGCTGGGCAGACTTATACGTTCTGTGCCCTGAAAAGGACAGGTACAAATTCAAGATATGAGTTTATCTTGGGCAGACTAGATGGACCATGCAGGTCTTTTTCTGCCGTCATCTACTATGTTACTATTATGTGCTTGTTCATCAGATGATTGAGAAATGATTTTATTGGCCAGCTTTATGTCAGTAATTGCTTGTGACTCAACATGTCCTTTGCCTTTAAACTCCGATTGGATTGGGGTTTTTTTTTTGGGGGGGGGGGGGGGTGAAATATTTATCATGTTATAGGAGGATTTGATATGGCTCTAGTTTTGTTGCCATTCCATGTAACAGTACTATTCCATTGCCGGAAAGATAACCAGCTGTTTTGAACTCTCCATTATCAATAGCGTGTAAAACGTTTCACCCCCCCCCCCCCACCCCAACATGGGAACATCAAACCATAATTTGAATTAGAGGAAACAGGCTGTAAAGCACATTACGTAGCTTTTAGAATATTCTGGCCTTTTCCTTAATGGTAGTCTCAGGGACAACACTGGACCCATTTACTAACCAGGGGCGTAGCCAGACTTCGGCAAGAGGGGGGTCCAGAGGCCGAGGTGAGGGGGCACATTTTAGCCCCACCTGGCACCGCTGACCTGCCACTTTTGACACCCCCCCCCCCCAGCGCCCCTCCCCCGTCCCTTTCGACCCCCCCCTCCCGGCGCCACCAACCCTCCCCCGCCACTGCCAGGTACCTTTGCTGGCGGGGGTCCCCAACCCCCGCCAGCCGAAGTCCCCTTCAGCGCCGGTCTCCGAGTCCGGCGCGTTCGCTGATCTGGATTCTGTTTCTGATGTGAGTCCTGACGTCCTGCACGGAACGTGCAGGACGTCAGGACTCACATCAGAAACAGAATCCAGATCAGCGAACGCGCCGGACACCGGCGCTGAAGAGGACTTCGGCTGGCGGGGGTTGGGGACCCCCGCCAGCAAAGGTACCTGACGGCAGCGGCGGGAGGGTCGAATGTGGCAGGGGAGGGTCAGCGGCAGGGGGGCCAGGGCTAAATCTGCGGGGGCCCATGCCCCGTGGCCCCACCTAGCTACGCCCCTGTAATTACTAACCACAGCTGAAAGATGCTCTACTAGTCTATTAGATTGTAAGCTCTTTGAGCAGGGACTGTCTTTCTTCTATGTTTGTGCAGCGCTGCGTACGCCTTGTAGCGCTATAGAAATGCTAAATAGTAGTAATAGTAGTCTCTTGTAACCAGAGCTAATATTGTGATGTCATAATGCCTCAGGCCACCAATAAGAGCCAACCTCATCAGTGATGTCACAATGGCTTGATTGTCCTATACTTGGCTCACTTTTATTACATAGCTCTTTGAGCAGGGACTGTCTTTCTTCTATGTTTGTGCAGCGCTGCGTACGCCTTGTAGCGCTATAGAAATGCTAAATAGTAGTAGTAGTAGTACTAGCCCGAGTAATTCACTGTTCAGTAATTCCCGTTCTTGCCATGGCCACGGACTGCTTTTGTTACACACAGATTTGAACAGAAGGAAAAGCAGCAGTACAGGTGAGGCAAAGTCTACTGAGAATCAACTGAGAGACGAAAAGAGACACGTCAGCCAGGGAGACACGGGTGAGTGAACAGGACCCTGGCAATCTGATGTAGGAAAATGCAAGGACCTGTAGAGAGAAAGGCATTCATAAACCCTGGAACGGAGTGTAGGATGCTTTGTGAAGAATTTGTTCTGCGTTTGTTATAGTATTTGCACGTTCTCCGCATCACAGGGGGGGGACCCTATGCATACACTCCAAAACTGAACACGCCTAAAAGATGTTTTGCATGCATGGTATATCTCCGTTTAATTAGTTTTACTTTGTAATCTATTAAGAGCAGTGCACTTTGGAGGTGAATTTGGGTCTATCGGCAATAAATTGAATACAATTAGGCTGCCACCTGATGCTGCTTCAGGAGAGCAGCAGGAAATCTTTTCCTTAACAGCTATTATGTGTCAGAAATTGGATGTGGATTTGGAGACTTTTCATGCAGGCATTCAAAATGAATGTGGCTACAAGAGAGAAAGAAGCAAAGGAAAAGAAAGGTCCGGCTGTGGATTATGGGAGACTTCAAGATGAAAGTGCAAAACCCTTACGAGAGAAGCTACACTGGCTCCCACTCAAGGAACGCATTACTTTTAAAGTATGCACATTAATCCACAAAATCATTCATGGCAAAGCCCCAGCCTACATGTCTGATTTCATAGACTTACCACCACCCAGAAACGCTAAAAGATCATCCCGAACTTTCCTCAACCTCCACTTCCCTAATTGCAAGGGCTTGAAATACAAGGCGCTGCACGCGTCAACCTTTTCCTACATGAGCACGCAGTTCTGGAATTCACTGCCGCGCAACCTGAAAACGATCTACGAGCAAGCCACCTTCCGCAAACTACTGAAGACCCATATTTTTGAGAAAATTTACGGAAAGAACCAAAACACATAAAGCCCACACTGTTCAATAATGCATCATTACAGCCACTCTGAATTTCTCAGCCCCCGCAATCTCACCTTCTCATCCCCCGTAATCTCACCACACTCATACCTTTACTCACAGAAAATGTATACCACATGCTTTCTTGTCATTATATATTGCCCCTTTTAGTTTCCCGTTGTTTCCTTTCCAATGTTTCAATGCTCTTTTCCATTGTTATATTCCTTAATGATACTTGACTTTGTCTCGCATAACTCCTCACAATGTAATCCATAACCTAGTTGTAACAAACTGTATTTCCATCTTTCATAACGTATTGTAAGCCACACTGAACCCGCAAAAAGGTGGGAAAATGTGGGATACAAATGCAATAAATAAATAAATAAATAAATAAAAATGTATCGAGACACTCCGGGCTGGATTCAGTAGATGGGATCGAATGTTAGGCGGTGGAAAGATCCACGCTGAAATCACATTCTATGAAGGGCACTTTGTGCCATGCACACAAGTACATAAGTATTGCCATACTGGAACAGACCAATCAAGCCCAGCATCCTGTTAATTTCCCGGATCTCCTCTGGAACCCTTTTTAAAAATCGGCGTAACATTGGCTACCCTCCAGTCTTCCGGTACCACACCTGATTTTAGGGATAGATTGCATATTACTAACAGTAGCCCTACAAGTTCATTCTTCAGTTCTATTAATACTCTGGGATGAATACCATCCGGTCCTGGTGATTTACTACATCAATTCCCCAACTTCTTCTTTTGACCATGTTTATTATATTTCTGTTTTATTATTTATAGCCCACCTTTATCCAAGGCAGGTAACAAAACAACATAGGCAGTTAAAATATAATCAACAAACATCTAAAAAACAGGAGGAAACAATGACCAAAAATGCCATCACAGCCGGACAATTGGCCCAGAAAAAGCAAAAGGTAGTGGTGGTTGGAGATTCACTTCTCAGGGGTACAGAAGCACCCATCTGCCGGCCAGATATGTTGTCCAGAGAGGTGTGCTGTCTGCCTGGTGCCAAGATTCGCGATATTGTGGAAAGATTGCCTAGACTCATCAAGCCTACGGACCACGCTCCTATGCTACTCCTCCATGTTGGCACAAATGATACAGCTAAATATACTACTGAACATATCAGTCGAGACTTTGTGGCTTTGGGTTAGAGGGGGAAGCATCTAGGTGCACAGGCGGTGTTCTCATCGATCCTCCCTGTCGAAGGTAAAGGTCCAATGAGAGAAGCTTGCATCTTGGAGATAAATGCGTGGCTGCGTGGTTGGTGCTGATGAGAGTGCTTTGGTTTCGTAGACCATGGGATGATTTTCCAAGAGGTACTGAGCAGTGATGGTGTCCATCTGTCAAAGAAGGGAAGGAGTGTCTTCAGCAACAGGCTGGCCAAAGTACTAAAGAGGGCTTTAAACTAAAATTGATGGGGATGGGTATAAAAGACCATGAAGTCATAATTAACCCCAAGGAAGGTAGGACATCTAATACCTCTATAGAAGAGAATAAAGAGTAAAATCTGGAGAGCCTTGTATACCAATGCCCGTAATATGGGGAACAAACTTCTAGATCTTGAGGCTACAATGATGGAAACGGACTTGGATTTAGTGGCGGTCACGGAGACGTGGTTCATGGAGAACCATGACTGGGATGTTGCTATACCTGGCTATAATCTATTCAGGAAGGACAGAGTAGGAAAAAAGGGTGAAAGTGTGGCATTATATGCTAAGAATGATATCCAAGTGACAGAACTGCAGGACATGTGGGGTATAGAAGAAGCACTGTGGGTTAAACTGGAAAGAGGGAAAGGAAAATGTATCTATATCGGAGTGATATACAGACCTCCCTCACAGTCGGAGGAAATGGACAGGGACTTAATTGAAGACATCTGCAAGATAGCTAGGAAAGGGGAAGTACTACTGATAGGTGACTTCGATATGCCAGATGTTGATTGGGGTGTCCCAGCTGTGGGGTCGTCTAGAAGCAAAGAGATCTTAGATTCCCTACAGGAAGAATTGTTCCAGCAGTGGGTAACGGAACTGACGCGGGATAGAGCTGATCTGGACTTGGTGCTTACGAATGGAGAGTACGTTTCTGACGTCAAGGTGGCAGACCATTTGGCATCTAGAGATCATCGTATGGAATGGTTCAATATTAAAACAGAAGAGAGGGCTCATTCGAGATTGAAGGTCCTGGATTTCAAAGGAACTAACTTTGCCAAGATGGGGGAATTTCTCAAGGAACAGTTAGCGAGATGGGAACAGCTGAAGGATGTAGAACAGCAATGGACAAGACTGAAAGGAGCTATATTAAAGGCAACTAACCTTTATGTTAGAAAATTACATAAAAGTAAGAGGAAAAGAAGGCCTCTCTGGTACTCGAATGTAGTAGCTGAAAAGATAAGGGTAAGGGTAAGGAGGCTAGCCTTTGCACGTTATAAGACGACTCAGAAAGATGAAGACAGGAGAGAATACCTAAATAAGCGAAGAGAAGCTGGAAAAACTATCAGGAAAGCAAAGCGGCAAATGGAGGAAAAGATAGCTAATACGGTAAAATTGGGGGATAAGACCTTTTTCAGATATGTAAGTGACAAGAGGAAGTGCCATAATAGCATTGTGAGGCTCAAAGCTGAGGGAGAGAAATATTTATTTATTTATTTATTTTATTTATTTATTTATTGCATTTGTATCCCACCTATTTGCAGGCTCAAAGTGGCTTACATAGTGTTGTTAACATAGTTATTCCAGTATGTCAAATATGGTTAGTATTGTGTAAAGCTTAAACAAGGGAAGAAGGAAGAAGGGAGGGATTTATCAGGGTTTTTATAGAAGGTGGTTTTTCATAACTGAATGGGTTGGTGAAGTGGATTAGTTGGACTGTAGGTTCTCACTGTAGGCCTTGTTGAAGAAATATGTCTTCCGAGACATGGAAGATGATAAGGATAAAGCTGAACTGCTTAACGATGATTTTAGCTCTGTGTTCACAAATGAAAGACCGGAGGTAGGGCTGCAGAAAACGAAGGCTAAAGGGGATGGATGTATGGTAGACCAAGACCCTTTTACGGAGGACTGTGTTCATGAGGAGCTTGCCAAACTAAAAGTAGACAGAGCGATGGGGCCTGATGGGATACACCCGAGGGTGCTTAAGGAACTCGGAGAAGTTCTGTCGGCTCCGCTGACGGACCTCTTCAATGCTTCCTTAGAAACTGGAGTGGTCCTGGTGGACTAGAGAAGGGCGGATGTGGTTCCTTTGCACAAGAGTGGAAGTAAGGAGGAGGTTGGGAATTACAGACCTGTCAGTCTGACCTCGGTGGTGCGTAAGCTAATGGAAATGCTTCTAAAGAGGAGGATTGTGACATTTCTTGAATTACATGGATTGTGGGACCTGAGGCAGCATGGCTTCACTAGTGGCAGGTCGTGTCAGACAAATCTGACTGTCTTCTTCGACTGGGTGACCAAACAGTTGGATGTGGGAGGGGCGCTTGATGGATTTCAGCAAAGCCTTTGACATGGTTCCGCACAGGCGACTGATAAATAAATTGAGTGCCCTCGGTATGGGATCTAACGTAACTGATTGGGTTAAAAATTGGTTGAATGGTAGGAGACAAAGGCTAGTGGTAAATGGAGCTTGCTCTGAAGAAAAGGATGTCGTCAGTGGAGTACTGCTGCGATCGGTCCTAGGGCCGGCTCTTTTTAACATCTTGGTGAGCGATATTGCGGAAGGGCTGTCTGGTAAGGTTCGTCTCTTTGCGGATGATACTAAACTTTGCAACAGGGTGGACACCCTGGAGGGGGTGAATGACATGAGGAAGGACCTAGCGAAGCTAGAGGAATGGACCGATATTTGGCAACTAAGGTTTAATCCCAAAAAATGCAGGGTCATGCACTTGGGTCACAAAAACCCGAGGGAACGGTACAGTATAGGGGGTGAAGTGCTTCAGTGTGCGAAGCAAGAGCGGGACTTAGGGACTTAAAGCTTTCAAACAGGTAGAAAAAGCAACGGTCAAACCCAGAAGGATGCTTGGGTGCATAAAGAGAGGCATGACCAGCAGGAAAAAGGAGGTGATAGTGCCGTTGTATAAGTCTCTGGTGAGGCCTCATTTGGAGTACTGCGTGCAGTTCTGGAGACCGCACCTATGGAAAGATATAAACAGGATGGAGTCGGTCCAGAGGGCGGCTACGAAATTAGTAAGCGGTCTTGAATGCAAAAATTATAGGGACAGGCATATGAATGTATAAGCTGGAAGAGAGGAGACATGATAGAGACGTTTAAATATCTCAAGGGCCTTTATGTACAAGAAGAGAGCCTTTTTCAAATGAAGGAGAGCTCTGGAATGAGGGGGCATATGACAAAGTTAAGAGGGAATAGGCTTAGGAGTAACCTAAGGAAGTATTATTTCACAGAAAGGGTGGTGGAGGCGTGGAATGGCCTCCCGGTGGAGGTGGTGAAGTCTAGGACCATTCCAGAATTTAAAAAAAGGCATGGGATAAGCATGTGGGATCGCTTAGGAACAGGAAGAATTATGGGTTACAGAGGATGAGCAGACTGGATGGGTCATATGGCCTTTATCTGCCATCATGTTTCTATGTTTGTATGTTTCTAAACAACTAATCAATGTGTAATTAAACTCAGAAATTCGTTGCCAGAGAATGCAGTAAAAGCAGTTAGCTTAGCGGGGTTTAAAAAAAGGTTTGGATGAGTTCCTAAATGTCCATAGACCATTATTAAAATGGACTTGGAGGAAAATCCACTGCTTATTTCTAGAATAAGCATTATAAAATGTATTGTACTGTTTTGGGATCTTGCCAGGTACCTGTGACGTGGATTGGCCACTGTTGAAAACAGGATGCTGGGCTTGATGGACCTTTGTCTGTCCCAGTGTGGCAATACTTATGTACTTATAACACAAATGCAGCAAGAAAGCAGAGTCAGTGAGGCACAGACAAATCCTGGCAGGTCAAAAGGTTGGCTTAACATATGAGTATGTTTGAGTGATTCGTATGGGTGTTAACTGTATTACCTGCATCTCTCTGTACACCTCCATGATGGTTTCCGAATGTGCAATATACCAAATGACTCCAATCAATAAAGTAAATAAATAAGCAATGAAGAGAGCAGTGTGGTCTCGCATATTCCGGGGCAGAATTAGCTTCAGGCAGTTCTGATGTTGGTCTAAAATGAAAGCCTCACAGCCTGCTAAAGAATCCAGTTTTTCTCCTTGACGTGAATTGATTACGGTTTCATGCTCTGTGCTAGACGTGGCTTACTGGCCCTGGTTCAATCCCCAGGTCCAAACTTCTGCTCTGTGGGTTGGCCACGGAAGGGGATGCTGCACAGGCAACCTGCACAGCTGTAAAGAGAAGGGCGCAGTGGTCATTGTGCAATGGCGACTCCTGGTGGCAGATTCAGGGCCTGCAATTATAGGGTTCTGGAAGGAAGTCTGGAGCATGATTCCTGGCCCAGGACCATCACTGTAACCACCATGCTAAGAATATTGTGAGGAGAGGAGGGATATGAAAATCCTTGGGGTCTGACTGACTGACGCTTTGCATAAGCGGGAAGAAATGGCCAAGTCCACATTTTTTTGAAAAATGTCCTGCACTCATTACAACAGCCATAGGTGGTCCCTTGTATATAATTATAATGGATCCAGTTGCAGCAGATTCAGGGCCAGGTACACTAAACCTAACGAGCCAGCAACGTGGGTTTTAAGCTGGTTCTAGCCAGTTTAGCGCACAAGTAGTAAACCGGGGACACAGTGGCGTTCCTAGGGGCTCTGACACCCGGGGTGGATCGCCGATGCGCCCTGCCCCCCCGGGTGCAGCCCTCCCCCCGGAACAGCGACCCCCCCCCGGCGAAATAACTCCCCGGGTGCAGCGCGACCCCCCTGGCGAAAGAACCCCCCCGGGTGCACGCCGCTGGGGGGGGGGTTTCTGCGCGCCTGTCGGCTCTTCGTTTCCATGCTCCCTCTGCCCCGGAACAGGAAGTAATCTGTTCCGGGGCAGAGAGAGCATGAAAACGAAGAGCCAACAGGCGCGCGGCACCCCCCCTAGCAGCGTGCACCTGGGGCGGACCGCCCCACCGCCCCCCCTTGGTACGCCACTGCGGGGACATGAACAAAAGGGCATTTTCCTGTCACGGTAGCAGCTAACGAAAACGGAATGCAAATGATCCAAAGGCTATTATAATGAGATGCACAACCGTTTTCCGATCCCCTTACCATGGAAAACCTAACGGGAGGGCTACACCTCTCGTTGGGGCAAAGGTAAGAATCGTAAGAAACAAATGTCGTCAGGGACGTCCTTTTTTGGACGTCCACTCAACCCCCCCCCCCTCTAAAAAGACGTCCTTTTTGGACGTCCTTCACTTATTATAATAATAATCCCACTCCAAAAAGACGTCCTTCACTCGTAGGACCCCACTCCAAAAAAGATGTCCTTTTTGGACATCCTTCACTGTGTGATCCCGTTTAGCTCAGCTGAGAGAGACCTGGAGGTTTCTCAGCCAATCACAGCGCGTTTAGCTGTGCTAAACGCGCTGTGATTGGCTGAAAGAGACCTAGGGGCGGAAGATGGACAGGTGTCGAAGACGTGGACGATGGACGTCCTCAACTGTGCTCTCCTGCTAGGATCATGGAAGGGAGGAACCTGAGCCACATCGGAGCCTTCCTGCAGCAGGCCATGGAAGGGGTGAGCGGCGCGGTGTCTTCCTTTCCCGAGCGGCATAGGGAGGCGCAGGGACGGCCACAGGCAAAGCGGAAAAGGCGGACGTCATCAGGGACGTCCTTTTTGGACATATATGGCATGCGCAGAGCAGCCAGCATAACGCTTGGCTGCTCTGCGCATGCTCGACCGGTCGACCGGCTTCCGAGGGAACAGAGAATGCAAGTGAGCTACAAGGAGCTGCTCATTTTGCATTCCGTTTCATTGATGCATGGAATCAGTAAGGGAAGGGCTCTTCCGAGGACCTTAGTGCATCTGGCCCTCAGTTTTTCCTCCATTTACTGACAAACCTCTTCTAAGCCATACTTGATTATATACTTCTCTTCACCTCATTTCTCCTCATATGTCTCAGTACTCAGTAAGAATCAGTTTGTGGGAAGACTGAAGTTAAATCTGCTGGGGCCCTGGGCAGAACTTTCAGAAGAAGTCTCCGAAACCCATCAACAGGTTACAAATCCTTCAGGTCCCCTCTAGGCAAGGGGACCCAGGACAATGGTCCTGTTTGCATCCCCATAACACCTAAAGAGGAAGGGGTATAGAACAGCTGGAGACTGCAGTGCTGTGGAGATTCTACATTTTAGCGCAGGTACAGTAGAACGCCGATTATCCGAATTCCGATTATACGGATGTCCAATTATCCGGATTGCTTCTGTTCCTTATCTTTTCCATTCTTCAAATCGTAATCTCTGTATCATAGTTATCACATTATGCCTGATATACAGTAAAAAGAAATGTTATAACATCACAAATAGCTTGATATTTTTTCCCATTTATAATTTAAAACAAGAAATAATGCTCAATGTGTAACTCTCAAAGTATACTATCTTTTCAAAAAGGAATGCCCAATTATCCGGATTTATGATGATCTGGACCACCCCCTGCAGAGGCTAGTCCAGATTATCGGAGTCCTACTGTATATTGTATATTGCTGTGTGCAGTATTCATGTAAATGCACTGTATGTTACTGAGTGCGTTAATACACATGTATGTGAGTTACCGTGTATATTGTGTGTGTAGTGTATGGTACTCCGTGCATTATTACATTTGGACCTTGTGTTGGTGCATTGTACATATTAGTGGAGGAGTAACCTAATGGCTAGTGCAGTGGGCTGAGAACCCTGGGAACTGGGTTCAATTCCCACTGCAGCTCCCTGAGACCCTGGGGAAGTCACAAACCGTTTTGGTTGTACCATAGTCTTAGAAAGGTGGTATATCAAGTCCATGATCCTTGACCCCAGTACTGTGCTACTGAATGAATTGTGGGGTATATTGAATGGTACTACAAGTGCGTATTTACTCTGTGTCCCATTTATTACTAGTCAGGAGGACCATGTATTGTTGCATGCCTGGTTTATCATTCCCAC
This sequence comes from Microcaecilia unicolor, assembly GCF_901765095.1. Classification (NCBI taxonomy): domain Eukaryota; kingdom Metazoa; phylum Chordata; class Amphibia; order Gymnophiona; family Siphonopidae; genus Microcaecilia; species Microcaecilia unicolor. The sequence continues at coordinate 368,010,258 of NC_044034.1, forward strand.
CGTTGTAATTCTTTTATCCCTTATTTGTCCTGTTTGTCCTGATTAGATTGTAAGCTCTGTTGAGCAGGGACTGTCTCTTCATGTTCAGTGTTGTACAGCTCTGCGTACATCTAGTAGCGCTATAGAAATGAAAAGTAGTAGTAGTAATAGTAGTAGTCTTTGGGATTCCAGAATCTTGCTACTCTTTGGGATTCTGCACAGAATGTTGCTACTCTTTGGGATTCCGGAATCTTGCTACTCTTTGGGATTCTGGAATCTTGCTACCCTTTGGAATTCTGAATAGAATCTTGCTACTCTTTGTCCTTATCCCTTATGTGTCCTGTTTGTCTATCCTGATTAGATTGTAAGCTCTGTCGAGCAGGGACTGTCTCTTCATGTTCAAGTGTACAGCGCTGCGTACGTCTAGTAGCGCTATAGAAATGATAAGTAGTAGTAGTCTTTGGGATTCCAGAATCTTGCTACTCTTTGGGATTCTGGAATCTTGCTACTCTTTTGGGATTCTGGAATCTTGCTACTCTTTGTCCTTATCCCTTATCTGGCCTGTTTGTCTGTTCTGATTAGATTGTAAGCTCTGTCGAGCAGGGACTGTCTCTTCATGTTCAAGTGTACAGCACTGCGTACGTCTAGTAGCGCTATAGAAATGATAAGTAGTAGTAGTCTTTGGGATTCCAGAATCTTGCTACTCTTTGGGATTCTGGAATCTTGCTACTCTTTTGGGATTCTGGAATCTTGCTACTCTTTGTCCTTATCCCTTATCTGGCCTGTTTGTCTGTTCTGATTAGATTGTAAGCTCTGTCGAGCAGGGACTGTCTCTTCATGTTCAAGTGTACAGCGCTGCGTATGTCTAGTAACGCTATAGAAATGATAAGTAGTAGTAGGATTCAAGTGCATGCATCGTGTATTACTATATCTGCCCATATTAGTACACGTGTTCCATGCATTGCTGGATGTGCATGCATTAATTAGTACACAGGTAGAATGTGGTGCTACGATGATTCGTGTGCATATATTAGCACGCATGTATTGCTGGATGTGCACGCATTTAGTACACGGGTAGCACGCAGTGCTGAGAGGATTCACGTGTGTATATTAGCAAACATGCATTGTTGGATGTGCACAAATTAATTAGTACACAGGTATCATGCGGTTTTGCGAGGATTCGTGTGCATATATTAGTACATAGGAGCCGGCTCTGTGGGTGCTATGGGTGCTTGAGCATCCCCAATATTGAGAAAATTCCTTGTATGTGTCCAGGGAGGGGTTATTTCCACTGGGCTTAGCACCCCTAATAATTTTGAAAAGTTGGCTCCCATGTATTAGCACACATGTATTGCTGCTGGAAGTGCATGCATTAATTAATACACGGGTAGCATGTGGTGCTGTGATGATTCATGTACATATATTAGCACACGTGTATTGCTGGAAGTACATGCATTAATTAGTACACGGGTATCATACGGTTTTGCGAGGATTCATGTGTACATATTAGCACACACGATTTGCCGGACGCGCATGCATCACACAGCACCCTGAATCGTGTGTGTGCACGGAGTGTGTCGGTATCGGGGGGGTCTGTGCACAAGCGAGCGCGCTCCCCGCCCCTCCCCCGTGACGTCGAGGGGGCGGGGTGAAGTAGCAGCTGAGGAGCAGGAGCGGGGGAGCCGGTAGAGAGTCTGCAGCGACGGCGGCGGGGGAGGAGGAGGAGGAGGCGGAGGCAGAGCGGCGGCTGCTGCTGGAGCCGGAGCTGCGGTGGACGGATGGCTTCGGCGGGCAGCGGCATGGAGGAGGTGCGGGTGTCGGTGCTGACCCCGCTGAAGCTGGTGGGGCTGGTCTGCATCTTCCTAGCGCTCTGCCTGGATCTGGGCGCTGTGCTGAGTCCGGCCTGGGTTACGGCCGAACAGCAGTACTACCTGTCCTTGTGGGAGGCGTGCAGGAGGGGGCCGGGGGCCGCCGCCGAGAGCTGGAGCTGCGAGAGCACGCTGCACACGGGTGAGTGCAAGACCCGGCACCGCGCGGGGGAATGATTGCCAACCCACCCGAAACCCCCTGCGCACGGGGGAATGCAAAACCCACGCGCTTATCCAGCGGAGCTCAGCCGAAACCGTGGGATGAAGGGAAAAGCCCTACACTCCTCCACTGTAAACACGCTGCACCCACTCGCGCTCATCCCCACACTGGTGAGTGCAAAATCAGACCAAACACTCTGCATATGAGTGAATGCAAACCCACATCCACCCAAACACCATAGACATGCTACCTTCCATCAACCCAGGCACCCAATCGTCCACCCATGCGAAACACCCTACGCTCATCTGCACCTGACCTCCCACTCATTGGAAAAGTTCTGCTCCCATCCACACCCATCTGCTCAACCACCTGAAACGCCCTGCTCTCTCTCGCCCACATCGTCTGCCCTCCCACTTGAAGCACCGTGCTCCCATCCACACCCATCCATCCACCCGCTTCCAACGTCCTGCTCCCATCCACACCTGTTTGCCCACACACCCACCCGAACACACAGACATACGGTATTACCTTCCATCCACCGTTGCTGAGTGCAAAACCCATGCACCCACTTGTCTGCCCATGTGAAACACCCTGCACCTATCCGCACCTGACCACCCACTCTTGGAAAAGTCCTGCTCCCTTCCACACCCATCTGCCCAACCACCAGAAATGCCCTGCTCTCGTTCACATTAACCTGCCCTCTCACTTAAAGCACCCTGTTCCTATCCACACCCGTTTGCCCACAAACCCACCTGAAACACGTTCTTCCATCCATAGCCGAAACACCCTTGGGTGTGTGGGTTTTGCATTCATCCAACACACACCCACTCATCTAAACACACCCTGCACATAGGTGAATGTAAAACCCACTCGCTCACGGACCCACTTGAAACGCCCTACTCTTATAAACACCCAACCACACCCAATCTACCCTTTAGAAACACCCTATACGCTAGTGAATGCAGAACTCTCACAAAACACCTTGCATCTTCTCACATTCATCCACCCACCCAACACATCCTGGGCGTGGGCAAGTACAAAATCCATACACACATCCACTAGAAAGATCCTGCACACAGTTGAATACAAACCGACACACCCACCCGAAAAACCCTGCACTGAGGTGATTGCCAAACCCACTCGCCCAACATGCCCTGAACGTTGTTGAGCGCAAAACATACATCCCCACCCGAAACACCACGCACCCACCCCCACCCAATCCAAAATATCATTCAGATTGGTGAGCGCATAACTACCACACCCACCCCATCTACCCAATGTACTCTGCACACTGGTGAGTTCACTCTTACCCACAACCAACTGTCCAGGCATCCAAAACACCCAGCATGCAGTTGGACTCTGTAACCATGTGTTACCCAAAATACTGTGCAATTGTATGGTGCACCGTGAGATCTTTTCCTTCTATCCACTGCCCTCTGACAGTAACCATTTCCAATCTACTTGCTTGCAGAGGGCTCCCTCCTCGTACTCATCAGAGAACCTCCCTTCGACCCATCCACTCGTCCATCACAAGCACCTCTCTCCCAGCCATACTTTCATGAGGAGTAGAGAATAACATGGGGTTTGTCCCCATCCCGTCCCCGCAACAGTACAAAATCTCCTTTGTACAAGAAGCGAGCAATTGTCTTTTATCAAAAATGATGGAACTAGTGTGGTGGAGTTTGATTTTGCGGCGAAGAGGTGGGGATGGAGTGAAAACTTATTGGGATTGGGACAGACTTTGTCTCCGTGTCATTCTCTAATGATTTGCACTTGCTGTGCGAGAACCCCCTCCCTCCCAGCCAGAGCAACCTGACTGAATCTGTAACCCACCCTGCTGTGCTATGAGTACCCCCATCTTCCACTCCCACATCCAGAGCACCTTGTGAGGGCACCCATCACAGAGCAGTCTATCCTTCTAGTCATCCACTGACAGCAGCCCCCACTCCCCCACTTTGTGTGCCTACAGAGAGCAACCAACACTTAACTGACCCACCTATCCATTGAGGACACCCCACACAGCAGCGAAAACGACCAACGCCCTCTATCTCACTAAAAACTCCACTTTCTATCTCATCTGACCGACGGTAGAATTTCCTGTTATCCACCCACTCAATACAGAGCTGTCAGGTTACCCCATTCACTCTGCAACCCATCCACTCAAGCTGAGAGCATCTTCATGTTATCACTCGCCCGCCTTTGCATTTAGATTAACCTATCCTGCTGCTTATGCACCAAGAGCAGTCTACTCGCTTATTGACCCATCCACACCCACCGAGATAAACTCATCTTCCAAATCATCCGTTCACCGACCCCACCATCTGCAGAACAGCAACAGATCCCGCCATTTTTGCCCTTCCGTTCGTTCAGCCAAAGCACACTCGCCCGTTTGCCCGCTGACATCGTCCGGCAGATCATTGAGAGCGTCTACTCAAACCACCCACTCATTCATGCACCCTTCCAGTCACCCGCTGACGGCATGTTGCAGAGCAGAGAGCACTTGCCTCATCAACCCACCTTCCCTTTCTCTCTTCCACTCACTCCCTGAAGACTTGTGTAGGACAGTGAAAACATTCGACCACAGCACCTCACCCTGCTGTCCAGTCACTGTTCTGATGAACCCAACCTCCAAGGGAGTAACTTTGTAAAGTGAGCACCAAGTACTGGAATGTGTTTCTAGGTGTGAACATTGGATCCGATTCAGTAAATTAAAAATGTGCACCAGCGTTATTCTGTAAGAGGCGTTCTGGGTTGAGCAATCTTCATAGAACAGAGCGTAGTGTCGACTCCACCCAAATTTGGGCTCCAGGATTTATGCCTGCGGAAACCAGGTATAATTCCAAGTGCCCAATTTGGGCTGGTATCCTTGGTATTCTATAACATAGTGTTCACATTTCTGGAAAGCCCTTGACTCGCCCATGTCCCTCCCGTGGCCATGTCCCCTTTGGGTTGTACTGTACGGGATTTAGGCACATAGTTTTATAGAATACTGTGTAGCAGGATGTGCGTGCAAATCCCACGTTGGTGCAGTTAACATCAGTAATGGATTGTGCCCAATTGATGTTAATTGGCTCGTTACCCAGTGTAGTTGCACCCGCGTTTCAGGAACATGCCCAACTTGTAGAGTAGGGAGAGCAAACTGGTTCAAGCACCTTCTTCTCCTTCCCCCCACTCATCAACCCCTACACACACATACTCTGTGACATGTACCATTTCACCAATCCACTGTGGCAAATCTTCAGAATGAGGGATGAGTATATTTATCACTTTTTTCCACACTCATCTTTCTATCTGCCCCCACCCTCACCTACATACTCATTTGGGAGTCTATACGGTTAGAGAGTACTATGCATGTTATTGAGAGCACATTGGTTGATGCTCTGACCTATCCAGAACCTCCCATACCTACCAAGGCACTCTGCAGTGCTGTGAGAGCAAACTGGGATAGCACACCTAGATAGGGAAAATAAGGGTGTCACTTGGGAGGATGGGAGTGTCCACCTGCTCGTTAGGGGCTCCTTCTAATTCATTCCAGCCACCTTGTGGGACACCTGTACACTCTTCAAGTAACCCATACCACAGCCGGGACAACATTTCTAACTCGCTCAGCCTTCAACATACCTCTCCCACTTATCCACTTGCCCAGTCACTCACCAAAGCACCTGTATCCCACTCATCCATCAACTTGCTCACTCACTGAACCCCTCCCCCTAGGCTTTCTTGATTTTTAATCTTCCCTACATCTGGTCAAGCATTCCTCTGTCTGTCCGGTTAGGCACCCTAAGTCCATCCATCCCACTGTCTACTTAAAATATCCTCTCTCGTCCATCTGAATGGACCACTTACTGACCATCCTCCTAGGGCACCATCTCAAACAGACCTGCAGTCCGCTCAGGGCATCCTCCACCCCTGCTGATGGAGAACCACGACGTCTCCGCTTCCATCCACCTGACCTCTACCTAACACAAGTCAGAGCCTGAGAGACGCACGGTTTTATTTTCTAAGGTGGGGGCTGCAGCGAGGTTTCTTTGGTTTGCAAAATTGCTGAAATGTTTCCTTTTCTCCATCCTGCAAAGTCCCCCCCCCCCCCCCCCCCGGTCCTGAGAGGGGAAGCAGATCACTATGGCTGGTATGTGCTATGTTCTTGCAGCTCGGCCATGTGACGTGCTAGGTCCCTGAGGATCTTCAGACTGAATGCACGCTATGACTGTCGCCCTCAACCCTGTCCCCACATATCTGCTCCCTCGCTGTATCGGTGTTGGCATCCGTAAAATGCAGAATCCTGAGTATCTTGAGCATTGAAATTTGGAGGTTGATCTATAAGTAGAGGAGTGTGGTAGCCGTGTTAGTCCACTCTTAAGGTTATCAATAGAAATCAAACAAAATAAAACATGGAAAAGAAAATAAGATGATACCTTTTTTTATTGGACATAATACATTTCTTGATTAGCTTTCGAAGGTTGCCCTTCTTCCTCAGATCGGAAATAAGCAAATGTGCTAGCTGACAGTGTATATAAGTGAAAACATTCAAGCATTACTATAACAGTCTGACAGGGTGGGAGGATGGGGGTGGGTAGGAGGTATGAAATGTCTGTTTTTAGTAGGATTGGGGGGGGGGAGGGAAAGTGCTGAGGGAGAATTGATGTCTTGGGGGTGGGGTTGGGTTCCTATTTCTACTTCAGGCTGGATAGATTTTCCTTTACCCAGGACAAGCCCTGGATTTTGCAGCCTCTGAGAGAGAGAACCGTCAAGATGTAGATTAGCAGGGAAATACAGAGCGCTGGAAGGAATTTTCTTTGTTTTTCTAGCACCGTCCGTTTATCATCACAGACACCCTCTTTGGTATTTTTCTGCCTCCCTGGCAGTTCCCTTCATTTTCCTTTGGTCATAAGTATATAAGTATTACCATACTGGGACAGACCAAAGGTCCATCAAGCCCAGCATCCTGTTTCCAACAGTGGCCAATCCAGGTCACAAGTACCTGGCAGAAACCCAGATAGTAGCAACTAGCAACATTCCATGTAGAACCCCAAAGAGTAGCAAGATTCTAGAATTGTAAAGAATAACAAGATTCCATGCAGAATTTCAAAGTGTGGCAACATTCCATTTAGAACCCCAAAGACTAGCAAGATTCCATTCAGAATACTAAGTATTGTCGTACTGGGACAGACCAAAGGGCCATCAAGCCCAGCATCCTGTTTCCAACAGTGGCCAATCCAGGTCACAAATACCTGTCAAGATCCCCAAAAAGTACAAAACACTTTATGCTGCTTATCCCAGAAATAAGCAGTGGATTTCCCCCAAAGCAAATGTTTTACCTCCTTTGTATGGAAGAAAGATGCCTAGGCAAGGTGCCCCTGCCTAATCTAGCTGGGGTGATTGTCCTTTCCTCGCTTTCCCCATCCCAGATCTGAACTAAGGAGCGATGCTCCAAGTTGCTGGACAGCGTCATCCTCTCTTCCCCAATCTTTGCCCCTGTTTTGATTGGACTGCACGCTTCTTTAAGCTGGAAATCGTGGGGCGTTATTCCTCTATCCTCTACCCCCTGCATCCGCTGCAAGATGAGAAGCTGGGAAGGGTCTTTGTTACGGAGATCGAGGCCAGGAATTTCTAACTTCTAGAGAAGAACGGACTATGCCATAAGTCATTTCCCCTTTAACTCTTCCATCTCTGCCTGCTTCACATGTTCCCCTTGCACTGCAGGGTCAGCTCTCCTTGTGTGGCTTGCTAAATGTTTGGGTTGAGTTTGTTTTCATTTACGAGGTGGATAATTAATGCCCCAACTTCAGAACCCTGTTCAGGTTGTGCCATAAACACTCTTTCCTCTAAGTGGAGGAGTGGCCTAGTGGTTAGGGTCGTGGACTTTGGTCCTGAGGAACTGAGTTGGATTCCCACTTTAGGCACAGGCAGCTCCTTGTGACTCTGGGCAAGTCACTTAACCCTCCATTGCCCCATGTAAGCCGCATTGAGCCTGCCGTGAGTGGGAAAGCACAGGGTACAAATGTAACAAAAATAAAATAGATACTATTGGAGATTCTACATGGAATGTTGCTAGTATTGGAGATTCTAACATGGAATGTTGCTATTCCACTAGCAACATTCCATGTAGAAGCCTGCGTGGCCACATTGGTGATCTGCAAGGGCCGACTTCTAGTGGAACAGCAACATTCCATGTAGAATCTCCAATAGTAGCAACAGTGGAGGAGTGGCCTAGTGGTTAGGGTGGTGGACTTTGGTCCTGAGGAACTGAGTTCAATTCCCGGCACAGGCAGCTCCTTGTGACTCTGGGCAAGTCACTTAACCCTCCATTGCCCCATGTAAGCCACATTGAGCCTGCCATGAGTGGGAATAAATAAATTAAATAAATAAATTTTAATAATAGCAGCGCAGCCCTCAATCCAGGAAGGGAATTCATGTGCAAGCTTTTGCATTTTCTCATTCCAGTTTTTCAAACCCTCCCTTCTGTATTTAAAGTTGCTGGAACATACCCACTGCTTCTTTTCTCCTAGACCAAATAAAGAGTTTCCTATTTGTCAGTCTGCAGAGTCCAAAACAACCTTAAAAAAAGAAAGTTTAGTTCTCCTGGTTACCAGGAAATAGAAATAAACTTTGGAGAATTTTCTTTTCTTTTCTTTTTTTTTTGGTGCTTCTTACACAGCAGAAATGGAAATTTATGGAGGAATGTGTACACTTAAGAACAGTCTCCTTAGCAACGGCCGTCCCTCGCCCCTTCCTGTGGAGTCCCTGAAATATCATCTCTGGCTGCAGATTTTCAATAAAAGACTTTTTTTTTTTTTAAAAGGTGAATTGGAAAAAAATCGAATAGAAGACACAAGGGAACTTTTAAGCCCCTTCCCCTGACCTTGAGGAGAAAGAGAAGCTTCTGCCACAGTTTGCAGAGAATGGACTCTGGATGTTGCTTTCTGTAGGGTTCAGGCACCTGCTTTCAGGTCCCTGGAAGGGTGGGATCAGTGGTCTGGCAGGGTACATTGCAGATCTGACCCTACTCCCAAGAGCTTCCCTGCCTTCTGCTGTGGTCCAGTCCTAATAGAAAAAAGAAAAGCTCAGGTGTTGAATCACCATTATTTTAAATTTGGGGTTAATAGCTTTTTGGCAGCTCCTGGAGCTGGATTTCACGAAAATATCATAGGTGGCATGGTTGACTTGTTTCAGTCAAGGGCATTCGAGCAGATCCTTTTATTTTTCTCCTGTCTAGCACCTAGCCAGACCCAGACAGGGGTTTGAGGGTTAAGGAACTCTATTTTAAAAGAGAACACAAATGCCATTGAAAGGGGCTGGTTGTCTTTGCTGCTAGTTTCAGATTCAGAAAGGCAGAACTGGAGTTGGTGGAGAATGCCTGTGGTTGGGGGTGGGGTGGGGGGGGGGGGGGGTAACTGCTGGGGCCAGGCCAGCTATAAAATGCAGAAGAGACCAAAAAAAATACACAGCAGTTGCCTTCTGTTTCCAAGATTTCCTGACCCATTTCTGTAGCCTCGAGAACATCCTGAATTGTGCTGATGTGGTTTAACATACATTCCAGACTTAACCCTAATCTGAGCAAAGATTCAGGCTTCCAGTTTCTGGCCAAAGGCAGGTCTCTGTGTTTAAAAAAAAAAAACCAAAAACAAAACCCAGGGATGTTGCTGGAAGGGAATCTAGGGAGCTGGCTCCAGCTCCATGCACCCTTCAGATCTCCAAAGGTCGTCTGTGACGGCCTCTTTGCAAGGGACAGAACGTGTGGGGTGGGTTGAACTGTGCTTACAGGGCATGCAATAACACCGAGGAAGTCTTCAGACTTTGGCAAATTGGTTTTGAAAGGATTTGAAAAAGAACACTTTACAAACTGCAAGCCCTTCTATCTGAAGTGATAATGCACAATTATTCAGTGAAAAAGTTAGCATCATAATTAAGAATGTGAAACATCCGTATATTTCCAGCCTAACCAGAGCAGGATGCTTTGTGAACTGGCCATTTTGATATTGTCTTGACTTTGTTTTATGTGTGTTCTGTTGAATGTTTTGACTTGTGACTGACTTGCATGGAAGGCAGTTACGGCTTGCATTGAGTTATTTACTTTCAGTTACTTTGATAGCGACCCAGCCCAGAGAGTACATTTTAAAAAGGTCTTAGCCGTAGCTGCTGTGTGGATGGAAGGATTACAGGGTTGGCAGGAGCTGTTGATCCATCCCCTGCATCTGAGAAGGGAGATGTGGGTTCTTTCTTCATCCCTGTGTTGACACATATTCCAGGGAGACCCGGTAATTGGGGCAGTGTCTCCTCTTGAGGTTTCCTGGAAACTGGCATAAGCAGAGCCAGTGAAATCTTATTAACTCGTTAGTGCCCCCCGCCGGTTCGCCTCGTTTCGTTGTCGTTATGTTGGACACCTTATATCTCACGGGCCCGTTCTGGATGGAAAATAGAATCTCTTATTTAGGAAGTTTAAATGATTTCGCTATGTCATTACTTTATTTCCTCATATACTCCAGAGAGACGGAAAGTTCCCTCAGATTGTCAGGATTTGTGTGCTTCCTTTTTAAGTGAAAACTTAACTGTTTTCTGCCAGCTTGTGCCTCTGGGGGGGGGGGGGGAGCCTTGACTGCATCAGTGCCCCTGTTTTGGGTAACAGGCACAAAAGCCCCTTTCAGCTGCTCTTTATCTCCTGCCAGGTAAAAGTCACTGTGAAAGAATCTTTTTTTTTTTTTTTTTTGTTAAGGTAGATGACAGTGCACTTTACTTAAATGGCCCGAAGGGTAGCTCTACACACCTGTCCACTCTGTTTAAAAATGAAAACCTCTGACACTGTAAGCTCCTGGCGTGGCAGGATGTCTCTCTCTAGAGATGTGCAGATGTTTCTACAAGAAAGATCCTTTAGCTGTCTGGGTTTTTTTTTTCCCCAGATCGTTCAGAATCTTAGGGTTCCTTTTACTATGGTGAATGCAGCAACTGTGCACAAAATCCTAAATTCTTTAGCTCAGCAGCCTGACGCCCCCTCATTGTACAATGTGAGCACCTAAATGTAAGTGCCATTTGTGCGTTCGGATGATAGAATATCAAGTACTTTCAGATTCATGCGTGTGTTGCTAGTTGGGCATTAATCCCCAGATTCTGTATAGCGTGCCTAGAGTTACGCGCATAAATCTAGGCGTATTTTATAACTACTTGTGTACATTAATTGTTTTAACAAGCTGCTAAGCGTTGTTAACAGCTCTTACTACTACTACTACTACTTATCGTTTCTGTAGCGCTACTAGACGTACGCAGCGCTGTACACTTGAACATGAAGAGACAGTCCCTGCTCGACAGAGCTTACAATCTAATTAGGACAGAGAAACAGGACAAATAAGGGATAATGACAAAGAGTAGCAAGATTCCGGAATCCAAGAGTAGCAAGATTCCATTCAGAATCCCAAAGAGTAGCAAGATTCCGGAATCCCAGAGTAGCAAGATTCCATTCAGAATCCCAAAGAGTAACAAGATTCCGGAATCCCAAAGAGTAGCAAGATTCTAGAATCCCAAAGACTACCACTACTACTTATCATTTCTGTAGCACTACTAGACGTACGCAGCGCTGTACACTTGAACATGAAGAGACAGTCCCTGCTCGACACAGCTTACAATCTAATTAGGACAGACAAACAGGACAAACAAGAGATAAGGGAATATTAAGAGGAGGATGATAAAATAAAGGTTCTGAACAAGTGAATAAGGGTTAGGAGTTAAAAGCAGCATCAAAAAGGTGGGCTTTTAGCTTAGATTTGAAGACGGCCAGAGATGGAGCTTGACGGACCGGCTCAGGAAGTCTAATCCAGGCATATGGTGCAGCAAGATAAAAGGAACGGAGTCTGGAGTTAGCGTTGGAGGAGAAGGGTGCAGGTAAGAGAGAGAGAAGCAATAACGAACACTAATTGGCAAAAATTAGAATTTACGCGCGTACATTGCCAAGCGTATTCTGTAATGTACTGCGCCTAAATTCTAATGTGTGCAGGCAAAAAGGGGCGTGGATAGGGCTGTGGAAATGGGAGTTCCAAAATCTATGCGCGTTGTTATAAATCTACGCGCAGGGATTTACACCAGCTTTTCATTGGTGTAAATGGACACGCATAGATTCAGTCACACGAACTATGCCTAAGTGTAGATTTACGCACGGTATTTAGAATAGGCTTAGGCGTAATTACCTAGCGCGCATTAATTTTAGGCACCATATATAGAATCGGTCCTTAGCGGTATTCCATAATCTTAGCACGGGGGTTTTCATATGGGCGTGGCGCGGGTAGCTCCCACAACTACACACCTGTTTTCCGGAACAGTGCCATTAATGTGCTAAAGTGCCGCATTTTGGGGCGCATATTCACAGCCAGAGACATGGCGCAAGTGGGCGTGCCTAATTTGGTGTGGAAATGCTGCCTTTCCATAGTATTCTGTAATGGAATCTGGGTGCCCTGATCCCGTTATGAAATTCACGCTTACCTCCGGATTCCGTTTATAGCGCCTGGGGTTCCACGCCAAAATGCAAGCGTATTCTATAATAATGCGTGTAACTTCATTGGCTTAACATGCCAATCAGCGTTTTTAACAGCACTTAACAAGCAATAATGAGCACTGACTGGCAATAATTAGAATTTACGCTTATAACTCGTTAAAACTCAGTAAGCATATTCTGTAACGCAGAGCGCTTAAATTCTAACATGCAGAGCTAAAAAGGGGCGCGGTTATGGGCGTTCCAAAATGTATGCGCACTGTTATAGAATATGCCCTTCTGCGCCTAAATCTACGTGCTGGTATTTATGCCGCATTTCCCTTGAGGTCTATAAAATAATGAGTGGAGTTGAACGGGTAGATGTGAAGCGTCTGTTCACGCTTTCCAAAAATACTAGGACTAGGGGGGCATGCGATGAAGCTACAATGTAGTAAATTTAAAACTAATTGGAGAAACTTTTTCTTCACTCAACGTGTAATTAAACTCCGGAATTCATTGCCAGAGAATGTGGTAAAGGTGGTTAGCTTAGCAGAGTTTAAAAAAAAGGTTTGGACGGCTTCCTATAGGAAAAGTCCATAGACCGTTATTAAATGGACTTGGGGAAAATCCACTATTTCTGGGATAAGCAGTATAAAATGTTTTGTACATTTTTGGGATCTTGCCAGGTATTTGTGACCTGGATTGGCCACTATTGGAAACAGGATGCTGGGCTCGATGGACAGTTTGGGAACCGCTGCTATAAGGGGTCATTTATGTGTGTACGCTGCTACTTCTGTAGTAAATGGTTTAATACCCTCTTGACATACCTTAATAGAAGGCCTTAACGGCACTGCACCAGTGGCGTAGCTACGTGGGGTCGGGGGGGGGGGGGCCTGGGCCCCTGTAGATTTGGCCCTGGACACCCCTGCTGACGACCCTCCCCCGCCGAAGCCTTGCAGATCAGCCAGCGAGGTTCTCTTCTTCCGGCGCAAGGCTTTGCTCTGTTTCTGTGAGTCTGACGTCCTGCACGTACAACATGCAGGACGTCAGAAACAGAATGAAGCCTTCGCGGGAAGAACAGGACCTCCTCGGCTGGCGGGGATTGGGGTCCCCCCGCCAGCAAAGGTAGCCCACGGCGACAGCGGGGGAGGGTTTGTGATGGGAGAGGGGGGTCGAGAGGGTCGTCGGCAGGGGTCGTCAGTTGGTGGTGGCGGCGGGTGGGGTCGGTATTGGCGGGGGGGTCGGCGGCACCGGGGGGGGGGGGCTAAATGTGCCCCCTCACCTCGGGCTCTGGACCCCCTCCCGCCGAAGTCTGGCTACGCCCCTGCACTGCACATACATTTAGCACAGGTTAAGGGTATTTGTGGCCTTCTGTGTGGCAGATGCCAGGAATACCCCTAAAAGTCAACGCAAAGCTTTGCGGTTACTTCCTGGTAATTCTGGCAGTTACCACGCTTAACTGTACTTTGGTGAAAGGGCCTTTTTAGGCTCATCTTTCTTTAACTGATGGGAAGTGAGTGAGGATATACCTCAGTTTGTGGTATTGTGTCAGGAAAAAGATCAGGGTGTAGTTGTAGATATTACGCGGAAATTGTTTTGCTCAGTTTGCAACGGTGGCCAAAAAAAGCAAACTGTGTGCTAGGAATTATTAGGAAAGGGATGGTGAATGAGTCCAAAAATACTACAATGCCTTTGTATCGCTCCATGGTGCGTCCACACCTTGAGTATTGCGTTCAGTTCTGGTCGCTGTATCTCAAAAAAAGATTTTCAAAGCACTTAGCCTTCCAAAGTTCCATAGGTTTCTATGGAACTTTAGAAGGCTAAGTGTTTTGAAAATGAGCGAAGAACAACAAAGAGAGTCCAATTCTCCCGCAAAAACACACAAAGAAACAACGAGTCAAGCGGAAGATATTCAGAAGGACCAGACTGAAGTCACAGATGTTGACAGTCAAAAATGATGGTTTATTAAGACCCTGCACGGTCCGTGTTTCGGCCAAGAGGCCTCCTTCAGGGGTCCAGTTTGTCCGTTATTGGAAAGCGAAGATAGTATTTGTGTCCAACTCCCTCAATTTTCTCCCTGCTGGCCGTTTCCACCTTCTGGGCCAAGAAGATCTGGTGCGGGGTTCCGTGCTGATAGGTGATGTAGTTCACCACCACCCGGACTGCCCTGGTAGCTGGGTGAAAATGAGCCCCATAGCGGAATTAGAAAAAGTTCAAACAAGAGCGACCAAAATGATAAAGGGGTTGGAACTCCTCTCGTATGAGGGAAGGCTAAAGAGGTTAGGGCTCTTCAGCTTGGAAAAGAGATGGCTGAGGGGAGATACGATTGAGGTCTACGAAATCCTGATTGGTGTAGAATGAGTAGAAGTAAATCAATTTTTACTCGTTCCAAAAGTACAAAGACTAGGGGACACTCGAGGAAGTTACATGGAAATACTTTTAAAACAAATAGGAGGAAATATTTTTTCACTCAACGAATAGTTAAGCTCTGGAACTCTTTGCCGGAGGAGGTGGTAACAGTGGTTAGCGTATCTGGGTTTGGACAAGTTGCTGGAGAAAAAGTCCATAGTCTGCTATTGAGACAGACATGGGAAGCAACTGTTTGCCCTGGGATTTGTAGTATGGAATGTTGATACTCTTTGAGATTCTGAATGGAATCTTGTCACTCTTTAGGATTCCGGAATCTTGCTATTTTGGATTCTACATGGAATGTTGCTACTCTGAGATTCTGCATGGAATCTTGTCACGCTTTAGGATTCCAGAATGTTGCTATTCTTTGGGGTTCTACATGGAATGTTGCCACGATTTGGGTTTCTGCCAGGTACTTGTGACCTGACTCGGCCACTGGGATACTGGGCTAGATGGACCACTGGTCTGACCCAGTATGACTACTACTCTTATCTTCTTGGTTGTCTTCCTTCTCTTTGTCCTTCCCATCCTGAAACATTGCCCGAGAGTCACAAGTCTTAAACTTAGATTTGCAAGGGAGATTTGATTCCTCCACACTGATCTAGGGCTTTCTCGGCCACAAGGGGTCACTAAAGAGCCTTATCCAAGATACCCAGCAGATTGGGGATGTGAGCCTGACCGATGTAGTCCTGGCGTGCCCCCCCCCAATCTGCAGATGTAGCTTCTGTTTTTCTTCCCCCTGTCTTTAAGTAAGAATAATTTTTACAAATGTGCCCTCAAAAGGGTTTATGTGGTTTTAATCCTTATGATGTAATGTGGCAGTTCTACAGATCGGCATCCTAAGTACCGCAAAAAAGCCATGCTTAGTGCCAGTTCTGTAATGGGGTTTAGGCTTGCCTAAACCGCTAGAGAATATGGGCCATAAGGTGGCATTGGCACCCCAAAATATAGGCACGGTCGTTTGTTTCAAGTTACTTTATCGCTTTATATACCGCTAAAGGGTGAATATTATCAACACGGTTTACAAAAATTTTAAATAGGAAAGTTTACGGCAAATGAACATAGGAAAGATAAAGGGCTAGAGATGAGGGGAGAGGGTAAAGAAGGGGAGGGGCAGATAATGTCAACTCAATGTAGGTGTAACTGGGTGCACCGCGCCACACACGCAACTTATAATATTTTTTAAGTTGCCTATCCAGCTCATTTTCGAAAGAGAAGGGCGCCCATCTTTCGACACAAATCGGGAGACGGGCGTCCTTCTCGCAAGGCCGCCCAAATCGGCATAATCGAAAGCCGATTTTTTTTTACACCCTCGACGGCTTTCCGTCGCGGGGACGACCAAAGTTTACGGGGGGGAGGGGTGTCAGCAGGGTAGCGAAGGCGGGACTGGGGCATGATTAGGAGATGGGCGTCCTCGGCCGATAATGGAAAAAAGAAGGGTGTGCCTGACGAGCACTTGGCTGACTTTACTTGGTCCATTTTTTTTCACGACCAAACCTCAAAAAGATGCCCTAACTGAGCAGATGACCTCCCCTTACTCCCCCAGTGGTCACTAACCCCCTCCCACCATAAAGAAACAGGTTAAAAATACTTTTTTGCCAGCCTCTATGCCAGCCTCAAATGCCATACTCAGGTCCATCGCAGCACTATACAGGTCCCTGGAGCAATTGTAGTGGGTGCAGTGTACTTCAGGCAGGCGGACCTGGGGGGGGGGGGGTTGGGGGGCTCAGCACCCAAGGTAAGGGAGCTAGGAACCTGGGAGCAATTTGTGAAGTCCACTGCAGTGCCCCCTAGGGTGTCCGGTTGGTGTCCTGGCATGTGAGGGGGGACCAGTGCACTTCAAATGCTGGCTCCTCCCACGACCAAAGGACTTGGATTTGGCCGTTTTTGAGATGGATGTCTTTGGTTTCCATTATCGGCGAAAACCAAGGGGGGCCATCTCTAAGGTCGATCTAAATGTCAAGATTTGGGCGTCCCCGACCGTATTATCGAAGCGAAAGATGGATGTCCATCTTGTTTTGATAATACGATCGGGGACACCCCTTTACGGGGCCGTCCTTAGAGATGGGCGCCCCCGTTCGATTATGCCCCTTCACGTCACTAGGTGAAATGCTGTGTCACGCCCATGCTCTGCCCACATTAATGCTCCCCATGCAGGGACTTAAACATGCATTTTGTAGACTAGCACTTACGAGCATAACTACCAATTATTGGTGCCTGTTGTGCATAACTGCAATTATTTTATTAATGTGGGCTTTGTTAGCGCCTAATTTTGGTGCATATTATAGAGAGGCCTTTTAAGTTTATACCTGAGGCAGTGGAGGCTTAAGGGACTTTGCCAAGGTCACAGTGAGCCACGAAGTTACATGGAAATACTTTTAAAACAAATAGGAGGAAATATATTTTTCACTCGAAGAATAGTTAAGCCCTGGAACTTGCCACCAGAGGATGTGGAAACGGTGGTTAGCGTATCTGGTTTTAAAAAATATTTGGCAAAGTTCCTGGAGGAAAAGTCCATAGTCTGTTATTTAGACAAACATGGGGAAGCAACTACCGGTACTTGTCTCTGGGATCAGTAGCTTGAATCTTGCTACTCTTTGTGGAGTTCTGGAATTTGGGATTCCAGAATCTTGCTACTGTTTGTGGGATTCTGCATGGAATCTTGTTACTCTTAGAGATTCTGGAATTTTGCTACTCTTTGGGATTCTGGAATCTTTCTACTGTTTGTGGGATTCTGTACGGAATTTTGTTACTCTTTGTGGCATTCTGGAATTTTGTTACTTTTTGGGATTCCGAAATCTTTCTACTGTTTGTGGGATTCTGCATAGAATCTTCTTTGGAATTCTGGAATCTTTCTACTGTTTGTGTGATTCTGTATGGAATCTTGCTACTCTTTGAGATTCTGGAATTTTTTTACTCGGATTTCAGAATCTTGCTACTGTTTGTGGGATTCTGTATGGAGTCTTGTTATTTTTTATTTTTGTTACATTTGTACCCCGCACTTTCCCACTCATGGCAGGCTCAATGCGGCTTACATGGGGCAATGGAGGGTTAAGTTCCTCAGTTCCCCAAGACCAAAGTCCACCACCCTAACCACTAGGCCACTCCTCCACTCCGTTACTCTTTAGGATTCCGGAATCTTGTTACTCTTTGAGGTTCTGCAATCTTGCTACCCTTTGGGTTTTGCCAGGTACTTGTGACCTGCATTGGCCACTGTTGGAAGCAGATTACTGGGCTAGATGGACCCTTAGTCTGACCCAGTATGGCTATTCCTACATTCTAAATGGGGTTTGAGCTGTTTTCCCTGCTTCCCAGCCCATTGCTGTAGCATGCGAGTTTTCTATCCCCCCCACCCCCCCCCGTTGACTGTACCGTGGACTTGTTTTTGGTACCAGACACTGAAACCCTTTTAAGATCAGTAAGTCTTCCCTTGCTGGCTTTTCTGTGCTTTAAGCAGAACAGTTGATATTTGGCCGGTGTTAATAGACATAAGTAACATAGTAAATGACGGCAGAAAAAGACCTGCATGGTCCATCCAGTCTGCCCAACAAGACAAACTCATATGTGCTACTTTTTGTGTATACCCTACTTTGATTTGTACCTGTGCTCTTCAGGGCACAGACCGTATAAGTCTGCCCAGCACTATCCCCGCCTCCCAGTCCCGCCTCCCGCCACCGGCTCTGGCACAGACCGTATAAGTCTGCCCAGCACTATCCCCGCCTCCCAGTCCCGCCTCCCAACCACCGGCTCTGGCACAGACCGTATAAGTCTGCCCAGCACTATCCCCGCCTCCCAACCACCAGCCCCGCCTCCCACCACTGGCTCTGGCACAGACCGTATAAGTCTGTCCAGCACTATCCCCGCCTATTTGGGTGCAAGCAGATGGTAATGACACATCTCTAGCTAATACGCATTCGAAAATGGTTAGGCAGGATTAGACTTAAAGAGAAAAAAAATGGAGAGAGGGCTGGGGGTTAGGTTAGGCAGCTTTATATACCAAACGTGGGAGGTAAAAACGCTGCTTTGAATTGTTTGAAATTCAAACAGTTGTATGAATTTTTAGCAGCTGCTCCCATTCGGCAACAAATTCCAGAGTTTAATGCACAAACTTTGGAATTCGTTGCCGGAGAATGTGGTGAAGGCGGTTAGCTTGGCAGACTTTAAAGAGGGGTTAGACCAGGGGCGTATCTGCGTGTGGCCACAGGGGCCTGGGCCCCCGCAGATTTCGCCCTGGCCCCCCTCCCCGCCGTCAACCCTCCCCCGCTGCTTACTTTTGCTGGCGGGGGGCCCCAACCCCCGCCAGCCGAGGTCCGACCCGCAATCTCCATATTTCGTCTTCCTCCGTGGCCAAAACCATGTGCTTCAAGGAAGTAACACTGCAGTGCTGATTCGTTGAATCCAGTTCGGCGTCTGACGTCGCAGCACGTCAGACGCCGAACTGGATTCAACGAATCAGCACTGCAGCGTTACTTCCTTGAAGCACATGGCCACGGAGGAAGACGAAATATGGAGATTGCGGGTCGGACCTCGGCTGGCGGGGGTTGGGGCCCCCCGCCAGCAAAAGTAAGCAGCGGGGGAGGGTTGACGGCGTGGAGGGGGTGGAGAGAGGCGGCGGCGGGGGGGGGGGGGGGGAGGGAGGCAAAAATGTGCCCCCCCTCTCTGGCTCTGGCCCCCCCTACCGCCGGATTCCAGATACGCCCCTGGGTTAGACGGTTTCCTAAAGGACAAGTCCATAAACCGCTACTAAATGGACTTGGGAAAAATCCACAATTCCAGGAATAACGTGTATAGAATGTTTGTACGTTTGGGAAGCTTGCCAGGTGCCCTTGGCCTGGATTGGCCGCTGTCGTGGACAGGATGCTGGGCTCGATAGACCCTTGGTCTTTTCCTAGTGTGGCATTACTTATGTACTTAACTTCTCCCCTAGTTGAAAGCTGAGGTGTGGCGGTAAAGGACGCTGGCAATAATTTCTCTGCCTTGGGTTGTTTCAGTGGTTGGTAAACGACCCAGTGTACGGAAAGGGGTGTGCGGAAGTTGGGGGTCCTTTAAGGTGTGTTTAATACCGGTCCGGTAGTGAAAAGCCAGTAACGCATTGGAAGCAGCAAAAGGTTTCCATTTAGTGCAAGGTCAGAGATGTATAGTCCAGGCGAACGAGCGGGGCTTGGCGTTCTTTTCCTGTGAATGAATTATAGATTAAGCCATTTCTTGTAACTCTGCATCTTAGGTGGAGAAGCCCGGCTGAAAGGCAAGCAGAAAGATGCCCTGCATCCTGTGGAGCTCCACAAGGTATTCAGCCTGTCACTAGGAGAACTGAGGTTTTGCCTGAAACCTTGCTAACATTTGTTTCCTGTATCAGTCAGCAAAAAGTCACATTTGGTTTAAAAGCGTGTGTGACTGACGTCCTTCGCGGTGAAAGGAACTCCCAGTTGTTTGCTGGAACTCTGCGGAAGGGAGGAATCTTTGCTCATGGCATGCAGAAATAGTGTCAAGCATGTTAAGCGTTTTCTCCCGTGGACACGAAATGGGGAAAAGCCCTTTGGTGCAGCCTGAGGTACTATTCTTACAGAAGCAGCAGCAGCAGCCCAATTTAACCGTTTAATCCGGCGTGTGCTTCCTGTAATGCAGCCAAATAAAATGTCTTCTGTTTCATGTCACTGGTGGAGCTGGGCTAGACGGAATAAAAATGTGTGTGGAGGGGCCAGGCGGGGCATGAGAGGGGGAGGAGCAAACCTACCTGATGGGGCTTGCATATTTCAAAAGGAAAACGGGATCTAATGGGCTTTGCCTGTACCATTAGATGGAAACTTTATCGAATTTTTTTTTACCCGTGCAGGGTCCAGGCAGATAAGGTGGAGGAATGTGATGCTAGCAGTGTGTAAAAGCCAGCGCTGCTACCTTTCCTTATGATGCGAAAGATTCTCAGATTTTTTTTTTTTTTTGTAGGAAGAAACAGATTTAGGTGCTTGGAAAAAGCGTTTGGAATGGGGGTGGGCAATCTCATTACTACTACTACTATTTAGGATTTCTATAGCGCTACAAGGCGTACGCAGCGCTGCACAAACATAGAAGAAAGACAGTCCCTGCTCAAAGAGCTATGTAATAAAAGTGAGCCAAGTATAGGACAATCAAGCCATTGTGACATCACTGATGAGGTTGGCTCTTATTGGTGGCCTGAGGCATTGTGACATCACAATATCACCTCTGATTACAAGAGACTACTACTACTACTATTTATCACTTCTATAGCACTACAAGGCGTACGCAGCGCTGCAGAAACATAGAAGAAAGACAGTCCCTGCTCAAAGAGCTTACAATCTAATAGACAAAAAATAAATAAAGTAAGCAAATCAAATCAATTAATGTGTACAGGAAGGAGGAGAGGAGGGTAGGTGGAGGCGAGTGGTTACGAGTCAAAAGCAATGTTAAAGAGGTGGGCTTTCAGTCTAGATTTAAAGGTGGCCAAGGATGGGGCAAGACGTAGGGGCTCAGGAAGTTTATTCCAGGCGTAGGGTGCAGCGAGACAGAAGGCGCGAAGTCTGGAGTTGGCAGTAGTGGATAAGGGAACAGATAAGAAGGATTTATCCATGGAGCGGAGTGCACGGGAAGGGGTGTAGGGAAGGACGAGTGTGGAGAGATACTGGGGAGCAGCAGAGTGAGTACATTTATAGGTTAGTAGAAGAAGTTTGAACAGGATGCGAAAACGGATAGGGAGCCAGTGAAGGGTCTTGAGGAGAGGGGTAGTATGAGTAAAGCGACCCTGGCGGAAGACGAGACGGGCAGCAGAGTTTTGAACCGACTGGAGAGGGGAGAGGTGACTAAGTGGGAGGCCAGCAAGAAGCAGATTGCAGTAGTCCAAACGAGAGGTGACAAGGGTGTGGATGAGGGTTTTGGTAGAGTGCTCAGAAAGAAAGGGGCGGATTTTACGGATGTTGTAAAGAAAGAAACGACAGGTCTTGGCGACCTGCTGGATATGAGCAGAGAAGGAGAGAGAAGAGTCAAAGATGACCCCAAGGTTTCGAGCTGAGGAGACAGGGAGAATGAGAGAGCCATCAACAGAAATAGAAAACGGGGGGAGCGGGGAGGTGGGTTTGGGGGGGAAAATGATAGTGATAGTGATAAGCCAGTCTTAGAATATGAAGCAGTTTTGCTGCTTCTCTCGCTCTTTGCTTTCATGAATTAATCTTAAGTACGTAAGTATTGGCACACTGGGACAGACCAAAGGTCCATCAAGCCCAGCATCCTGTTTCCAACAGTGGCCAATCCAGGTCACAAGTATCTGGTATGATCCCGAAAAAAATTCAATACGTTTTACGCTGCTTATCCCATAAATAAGCAGTGGATTTTTTCCCCAAGTCCATTTAATAATGGTCTATGGACTTTTCCTTTAGAAAGCTGTCCAGGCCTTTTTTAAACTCCGCTAAGCTAACTGCCTTTACCACATTCTGCGGCAGTGAATTCCAGAGTTTAATTTCACGTTGAGTGAAGAAACATTTTCTCCGATTTGTATTAAATTTACTACTTTGTAGTTTCATTGCATGCCCCCTAGTCTTAGTATTTTTGGAAAGAGTAAACAGACGCTTCACGTCTACCCGTTCCACTCCACTCATTATTTTATAGACCTCTGTCATATCTCCCCTCAGCCGCCTTTTCTCCAAGCTGAAGAGCCCTATCCGCTTCAGCCTTTCTTCATAGGGAAGTCATCCCATGTCCTTTATCATCTTCATTGCCCTTCTTGATGTATCCATCAAAATTCTGAATGTTGCTGAAGCGTTTGGGGCTGGCTGTGCACTTCTGAACTTACTGTGGATAAAATACTTCCATACCTGATCTTTTTTTTTTTTCTGGGTAAGACAGCTGCGCTTCCTTGCAGCTGAACGAACCTGCCTAATAAACTCTGCCTCTGTGCCAGGTACTATCACTGCAAAAAGCAAAAGGAGTTTATTTAAAGAGAGGCACAGAACAGCTTGAATACAGATTTTAAAGCTGCAGGACCAGTGAAAGTCTAAATGGTCTGTCAGCTTTCCAATCTTTGCCTGTCAGTTTCACATTTTCTTTCACAGACCTCTGTGCTTTAGAACAGATTTATCCCTTCATTTTGGCCACACCTCCTGATTAAGAAGCTCCCATGCCAACCCTCTTCAGTTATCCTAGAGCAGTGATGGTGAACCTATGGCACGTGTGCCAGAGAGGGCACGCGCGCCATTGCCAGGGGCAGGCCAGGACGGGCCCAGCCACTTTCCCTCCAGGCCCGCCCACCCAACATCCCCTCGCATGTCCTCCCCGCCGGTGCTGATTACCTCCGTCGAAGCGGCTGCGTCTTTGAAAGCCCTGCCCGTCTCTAGCCTTCCCATCGTGAGTTCGTTCCCTCAGAGTCAGTCCCGCCTTCTGACATCATTTCTGCGAGGGCGGGACTGACTCTGAGGGAACGAACTCACGAAGGGAAGGCTAGAGACGGGCAGGGCTTTCAAAGACGCGGCCACTTCGACGGAGGTAATAAAAAAGATTTTACATGCAGGGCATGGATGGGAGCAGGAGGGGAGGGCAGGGGAGAGAAGAGAATCGCTGGGTATGGATGGATGGAGGGGAGGGCAGGGGAGAGGAGGATTGCTGGACGTGGGGGGAGGGCAGGGGAGAGAGGAGGGTTGGTGGACATGGGTGGATGGAGGGGAGGGCAGGAGAGAGGAGGGTTGCTGGATATGGATGGATGGAGGGGAGGACAATTGTTGGACGGATGGAGGGAAGGGAAGACAGGAAGGAGATGCACATAGATGGAGGGGAAGGGAGTTATCAGCACGCATGCAACAGCAAAAATCACATTAATTATTCAAAAGCATGCCAAATGCTTTTAAAGTTCTGTTATTCAGAACATTGCCCTGTTGGCACTTTGCGATAAATAATTAGATTTTGGGTTGCTGTTTGGGCACTCGGTCTCTGAAAGGTTCGCCATCACTGTCCTAGAGGTATTCATGCTTTATATATCGGTGTGATGTTTGCATGGGGCTCTGAAGATCAGCTCTTCAGCTGTCTGTGCTGTAGTCATGATTTTCTTCTATCAAACTGACGCCTGCATGGGAGAGGGGAGGAGGGGGGGTGCGTGAGGAATAGCACCCAGTGTGCTAACGTTTATCGTGATGGGAGTGACTGAGTAGGAAAAGCTTTGATGAAGTTCAAAAGTGTAATTGGAGCAAAATTGGAGGGATCTTACTGATTTTGCTAGTTCAGACAGCTGGATGTACAAAACAAACCCCCTATAAATCAGAAGACGTGATTAAATTCCACTTTATCTAGTTCAGTTTTTCAAATTTTGAATGATTTTGTTGGAGGAAACCATAACCATAGATTTACCATTCAGTTCTTATTAGCAAACCAAAATTATACCCAGATTTATCATCTGCCTCCGTTTGTTTATATATATTTCTCTGGGAAGCAAAACCAGTGCTGGGCAGACTTCTACGGTCTACGCCCTGATTGTGGCTGAATAGATAGGGATGGGCTGGAGTGTGAATTTTAAGGGGCTTCGACGTTTGCTTCAGAACTTATAGTACAAGAACAGTGCTGGGCAGACTTCTACGGTTTGTGTCCCGAGAATGGCAAGGACAAATCAAACTCGGGTATAAAGTATCACATACCATGTAAAATGAGTTTATCTTGTTGGGCAGACTGGATGGACCGTTCAGGTCTTTATCTGCCGTCATTTACTATGTTACTATGTTGTGGTCTGGGGGTGGAACTGGAAATTTCTCGGTTAGTGGCAATATTTAGAGGCCTATTTTCAAAGCACTTAGACTTACAAAGTTCCACAGATTACTAAGTGCTTTGAAAATGAGCCCCATTGATGTACTAACTGGGTAACCATACATACATAAAATATGTCCAGCTTCCAGAAAAATACACAGGTCTACATCATCAGAATCGGCTTTTCGCATCTGGTATTTCAAAAGAGGAAGACTAGCTTTTTTCACAACGTTTCTTTGACGTTTGTGCAGATATGGAACTGCTCGATAGTGGCAAAGCATCGCGTGGCCCGTAGCCCCTCCTCTTTGGAATCCATAGCAGTACAGGCAGATATGAGGAGAGGCTGTCGGCACTGCCATGAGTACAGGAGTAGCCTAAAAGAGCAGGGCTGCCGAGAGACCCAGCAGGACACGGGGCAGGACTGGACCACTGCGTCCCCCCACTCGGGCCACTGCCGCACCAACTTGTGCCGCCCCCGTACCGACTGCTGCTGTCTTCTCCTGCTGCGTGTGCCGCCCAGGAACCGGATGATTGCATTAACGCGATATCGCATGGATGATCAGAGATAATGCATGCAAATTTAAGCAGCGCAATTATCTCTGATCATGGGGTAGACGTTCGGGAGAATTGTGCCTGAGCATTGCCTCAGCACAATCCTCCCGCACTTGTTTGACAGGCCTGGGCTGTCAAAAGCCCAAACCTGTCAAACACAGGGGCTTGGAGGTCCATGGGACCACCAGGCCCTGACTACCCCTGCCCCGAGCAAGGCAAAACGGGGGGCTGGAGGTCCGGCGGACCTCCGGTCCCCCCGACGATCCCCCCCCCCCCGAAAATGGTCCCTGGTGGTCAAGTGGCCGCCGCCCCCCCCAACCCAACCCCCAGCATTGGCAAGGGTCCACTCTGCCATCCGATCCGACGCCCACCCTCCCTCTCAGCCTGCCTGCCCGCTCCCCTACCTTGATTGGAGGAGGGTCGCAGCCTGCCTGCCTCCCTCCTCTTCCTTCGATGCCGCAAAATGGCGGCGCCCTGCCCAGCGCATCCTGGGATGCGCTGGGCGGGGCTACACACCACATAAGCCCCCCCATCATGTCTTTCCTAGTGAGAATGTTCAAGCCTCCCCACCCAACTAAAGCAGGGGCATAGCCAGAACTTGATTTTTGTGATGTACTGGGGGGGGGGGGGGAGCTTTTCCTTTCGGTCCCCCCCATCATGTCTTTGCTGGTGGGAATATGCAAGCCCCTCCACCCAACTAAAATAAAGTAGGGGCATAGGCAGAACTTGATTTTTGGGATGTACTGGGTGGGGGGGGGGGGGGCGGGGGGGGAGATGAGCGTGGCGGTAGAATGGATTTCAGGTCTGTTTTGGTGCCAAATCTAGAGGCTGACCAAATTTCAGTTTCCGAGTCGGAATCCCTGGTATGGCCCTTGCCCAATACAGGTCTGAGAGGAAGGCAAGAGCCTGCATCTGTCGGGGAAAAGAACTCATGTGCTCAACTGCATGATGACACGTGATTCAGTGGTGCTGCCGTGACACGGGGGGCATTTTTGATATGACGGCTAAGTCTGACTTTAGACGTTTTGCAAAAAACAAAAGTCCAAAATCTGAATAGGAAAGAAGTTCATTTTCAAAAAAGAAAAACATCTTTCTTTTGTTTTCGAAAATACTGTTTCTAGCACGGTTTTGTGCTTTGGATGTTTTGGTTTATGGTCAATTAAAAAAAAAAATGTCCACGTGAAAAACGTAGAACATCAAGCCATTGGGATGTAGGAGAGGCCGGCAGTTTTACTACACTGGTCTCCCAGACATCCCAGGAGATAAATGGGACACCTTAGGGGGCACTGCCCTGGACTTCAAAAACATGCTCCTAGGTACACCTCTCGCCTTTACTAATTTTGTCTGCTGAGCCCCCCCCCCCCCCAAACCCACTGCCCACAACTGTACATCACTACAATAGCCCTTAGAGGTGAAGGGGGCACCTATATCTGGTTACGGTGGGTTTCTGATGAATTTTGGAGGGCTCAGTTTCCCCCACTAATGTGACAGGTAGAGGGAGATAGGGACCAGAGTCCCCCACTCCATGGTGCACTGCACTGACCACTACACTACTCCAGGGACCTACCTGGCTTTAACATCTGAGGCTGTCATAGAGGTTGCTAAATCGTATTTGTATTCACATTTGTAGGGCAGGGCTGCCGAGAAGGGGTGGGGGGGACAGGGGGGACAAAATTCCCCGGGCCCGGCCGCCGGCGCTGCAGTTCCCGGTCTCACCTGCCTGCCTCCTCGGCTCGGGGCCCCCTGCATTCGAAGCGGCAGTTGCAGATCTTCTGGCCTTCCCTCCCTGTGTCCCGCCCTCGTGGAAACCGGAAGTTACATCAGACGAGGGCGGGACACAGGGAGGGAAGGCCAGAAGAGAGGTGATCTGCGACTGCTGCTTTGAATGCAGGGGGCCCAGAGCCGTGGAGGCAGGCAGGTGAGACCGCGGAGTGCAGCGGGGGGGCCGTGCTCCGGGCCCGGCCTAGTCTCTCGGCGGCCCTGTTGTAGGGGGGTGGGAGGGGTCAGTGACCACTGGGGAGGGGGGTACTGGGGGTAACCCCTGATTCCCTCCAGTGGTCATCTGGTCATTTAAGGCACTCTTTTGTGCCTTATTCATTATAAAAACAGGTCTAGCTCAAAACGTCTTAGTTTTAGTACTGGACACTTTTTTGTTTTGTTCCATTGCGGCTGAAAAACGTCCCAAGTGTTAGGAACACCCAGATCCCGCCCTTAACATGCCCCTGACAGACCCCCTGTGATTTGAACGCACTTCTGATGGACTTCATAGAAAAAGCGTCTAAAACTTGGTTTTGAAATACCAGTTTGGACGTTTTGGCGAGAAAAACGTCCAGATGCAGATTTCTGCCACTTTTTGGACGTTTTTCTCTTTTGAAAATGAGCTCCACTGTGTCGTATTTACACCAACGTCTTTCTCTCTCCACAGACTGGCAGATTGCTACTCTGGCTTTACTCCTGGGCGGTACAGCCATCATTCTCATTGCTTTCCTCGTTGGCCTGATCTCCATCTGCGTGGGATCCCGTAGACGCTTCTACAGACCGGTTGCTGTCATGCTGTTCGCGGCAGGCAAGTAGAATCCTCACTCCTAGAATTGCGTTAAAATTTTATGAACAAGGAAGGCGAGTACTGCGTTGTTATTGCCAGCTAGAAGCGTTTTTGCGGTACATCGATTTCTTGTCTCTAAGAACTGGGGATTTTCATGTCACGCAATGATAGTTAAATGTATAAAAACAGCCAGTTAATCTGTGCATATTGGTGGGAATCCTGCAGTTAATTACGATCTTTTTCCAAGAGGATCTGCAGGGGAGAGGTAGATTAGTTTGCCAGAGTTAATATTATCAATAGAAATCAAACAAAATAAAACATGGAAAAGAAAATAAGATGACACCTTTTTTATTGGACATAACTTAATACATTTCTTGATTAGCTTTCGAAGGTTGCCCTTCTTCCTCAGATCGGAAATAAGCAAATGTGCTAGCTGACAGTGTATATAAGTGAAAACATTCAAGCATTACTATGACAGTAAAATAGATACCATTGGAGATTCTACATGGAATGTTACTACTATTGGAGATTCTACATGGAATGTTGCTACTATTGGAGATTCTACATGGAATGTTGCTACTATTGGAGATTCTACATGGAATGTTGCTATTCCACTAGCAACATTCCATGTAGAAGGCTGCGCAGGCTTCTGTTTCTGTGAGTCTGACGTCCTGCACGTACGTGCAGGACGTCAGACTCACAGAAGCAGAAGCCTGCGCGGCCACATTGGTGATCTACAAGGGCCAACTTCTACATGGAATGTTGCTAGTGGAATAGAATCTCAAATAGTAGCAACAGTGGAGGAGTGGCCTAGTGGTTAGGGTGGTGGACTTTGGTCCTGGAGAACTGAGGAACTGAGTTCGATTCCCGGCACAGGCAGCTCCTTGTGACTGGGCAAGTCACTTAACCCTCCATTGCCCCATGTAAGCCGCATTGAGCCTGCCATGAGTGGGAAAGCGCAGGGTACAAATGTAACAAAAATAAAATAGATACTATTGGAGATTCTACATGGAATGTTTCTATTCCACTAGCAACATTCCATGTAGAAGGCTGCGCAGGCTTCTGTTTCTGTGAGTCTGACGTCCTGCACGTACGTGCAGGACGTCAGACTCACAGAAGCAGAAGCCTGCGCAGCCACCTTGGTGATCTGCAAGGGCCGGCTTCTACATGGAATGTTGCTAGTGGAATAGCAACATTCCATGTAGAATCTATAGAAATCAAACAAAATAAAACATGGAAAAGAAAATAAGATGATACCTTTTTTATTGGACATAACTTAATACATTTCTTGATTAGCTTTTGAAGGTTGCCCTTCTTCCTCAGATCGGAAATAAGCAAATGTGCTAGCTGACAGTGTATATAAGTGAAAACATTCAAGCATTACTATGACAGTAAAATAGATACCATTGGAGATTCTACATGGAATGTTGCTACTATTGGAGATTCTACATGGAATGTTGCTATTCCACTAGCAACATTCCATGTAGAAGGCTGCGCAGGCTTCTGTTTCTGTGAGTCTGACGTCCTGCACGTACACTCACAGAAGCAGAAGCCTGCGCGGCCACATTGGTGATCTACAAGGGCCGACTTCTACATGGAATGTTGCTAGTGGAATAGCAACATTCCATGTAGAATCTATAGAAATCAAACAAAATAAAACATGGAAAAGAAAATAAGATGACACCTTTTTTATTGGACATAACTTAATACATTTCTTGATTAGCTTTCGAAGGTGAAATAAGCAAATGTGCTAGCTGACAGTGTATATAAGTGAAAACATTCAAGCATTACTATGACAGTAAAATAGATACCATTGGAGATTCTACATGGAATGTTGCTACTATTGGAGATTCTACATGGAATGTTTTATCATTTTCCTTCGACCCCTTGAGACAGGCAAACAAAATTCATGATGTGTTTCTCCTAGTAGTAACGCCGAGCGTACAGTAAACAGGATTACATTCGGGGGTGTTTATTTCCGTGTTGGTACTGGAAGAAAAATCAATTTCACTGTGGCATTCATACACTTATTAATTTAACACCCATCACCTGCCAGGGCTTTTTATGATCTAGGGATGTAGATTTACATTGCGTTTTTATTTTTCAAAGCACTTCGATACAGCAGTCACAGTAAACCATTCTGCAGAAATAAAAGCTTGAATGCCACCCATAACAAATGTTGGAAAAAAAAAATCCCTGATTTTGCATTCTAGTGTTTTTAATCTTAGCCAGTAATAGATTGTATTTTTTTACTTCTGAAAGGCTTGCTGCCTTTAAACTTGCCAGTCGCATTTGTGTTATAACCAGCGGCACGCGCTAATCCCGTCCGATAGCTGGTAATGGAGAGCTGCAGAACCGTCCAGCCTGTTACATGGATTAGGAAAACCAATTTACAAGGATGTGAATCAGTGGGGGAGTGTGACCCCCGCAGCTGGGACGTATGACAGTCTCCTGCTGCCCCCTGCTGCTTCTGCTGAGAACTAATGAACCTCATCAAAGCAGAACCAGGACAAAATCTGTCGGGCAATGCAGAGCTGTTAAGGTGGTGGAAATGACAAGGTTACGTTTTCACTACAAAGCAAAGCTGTTCGGGTATTGGAAAGTAGCATTTTAGGAAAAGGGAAATGGGATGGGATTGAATATACCACATTTCTGCGCTTAAAATCAAAGCTTCGTTCAGTTTCTGAGTCTGATCTGCAGGACGTCAGACTCAGAAACAGAACGAAGCCTTGTGCTGGAAGAAGAGGACCTCGGCTGGCGGGGGTTGGGGTCCCCCGCCAGCAAAGGTAGGCGGCGGCAGGGGAGGGTTGGTGGCAGGAGGGGGGGGTCGAGAGGGTCGTCGGCGGGGGGGGGGGTCAAAGTTGGTGGCGGCAGCGGCGGGGGGGGGGGGGGTGGGGGGTTCTAAAATGTGCCCCACCTCAGGCTGGACCCCTCTCCCGCCGAAGTCTGGCTACGCCCCTAGCTGTTATCAACACTGATTAGCTTGTTAAGCCAATTAAGCAACGTACATTGTTACAGAATACGCCTGGATTTCGTCGCAGATCTGTAGGCACGCTATATAGAATCCGTCGGCATGTATTCCGGCACCCAACTTTGGGAACGAGAACACCAACTGAAGCCTGGTGTAAATCCTGCAGCACAGCCTTCAAATTCTATTATACTGCGTAGAACACTTTACGGCGCTTATGCCCCTCCCATAACCACGCCCCCTTTTGGATTGCACATGAGAGGATTTGGGTTCAGATCTTGATAGAATCGCGCACAGCTAGATCCACGTGCCAATCCAAATTAGAGCCAGTTAACATCCATGCTTGATTGTTAACAGCTCATTAACTATTTGTATGCCGATCTCGGGATCATGCGCGATTTTGAGCTCCCAAATTTGGGCACCATTTAGAGAGTCCAGGGGATGGTGCTTAGAAGCTCTTCTATTTTAGAACAGTGTTTCCCAAGTCCAATCCTGGAGTTCCCCTTGCCAGTCAGGTTTTCAGGATATCCTCAATGAATATGCAAAAAAAATTGAGTTGCATATATTGCCTCCAATGGTCCATCTAGCCCAGTATCCTGTTTCCAAACAGTGGCCAATCCAGGTCACAAGTACCTGGCAGAAACCCAAATCGTGGCAACATTCCATGTAGAACCCCAAAGAATAGCAAGATTCTGGAATCCTAAAGAGTGACAAGATTCCATGCAGAATCTAAGAGTAGTGTCACATCCCTCGCTAACTCCGTCTGTGCTTACCCAGAGGCCAGCCCGCAGCCATGGCCGGCCTTGATCCCGCCGCCGAGCGATGCGCCGGCTCCTCGCCCTGGTAGCCGGCCATTCCGGTCTCGAGGCGATGCCGGCCAAGAGCGGGGGCCGGCCGCTGCCGAGATTGCGGCCGAAGACCGGCCTCCTATGACTTCTAGTTCTCCATCGCCGGCTATGGAAGTTGCGCTCGCTCCGGCAGGGAAGATGGCGCCGGGAACTTGGGGCCAGCGTCTCTTCCGCCTAGTGAACGCGGGAATCAAGATCCCGCCCTGGAGGACCCTGATTGGGTGGTTGGGACCAAGGCTCCACCGGAAGACCGGCCTTGAACCACTCCGAAGGGTTCCTCGAGGGAGCTCCCCCGAAGTCTCCGCCCCTGTCAGCTGAGGCTCGCTTGCTGATTGCTAGTAGTATTTAAAGCGTCATCTCCGGCAGGCATATTGCTTCGGCTTCTGTTCAGTGAGGCTCCAGCTTAGTGGTGATTTCTGGACTACTTTGCGTGTCGCCTGTTTTGACCTTCTGCTTGTCCCTGGACTACTCTGCTCGCCGCCTGCCTTGACCTGTTGCCTGTCCCTGGACTACTCTGCTCGCCGCCTGCCATGACCTGTTGCCTGTCCCTGGACTACTCTGCTCCTTGCCTGCTCCTCTCCCCTGCTGGGGTTGGGAGGCTTGTCCCCTTGTGTCCGGTCAGTCCGGCCACCCCCGCGGTTCCAGAAGTCCCGTTGGCCACCTGCAGCTGGGGGCTCAACCTCTGGTGAACGGTGGTTGCCGCGGGTGAAGTCGGGGTGCTCGGCTGTCCTTTGGGGGAACATTGAGGCATACCTTACGTTCTCCTGGGGGATCCAAGGGCTCACATCTCATCAGTCAGGACAAGTAGCAACATTCCATACTACAAATCCCAGGGCAAGCAGTATCTTCCCCATGTCTGTCTCAATAGCAGGCTATGGACTTTTCCTCCAGGAATTTGCCCAAGCCTTTTTTAAAACCCAGATACGCTAATCGCTGTTACCACATCCTCCGGCAAAGTGTTCCAGAGCTTAACTATTCGTTGAGTGAAAAAATATTTTGTTCTGTCCCGGCGGACAGTACAAAAATACTCCTTCCCTTCATACATGGAATTTCAATCCATGATGATTCCATGTTGCTATCTGTTTCATATGGAATGTTTATTTTATTTTATTTGACTCGATTCCCTCTTTAACATATAGCGCAACTCCCCCCCTCCAATGTGATCCTCTCTATCATTGCAATACAATTTGTACCCTGTTAACACAGTGTCCCATTGCTTGTCCTCTTTCCACCAAGTCTCTGAGATGCCTATTATATCCCACCTCATCATTAAGTTCTATATATTCTAACTCTCCCATCTTATTTTTTAGGCTTCTAGCATTTGTATACAGGCTGTTCAAATTGATTTTTTTCCTTTGATTTACAATCTGCTTAGAAGTTGAAGGGAGTAATTTGCATCCTTTATCTCCAGTACTGGACTTGGAAATACTAGTTTAGAGCATCTTATTTCTTGCACTAATGTATTTAAGGTGTAGAAGATGAGGGGAAGGATGAGCACATGTACTGTGTCTTGAAGACGTCCGCCGTTTGCTGTGATAAATCTAAGCTTATTGCTGAGTTGTCCGAAGGAGGTGGGGTTTGCAGAGTCTGATTGCCATTGGTTTCATGCTTTTTGCCTAACCAAATTTAGAATGTGGTTTTTTTTTTCTGAGCCCTTGGCCGTTAATATACAAGGTACATCCTTGGAGGTGTAGCCTAGTGGTTAGTGCAGTGGATTTGATCCTGGGGAACTGGGTTTGATTCCCGCTGCAGCTCTTTGTGACTCTGGGCAAGTCACTTAACCCTCCAATAAGTACCTGTATATACTATGTAAACTGCTTCAGATGTAGTCACAAAAACCACAGAAAGGTGGTATATCAAGTTCCATTTCCCTTTCCCCCTTTCCCTTATGACATTACAATATCAGAAGTGAGCCAAGTATCGGGCAATCAAGCCATTGTGACATCACTGATGAGGTTGGCTCTTATTGGTGGAATGAGTGGAGGAGTGGCTTAGTGGTAAGTGCAGTGGACTTTGATCCTGGGGAACTGTATCGGGCAATCAAGCCATTGTGACATCACTGATGAGGTTGGCTCTTATTGGTGGAATGAGTGGAGGAGTGGCCTAGTGGTTAGTGCAGTGGATTTGATCCTGGGGAACTGGGTTTGATTCCCGCTGCAGCTCCTTGTCACTCTGGGCAAGTCACTTAACCCTCCAATAAGTACCTATATATACTATGTAAACCCCTTTGAATGTAGTTGCAAAAACCACAGAAAGGAGGTATATCAAGTCCCATTTCCCTATTTGAGAGTCTGGATGGAATGTTGCTACTATTTGAGATTCTCCATGGTGGAACATCATATATACTGAATACACAATCTAACCTTTGCTGAAAACTTGCTGAAAAAAGTTTTTAACGTATAAATATAAAATTGGATTACGCTGAGAATAGAGAACAGGTTTCTCACAAGAATTTAAACAGAAACCTCAACGCCCCGTATAGCGTCTGTTTTTAATATAGTGAAGATTTTCACAAGAGCGCCTTCTTTGTCGCCTGAATTTATTTTTATTTATTTATTTATTGCATTTGTATCCCACATTTTCCCACCTTTTTGCAGGCTCAATGTGGCTTACAATGTATCGTTCTTGGTAGATAATAGATTGGAAGATAACAATTAGTGTTACATAAAGGCCGTGAATGACATGGTAGAAAATTGAACAAGCAGATATAAGAAAAAAACAGTTCTGATTATAGGTAAGGTGGAGATGTGTTATATTTACCATTGCTGAGCTTTGTGGTATGCCTTGTTGAAGAGGTGGGTCTTCAGAGATTTGCGAAAGTTAGTTCATAAATAGCTTTTAAGTTGTGCGGCAGTGCGTTCCATAACTGTGTACTCAGGTAAGAAAAGTTTGACGCAAGCGTTAGTTTGTATTTTAGACCTTTACAACTGGGGAAGTGAAGATTGAGGAATGTGCGGGATGATCTTTTAGCGTTCCTGGGTGGCAAGTCTGTCAGGTCTGACATGCCGTGAATAATTTTATGAACTAGAGAACACACCTTGAACGCGATACGTTCTTTGAGAGGGAGTCAGTGTAACTTTTCCCTTAGGGGTTTAGCACTTTCATATTTTGTTTTTCCGAATACGAGTCTAGCTGCGGTGTTCTGGGCGGTTTGAAGTTTCTTGATGATTTGCTCCTTACAGCCAGCGTAGAGTGCATTGCAGTAATCTAGGTGACTAAGCACTTATGACTGTACCAGGTTGCGAAAGATGGTCCTTGGGAAGAAAGGTCTTACTCTTTTTAATTTCCACATTGAATGGAACATCTTCTTGGTTGTATTTTTCACATGATTTTCAAGCGTGAGGTGTGTCGGTCAATGGTAACTCCAAGAATTTTTAGGGTGTCCGAGACGGGAAGGGACAGGTTTGATGTGTTTATGGTGGTGAATTTGCTTGTGTTATGTTGTGAGGTAAGTATAAGGCATTTGTTTTTTCTGCATTAAGTTTCAACTGAAATGCATCTGCCCATGAATGCATGATATGGAAACTTTGGTTTATGTCGTTGGTAATTTCCTTTAAATCATGATTAAATGGGATGTAAATCGTTACGTCATCTGTGTATATGTATGGATTGAGGTTTTGATTGGATAATAATGTGGCCAAGGGTGTCATCATTAGGTTGAAGAGAGTCGGCGAGAGGGGGGATCCTTGGGGGACTCCACATTCAGGTATCCATTTGGCTGAGATGGTCGAGTTAGATACTACTTGGTATGATCGCATGGTTAGGAAGCCTTTGAACCAATTGAGAACGTAGCCTCCTATTCCGAAATATTCAAGGATGTGTAGTAGTATTCCATGATCAACCATGTCGAAAGCACTGGACATATCGAATTGTAGAAGTAGTATGTTGTTGCTAGTTGCGATCGCTTGTTTAAATTTAGTCAGGAGAGTAACTAGTACTGTTTCAGTACTGTGGTTGGATCGAAATCCTGATTGGGAGTCGTGAAGTATTGAGAATTTATTTAAATAATTGGTGAGTTGTTTGGTCACCATACCTTCTGTTAATTTGGTTATCAGGGGAATAGTTGCTACTGGGCGGTAGTTGGTTAAGTCGCTTGTACTTTTCTTTATGGCAACAGACGGATGTACACAGAGGACGTATAATAACGGAATAACTTTTCATAGGTAGAGTAATAATTCCAGATGATGGCCGTCATTGAGGGGTCCTTTTACTAAGACGCACCGAAAAATGGCTTGCAGTGGTGTAGGCGCGAGTTTTGGGTGCATGCCAATCCATTTTTTTTGCGTGCCCGTAAAAATGGCCTTTTTTTTTGCCGCGCGTCATTTTGGGTCTGAGACCTTACCGCCAGCCATTGACCTAGTGGTAAAGACTCACGCAGTAACCAGGCAGTAATGACCTACGCGTGCCAAATGCCAATTGGTGCGTGTCCGTTACGCACGCCTGAAAATAAAAAATATTTTTCAGACGCGCGTATCGGACGATCCCAAAAATGAAATTATCGCAAGAGCCATGTGGTAGTCGGGTGGTTACTCCATTTTGGCGCGCATTGGGCGCATGTAGATGCTTACGCGGCTTAGTAAAAGGGCCTCTGAATATCCAGATAGAGCAGTTTCTGATGGCATAATCCAGATAACAGTGGTAGTCCATTCTCCTTATTGTATCAGGCGAGTTCCCACCGGACAGTTCCCCCCCCCCCCCAAGACAATTCTTTTTACCAACCATAGCTTCTCTCTTGTATTGGGTCCCATAAGTCCTGGTGGTACTTTTTTTATTTTTAACAGCGACTGGAACAAGGAGGTTAGAATTGTCAAAGATAGTGGATATTTCTGAGGATACTCTTCTTAAAAACTTATCTTTGAGAAAAAAAGAAATGACATCTTTTTTTCAGATGAACTAAGACAACAGTGCCCCACAAGATCGTGTAAACACAGCTATTAACTGAAAGAAATCTAATTGGATCTTTACCCTCGATTGGCTGACCCAGTCTCAAGAACTTACGTTATATATAAAATAACACTGGAAATATCCAAGAAACAGCCTGCTTTGAAAAGTGCTGACAGGCACTCATTGTAGCCTGGAATCAAATGGTCATTTGAGGCATCTTCTCAAGTTGGTCCATTTAACGCCAGGATGGTACAAGACCATGTGCAAGGGTGAAGGCTGGTTTACCAAATACTAGCCATCACTAATAAGAGAACGTAAGAACATAAGAGTAGCCATACTGGGTCAGACCAATGGCTCATCTAGCCCAGTATCCTGTTTTCCAAACAGTGGCCAAGCCAGGTCACAAGTACCTGACAGAAACCCAATTAGAAGCAACATTCCACGTAGAATCCTAAAGAGTAACAAGATTC
This sequence comes from Microcaecilia unicolor, assembly GCF_901765095.1. Lineage (NCBI taxonomy): Eukaryota > Metazoa > Chordata > Amphibia > Gymnophiona > Siphonopidae > Microcaecilia > Microcaecilia unicolor. Next base: position 368,047,132 of record NC_044034.1, read on the forward strand.
CAAGCAGAATCTCAGAATAGCAATATTCCATGTAGAACCCCAAAGAATAGCAAGATTCTGGAATCCTAAAGAGTGACAACATTCCATGCAGAAACTCAAGTAGCAACATTCCATGTAGAATCCCAAAGAATAGGAAGATTCTGGAATCCTAAAGAGTGACAAGATTCCATGCAGAATCTGAGTAGCAACATTCCACGTAGAACCCCAAAGAATAGGAAGATTCTGGAATCCTAAAGAGTGACAAGATTCCATGCAGAATCTGAGTAGCAACATTCCACGTAGAACCCCAAAGAATAGGAAGATTCTGGAATCCTAAACAGTGACAAGATTCCATGCAGAATCTCAGAGTAGCAACATTCCGTATTAGAAATCTCATATGGCTATTTTCATGGCCACATTGGAAAAATAAATGAAATAGCTTTATTTCATCACTAGTAAAAGAGGCCCGTTTCTGGAGCAAATGAAACGGGCGCTAGCAAGGTTTTCCTCCCCAACACCCCCCTACCTACCGACCCCTTCGTCGTTCTGACGCCATTGCTCCGCACCTCCTGAACGCACCGTACCCCATTGCTCCGCCCTCGGTGTGTGACGCCATTGCTCCGCCCTCGACGTCATCACGTTTGACGCGAGGGCGGGGCCCCGAGACTTGGCGATTTCGGTGGCTTCACCACCACGAACCCTTGGAACCCGTTTTGAAGGAAGTGACGTCAGTGTCTTCAGAACGTTGAGGGTGAGTTTTATTATATAAGATATAATATGGGCACCGTACTTGAAAAGCAACTAAGTAATGCTGAAATTGTAATGTGTAGATCAGTACCTGAGCGCTAGGCTGAAATGCAATTACAGAATCCACCACCAGAATTAACCAGGCCCAGCATTATTTACTATATATTTTATTTAGGACATTTTTACCCCACATTACCCGAAAGTGACTCGGGCTCAATGTAGCAATTAAATGCATGAAACATATTAGAAATTACATAAACAGATCATAAAATACCACAAATAATGATACGCTGAAACCTTCTGCTCAGTGTGCTGCTGCGGCTAGGAAAGCGAATAGAATGTTGGGTGTTATTAGGAAGGGTATGGAGTCCAGGTGTGAGGATGTTATAATGCCGTTGTATCGCTCCATGGTGCGACCGCACCTGGAGTATTGTGTTCAGTACTGGTCTCCGTATCTCAAAAAAGATATAGTAGAATTGGAAAAGGTACAGCGAAGGGCGACGAAAATGATAGTGGGGATGGGACGACTTTCCTATGAAGAGAGGCTGAGAAGGCTAGGGCTTTTCAGCTTGGAGAAGAGACGGCTGAGGGGAGATATGATAGAAGTGTATAAAATAATGAGTGGAATGGATCGGGTGGATGTGAAGCGACTGTTCACGCTATCCAAAAATACTAGGACTAGAGGGCATGAGTTGAAGCTACAGTGTGGTAAATTTAAAACGAATCGGAGAAAATTTTTCTTCACCCAACGTGTAATTAGACTCTGGAATTCGTTGCCGGAGAACGTGGTACGGGCGGTTAGCTTGACGGAGTTTAAAAAGGGGTTAGATAGATTCCTAAAGGACAAGTCCATAGACCGCTATTAAATGGACTTGGAAAAATTCCGCATTTTTAGGTATAGCTTGTCTGGAATGTTTTTACGTTTGGGGAGCGTGCCAGGTGCCCTTGACCTGGATTGGCCACTGTCGGTGACAGGATGCTGGGCTAGATGGACCTTTGGTCTTTCCCAGTATGGCACTACTTATGTACTTATGTACTTATGACTTCGTAAGACAAATCTAACATATGTGGCGAATTAATCTGGATGCAACTGTTCTTAAGGGTAGATGGATAGAGAAGAAGATTAAATCATAATTAAGTTTGTAAGCAAAGAAGTGAAGATGAATAAATATGGGTACAATTAGGGCTAGATAGGATTAGGAAGGAAAGTGAAATGAATTGTATGAATGGATCATGTTCAGATAGAATTCTTTGTTTTCTGAAAGGCTAAATTGAAAAAAATGAGTTTTTAGTAGGTTTCTGAAGGACAAGGTAATCTGTGCATTTAATTGTTTTTGGTAGAGAGTTCCAAATTTTAGTACCTTGATATGAGAAATTGGCATTGTGAATTGTTTTATAGATTACATTCCTACAAATAGGGAAATTCAGAATGAGAGACTCTCTGAATGATGATACAGCATTACGTGGGAGTAATTGAATTATGCTCATATCGGAGTTTTAAGGACAAATTGTGGTCCGTACGTTATGTGCCCTGACACTCCATGTAGCTTGCGATCGCCCCCATGTTTAAGAAAATGCAGAAAATGTGGCTGTTCAGGAAGCCTGTGACGGAAAGAGACTCTATGACGATTTTTGGTTGACTGTCTACGTTGGTTTCTGTCTGATGTTTTTATGTTTGATTTTATATACTTTTATGATTTTGCTGCGATTGCAGCAGTCTTGTCGCATTTAAAATGGAACAGGCACTATGTTTCAGGAAATTACTGAAGACTACCCTGTTTAAGAAGGCTTACCTTCATGACTCAACTTAATTTACCTCTTCCTGTTACAGCAACTTCCACGGACCCTTACCTTTATTATTCACTCATATTATCTCTGTTGTTCTTTACGATACCTATACGTTTCCTATTTTCTTATTACATTATTATGTTATTTTACTGAACTATATTGCTTTGTTATGTTATTTAATTGAACTGCAGTTTGCCCTACGGTCTTGTAAGCCACATTGAGCCTACTATTGGTGGGAAAATGTGGGGTATAAATGTGTTAAATAAATTAATTAATTAAAAAAAACAAAACAAAACCCAGTGCTTGGTAAAACAAGAAACATGAGAGTCAATAGTTTATTCTTTTGCAACCAAGTGATTATAGAGTGCGTTGTGTGTGCAGAATGTTTCAAAGGTACCGACTTTTCTGGCTTTTTAAAAAATATTTATATATATACCCATTTTTGTTTACCTTGTGTATTAATCTTTCTCAAATACAACACTCCCGGTCGTGGGGCTGAAGGGACGTCTTCTCTGAGACTGACCCTCAGTGTCACCCTTTCATGTAATCAGCAGAGGTTCCACCTCCTGTGCCCTCATTCAGACAGGAAACTTATATCTTGGGGGTAGATATTCAGAGGAATTTAAGGGGCTGGAGAGGCCCTGGCTCGCTTAAATCTCCTGTCGCTGTCCACCTGCCAATATTCATCTTGCTGATTACACATCTGACCGGCAGTCAGGGGCAGGCCTGGGGCGGTGTTGGGGAGGAGCTGGGGCTTATGTGGGTTCAGGTGATATTCAGCCGATGCCTACATAAGCTTTTTTTTTTTTTTTTTTTTAATTTGAGCCGTTCTTGACCTCCCGACGCATCCTCTTCTCACCCTCTCCTGCCCCCCCAAAGACCACCACGGATCAAGATAGGTCTGGGGGGAGGGCCAAACCTGAACTTCTGAGAGGTTGGAGGCAGGGGGTGTTGGGGAGGTTAGAGGGGGATGCGTCGGAGGCTCGGGGGGGGGGGGGGCTAAAAAAAAAAAAGCTTATGTGGGTCCAAGCCCAATATTCAGCCAGGACCACATGACTCTTATGCAGGCCCTAGCTGAATATCAGCGGGGGCCATAAAAGCTGTGCTGCCCAGCCCACCTACCGTTAGGCCCCCAATATTCAGTGCCAGTGCCCGGATATGGTCCAGGCCCGGATATTGAGGGCCTTATGCCTTGTTACGGCTTCAGACCACCACCTCCAGGGTTCATGAGTTAAGGGGTGTGTGTGTGTATATATATATATATATATATATATATATATATATATATATATAATTTTTTTAATTTAACATTTTCTAAATCATCTTCTGAAGCTGAAGAGTCATAAACTCTTTAGCTTTTCCTCATTTGAGAGGAGTTCCATCCCCTTTATCAATCTGGTATTCTGGCCGCTCTTCTTTGAACCTTTTGTAATCCACTATCAAGCTCATTTTCGAAAGAGATGGACGTTCAAAAAGTGACATAAATCGGCATTTGGACGTCCATCTCACAGAGACGTCCAAATTGGTATAATCGAAACCCGATTTTGGACGTCTTTCTCTGAAGTCCGTCGGAAGGACGTCCAAATCTCAAGGGGGCGTATCAGAGGCGTGTTTAAGGCGGGACTTGGGCGTTCCTAAGACTTGGACGTCTTTCAGCCATAATGGAACAAAGCAAAGACGTCCAGGACTAAAACTTTGGACGTTTTCAGCTAGACCTGTTTTTATTATGAATAAGGCACAAAAAGGTCCCCGGAATGACCAGATGACCACTGGAGGGAATCGGGGATGACCTCCCATTACTCCCCCAGTGGTCACTAACCCCCTAATACAACATAATCAAAAGACACTTTATATGTGGCTATGTGGCTGTTATTCAACTAAATATGAAGAGAATCCCTCAGAAACCCATTAGACCACAAGTCCTAGGTTGACAACGGATACATTGAAAGCCGTTGATACGTTTCTGTCATCGGGATTTTTTGTATATTTGCAAACTCTAAATATATTGCTTCACTTTTTTTTTCAAAAAAAAATGTTAAGTGCTCAATACTATATTCAATAGCTATGTGATTCCGACTAGAGCCACTTCTTATCAAGGAAAGCGCCAAACGAATACGATGCAACACTTAACTTTTAGTCCTACAGCGCCACCGTTTCACCAATATGTGGCTTCATCAGGGACTATCGTTGCAACAATCAGCTTCCCATAATTTTTCAGTCGGAATACCTCTTCTCAAAATGGACCCAAATTGGTTTTTAATAATTTCCGAAAGATTGTTAGGTCGTGTTTTATTTTCATGATGTTTGGTAGTACGTTCCATGCATTTAAAAGCTCAGCTTATCATATGTTTGATGGATAACACGCCATACTTTGGTTTCATGCTGACTGTTCATGGTATCTATGTCAAGTAGTTAATTTATTTGTTTGTTTGTTGCATTTGTACCCCACATTTTCCCACCTATTTGCAGGCTCAATGTGCAATGAGCAGCAGAGTTATGTAAATCAGCTTATTACCTATGAACGCAGTTAAATACTGCATGTTAAAAATGTGCAAGCGCATAGCCATAGCTGCCAGAAGCTTAACCGCACCTCAGGGAGATGTGGTTGATAATGATATAAGTACATAAGTGATGCCACACTGGGAAAAGACCAAGGGTCCATCGAGCCCAGCATCCTGTCCACGACAGCGGCCAATCCAGGCCAAGGGCACCTGGCGAGCTTCCCAAACGTACAAACATTCTATACATGTTATTCCTGGAATTGTGGATTTTTCCCAAGTCCATTTAGTAGTGGTTTATGGACTTGTCCTTTAGGAAACCGTCTAACCCCCTTTTAAACTCTGCCAAGCTAACCACGTTCTCCGGCAACGAATTCCAGAGTTTAATTACGCGTTGGGTGAAGAAAACGTTTCTCTGATTTGTTTTAAATTTACTACACTGTAGTTTCATTGCATGCCCCCTAGTCCTAGTATTTTTGGAAAGCGTGAACAGACGCTTCACATCCACCTGTTCCACTCCACTCATTATTTTATATACCTCTATCATGTCTCCCCTCAGCCGTCTCTTCTCCAAGCTGTATAGTCCTAGCCTCCTTAGTCTTTCTTCATAGGGAAGTCGTCCCATCCCCGCTATCATTTTCGTCACCCTTCGCTGCACCTTTTCCAATTCCACTATATCAATATGGCAATATAACTGATTTACATTCGATTACCGTGGGTCGTCAACAGAGAACAATAATGGCTCATGTTATCACAATTCAGTACTCCTGCCTGCCAGTGTGGTCATTGATGCAGCAGCCCTGGGCTCGGGGGGGGTGGGGGTGGGGGCATGTACCAGGGCTCCTTCCAGGACCACGAATCTAGCCACTAGGTGTCGCTGTTGAGCAATGACCACAGCACCTTCCCCTGTCTACTCCTCCCCCTCCTCCTCCCATGCAGCATCCCATCCTCAGTCCCTGGCAAAAAGTAGAAGACCCCACTCGGGGACAGAACAGACAGCTTTCCACATGGAGAAATACTCTTGTTTCTTGCATCTAAAAGGATCAAAGGATTCAGCGTGTACATGTTGACAGTAAACACTGAGAGATTTCTTGTTTTTAATACTTGCTTCCTTAAGGTGATTCCTGTTCCTGTGTTCCTCTGTCTTCTTTAGTGTTTATCCCTGTCAGTTTGACAGTATTTTATGAATACAAAATTATGACTTGATGATGAGAACAGCACATTTTAAACCTCTCTCCCTGGTGGCAGGATGGATCCCAGTTTATGTAAATTCAAGAATATGTTTTTATATCAGGAATGTTAACTCCTTCCTGCTCCCTCCTCTATTATTCCTTCAGCTCTTAATGTGTCCAGCCAGAGGCGTAGACAGGTTTTGATCTCAGGGGGAGCAGACTTTTATAAAATAGGCGCCGGTTGGTGTCAGCTAGACAGCAGTGTCTGTGTTGTTGCTCAGGGGCTGTGGCGGGCAGTGATTAATACACGCTGTCTCTGTTGCGTCCTGCCTACAAGGAAACAGTAAGTTACATCAGTAGGCAGGACGCAGAAGAGGTCCCTGGACTGGCCAGAGCAGGCAACCTGTCTTCTTAACGTCAAATAAAAATATTCAAATCGTGACCATCACCTCAGGAATATAGTAACATAACATAGTAGATGACGACAGAAAAAGACCTGCACGGTCCATCCAGTCTGCCCAAGAAGATAAATTCATATGTGCTACTTTTTTTTATTTGTACTGTCCTCTTCAGTGCACAGACCGTATAAGTCTGGCCAGCCCTATCCCCGCCTCCCAACCACCAACCCCGCCTCCCAACCACCAGCTCTGGCACAGACCCTATAAGTCTGCCCAGCACTATCTCCGCCTCCCAACTACCAGTCCCGCCTCCCACCACCGGCTCTGGCACAGACCCTATAAGTCTGCCCAGCACTATCCCCGCCACCCAACCACCAGCCCCGGCACAGACCGTATAAGTCTGGCCAGCCCTATCCCCGCCTCCCAACCACAACCCCGCCTCCCAACCACCAGCTCTGACACAGACCGTATAAGTCTGCCCAGCACTATCCCTGCCACCCACCACCGGCTCTGGCACAGACCGTATAAGTCTGCCCAGCACTATCCCTGCCACCCACCACCGGCTCTGGCACAGACCCTATAAGTCTGCCCAGCACTATCCCCGCCACCCAACCACCAGCCCCGGCACAGACCGTATAAGTCTGGCCAGCCCTATCCCCGCCTCCCAACCACAACCCCGCCTCCCAACCACCAGCTCTGACACAGACCGTATAAGTCTGCCCAGCACTATCCCTGCCACCCACCACCGGCTCTGGCACAGACCGTATAAGTCTGCCCAGCACTATCCCTGCCACCCACCACCGGCTCTGGCACAGACCCTATAAGTCTGCCCAGCACTATCCCCGCCACCCAACCACCAGCCCCGGCACAGACCGTATAAGTCTGGCCAGCCCTATCCTCGCCTCCCAACCACAACCCCGCCTCCCAACCACCAGCTCTGACACAGACCGTATAAGTCTGCCCAGCACTATCCCCGCCTCCCACCACCAGCTCTGGCACAGACCGTATAAGTCTGCCCAGCACTATCCCTGCCACCCACCACCGGCTCTGGCACAGACCGTATAAGTCTGCCCAGCACTATCCCCGCCGCCCAACCACCAGCCCCGGCACAGACCGTATAAGTCAGAATAGCACACCCAGTCCTTCCACTGCTAGACACCTTGTTTAAATCAGATGGGCTTTTGTTTGTGTGGCGGCTCTACAGGATATGAAGAACACTAGTCTTGAGCATTTTTATCTTGGGTGACCTTTGGTGGCCCTTGCCCCAGAGCTAGGGTTACCATTTTTTGTCCTTAAAAAAAGAGGGCCCTCTCCCTGCCCCATTTCACACCCTCTCCCCTTCCCCTTGTCGCACCTCACCCCGCCCCCCTGTTGCATTTTTCCCTCCCCCTGGTCGCCCCGTCACCACTTCTCCCCTTACTATCTTCCATGGTGGTCTAGTGACTTCTTCGGGGCAGGGAAAGAGCCCCCTCTTTCCTGCCCGGAGCACTGCTCTGCATCCTGTATGCTGCCTGTGACGGTCTCGGCGAGATTCAAAATGGCCGCCGAGAATGGAAGCGGCCTCGTAAGACTTCAATCCTCAGTGGCCATTTTGAATCTCGCCAAGACCGTCACAGGCAGCATACAGGATGCAGAGCAGCGCGCCGGGCGGGAAAGAGGGGACTCTTTCCTGCCCCGAAGTCACTAGACCACCAGGGAAGATCGTGAGTAAGGGGAGGGGAGGTCCGCCGCCCGCACGCACGTCAGCCCGCCCATTTGTCCAGAAATCCGAACAAATGGGCAGGCTGGCCAAAACCCATCTGGAGTCCGGGTAAATCCGGACGTATGGTAACCCTACCCAGAGCCTACTTTCAAACAGGGCTAGACACTTTGTGAAATAACACAAACCCCTGCAAAAGGACACCCACAACCTATACTGAAAACTTACCACACCAAAACAGCCCTAACCCACCTATGAAAAGACAATGCTATAAATATTACAGTGGGACCTAGAGAAGTGTTTCCCTAGGTGGTCCTGGAGTATCCCCTTGCCATTCAGGTTTTCAGGCTATCCACAATGAATCTGCATGAAAAAGATTTGCATGTAATGGAGGCAGTATATGCAAATCAATGTCATGCATATTTACTGTGGATATCCTGAAAACCTGACTGGCAAGGGGGTACTCCAGGACTGCCCTAGAACACAAAACTTACCACACCATAACAGCCCTAAACCACCTATCAGAAGACAGTGCTATATATATCACACTGGGCTCTGGAGCACCAATATACCTACTACTGGGAAACTGGAACCAGCTGCACTGTTACACATTCCTTCACAGATACTACATGCTGGCAGAATCCTTCACCTCAGTCACACATGCAGAACATGGACAGACCCTCATCTATATAACATAAGAGTAGCCATACTGGGTCAGACCAATGGTCCATCTAGACCAGTATCCTGTTTCCAATGTGGCCAACCCAGGTCACAAGCACCTGGCAGAAACCCTTCTACTACTACTACTTAACAGTTCTAAAGCGCTACTAGGGTTACGCAGCGCTGTATATTTTAACAAAGAAGGACAGTCCCCGCTCAAAGGAGCTTACAATCTAATGGACAAAATGTGCAGTCAATCAAATTGGGGGAGTCTAGATTTCCTGAATAGAGGTAGAATGGTTAGGTGCTGAAGACGACATTGAAGAGGTGGGCTTTGAGCAAGGATTTGAAGATGGGCAGGGAGGGGGCTCGGTGTATGGACAGCTTTCTCCCATCTCTAGCCCTCCCCCTTGGGCAGCTTTCTCCCTTCTCCAGCCCCCCCCCCCCTCCCCGAGCGTTGCATCTTTCACTTTCTCTTCTGCCCGTCTCTCCCGTCCGCGTGGTCACTTTTTACTTCCCTGAAGCCTTCTCCCTCCTGCGCAGCACTGCACCGGCGATTCACAGTCAGCCTTCTGACAGAGTCGGGGCCTCTCCTCAGGCACGTCCCACCTCTGCGGAAAACAGGAAGTTGCAATAGAGTAGGCGGGACGCGCCTGAGGAGAGGCCCCGACGCTGGCAGAAGGCTGACTGTGAATCGCCGGTGCTCCGCAGGAGGGAGAAGGATTCAGGGAAGTAAAAAGTGACCACACGGACGGGAGAGACGGGCAGAAGAGACTGGAAAAGATTAAGACTCGGGAGGGAGGGAGGGAGCAGACACAAATATTTATTGGCACGGGGCGCATAGGCGCAATCTTTTCAAAACAACTGTTTGGGGAAGCGACCGCTCCCCCTGCGCCCCACCTAGCTATGCTTCTGTGTCCAGCCCATCCCAAGAAGGGCTAATTCTTCCTGGGAGAGAGTGTGTTCTATGCACATGAATTCCCCTTTACAGCTTCCCCTCCCCCCCAACCTCCCCACAGATTTTGGCCACTTGAATGTGTGTAGTTTACAGGTTTAATCTGAAGAATTGGGGCTGGCCTGTGAATGAGACCTTTACCATGGGATAATCTTTCCCTTGCTGCTTGTTCTGCCTGGACTTGAGGTCCACCTTGTACAGCTTGTTTCATGTTGGGTTTGACCACTGACATAGAGTTTGACCTGGCATTGGGGGGGGGGGGGGGGAGAGAGTCTTTTTTCACTATTATGTACTGCTGTTATTAGGGAGTCATTGTGAATTTGGAGAAAGTAGTGGTCATTACTGTATCGAGGGCTGTCCCTGAAACAGCTGAGAAACACGGTGTTGGGGACCAAGAATGAAGCTATTGTATTTAGGGACTGAAGATAAAAATCCTTTTATCTACATTGGAAACACTTTAGATAAGTTACTTACACATTTAGGAACATTATTTTGATGGATGTTATCTTCTGAGTAGTAATTTCTGAAGCATAAGGTTGGCAAAAATGTATAAAAATGTAAAGTGTCTTTATTGATAACCTTTGGAATATGTATCTCAAATGTGTGATGATTATAACTGACACAGCGTTCTATGATTTTCATGATGGCAGTACGTTCTCATAAGGTATGAGTACAAATATATTTTTTCTCGTTTCTAGAGTGTTAAGGTTTGTGTGTTATTCTGAACAGTGAGGGTTTTTTTTTGTATCTGATTAAGTAACTTGTTTGGGCTGTAGAAAAAAGCGTCAGTTGAAGATTGTTATACTGAGGGTGTTTCTTTATTTTATCATATTGCGAGGTGACAGTGAATAGTTCAGTTGATGCTCTTGAATCCCTTCTAAGGATAGCAAAGGGGGAAAGAACTGTTTTTCTTCTCGTGAGCCCTCTCTCTCTCCACCTCACAGGACACGAGCAAAGGTTCACAAAACAGCTGATGTGAATGCAGTGGCGTTCCTAGCCTGGATGGCACCCGGGGCAGATCGCCGATGCGCCCCCCCCCCCTCGGGTGCAGCGCTCCCCCCCCCCCCGCTAAATGATACCTCCCCCCCATCCGGCGCAATGACACCCCCCCCCCGGGTGCACGCCGCTGGGGAGGGGGGTGCCGCGCCTGTCGGCTCCGAGTTCGCTAACTTCGCTCGTTCGCTGCAGCTCCCTCTGCACCCGGAACAGGAAGTAACCTGGAGCAGGCGCACGCCGCGGCACCCCCCAGCGGCGTGCACCCGGGACGGACTGCCCCCACCGCCTCCACCTTGGTACGCCACTGTGTGAATGCGTCACTAATGAGACACTGCTGCACCCCTGCTCCTGTTCACCTGCACTGGCAGACTCTAGTGATTTCATAAGGAGCGTGTCGTAGGCACTGCATCCTGTTTCTCCTCTTTGTCAATCATTTTCTTCTCCTTACCTCTTTGCCTTACCGCCAATGCATAATACCAGTGGCTTTCCTTGGTCGGCTGCCACCCAGGGCACATCCCCCCCCCTCCCCCCACTCCTGGTGCATTCTTACCTGCTGGGGTGCTGGGAGCAGCCCCATGGCTGTCGGCTCCGCTGGTTCCCTGCTTCCTCTGCCCCAGAACAGGAAGTAACAGTAGAGGGAGCAGGGAACCGGCTGAGCTGACAGCTGTGCGGCTGTTCCCAGCATCCCTCCAGCAGCGTGGAAAATCAAAAGAGCAGATCGATAAGAGAGAAATACCAATTTATTATATGAGAAAAATATACAGAATCAGCCCGACACTGGCCTTGTTTCGCCCAGCAGGGCTGCGTCAGGGGCTATAAAGGATAAGTCACAAAAGGTAGCGACACGAGGTCTGTCCTACACCCACACAACTGAAATGCTGTGACTTACCCGTTATGCTGTTTTTTCCAATAACCCTTTGAAGAAATATGCTTCCACAATGTCTGGATATTTTATACAGCGACACTAATATTTCCTCGACTGTAAAGGAGTATTATATAGCCCCTGACGCAGCCCTGCTGGGCGAAACACGGCCAGTGTCGGGCCGATTCTGTATATTTTTGTCATATAATAAATTGGTATTTCTCTCTTATCGATCTGCTCTTTTGATTTTCCATTTTGGAGTTTGCAGACCGGTTGCCCTGTTGTTTTCTTGGCCCCTCCAGCAGCGTGCATCCAAGGTGGACTGCCCCCCACCCCCCGCCCTCGGTACGCCACTGCATAGTACAAGCTTTGAACCCTTTACGCCGGGGCTAAGGAATAGTTCTAGGAAACATGAAAGTCATGACAGGTTCACACGTGTGTTGCCAGAGTAATTTGTACAGTTTGCAAAAGACCAACTGGAAGAGGCGGTCTTGTTTTTGTCAGTTCATTCAGTCTGTTGATAACTGTCATGTTCGTAACTCACATCTTTTTGTTTGATTTATTTTTTCTTTCAGTTGTCCTTCAGGTCTGCAGCCTGGTCCTCTATCCAATCAAGTTCATCGAAACGGTTACCTTGAAAATCTACCACGAGTTCAACTGGGGCTATGGCCTGGCTTGGGGCGCAACAATTTTCTCCTTTGGGGGTGCCATCTTGTACTGCCTGAACCCTAAGAACTATGAGGATTATTACTAGCGTCCGCTGCTTCTGAACGGAGAGAAGCGCCCGAAGAAGTTACTCCATCTTTTCTAACCCGCTGTTTTCTACGACACTTCTGGAACGGTCAGCAGTCTCAACTCCTGGTTTAATCTTCGTTCGTCCTTTGTCGGTCAATGCTACAACCGGCTTTTTTACATCCATATGAGAGAATTGTAAAAAAAAACAGTTCAACGAGAGCAGATCGGTCTGCCAGCTGCCGATTCATGACCTGGTTTGGCTAGAGGTGAAGGATCGACATGACGCCAATCATTGTGTGCAGAAATCAAAATTGCAGTGCTTAAGCATTGGATGCAGGGGTGCGGGTAAGAAGGTGCATCGTGAGTTTCCTTACACTGTGAGGGGATCGGAGCTTGGTGGAACCAGATCCCCCTTGCTGAGCTGGCCGGGTGGTCTGTTTGCATGAGAAGTTTCCTAAAGAGATGAGGCGGGGAAGCAGTGGCTTCCCGATGCATATTCAGCAGTGAGCATCCTGGACTATCATGAGAGATTATTTTGGGGGCGTTGCTTTTCCCACTTCTGACGGATCAGTGGCAGAATCCAGAACCCAGAGCCTTGGGCATTTTGTTCTGGGATTAGAGATTGTGTCTTGCCTGTTGCAGACGGAAAAAAAAGGCTTCTCACTTCCCTGAGAAAGAGAAGAGGAAATCTGTGCATGAACTCCATTCAACCGAAATAACTCTGTTAACCAATTTTCAAACTTTACAGTGTACAAAAGTGTGTAACAAATGAGTCTTTTCTTTTTAATAGGTGGTAACTGTGTCACATACACACATCATGTAATGTTGCATCTAAAAATGGTACAATGATTTGTTTAAAGTGGGTTAAGCACTAAACCTGGAGATAGACTGACACATACACACACATATATCACGGGCTGATTCTCCAAACAGCCATATGCTAAATATAATTTTCTATATCTGTCTTTGTGCTTCATCCTGATGTTACGTCAGTGTCTGATCTCAAGGATAGTTACTTGTATGTTACAGTCGATAGTCCAGGACCCTACAGAGTTTGCTAGATGATCTGTCGCAAGAAGGTTTTGTTTCTTGATTTTTACATTCACATTTCTTGTTCAGTCGCATACGGCACTCGTGCAATCTGGCCACGTCTTCCGGCTGCTTCGTCTTCTTTTCTCCTGCACAAGCGTGCTAGATCGATTCATGGTTTTGTTTCCAGATGAGGCGACAGGAAAGGGAACACATTAGGAAAGCAGAAAAAAAAAGACAGTCTGGATTAACATCCGTTTACGTAAAGTACTTTGTAGACCTTTCCTAGAATCAATCATGTGTCTGTGACCTTTTCGGAATAAGCACATATGCCAGCTGATTAAAATTAAGACACTTAGCAGGACATAAAAGGAACAGAGCCTAAGGAAAGACTGGGCCTGTGTTTTGCATGTGTTTCACTTCCTGTCTAAAGCAAAGCCCTTGGTGTCAGGGGAAGAGTGAAGAGGTCCATCCCTGCTTACTTGGATCTATCGCTGTTTCTCCTCCCTTTCCACCAGCCCCTCCTGCTGAGTTCAGTCTGGCCCAGTGGCGTTCTGAGGGGCACTGACACCCGGGGCGGACTGCCCCCACCGCAAAGTAGCAAATCCAGGACACAAGTACCTGGCGAGATCCCAAAACAGTACAATACATTTAATGCCTCTTGTTCTAGAAATAAGCACTGGATTTTCCCCAAGTTCATTTTAATAATGCTGGGAGATCTGGCTGGGAATAGGGTAACTGAGTAGATAAGGGAGGCCGTGCATGCCAATCTCTATCATGCATATTCATTGTGGATACCTTGAAAACCTGTGGCCCTCGAGAACCAGAATTAAGTAGCCCTGAGATAAGGGTAGATCGAGGCCCCTTGGCTTTCCCACTCTGTTCCATTAGTCCTGTCTGCACAGCTGTACCTAAGGGTGTATTCTCCGGTGATCAACAGGAAATTACTCACTTGTTTGAGGATCTGATAGGTTCTTCCAGGTGACCCAGAGAATGATACTGGGCTTGATGGGTCTTTGGTTGGGGTCCAGTTTTATGATCTATCCTAACTGTAGCAGTACAGTCTTCGCCAGCTGTAATATTTTCATTTTCCCTGTCTTCTTCTCTAACAATTAACTCGAGGTGTTTTAGCCAACTGAGAAGCATCTTTGTAAGAGGCATGAGAATGGAAGTTAAGTTGTTTGCTTGTTAAAAGATTAAATTTGCTATACTGCTTTGTTTAAAAGTAAATCACAGCAGTTTACAGAAATTAAAATCAACATCGGATAAAAAAAAGAAAAGGACTGCCTTAGGTTTGATGAGAAAGACATCGATGACAAATGTTCAAAATAAGTAAAATAATACATCCTTAAAAGCAATAGATACAGATATACCTCCAGGGATATCCGGTGATTACTGATTAGAAAGACCAAAAACCATCATGAAAAAAAAGCATATGAACCAGTGAGTGAAGGAGGAGCCTAATGGTTAATGCAGCAGCTTAAGAACCAGGGGAACTGGGTTCAATTCCCACTGCAGCTCCTTGTGACTCTGGCCAAGTCACTTAACCCTCCATTGCCCCAGGTACAAACAAGTACCCGTATATACTATGGAAACCGCTTTGAATGTAGTTGCAAAAACCTCAGAAAGGCGGTATATCAAGTCCCATTTCCCTTTCCCCCTTTCCCTTATGACATCACAATATCAGAAGTGAGCCAAGTATCGGGCAATCAAGCCATTGTGACATCACTGATGAGGTTGGTTCTTATTGGTGGAATGAGTGGAGGAGTAGCCTAGTGGTTAGTGCAGTGGACTTTGATCCTGGGGAACTGTATGGGGCAATCAAGCCATTGTGACATCACTGATGAGGTTGGCTCTTATTGGTGGAATGAGTGGAGGAGTAGCCTAGTGGTTAGTGCAGTGGACTTTGATCCTGGGGAACTGGGTTCAATTCCCACTGCAGCTCCTTGTGACTCTGGGAAAGTCACTTAACCCTCCATTGCCCCTGGTACAAATAGTACCTGAATATAATATGTAAACCGCTTTGAATGTAGTTGCAAAAACCACAGAAAGGCAGTATATCAAGTCCCAGTTCCCTTTCCCTATTTGAGATTCTACATGGAATGTTGCTACTATTGGAGATTCTACATGGAATGTTGCTATTCCACTAGCAACATTCCATGTAGATGCCTGCCACTGCAGATCAGCAACGCGGCCGTGCAGGCTTCTGTTTCTGTGAGTCTGACGTCCTGCACGTACGCTGATTGCTGATTTCCCTTCCCCCCTTTCCCTTATGACATCACAATATCAGAAGTGAGCCAAGTATCGGGCAATCAAGCCATTGTGACATCACTGATGAGGTTGGCTCTTATTGGTGGAATAAGTGGAGGAGTAGCCTAGTGGTTAGTGCAGTGGACTTTGATCCTGGGGAACTGGGTTCAATTCCCACTGCAGCTCCTTGTGACTCTGGGAAAGTCATTTAACCCTCCATTGCCCCGTTTATAAAATAAGCACCTGCATAGAATATGTAAACAGTTTTGATTATAACCACAGAAAGGCAGTATATCAAATCCCATCCCCTTTTCCCTGTCTTAAATTGTAAATAGGTTACCTATTCCAGAGTTCTGGCATCAACCAAAAGAGGCAGTATCTTTGTGTTGAAGCCATTGTTATCTTAGAAGTCTGCTTGGCACATAAGGCACAACCAATGATGCTAGATAAGATGGGACATTTTCATGCAAAATTTTGATTCAACACTAGTATTTGAAATGCAATACGGAATCTTTCTTGATGCCAATGATATCTTATGAGCAAAAGGGAGCATGACGACCTGCTGTACCCAGTAGATGTACTGCTGCGTTTTGTAATGTTTGAAGCATCCTTAGATTAGCGGTATTACTATAATCTAACTTAGAAATCAACAAGCCGTGGATGAAGGTCTGTAAAGCTTCTTCATCCAGGAAACTGCTAACGGCTTGAAGCTTGCACAGCCACAAAGAATCCCTTTTTTTTTCTACATTAGAAACCTGATCTCAGAACGATAATCTATAAGTATCCCTAAATATTTAAAACAATCAACCAACGCAACAGGATGACCTGATAGAATCAGCATACTATTTGGACGAGAGGTACAACCAGTAATTCAACAGGCTGTTGTCTTAGCAATATTCGAAGCAAGTTGATGTTCCTTCAACCAAGTAAGAGCTATATCAAAACAATTCTGCAGTGGCATATTAAGTTCCGAAGGTGAAATCTTTACTAGTAATAAAATGTCATTCGCATAAAAATAAACAATAATCCCAGAGTCTGAATAAATGTAGGCAACAAGTTCTGAAAAATGTTAAATAGAATTGGGAGAGAGAGAGAGAGCAGGGCCTTGGGTCATACCACGTTAATTATTTCTAGACACTTTGATAACATAGTGTACCCTAAAACTTTGACTCGACAAAAACGATACCAATTTAGTACTCCCCCCCCCCCCCCCCCACTCCAACAGAGCATAATTTAATCAGATGCACTAAAGGGCATGAAGTTTTATCTGTTGAACTCCTTATATGTATTGATAGACTAATATATATTAATCACCTTCGCTTAATTCTCATTATCGCAGTCTGTGGACCTCGCTGATACAAAACATTTTACATACTGGGGAATGTAGACTTGGACGATCAGCTTGAATGAAGTGATGCTTGCAAGCTTTTCATATGTACAGATCAGGATACTTTAAATCATGCTCATAATTTTGGAGTTGAGTTTTGAGTTGGTCATGGAAACGGGGCCCATGTGTGAATGGAAGAATAAGTATATATTTCTATAATTTCTCTCATAGAAGCTAGTCGGTGGTTTTTGCCATGAAATGCTCTTTCTAGTAGGTTAGCACCACATCATCCAGTGGGGTCAAGGCAGTTTTGTAAAACTGTGTTTAACAAGGAAAGTCTAATTATTAGACATGTAGACTTGGGCAAAGACACGGGCTCTTCCTGAGATTAAGCAGTAAGGAATAGATCTCCTGAGATCTGCTGGGGGTACTTGTGACCTGGATTGGCTATTCCAGGGCTCAGGGATCTTTGGTCTGATCCACTGTGACATATCTTACATCCTTTTGCCGAGGTTTGTTAGAGGTATGACCAGAGAGAATATGTAGCCGGGGGAGGGGGGGGGGGGGAAGGTGTCTATGGTGGTGCAAGTAGTTTTCTGGGAAAGATTAACAGCATCAGAACGTCAGTTTCTAAAATGTTTAGGGCCAGAAATCCATGTCCTTAGCTGTTTTAAGCTGCAGTTTAGAGAGGAGTAGGGTAGGCTAGCTCTTTCCAAAAACCGAGGTAGACGTATGTGTAGTTTAAAGTCTTTATTGAGAAGCCATCAAGTGACTCAACAAAGCTGTTGTGTTTCGACGCCTAAGCGTCCGCTTCAGGAGTCTATAAAATATTTAAAATCTGAAGTAGACATAAAAAGGACATTAAAATATAAAAAAACCAAGAGGCAATAAAAGATAAGGATAAAACACCAATTATATGATACATATCTGGATACAAGAGATTATAATATGTGTAGCTAATCATCTACAGTGGGGGAAATAAGTATTTGATCCCTTGCTGATTTTGTAAGTTTGCCCACTGACAAAGACATGAGCAGCCCATAATTGAAGGGTAGGTTATTGGTAACAGTGAGAGATAGCACATCACAAATTAAATCCGGAAAATCACATTGTGGAAAGTATATGAATTTATTTGCATTCTGCAGAGGGAAATAAGTATTTAATCCCTCTGGCAAACAAGACCTAATACTTGGTGGCAAAACCCTTGTTGGCAAGCACAGCGGTCAGACGTCTTCTGTAGTTGATGATGAGGTTTGCACACATGTCAGGAGGAATTTTGGTCCACTCCTCTTTGCAGATCATCTCTAAATCATTAAGAGTTCTGGGCTGTCGCTTGGCAACTCGCATCTTCAGCTCCCTCCATAAGTTTTCAATGGGATTAAGGTCTGGTGACTGGCTAGGCCACTCCATGACCCTAATGTGCTTCTTCCTGAGCCACTCCTTTGTTGCCTTGGCTGTATGTTTTGGGTCATTGTCGTGCTGGAAGACCCAGCCACGACCCATTTTTAAGGCCCTGGCGGAGGGAAGGAGGTTGTCACTCAGAATTGTACGGTACATGGCCCCATCCATTCTCCCATTGATGCGGTGAAGTAGTCCTGTGCCCTTAGCAGAGAAACACCCCCAAAACATAACATTTCCACCTCCATGCTTGACAGTGGGGACGGTGTTCTTTGGGTCATAGGCAGCATTTCTCTTCCTCCAAACACGGCGAGTTGAGTTCATGCCAAAGAGCTCAATTTTTGTCTCATCTGACCACAGCACCTTCTCCCAATCACTCTCGGCATCATCCAGGTGTTCACTGGCAAACTTCAGACGGGCCGTCACATGTGCCTTCCGGAGCAGGGGGACCTTGCGGGCACTGCAGGATTGCAATCCGTTATGTCGTAATGTGTTACCAATGGTTTTCGTGGTGACAGTGGTCCCAGCTGCCTTGAGATCATTGACAAGTTCCCCCCTTGTAGTTGTAGGCTGATTTCTAACCTTCCTCATGATCAAGGATATCCCACGAGGTGAGATTTTGCGTGGAGCCCCAGATCTTTGTCGATTGACAGTCATTTTGTACTTCTTCCATTTTCTTACTATGGCACCAACAGTTGTCTCCTTCTCGCCCAGCGTCTTACTGATGGTTTTGTAGCCCATTCCAGCCTTGTGCAGGTGTATGATCTTGTCCCTGACATCCTTAGACAGCTCCTTGCTCTTGGCCATTTTGTAGAGGTTAGAGTCTGACTGATTCACTGAGTCTGTGGACAGGTGTCTTTCATACAGGTGACCATTGCCGACAGCTGTCTGTCATGCAGGTAACGAGTTGATTTGGAGCATCTACCTGGTCTGTAGGGGCCAGATCTCTTACTGGTTGGTGGGGGATCAAATACTTATTTCCCTCTGCAGAATGCAAATAAATTCATATACTTTCCACAATGTGATTTTCCGGATTTAATTTGTGATGTGCTATCTCTCACTGTTACCAATAACCTACCCTTCAATTATGGGCTGCTCATGTCTTTGTCAGTGGGCAAACTTACAAAATCAGCAAGGGATCAAATACTTATTTCCCCCACTGTATATATATAAAAGGCACTTTGAAGCCTCAAGCCGGAAACTTGAGGCGCCCGGGATATCCGGTTTGGCCTGCAGGCTCCAGTCACTGTAGCTCCGCCCTCGCGTCAAAACGCGATGATGTTGAGGGCGGGGCGGCCCTCGCGTCAAAACGCGATGACGTTGAGGGCGGGGCGGCCCTCGCAACCACGTCACTGAGGGACGAAGGGACGAAGAGGAGAGGTGTGCAACTCGGAACGGAGGCACGGAGGGGTTGTATGCAACTCGGGAGGGAGGACCGGGGGGGGGGGGGGGGGATTACCCTGCTAGCGCCCGTTTCATTTTTGCCAGAAACGGGCATTTCTTACTAGTGCAAAAGTAACATACTGTGTGAAGTATAAATTGGATAAACGAAATACTAAAAATTTACATATACAAAACATAATATAAAATGCTAAAGAAGTTTACATGTACAAAAAAAAATATTCTATACAAATAATCAATTTCACAGTCTATGTTCAAAGAATATAAACATCTTAAGACTGAATGCTCTAGACCACTGACCTTGTGATGTTTGTCACGAAGGCACCAGCTTCCACCTCGGAAGGGAATATGTGGCTCTTAAACTGCATTTTGTGACCTTCCGGCCTACGTCTAGATGTCCTCACCGTTCTAATGTCCAGCAGTACGAGTTGCTTTTTCTGCCGAGTTTCTGTGGAAGGGCGGACCGAAATTGTTCAGTGTCTCCTGTTGCGCCCAGCAGATGGCGCACCATGCCATCTCGTCCCGTTGGACTGGGCGTTTCCCTCAACTAGGAGGGTGCGTCACAGATTAGAAACCTACCGTTCGTCGTTGGGCGCTCATTCCAGATGGCTCCGGATGGCGTAATTAGGGCTAGAATTAGAACCAATGTACACGGCCTCTTGGATTTCATGCGCAGTTTTATCGTTTTAGCTTTTGTCAGCTCAGCCTGTACATTTTAAAAGACAACTATTAGAGAGACCTATGTGTTTGAACTATAAAATGATATCTATGGATTAGCATGTGACTGTCTTATTATTAAACATGCAATTAACTGATTGGGAAGTGAAGTCTAATCTTACGTAATTTATTTGGACAGTATTTTTGTACAGAACAGTTAACACTTAACCGATTTGCCTCTTGTCTCCTCTCTAATGCCTAAAACTGTGCCTAGAGGATTTAATTTGTCTTTAAAAAAACAAAAAAGTATTAAAATATTTGAAACTGGTCCATGGTACTAGTGTTTTGAGTGTTGCTCTGCCCTGTGTGCTTACACGGATCCTAAAACATGAGAAGCTGCATCCTTCAGGGACTGTTTTGTGGGTGTCTACCTTAAAACTTGAAGTCTTTTTATTCCGGCCGATATTCAAAGTGATTTAAACGTCCAGAAGAGGCTCCAGGCTTGTCTGGGACTAAATGGGGATATTGCGCAGTGCTTATCCGGACAGAGCTGCCGAATCTCCCCTCTAAATAGCCTTTCCCTAACTGGTGAGGTTAGGGCGGAGCGGTGACCTAGCTGGTTACGGTAATATTCAGTTCACTATCTGGCTAGGTAACCTGCATACAGTTATGACAGCGAAAAGGCTGAATATTGGTCGGAGCCCAGTTAACCTCCGGGCAGGGCTGGTGTTAGAACTGGGGAGGGGGCCTCAGAGCTGGCCTTCAGCCTACGCCTTCTTCAGCTTGAAGCAGGCTTGGGGGCCTCCTGTAGTATGAAGGTCCACGACAATTTCCCTGTTTGCCACCCCTTTACGTGGCCTTACCTCTGGGTAGCACATTGTGTCCCTGCGGCTCCCCTCCCCTTTCCTGATTTCCCCCTCAAAGAAATATGAGGAAGCCTGAGTCCCACATCCTCTGCAGGCCCTGAGCCTACCTTTTTTGTTCCCTGGTGGTCTAGGGGAATGAAGATTTCTCATTTCTGCCCGCATGGCCGTTCTTCGCCTCTATCGCGATCTCTAGCAAAAGGCTCGAGCTTCTTCCATGTACTGCATCGCTCCTGCCGATTTTTCCCTAGCCCACCAAGGATTAGCAAAGGTAGGCCTGGGGGTGTCTATGGGGATGGTGGGGCTTGGACCTCCTTGTATTTCCTTGGGGGGGGGAGGGGTTGGAGACAGGATTGAAAAGGGGAGGATTCTGATGGTCTGGGTTGTGGGAAGGGGGATGTTAAAGGGAGTGTATGCTGCTCTGGGGTGGGGAGGGAGGCTCGGAAAGAGAGGGGGAGGGATGTGGGCAGATACTGTTATGCAGGTCTCAGCCAGTCTTCAGCTGAGACCCGCATAAGACCAGCGGCCAGCACCTAATCAATTAGTCCTGGGTTTTCAATGTCTGGAGTCTGGACAAGGCCTGCCATTAGATAGCTAGGGCTGATTCTGTCCGCAGCAGTCGGTGTTTTAAATAACACTGACCACTGTGAGTTGAATGTCAACCATTCTGGGGGGTTATTTTTTTTAGATTACAAGGGGGCCTTTTTTTACTAAGCCGCATAGGTCCCTACGTGTGCCCAACATGCATCAGTTTGAAGTTACCGCCCGGCTACCTTGTGGCCCTTGCGGTAATTTTATTTTTGATGCACGTCTGCTACGCGCGCCGGAAAATGATTTTTATTTTCTGGCGCGCAGCAGAAACTGGGCAGTAATCGTCATTGTACATGCGTAGACGATTACTGCGCAGTTAATGTGTCAGACCTTACCGCTAAGTCAATGGCTGGCGGTAAGATCTCAGACCCAAAATGGACATGTGCCAATTTTTAATTTTGCCGCACGTCCATTTTTGGCCAAAAAAAACCCCCACGGACGTTTTTTGCAGGCGCGCTGAAAAACGGACCTGCGTGTGTCCAATACACGTGTCTATACCAGCGCAGGCCATTTTTCAGCGCATCTTAGTAAGGTGTGACAGTTGTGGACCATTGGCTGATGCTGGTTTACACCTATGGAGCACTGGCAAAGATCTGTGGAAAGCAACCAGTGGGGGGGGGGGGGGGGGGGGGGGGGGAGGGAAAGGCCCTTGTTTCAATTTTGTGCAACTTTGCTGCTGCACCATGATTTTTGAAAATATAAATAGACATTGTTAGTCCCAACGCGTCTTGACTGGGGGGGGGGGGGGAGAAAAAGCCTCATAATTCCACACAGGGACTTATTTATGTCTTAATACAAAACAATAAGTAGTGAACTGAGTTTAAATCACTACTTTTTGGGGATCTTCCCATGTATTTGTGACCTGGATTGGCCACTGTTGGAAACAGGATGCTGGGCTTGATGGACCTTCGGTCTGTCCTAGTGTAGCAATACTTATGTACTTGGGATTCTGAATGGAATCTTGCTACTGTTTAGGGTTCTACATGGAATGTTGCTACACTTTGAAATTCTGCATGGAATCTTGTTGTTCTTTAGAATTCTAGAATCTTGCTACTCTTTGGGGTTCTACATGGAATGTTGCTACTCTTTGGGGATCTTGCCAGGTATTTGTGACCTGGATTGGCCACTGTTGGAAACAGGATGCTGGGCTTGATGGACCTTCGGTCTGTCCTAGTGTAGCAATACTTATGTACTTGGGATTCTGAATGGAATCTTGCTACTCTTTGGGGTTCTAAATGGAATGTTGCTACACTTTGAAATTCTGCATGGAATCTTGTTGTTCTTTAGAATTCTAGAATCTTGCTACTCTTTGGGGTTCTACATGGAATGTTGCTACTCTTTGGGGATCTTGCCAGGTATTTGTGACCTGGATTGGCCACTGTTGGAAACAGGATGCTGGGCTTGATGGACCTTTGGTCTTTCCCAGTATGGCAATACTTATGTACTTAGCTTTGGAATTGGCGTTTGCTTTCTACCGGATCCTCAGACCTCGGCAGGTACCCATTTCGCTACAGCTTCATCAAGAGATCTGAGCTTTTAAACACGTCTAACGTTCACCCTCCGTACGCAAATGCCAATTCCAAAGCTAAGTGATTTAAACTCAGTTCACTACTTTTTGTATTAAGACATAAAGAAATCTACCAACAAAAAAACATTTAACAAAATTTTTTTAAAAAATCTATTCAAAAATATTGCATCTGGAGGAGAGGGATTTTTTTTGCCTATGATTACATTCAACACAATATAAGTGCATAAGCATCGCCATGCTGGGACAGACCAAGGGTCCATCGAGCCCAGCACCCTGTCACCGACAGCGGCCAAAAGGACAAGCAATTTGTCCCGCCCATCCTAGAAATACTGTATTATTCCCTCGTCCATTCTACGGCTTTTTCCTTCTGCTGCCAATTGTTGACTATAACCCTGTGTGGAATTATGAGGCTTTTTCTCCCCCCCCCCCTCAATCAAGACGCGTTTGGACTAACAGTGTCTATTTATATTTTCAATGATCTATTTAACAGCAAACAGACCTAGGTTGTGATTTTTTTTTTTTGTTTAAGGCACCATGATTTTCAGCAAATTCAAGAACTTTTCCAATTCATCCTTCGCAGTCCCTTTTTGGTGAATCAGTTAAACCTTATTAAGGGGATGCACAAGATTTGCATTCTGCAATGCAACGAGTAGCCAATTTCCCAAAGTTTATTGATTTACATTCTGTTTCTTGACGGAAACTGTATTTCCTGGTAAGTATAAACAACATTGCAGACACACTCAGATCATTTTAACATGTCCGTTCCAACTGGGGCAAAATGGGGAAATTGTAAAACATTATTAAAGAGCTGAGAGCTGGCTCTTACACATAGGTGAGGTGAGAGAGTGGCTGGTTTCAAAGCTGTGTGAAGTCTGATAGTGGATGTACAGTCCAGCGATGCTTCATTTAATTTTGCTTCTGCTGTAGCGAAATTAACTTCAAAGACAGTGATGCTTTTTTTAAATTCATTGCTCTTATTTTAATAAATTATAGACATTTATCTAGCTGTATCACCCTTTTATCCCCCTCTGCCCCCAAAATACAGTGGCGCTCATCCCAGGCCTTGGAACACACCCAGCCAACCAGGTTTTCAGGATATCTACAATGGATATGCAGGAGTTAAATTTGCATGCACTACCTCCAATGCATGCAGATCTGTCTCCTGCATATTCATTGTAGGAGGACTGGGTGGGGAACCCTCTGCAGTCCTTGGCAATAGCTCTGGTTGTTAACCGTTTAAACATAGAGTCAAGAATTGAAGATGGTTATGCCCTTGCTTGGGTCGCTTGCCTTGCGCTGGCAGCTGTTTCCGTTTCAGAAGACTGCGGTGGAGATAGCAGTGTGCACACAGACACAGCAGTATGAGCAAGAACGTCCTCCTGTGTGTGGGCATTGTATTGGTTTGGAGTTCCGCAATAAAGATTTGTTTGTATCTACGATTGACCTGCTTTGTCTGTTTCTACATTGGGTTTTGCGGATTTGCTGCCCTGTTGCTTCTTGGAACCACACTTTTATTTATTTATCAGGCTTCATTTACTGCCTTTTTGAAAGAATTCACTCAAGGTGTGGTGTACAGTAAGAATAAATCAAACATAAGCAATAGACAATTACAGCAGTAAAAATATTCAAACAACAATACAAAGTATGGCATAGTTACTACTTACAAAGTCAACACAATACGTAACAGCACGTAGGGTAGAAGCAAAGAGGGAACATATAGATAGGTAAGAGGAGTTAGAAAATAAGGTGACTAATTTAAAGAAAGTTGCACATCAGGTCAGAGAGATGATTAAATGTTAACTCAGCTAGG